>NC_135232.1:855380513-856580513 GCF_051348905.1 Ranitomeya variabilis
CCCACACAGTATTTAACACAGCCCACTTAGTATATAGCAATGTGGGCACCATATCCCTGTTAAAAAAGATTTAAAATAAAAAATAGTTATATACTCACCTTCCATCGGCCCCCGGATCCATCCCAGGCGTTTACCGATGCTCCTCGCGACGCTCCGGTCCCAAGAGTGCATTGCTGTCTCACGAGATGATGACGTAGCTAGGTCATCATCTCGCGAGACCGCAATGCATGGATCAGACCGTCGCGAGGAGTGGGAAAGGCCTGGGCTGGATCCGGGGGCCGTCAGAAGGTGAGTATATAATGATTTTATTTTTTTATTATTTTTAACAGATCTTTTTACTATTGATGCTGCATAGGCAACATCAATAGTAACAAGTTGGTCACACAGGGTTAATAGCAGTGTTAACAGAGTGCGTTACACCGCGGCATAACGCGGTCCGGTAACGCTGCCATTAACCCTGTGTGAGCGCTGACTGGAGGGGAGTATGGAGCGGGCGCTGACGGCAGGGGAGTAGGGAGCGGCCATTTCGCGGCCACACTGTGCCCGTCGCTGATTGGTCGTGGACAAACGGCTATCAGCGACTTGGGATTTCCATGACAGACAGATAGATGGAAGTGACCCTTAGACAATTATATAGTAGATAATTATCTAAGGGGTACTTCCGTTTGTAATGGAAATCCCAGGTCACTGGTCGCGGGCCAGCCGGCCGCGACCAATCAGCGACAGGCACAGTCCGGCCGCGAATTGGCCCCTACCTAGTTCCGTCCAGTCAGTTCCCCCTCAATACTCCCCTCCAGTCTGCGCCCACATAGCATTTTAGGACTGCGTTACACCGCAGCATAACGCGGTGTAACGCAGTCTGTTAACGCTGCCATTCACCGTGTAAGTGTGCCCAACGTTTTACTATTGATGCTGCCTATGCAGCATCAATAGTAAAAACATATAATGTTAAAAATAATAGTAAAAAAAATCCATTTTATTCTCACCTTCCGCCATCTGCACCAGCCTTTCCCGGTCCTCGTGACGCTCCGGTCCCAAGAATGCATTGCGGCAATGCCCGGACATGACATAGCGGTCTCGTGAGACCGCTACATCATCACGTCTTATTGCCGCAAGGCGTTACTGGGAATGGAGCATCGCGACGAGCATCGGTAAAGGCCTGGCCTGGATTCGGGGGCCGCCTTAAGGTGAGTATATAACTATTTTTTATTTTAATTGTTTTTTTTAATAGGGATATGGTGCCCACATTACTATATACTACGTGGCTGTGCAGTATAGTACGTGGGCTGTGCTATATATATATATATATATATATATATATATATATATATATTATACACACTTGTGCTCAAAAGTTTACATACCTCAGCAGAATTTTTGCATTCTTGGCCTTTTTTCAGAGAATATGAATGATAACGCCAAAACTTTTTCTCCACTCATGGATATTGGTTGGGTAAAGCCATTTATTGTCGAACTACTGTGTTTTCTGTTTTTAAATCATAGTGTCAACCCAAAACATCCAAATGACCCTGATCTAAAGGTCACATACCCTGGTGATTTTGGCCTGATAACATGCACAGAAGTTGACATAAATGGGTTTGAATGGCTACTAAAGGTAATATCCTCACCTGTGACCTGTTTGCTTGTAATCAGTGTGTGTGCATAAAAACTGAGTGAGTTTTGGGGATCCAGACAGACTCTTGCATCTTTCATCCAACAACTTATGTTTCTGAATTGTGAGTCATGGGGAAAGCAAAAGAATTGTCAGTGGCTCTATGGGAAAAGGTAGACCCTACGTCTTTTATTTTAAGGTTCCCCATTTTAATAGCCAGTAAAAGCTAAGTATACAGTGGTGAGCTGATATTAATAGCCTGGGAAGCTCGATGGGTATTAATAGCCTGGGAAGGGAGTAACATTGGCCCCCAGCTGTCGGCTTTCCCTCTGCTGGTTAAGAAAATTGTGCTGGAGCCCACGCCATTTTTTTCAGAAAAATAATCTTTAGTTAATTAAATACATGTCCAGTTAACTACACACACTGTACTAATTGTATTTGCCACTGACATCTGTATATCTTTTCTATTTACTGTATGCAATCCATCTCTTCTATCCTGTCTGCTCCTTAAGGCTAAGTTCACACTTGCATGTGGTTGGTTTGTCGATGGCTGCATACGTCCTCTTAAGCTCCGCCTAAATTCTGCCTACTTCCACATGTGTCCTGCGTACCTGTCTTTAACATTGGGTATGCAGGGACATGCGTTGTATGCAGATGCGGTGTTTTGACGTGCCCGTCAACCGCACGGGAACAATAAAAGTTGCGTTCCTGTGCGGTCGGCAGGTACGTCAAAGCGCCGCATCTGCACGCATCTACATACAATGCATGTCCCTGCGTACCCAATGTTAAAGATAGGTACGCAGGATGCATGCAGAAGTAGGCGGAGCTTAAGGAAGGATATGCGCAGCCATCCACACGCAAGTTTGAACTTAGCCTAAGTGAGTTTACAGTACATGGCAGATGAATTGCCGGCTTTTCTTCTATGTAATAAATATATATATATATATATATATATATATATATATATATATATATATATATATATATATATATATATATATATATATATACATACATACACACAGTGCAGACCAAAAGTTTGGACACCTTCTCTTTTAAAGATTTTTCTGTATTTTCATGACTATGAAAATTGTACATTCACACTGAAGGCATCAAAACTATGAATTAACACATGTGGAATTATATACTTAACAAAAAAGTGTGAAACAACTGAAATTATGTCTTATATTCTAGGTTCTTCAAAGTAGCCACCTTTTGCTTTGATGACTGCTTTGCACACTCTTGGTATTCTCTTGATGAGCTACAAGAGGTAGTCACCGGGAATGGTCTTCCAACAATCTTGAAGGAGTTCCCAGAGATGCTTAGCACTTGTTGGCCCTTTTGCCTTCACTCTGCGGTCCAGCTCACCCCAAACCATCTCGATTGGGTTCAGGTCTGGTGAGTGTGGAGGCCAGGTCATCTGGCGTAGCACCCCATCACTCTCCTTCTTTGTCAAATAGCCCTTACACAGCCTGGAGGTGGACAAGCGGTGGATGCAGTGTCGGAGCGCACTGCAGCTCCAGGAATCTTCCTACTTGCTCATAGCAGGTTTGTTTACCTACAACCACCACTCTGAACTAATTTTGATATATGATCGTGCAGCGATTATAATTCCCGTTACTGGCTTTCATTTAATAACCTAATGTAACTGAAGAAGGTCACAATTGACCGAAACATTTTCCTGTATTTACTACAATAAATGTTTCCTGCTGCATCTTACCTAAAGTTGAGTGCTAGGTCTCTTACTATTAATCTATTTGGGGTCATTGTCCTGTTGAAAAATAAATGATGGTCTAACTTTACGCAAACCGGATGGAATAGTATGCCGCTGCAAGATGCTGTGGTAGCCATGCTGGTTCAGTATGCCTTCAATTTTGAATAAATCCCCAAAAGTGTCACCAGCAAAGCACCCCTACACCATCACACCTCCTCCTCCATGATTCACGGTGGGAACCAGGCATGTAGAGTCCATAGATTCACTTTTTCTGCGTCGCACAAAGACACGGTGGTTGGAACCAAAGATCTCAAATTCAGACTCATCAGACCAAAGCACAGATTTCCACTGGTCTAATGTCCATTTCTTGTGTTCTTTAGCCCAAACAAGTCTCTTCTGCTTGTTGCCTGTCCTTAGCAGTGATTTCCTAGCAGCTATTTTACCATGAAGGCCTGCTAAGAGTCTCCTCTTAACAGTTGTTGTAGAGATGTGTCTGCTGCTAGAACTCTATGTGGCATTGACCTGGTCTCTAATCTGAGCTGCTGTTAACTTGCAATTTCTGAGGCTGGTGACTCGGATAAACTTATCCTCAGAAGCAGAGGTGACTCTTGGTCTTCCTTTCCTGGGGCGGTCCTCATGTGAGCCAGTTTCTTTGTAGCGCTTGATGGTTTTTGCCACTGCACTTGGGGACACTTTCAAAGTTTTGCCAATTTTTCAGACTGATTGACCCTCATTTCTTAAAGTAATGATGGCCACTCGTTTTTCTTTACTTCGCTGCTTTTTTCTTGCCATAATACAATTTCTAACAGTCTATTCAGTAGGACTATCAGCTGTGCATCCACCAGACTCCTGCGCAACACAAATGATCGTCCTAACCCCATTTATAAGGCAAGAAATCCCACTTATTAACCCCTTTATCCCATATGACGTACTATCCCATCAAGGTGACCTGGGACTTAATTCCCAGTGACGGGATAGTATGTCATATGCAATCGGCCGCGCTCACGGGGGGAGCGCGGCCAATCGCGGCCGGGTGTCAGCTGACTATCGCAGCTGACATCCGGCACTATGTGCCAGGAGCGGTCACGGATCGCCCCTGGCACACCGCGATCAAACATGATCGCGGTGTGCCGGCGGTATAGGGAAGCATCGCGCAGGGAGGGGTCTCCCTGCGGGCTTCCCTGAGACCCCTGGAGCAACGTGATGTGATCGCGTTGCTGCGCGGGTCTCTTACCTCTCCTCCCTGCAGCAGGCCCGGTTACAAAATGGCCGCGGCATCCGGGTCCTGCAGGGAGGGAGGTGGCTTACCAAGTGCCTGCTCAGAGCAGGTGCTTGGTAAGCCTGCAGCACTGTAAGTCAGATCGCTGATCTGACAGAGTGCTGTGCTGGGACAAAGTAAAAATGTGAAAAAAAAATTTCCACATGTGTAAAAAAAAAATTAAAAAAAATCCTAAATTAAGAAAAAATATATATATTATTCCCATAAATACATTTATCTAAATAAAAAAATCAAACAAAAGTACACATATGTAGTATCGCCGCATCCGTAACGACCCAACCTATAAAACTGTCCCACTAGTTAACCCCTTCAGTGAACACCGTAGGGAAAAAAAAAACGAGGCAAAAAACGCTTTATTATCATACCGCCGAACAAAAAGTGGAATAACACGCGATCAAAAAGACGGATATAAATAACCATGGTACCGCTGAAAACGTCATCTTGTCCCGCAAAAAAACAGCCGCCATACAGCGTCAAAGAAAAAATAAAAGTTATAGTCCTGAGAATAAAGCGATGCCAAAATAATTATTTATTCTATAAAATAGTTTTTATTGTATAAAAGCGCCAAAACATAAAAAAATTACATAAATGAGGTATCGCAGTAATCGAACTGACCCGAAGAATAAAAATGCTTTATCAATTTTACCAAACGTGGAACGGTATAAACGCTTTCATGAATAGCTGTTTTTTTGTCATTCTGCCTCACAAAAATCGGAATAAAAAGAAATAAAAAAATATCTCATGCCCGGAAATATTACCAATAAAAACGTCAACTCGTCCCGCAAAAAACAAGACCTCACATGACTCTGTGGACCAAAATATGGAAAAATTATAGGTCTCAAAATGTGGAGACGCAAAAACTTTTTTGCTATAAAAAGCGTCTTTTAGTGTGTGACGGCTGCCAATCATAGCATTTTTTTATAGCGGATTTTTATAAAAGTAAATCAAACCTCCCTTCATCACCCCCTTAGTTAGGGAAAAATAATAAAATTAAAAAAAATATTTCCATTTTCCCATTAGGGTTAGGGCTGGGGCTAAAGTTAGGTTTAGGCTTGGGGCTAAAGTTAGGGGTTGGATTACATTTATGGTTGGGATTAGAGTTAGGGGTGTGTCAGGGTTAGGGGTGTGGTTAGGGTTACCGTTGGGATTAGGGTTTCAGTTAGAATTGGGGAGTTTCCACTGTTTAGGCACATCAGGGGCTCTCCAAACGCGACATGGCGACCGATCTCAATTCCAGCCAATTCTGCATTGAAAAAAAGTAAAACAGTGCTCCTTCCCTTCAGAGCTTTCCCGTGCGCCCAAATAGGGGTTTACCCCAAGATATGGGGCATCAGCGTACTCGGGACAAATTGGACAACAACTTTTGGGGTCCAAGTTCTCCTGTTACCCTTGGGAAAATATAAATTTGGGGGGCTAAAAATCATTTGTGGGAAAAAAAAGATTTTTTTATTTTCATGGCTCTGCGTTGTAAACTGTAGTGAAACACTTGGGGGTTCAAAGTTCTCACAGCACATCTAGATAAGTTCCTTGGGAGGTCTAGTTTCCAATATGGGGTCACTTTTGGGGGTTTCTACTGTTTGGGTACATCAAGGGCTCTGCAAATGCAACGTTACGCCTGCAGACCAATCCATCTAAGTCTGCATTCCAAATGGCGCTCCTTCCCTCCCGAGCTCTGCCATGCGCCCAAACAGTGGTTCCCCCCACATATGGGGTATCAGCATACTCAGGACAAATCGGACAACAACTTTTGGGGTCGAATTTATCCTGGTACCCTTGTGAAAATACAAAACGGGGCTAAAAAATAATTTTTGTGAAAAAAAAAATAATTTTTATTTTCTCGGCTCTGCGTTATAAACTGTAGTGAAACACTTGGGGGTTCAAAGCTCTCAAAACACATCTAGATAAGTTCCTTACGGGGTCTACTTTCCAAAATGGTGTCACTTGTGGGGGGTTTCAATGTTTAGGCACATCAGGGGCTCTTCAAACGCAACATGGCGTCCCATCTTAATTCCAGTCAATTTTGCATTGAAAAGTCAAACGGCGCTCCTTCCCTTCCGAGCTCTGCCATGCGCCCAAACAGTTGTTTACCCCCACATATGGGGTATCGGCGTACTCAGGACAAATTGCACAACAACTTTTGTGGTCTGATTTCTTCTCTTAACCTTGGGAAAATAAAAAATTGGGGGTGAAAAGATCATTTTTGTGAAAAAATGATTTTTTTATTTTTACGGCTCTGCATTATAAACTTCTGTGAAGCACTTGGTGGGTCAAAGTGCTCACCACACATCTAGATAAGTTCCTTAGGGGGTCTACTTTCCAAAATGGTGTCACTTGTGGGGGGTTTCAATGTTTAGGCACATCAGGGGCTCTCCAAACGCAACATGGCGTCCCATCTCAATTCCAGTCAATTTTGCATTGAAAAGTCAAATGGCGCTCCTTCCCTTCCGAGCTCTGCCATGCGCCCAAACAGTGGTTTACCCCCACATATGGGGTATCAGCGTACTCCGCACAAATTGTACAACAACTTTTGGGGTCCATTTTCTCCTTTTACCCTTGGTAAAATAAAACAAATTGGCACTGAAATAAATTTTGTGTAAAAAATAAAAAAAAAATAAAAAAGTTAAATGTTTAAATAAAAATTAACATTCCAAAAATTCCTGTGAAACACCTGAAGGGTTAATAAACTTCTTGAATGTGGTTTTGAGCACCTTGAGGGGTGCAGTTTTTAGAATGGTGTCACACTTGGTTATTTTCTATCATATAGACCCCTCAAAATGACTTCAAATGAGATGTGGTCCCTAAAAAAAAAAATGGTGCTGTAAAAATGAGAAATTGCTGGTCAACTTTTAACCCTTAACTCCCTAACAAAAAAAAAAATGTTGGTTCCAAAATTGTGCTGATGTAAAGTAGACATGTGGGAAATGTTACCTATTAAGTATTTTGTGTGACATATGTCTGTGATTTAAGGGCATAAAAATTCAAAGTTGGAAAATTGCGAAATTTTCAAAATTTTCGCCAAATTTCCATTTTTTTTCACAAATAAACGCAAGTTATATCGAAGAAATTTTACCACTATCATGTCATAATCGCCAAGATCCGTTGAAACGTTCCAGAGTTATAACCTCATCAAGGGACAGTGGTCAGAATTGTAAAAATTGGCCCGGTCATTAACGTGCAAACCACCCTCGGGGCTTAAGGGGTTAAACCTGACATGGCACACCTGTGCAGTGAAAACCATTTTCAGTGACTACCTCCTGAAGCTCATCAAGAGAATGCCAAGAGTGTGCAAAGCAGACATCAAAGCAAAAGGTGGCTACTTTGAAGAACCTAGAATAGAAGACATAATTTCAGTTGTTTCACACTTTTTTGTTAAGTATATAATGCCACGTGTAAATTCATAGTTTTGATGCCTTCATTGTAATGTACAATTTTCATAGTCATGAAAATACAGAAAAATCTTTAAATGAGAAGGTGTGTCCATACTTTTGGTCTGTACTGTATACTGTATATAGTAGTAAGTAGAAAAATTGAAGCTGTGTTGTTTATTCAGACCCACATGTCTGGGCAACGTTTCGGCTCACACTGAGCCTTTCTCAAGCATTGGGTGTTACAAACAAATGTATTTTTATAGGCACAATTAACAATCATTTACATAGCCATCAATAACCATATGAGTGCATTAGCATAATTTTCTTTTTAAGTATACATAAAATCCAATATCTTTCACATAACACTACTCCATATGTCATGTTAAGAAAAGTGCTGTTGTGCTAAAGTGCTACATAAATCAATTCCTTTTTTAAGTTCACATACTACATATCATTATCTGTCTAAAGGCTCTCCATGGGCCGAAACGTTGCCGCAATGGGCTATTAAATTTAGCACCTTTAAAAACTTCAACTTATAATGGTGCGCTGCCTCTGATTTTTGGACTCGTGAGTGTGTGTGTGTGTCACTGACATCTATATATCTATGTATCCTAAGTGTATATACCTACTCTATCAATTATGTTCTAACCTGTACGAGGCACATAGATTGCTGGCTTTTAATCTATCATTTATATATATCTATAATATAACGGTAGGAGCTTCACTCTGTCCGAAGCCTTTATAGACTGCGCAAGAGCGAAACGCCTGCACAGTCTGGACCCCACAGAGTTACACAGCCCAGGAGATCGTGGTATGCCTACCCGGCCGTGAGAGAGAGAGAGAAGGATGGGAGCAGCACATGACAGGATGGGAGTGCAGGATGGGAGCGGCACATGACAGGATGGGAGCGGCACATGACAGGATGGGAGTGCAGGATGGGAGCGGCACATGACAGGATGGGGCGCAGGATGAGAGCGGCACATGACAAGATGGGGACGCAGAATGGGAGCAGCACATGACAGGATGGGGCGCAGGATGAGAGCAGTACATGACAAGATAGGGAGGCAGAATAGGAGCAGCACATGACAGGATGGGGGCGCAGGATGAGAGCAGCACATGACAGGATGGGAGCGCAGGATGAGAGCAGCACATGACAGGATGGGAGCGCAGGATGAGAGCAGCACATGACAGGATGGGGCGCAGGATGAGAGCAGCAGCACAAGACAGGATGGGGATGCAGGATGAGAGCAGCACAGGACAGGATGGGGGCGCAGGATGGAAGCAGCACAGGACAGGATGGGGGCGCAGGATGGGAGCAGCACATGACAGGATAGGGGCACAGGATGGGAGCAGCACATGACAGGATGAAGGCACAGGATGGGAACAGCACATGACAGGATGTGGGAGCAGGATGAGAGCAGCAGCACATGACAAGATGGGGATGCAGGATGGGAGCAGCACAGGACAGGGCGCAGGATGGGAGCAGCACTTGACAGAATGGGGGCGCAGGATGAGAGCAGCACATGACAGGATGGGGGCGCAGGATGAGAGCAGCACATGACAGGATGCGGCGCAGGATGAGAGCACCAGTACATGACAGGATGGGGGCGCAGGATGAGAGCAGTACATGACAGGATGGGGCGCAGGATGAGAGCAGCAGCACATGACAGGATGGGGATGCAGGATGAAAGCAGCACATGACAGGCTGGGGCGCAAGATAAGAGCAGCACATGACAGGATGGGGGCGCAGGATGGAAGCAGCACATGACAAAATGGGGGGTGCAGGATGGGAGAAGCACATGACAGGATGGGGGCCCAGGATGAGAGCAGCACATGACAGGATGGGGGCGCAGGATGGGAGCAGCACATGACAAAATGGGGGGTGCAGGATGAGAGCAGCACATGACAGGATGGGGCACAGGATGAGAGCAGCAGCACATGACAGGATGGGGGCGCAGGATGAGAGCAGCACATGACAGGATGGGGCGCAAGATGAGAGCAGCAGCACATGACAGGATGGGGATGCAGGATGGGAGCAGCACATGACAGGATGGATTCACATGATGAGAGCAGCACATGACAGGATGTGTACGCAGGATGGGAGCAGCACATGACACGATGAGGGCGCAGGATGGGAGCATCACATGACAGGATGGGGCGCAAGATGAGAGCAGCAGCACATGACAGGATGGGGCACAGGATGAGAGCAGCAGCACATGACAGGATGAAGGATGGGAGCAGCCCATGACAGAATGGGGGCGAAGGATGAGAGCTGCACATGACAGGATGGGGGTGCAGGATGAGAGCAGCACATGACAGGATGGGGACGCAGGATGGGAGCAGCACATGACAATGCGGGCGCAGGATGGGAGCACTACATGACAGGATGGGGTGCAGGATAGGAGCACATGACAGGATTGGGGAGCAGGATGGGAGCACCACATGACAGGATGGGGCGCAGGATGGAAGCACCACGACAGGATGGGGCGCAGGATGGGAGCACATGACAGGATTGGGGCACAGGATGGGAGCACATGACAGGATGGGGGCGCAGGATGGGAGCACTACATGACAAGATGGGAGCACATGACAGGATGGGGCGCAGGATGAGAGCGGCACATGACAGGATGGGGTGCAAGATGAGAGCAGCAGCACATGACAGGATGGGGATGCAGGATGGGAGCAGCACATGACAGGATGGATTCGCATGATGAGAGCAGCACATGACAGGATGTGTACGCAGGATGGGAGCAGCACATGACAGGAGGAGGGCGCAGGATGGGAGCATCACATGACAGGATGGGGCGCAAGATGAGAGCAGCAGCACATGACAGGATGGGGCACAAGATGAGAGCAGCAGCACATGACAGGATGAAGGATGGGAGCAGCCCATGACAGAATGGGGGCGCAGGATGGGAGCAGCACATGACAATGCGGGCGCAGGATGGGAGCACTACATGACAGGATGGGGTGCAGGATAGGAGCACATGACAGGATTGGGGAGCAGGATGGGAGCACCACATGACAGGATGGGGTGCAGGATGGGAGCACCACGACAGGATGGGGCGCAGGATGGGAGCACATGACAGGATTGGGGCACAGGATGGGAGCACATGACAGGATGGGGGCGCAGGATGGGAGCACTACATGACAAGATGGGAGCACATGACAGGATGGGGGTGCAGGATGGGAGCACATGACAGGATGGGGGAGCAGGATGGGAGCAGCACATGACAGAATGGGGGCACAGAATGGGAGCACATGACAGGATGTGGACGCAGGATGGGAGCAGCACATGACAGAATGGGGGCGCAGGATGGGAGCACATGACAGGATGGGGAGCAGGATGGGAGCACCACATGACAGGATGGGTGCGCAGGATAGGAGCACATGACAGGATGGGGAGCAGGATGGGAGCACCACATGACAGGATGGGGGCACATGACAGGATTGGGGAGCAGGATGGGAGCACATGACAGGATGGGGGCGCAGGATATGAGCACCACGTGACAGGATGGGGACGCAGGATGGGAGCAGCACATGACAGAATGGGGGCGGACGATGGGAGCACTACATGACAGGATGGGATGCAGGATAGGAGCACATGACACGATTGGGGCGCAGGATGGGAGCACCACATGACAGGATGGGGGCGCAGGATGGGAGCACCACATGACAGGATGGGAGCACATGATAGGATTGGGGACGCAGGATGGGAGCAGCACATGACAGGATGGGGGCGCAGGATGGGAGCACCACATGACAGGATTGGGGTGCAGGATGGGAGCACATGACAGGATGAGGGTACAGGAAGAGAGTAGTACATGACAAGATGGAGGCGCACAAAAGGATGAAGGCACAGGATGGGGGCTGCACATGACAGGAAGGGGGCGCAGTATGGGAGCAGCATGACAGGATGGGGGCGCAAGATGGTAGCAGCACATGACAAGATTAGGGCGCAGGATGGAAGCAGCACATACCAGGATGGAGACCATATACCGATATAAATGCTCGCCACCCGGGCGTAGAACAGGTTTCAATAGCTAGTATATGTGTGTGTTTTGAAGAATATTTCCTTTGAAAACGATGTGTAAATGACAGAGAAGTGCTCTGTTTAAGCTCATGTTAAAATCACATTGCAGTCAGATAGCAATCACACTGCATTCGGATGTAAATCGAATGCTAGGTGTGAAAAATCAGATTGTACTGGAATACAGAGCATATGATACTGGTATGACACTTGCATTACACTTGTCTGACTCTCCTGCATCAAAATCGGACCGGTTTTAAAATCGCTAGTGTGACTCCAGCCTTGCTTATAATCTCTTCCAAGGAATAATCAAACAAATTTTGCTTATGAAAATTTCAAGAGCCAAAAGTTGTATTTTTCTGTCAATGAAGATGTGTCCAAGTTGACCTTTTCTTTGCTCCTCTTTTGAGAGGCATACATTTTAACCCTCTGTCAGGAACAATGGATCTGACAGGCGCAGCTCTTCTACTTTAATTTCTCCCTTCTCACCAGATTTTCAGGAAACCCCCTCCCTCTAGTCTCCTGGCTTAGCTGCTGTGTGAAACCTGATACCACAGTTGGTCTGCAGAGCTTCAGGAAGGAAGGTATAGCTGTGCTGGCTTCTCAGGCTCATTGGTCCCGAACACATCACCCTATATAAGGTTGGTATGTAATGTTTTTAGTCATTACTATTGTTTATTTAGCTTGTTTTATGAGTGGATAGAGAAAGGTTTGTGAATATTTCATATAAATAAGGCAGATTTTCTTACAAATGAAAGTGTGCTTCTCAGACACATTGTTCCCTAGTGCATATTCTCTCTCTTGCTTCAGATTATCTTCTGAAATGGAGAAGAAAATGTATGATCTTTCAAAACCCCATCATGTTGAGGAAGTGAGAAACATGCTGTTAGATGATGATGATGATGTAGACCCCACAATGAATGAGGATTTTGAAGAAAGTGAGATTGATTCTCATGATGAGGTGGAAGTCTGTGAACTAAATTCTGAAACAGAGCAAGATGGTGACAGTGATGAGGAGGAAGAAGATATAGAATATTATTATATGGGAAAAGATAAAAAAAACAAATGGAACAAGAATCCACCCATAAAAAAACATATGGAACCTCATAACATTATCACTCACCTTCCTGCAGTTATGGGAACAGCACGTAATGCAAAAACTTTTTGCTCAAATACTTTTTTCACAGATGACATTCTGGACTCTATTGTCATATAAACTAATCAATATATAGACAATATAAAGCACAAGTTCATCTGTGACAGAATCCTGAAGCCCACGGATGAAATCGAACTGCGTGCATTTTTTGGATTATTATACCTTGCAGGAGCCTATAGGGCAAATCGGCAAAGTTTGGAGGAACTTTGGGGTATAGAAAGTGATGGAATTAAAAAATTTAGCCTTGTTATGTCTCTAAAAAGATTCAAGATTCTAATTTGTTGCCTTCGGATTGATGACAGAACTACCCGAACCGAACTTAAAACATATGACCGGCTTGCTCTAATTCGCGATGTCTTAAAAAAATTTGTGGAAAACTGTAAGATAAACTATCGCCCCGGGGCAAATGTCACAATTGACGAAATGCTCCCTGGTTTTCGTGGCAGATGCGCATTTCATCAATACATACCATCAAAACCTAGAAAATACGGACTAAAAATGTATGCCCTTGTTGATGCCAGTAAGACATACAACATTGAAATTTATGCAGGAAAACAGCCAGATGGTCCTTACTGTGTCAGCAACAAACCCACTGATGTTGTGAAAAGAATGTCTGAGCCCTTATTTGGATCAGGTCGCAATATAACTGCTGATAATTGGTTTTCAAATTGTGATCTTATTGATTATCTAAAAACGCAGAAGCTTTCATATGTCGGAACTGTAAGAAAAAATAAAAAAGAATTGCCGCCACAGCTTGTTACTGTGACAGGGAGAAAACAGTACAGCAGTATGTTTGCATTCCATGATGGAAAGGTGTTGGGTTTCCTATGTACCACGCGAAAAAAAAAATGTACTTATCTCAACGCTTCATAATGATGATGCCATCGATCCTAAATCTGAAGCACAACAAAAACCAGAGATTATTACATTTTATAATGAAACCAAAGGGGCTGTTGATACAGCTGATCAGATGTGCTCAACTTTCAGCGTCAGCAGAAACACAAAGCGCTGGCCAATGGTCATATTTTTCGCTATGCTAAATTTGGGTGGTATAAATTCACAAATCATTTACCTTGAACCACTCCGTAGACGATTGTACCTGAAAAAATTGGCCCATGAACTAATGCTTGGAGAGCTACGCAGGAGAAGTATGAAAACTATCGGTATCCCCTCTGGCCTTCAAGTTAGGCTCAAAAGATTCTGCCCAGATATTGATACTGAAAATCAAACACCTGTACCACCTGCACCATGGAAAGCGGGAACAGAAGGCTTTCTAATTATGTTTCAAATGTCATCATGCAATCTGCCTGACACATGCAAAAATGTATTGCAATTCTTGCTCTTTGCTTTGCAAATGTGTTTTCTTCTGGGGAACCTTCAGGATCTAATTCAGATTAGTTCTGTGTGTAATATTATTCTAGGTGCCTAGAAAATGTTTTTGTGCCAAAATTTTCTCTTTTTAATAACCGTTACTTGATATCATTGGGGGCTATTTGGTAGGAGTTTTGAAATTTGTGCATATCAAAGTTATTTTATGTTGAGTAAATGGGTTTGTTTTGCACCTGATAATGTGTAGTCTCTTTTATTACATCCCTATGAAGGTCTCTGATCACTTTTAGATCACTGAAATTGAGAAAATTAGATATTTTAGGCATTTTTCTAGCCTGCGCTTGACAGGCACATTGTTCCATTACGAGTTAGTGCGAATATTGTTCTTGACGGAGGGTTAATTAGAGGTTTTTTTTTAAATATATACATTTATGGTGAAGAAAATGTATAATTTATGCTGTTTGGCATTGTATCTTCCAAGGAGTTAAGGTACCGTTACACTAAACAATTTACCAACGATCACGACCAGCGATACGACCTGGCCGTGATCGTTGGTTCGTCGTTGTGTGGTCGCTGGAGAGCTGTCACACAGACAGCTCTCCAGCGACCAACGATGCCGAAGTCCCCTGGTAACCAGGGTAAACATCGGGTTACTAAGTGCAGGGCCGTGCTTAGTAACCCGATGTTTACCCTGGTTACCATTGTAAATGTAAAAAAAAAAAAACACTACACACTTACATTCCGATGTCTGTCACGTCCCTCGCCGTCAGCTTCCCGCACTGACTGTGTCAGTGCCGGCCGTAAAGCACAGCACAGCGGTGACGTCACCGCTGTGCTCTGCTTTTACTTTACGGCCGGCGCTCACAGTCAGTGCGGGAAGCTGATGGCGAGGGACGTGACAGACACCGGAATGTAAGTATGTACTGTTTTTTTTTTTTTACATTTACAATGGTAACCAGGGTAAACATTGCGCTGCGCTTAGTAACCCGATATTTACCCTGGTTACAAGTGAACACATCGCTGTATCGGCGTCACACACGCCGATACAGCGATGACAGCGGGTGATCCAGCGACGAAATAAAGTTCTGGACTTCTAGCTCCGACCAGCTATGTCACAGCAGGATCCTGATCGCTGCTGCGTGTCAAACACAACGAGATCGCTATCCAGGACGCTGCAACGTCACGGATCGCTGTCGTTCTCGTTGGAAAGTTGCTCAGTGTGACGGTACCTTTAGGTGTTCAAAGATCTATCACTCCTGTTATCTTTTTGCTGGGACGCTGATGCTGTGGTTGCTATAGGCTGTGTCCTATAAAAGGAAGAAAAGGCTGGGAGCCAATCCCAACCATTGCAGTAGGGTACCAGCTGTACATTGTACCTTCAGAAGGGGTGGCACAGTCATGACAGGCAACATCTAGCTCAGATAAGAAAATGGAGTGCTAACAAACATTGACTAATCATAACATGAAAACAGGTGAAGTGATTAACAAAGCAGGACGAGAGTGCTGAAAGTGCATGCATCCAGAGAACACAGAAGAAATGCTCAGTTGATCTGCAAACAGAGATTTCACATACTGCGCCAAAAAGGAATGTAAGTATCTCTGCAATGGAGCGATGCAACGCAAAATGGAAAAAAGTGGCAGAATAATAGATTTTTATAAGGTATTTAACTTTTTTTTTTAAAGAAAATAACAGGACATCTTTAACTCAGTAAGCTCATGTGATGGAAGCAGGAAAAATAGGAATGCATAGGGATCCATGTGACTTTGATAAAGAGTAAAATGTTGACTCTAAATGATAATACCTACCACAAGTTTTTCAAGGACACACATATGACATGCTCATTGATTCAGATGGGAAATGAATGCTAGCTCATTTGGTCTACTGTGGCACAAATTACTGAAAAAATGGATTTGGCTATTATAGGTGTAATAAAACAGGACACCGCAGCTTGTCAAGAGTGACACCAGGCTTGTCAGAGTGCTCATTGAGCCTGCACATTGCTTACCTGAGAAAGACTGTTTCAGGATACACTGGCGGAATACAGTAAGCCGTCAGAGGCAGGGTGATGCTCTTGGCAATATTTTGCTGGAAACCTTAAAGGGGTTGTCTAGACAGTAAAAAAAATAAATAATTAGTTATGGATTGATGAAAAATAAATGGAGGCATACTCGCCTTTCAAGGACCCTGCGTATCAAGAGCCGGTCTCCTCTAGAAGTCTGTTTCAATTAGAAGTCGCAGCACAGTAGAAGCCTGTGATTGGCTGCAGGTGAATAGAACAGCATGTGATCTGAAAAACATTCAATGACACACTCTTCTAGTCACCTGACTGCTGCAACCAATCACAGGCTACAGATGTGCTGCAACATCCGAACGGGGCAGACCCCCAGAGTAAGCTTTGCTTTATCTGCGGAGCAATGGAAGGTGAGTATACCTGTTTATAATCAATCCATGCCTATGGAAAATATTTTTCTGTTGGACAACCCCTTTAAGTTCTGTCATTAATGGGAAAAATATTTTGACTTGCAATACCTTATTAAACATTGTTGCACATGGCTGATACATGGAGTCCCCACCTTGCAACTTACAGAATTTAAAGGAACACTCCAGTCCTGCAGAAATCTTCCTGTACTCTGTTGGTGTTACTGATGACCGGTGGGAGTTCCACTGCATGCACCCCCTGCTGATCGCCAGCACAAGCTCTCCATTCTAGTGGTAGCTACATTGAGTGGCAGGTCATGCAGCTCTCCGTTTTAAATGGTGGGATGGAAATAAACTGTTACAAGGCACCTCTGTTGTTGGCCAAGACTTCTCAGGTAAAAACCATTAGGATGTTTCATCAGGAACCATCAGGAATCCCTGCGCTTTGGACACAGCAGATACCCCACTCCACCCAAAGTGCCGCCCCCTGTTGTACGCGCGGTGAATCCGGATGTGTTCATTGAACACATGCGGAATCACTGCATCGTATTCATAGACTGGGTTATTAATCTTGCGGAGACTGAGCGTCTCCACAAGATTAAATAGACATGCTGCGGTCTGGAAAGACGCGCCGCATGTCCGGTTACGCAAGGAAGCCGGATGTGGCCCTGCACGCATAGTGGAGACAGGATTTCATAAAATCCCCTACACTATGCTGTAACATCTGGATGCTGCAGATTGGATAAATCCGGACAGTGGAAACATAGCCTATCCCTACTTTTTTTTTTAGTTTTTTTTTCAGGTGGTTTCCAAGCGGAATCCATTTTAAAAAGACGTTGCATGCACATACCCTAACCATATATGCCTTTATCGGCTTGCAAGTCCAGATTAAGAAATTCTTGAATCCTAAATGATAGAAGTCACAAATTCTCTAAAGTTTGTTGCATTCAAAAATAGCGTTTATTTTTTATACAAAATACAAAAATGTACACTGCTTTCTTTCCGATGCACATACAAAAGGACATGTCTATCAATTCCATACAAAAACAGCTTAAAAATACTATGAGCATGGAACCTGTAGATCCAGAAGATACATAGTTAAGAGCATTGTACAATTGTGCAATTTATAGAATAGTAGATGGCTGGCTTGTAATTCTCAATGAAGCTTTAAAAAATAAATCACCATTTGCTTTTGACTAGATTTGCCAAACATGTCTGATCAGTGTAGATTGTATACGTACAACCAAGCACATTATATGTATATTACATGGTAGATAGAAAGTCATTTTTTTCTAAACAATAGAACATAGTAGATGGGATAGAAATAGCGTAGCATAACAGTTCCTACGGCTGCCACGTCTTTGGGTAATGCAATGCCCTATTCAGAAATATCTGCCAAGTGGAAATGCTGTGGAGGAGGACTGTAGTAATCAGATCAATTTCCCCACTGCCATCACCCCATTAGTGGTCACTCACTTATGGGATCTATGCATCAAAAGCTCATTAGGAGGCAAAGCTGGAAAATTAAAAGTAAAGAGTTTACTGATCGAAACATAGTAAAACATTAATAGATACACATACAGAGACTTGTGGATAAGTCTAGAAACTGACATTGAGGAAAACTATGTATTATATAAAGACTTGATAATACACCCACAAGGCCAAAATTCTGTGCTGATGTTAATTTCCTAACACATCTAAAAAGTGACAACAAATCTATCTAGATACACACGGAAAAATTCTACCCTGCAGCCACCATTAGATGGAGTATCTATCTATCAATATAGAGATAGACAGATATATATACCATTAGATGGAGTATCTATCTATCAATATAGAGATAGACAGATATGTATATCATTAGATGGAGTATCTATCTATCTATCAATATAGAGATAGACAGAAATATGTATACATATATATATATATATATATATGTATGTATATATATGTATATAGATAGAGACTTAAAAATAATCTCACCATCATTAATTTGGGGTCCACCCTTTTCTATAATAATACCGTGGGCAGCCCCAGATTGGTGACTTTTCTAAATATAATCCAGGGACAAAACCTTTTAGAAGTAGCCCTAAAGGGTTCCATATTGTGGGATCTCATTATGAAGTGCAGAAAAAAGCAAGATCTCCCTCTTTTCACAAATCAAGCACTGCCATGTAACTTACTAAGCATTTACCGAATTGTAAACGTTGTAAAGATTTTGTCTGTTATGGGTCATATTAAATAAAATATCACCAACTTGGAGCTGTCTACTGTTTTATTACATAAAAAGGGCAGCCCCAGGTTGGTGATCGGTTCCCTAAGGTTGCAGAAAGATCTGAGCTTTCTATGGCGGTGGTTGCTGGTAAACGATAGGATATGTCGTTGCAAGGAATCTGGAGTTCTTGATCAGGAAAACACAGCTCTATCAACTATAATATAGTAAGAAATTAATCATCACAGAATTTTAAACCTATATAGAAAATACAGGGATATTCATCCAGCCAAGAATAACCATAAATAACATTTAGAGCTCATTATTACTTATGGTTAAGAGGCACAAGGATCAGATCCATTGCACTGAAACTTGGTCTAATCAGTACATAGTGATTATTGAGGACTAGTGATGAGTGATACTGTGTTATCCGAGCATGTCCGGGTGCTAACAGTGTCATCGGCGTGCTTGAAAAATATGTTTGCATGTGTTGGCATGCTGCCGCGGGGACTCGAAAATATTTTTCGAGCACGCTGACGACACTCGGTTAGCTCCCGAGCATGATCGGATAACACCTTATCTGAGTACCTTGGCTCGTCACTATTGAGGACCCCATGAGGAGGAATAGCAGACCTGAAATTGTTGCAGCAGGATTATTTGGTAAATCATGTGTGCATGTAAGTGGTCATCTTCTAATATTAAAGTATGGAGTCTCAGCAATGCTATTACTCAGACTGCAGTATTACAGATTAATATGGCAAAATAATCTGGCAGGCTGGTGGCATTCAAAGCCCAGATTAAGATCCTTATTTTGGACCTAACATGGTTCCCAAATGAAACTATAATATGGCTTTATGCATACAGCCCAAGTCTAGATGTGGTCCATGAAGCCAAGGGCAAAAATTGTAATATGTTGACTTTGCTTGTAGCAGTCGTGCTTGCTTACATACTGTACATGAATGCCAGGCACAGGCGGCTTTGCGCTAGGAATCTGGTTTTTCCTATTGAAGTAATGGCCTTTGCAATTACTAACTATGACAATAGCACTATTCACTGCAAAATGAACCGATTCAACAGTGAATCATTGACTCACGCTTTACTGTCCATTCATTGTATATTCACTAATTCCTAGAGTCACATATGAGCCGAATGTCACTATTGTGTACCCTGCCATTTCCTAAAGCAATGCCAAGGGAAAAAATGATACAAATTTATCACAGAATTTGACAATTATTGCTTAATCTTCAGTTGTAGTTCATAGTAACATCGTCAGCAAGTCCGAAAAAAGACATTTGTCCATCCAGTTCAGCCTGTAGTTCAACTCTATAAAGGTGAATGCAGCGAACAGCAGAGCAGATATCCAGTGGACAAGTCGTCTTTTTGGCTGCAGTAACATACATGTCTGGATACTTGCGGAGATCTTATTTTCTGGAAATAAATATCACAATGGAACCATAGCTAAATTTACTGCTTTTGCTATGGTGAGAGATCTCAGAACATCTGGAGCAGACATGGACAAACTATGGACCCTTGGGCAATATCCAACCTGTGCCAGCAATAAGGCTTCCAACATTGGCGTACTGCCCACTAACTAGGTGGAGGCAGAACAGCACCTCAACACCTCCACACGGCATCTCGATTTCAATATGTGCATTCTCAGGATGCAGATGCAGTTGACCACACTGGTGGAGCAGGGAGCATTGGGCTTCCTGCTCCACCATTCAGCCTTGGAGTCTGAGTCTCAGTGCAGCAAGTGCGGTGACGGCACTGGATTGGAGTGAAGCTCCGCACAGCCTGTACACACACAGCACAGCACTGACTGGAGCAGCGCATTACGGGATCAATTTGGAGCTTGTGTAAATTTCAGCTCTAATATATGCTAGTTACATTTGTTGCGCTATAACAAGTCACATCCCTTTTGCTAAAACATGAAAGGGTAACAAGCTGGTGACACCAGCTTTCTGGAATGGCCGATTAACCCCGGTATGTGTGGCTAGATTTAGTCACTCTCAGAGTATGCAAGCCACATATATTGTCAGAGATGAAGGGTTGGAGGCATCTTGTTCTGTTGGAAGATAGTGGCCACAACTCAATAATGGAAAACAATCCTAGAAGCAATTATGTGTCTTCTTCTTTCTCATTTTTAATGTAGTGTATTTGCAGATATGGTTAGAAAGACAACGGCAAGAGAATATTCCCCCACTTGGATTTTATCTTTATCACTAAAATGTAAGGTAAGGACATAAGAATTAGGCTAGGGTCACACTGCATTTGGGCAATATATTTAGCTACTGGAAATGGCCCAGCAAATTGCACCACCTATAAATCTGGAACTGTATGCTTATCCAGCAGCAAAAGGTCTGCCATTAAGTTATATTAAAGATAATATATGTGAATTCTTGTTGCATAGAGTTGTACTGAAAAGCATAGGTAATTAAACTTTTCAAGGTTAAAACAAAGATATAATGGGGGAAAAATAGGTTAATTTTAACATTGAGAGATAGAATAAAGTCCAGAAAATCACACTGTATAAATTATATATATTTGCATTTTCGCAGTGAGAAATAAGTATTTGATCCCTCTGGCAAACAAGACTTAATACTTGGTGGCAAAACCCTTGTTGGCAAGCACAGCAGTCAATTTGTAGTTGATCAAGAGGTTTGCGCACGTCAGGAGGAATTTTGGCCACTCCGTGACCTTAAAGTGCTTCTTTTGAGCCACTCCTTTGTTGCCTTGGCTGTATGTTTTGGGTCATTGTCTTTCTGGAAGACCCAGCCATGATCCATTTTTAATGTCCTGGTGAAGGGAAGTATTTTGTCACTCAGGATTTTATGGTACATGGCTCCATCCATTCTCCCACTGATGCGGTGAAGTAGTCCTGTGCCCTTAGCAGAGAAACACCCCAAAACTTTGTTTCCACCTCCATGCCTGACAGTGAGGACGGTGTTCTTTGGGTCATAGGCAGCATTTCTCTTCCTCCAAACAGGACGAGTTGAGTTAATGCCAAAGACCTCAATTTTTGTCTCCTCTGACCACAGCACCTTCTCCCAATAACTCACAGAATCATCCAGGTGTTCACTGCCAAACTTCAGATGGGCCAGCATATGTGCCTTCTTGAGCAGGGGGACCTTGCAGGACCTGCAGGGATTTTAAACCTTTACTGCGTAATATGTTACCAATGGTTTTCTTGGTGACTGTGGTCCCAGCTGCCTTGAGATCATTAACAAATTCCCCCCATGTAGTTTTAGGCTGATATCTCACCTTCTTTATGATCAAGGATACCCCATGAGGTGAGATTTTGCATGGTGCCCCAGACTGATGTCAATTGACAGTCATTTTGTATTTCTTCCATTTTCTTAATATTGCACCAACAGTTGTCTCCTTCTCACCCAGCATCTTAGATATGGTTTTGTAGCCCATTCTAGCTTTGTGCAGGTCTATGATCTTGTCCCTGACATCCTTATAAAGCTCTTTCGTTTTGCCCATGTTGTAGAGGTTAGAGTCTGACTGATTGAGTCTGTGGACAGGAGTCTTTTATAAAGGTGACTATGTAAGACAGCTGTCTTTAATGCAGGTAATGAGTTTATTAGGAGCGTCTAACTGGTCTGTAGGATCCAGAACTCTTAATGGTTGGTAGGGGATCAAATACTTATTTCTCACTGCAAAATGCAAATACATTTATATAATTTATACAGTGTGATTTTCTGGATTTTATTTTTGATATTCTATCTCTCAATGTTAAAATTAACCTCCCCTTAAAATTATAGACTGTTCATGTCTTTGTCATTGGGCAAACTTACAAAATCAGCAAGGGATCAAATACTTATTTCCCCCACTGTATAACTACATTTGCTAGCCAATTGTATGATTATAGTGCCCAAATGTGATCTAAACCCAGCCCTAAATACAGCTGACGAATAACTATAAAATGCATACATCCGCATAGGACTTCATTCTCAACACCAGTCTAGTCCTAGTTCAAAAATGCGACTTGTAAACCACTTATTTTAGCAAACTAGCTTCTCTTTTCCAACTGAAGATGATTTTACACTTGCCTTTTACAATAGAGCTCTGCAGATTTTAACTTATACAGAGAGATATCTGTAATGTACGGATGTTTCCAAAGAGTAGCAAGCACTAATATCAGCATTTCCCACTCTGGTTACAATGGGTTATCGTGATTAAAACATGCAAATAGTAACTTTTGGTAACTTTTCCATTGTTCTTTTAATAAGAATGTGTTTCAAACAGAAAAAAAAATAAGTGCAAATTTATTTAGAAACACAATTAACTGATGCATAAGCAGAACCACTCGTTCTGGCAAAAACACGTCACATTCTGTGTTTTTAGGATTGTCTGGCACTAGGCAATGTGCCATGTAATTCGTCTACACCCGAACACACCTTATAGCCTAACGCAGTGATAAGACCTCTACCTGAGACTTGCTTCTTTCAAACGCAAATCAAATATTTTTGCTGTGCCCCCCCAAAAAAATCAAAGTTATAAACCCAACCCTATCGTATTGTATTTACATGCCTTGGATGACAAATGCTTAGGTATACAATAATATATATTTGGTACTTCAGAGGTTATGTAATCAAGTTAAAAGCAAATACAATCTTTATTGGTTCCTAATTATGCACATGAAGGGACATTTTATAAAGGATCACAGACGGCATCCTTCCCAATTCTTACATATTGTGATTTTTGTGTTTTGGCACCATGCCGGGTACAAATAACTGCAATCCAGCTCCGTAAATCATGGGAGTTGTTGTCATGTAGACCAGCTGGTTCTATACTATTATTTTCAAGCTAAAGATATAATACTGTATTACATGTGAAGATTAAATGGTAAAAAGCAACATTTACCATTTAAACTCTGTTGTTTTTTCCACATTCAATTTAGTGAACATGAGACAATAATCAAAATGTCTTCAAGCCCCAAACATGATGGCTCCAATTCACCAAGACTGGTGTTTTCATGCCGGTCTTGATGAGGGTGCTCTTAAAGGGAATCTGTCATCAGGTTTTTGCTACCTCATCTGAGAGCAGCAAAATGTAGAGAAAGAGACCCTAAATCCAACCATGTATCATTTAGCTTACTGAGTGCAGCAGTTTTGACACAATCAAGAGTTTTCAGATTTAGCAATGCAGCAGTGCTGAGCAAGCAAACCCCACCCACACCAGGCTCTGCATGAACAAAGCTATACACAGTGAGCTGCTTAGCACTGAAGGGGGTGGAGTCGGACTTGGAAGCATGTGCCAGTTAATCACAGCAATGATAATCACCAGGAGTTTAATCCTTCAGTCTAAGTAAACAACAACACACAGCCGGACATGTGACACATCGTTGAATTCTGTGCTTTAACCCCTACCTCATGCTGTCCTCAGATTACATAGCAAAAACCGCCTGACAGATTCCCTTTAATGAATGAAGAAAGACTGGAAAAACCATAGCGCAATAGGGTCTTATCCTAGTTAAAATGGATATAAAAATATAGGCAACTGTTCACCTGGTGAAGTTATGTAGCCAAAAGAACACAAATGGCTTGAATATGGCTGCGCAGATCTGTAAGAAGATCAAAGATGAAGAAATTGAGGAGAAAATAGTTTTTTTGCACTGCCGGGATTACCAGCAAATGTGACCAGGAATTGACAACAAGCCACACTTAAAGTTTCCCTGGCTCCAGCCACGGGTGATCCATGGTCACCTTTACTGGTAATCCCAGCAGCGCAGAAATCACTATTTAGCCTCAAATTGTTCATCTTAGATTCCCTTTAATGACTCAGGAGCGTAAGACAAAAGTGCCATGTGCCTCAGTGTGCACCTCGCCACAAATCTTACTCCAGTCAGTGACTTAAGTAAGGTTTGTGGTGTTGCTTGTCATTAATTTGACAAGAGGGAGTTTCCAAGACCCCATCCCACCCCACCTCCGTCCACTGTGTCAGAGCAGCTGTGAAAATGGCAATAGAACACCATAGGTCCCAAAATGTTAGCACACCAACACTTTGTACCTTAATTTAGCAAATTTTCTAAGCTTTTTACGTCATAATCCTGCCGTAAAAGTTTTGATGAATCGGGCCCGATGTCTACAGAAGTAAGCGCCATCACTGAAACGTTCTGCAAAGCAGCTGCCACACAAGTAGTATAGTGTATTAAGGCAGGCCAATGATTGATAACATATACAATATTTAATTGCTGCCAGATAGTTTTCTAAACTAAAGGTAGAATTTGGGGTAGAAAGTCGCATCCATTACAACTGCCCTTTATTAAAATGAATTATCACTGGGATTTTGCAGGCTACAATGTATTGCGAATAATAATCCCAATAGCTTTCTAAATTAGCATCGCAACCATTGTAGATTAGCAGGAAAACATAAACCAAAACAAAATGGGTACAAACACAACATGTAAATTTAACATTCAGTTTTGTAGTGTCGGATAAATTGAAGGATCAGATTTTTGTGAAAGTCACAAAAAATTATTATCTTCACAAATGGACACATTAAAATTTTTATTTTTTTTTCCAAAACTAAATGCATTTATTTGAGTACCTCTGAACATGTAAAGACATTTGTTATCGGTTTTTTTTATATTGAGAGGAAAACTACTAAAATAATAAGTGGAAAAAATATAAATTTTAGAAGTTGTTTTCCACTATTTATCGAGCTTATTCACTTAGCAGGTTAAATACAGAATTCATCATTTATAGAGAATCTGTCAGAAGATTTTAATCTGAGAGCATCATGATTTAAGGGCGGATACCCTTATTCCAGCGCTGGGTCACTTACTGTAGTTTTGATAAAATCACTGGAGGATTAGTTACCTCATGCCATGTAGTCTTTCTGCTCTGCGTAACCCCGCGCTGACCACTCATTGGCAGCTTTCTGCTCATATACAATTAGTGGCATGGGTGGGATTATGTACAGCTTAGCATTCAGAGAACTGCTAGATTTGAAGCTGAGAAAACCGGGAAAGAACAGCATGCGGACTAATAAGTGACACAGCGCTGAAGTCAGGGTTTTTGCACCTACATTTTGCCACCCTCAAGAATACACAGCAAAAACCTGGTGACAGAATCCCTTTAAACCCATTTGACACAATGCAGCTTAATTATGTAATTCTTATAAAAGAAATCCAATTCTATAAATGGGATACTCGTAGCCGTTATTGAGTGGCCGTGTTGTGTAATGCAGTCCACAGTGTTAACAGTAAGGATGGCAGAACTGTCCTTCAAACCCACTGACATTGCTGAAATTGCTGGGTTGAACGGCACACAAATCTACTTTCATGCTGGTAGACGGAGTCCTAGGAAAGAAAGGTATAATACTCTCCAGCAATCCATGCAGAAAACCACCCTGGTGTTTGGGGTATACACAGTGAAATGTGGCCGGACAGGGAGACAAAGCCATATGGGACGTTATACCGAGGAATCACAAGAATTTGGTAGAAATATGTAGTCTTATTGGAGATATTATTGGTAGCATTACAAATTACAGTCATAGTATAAAGAAGAAAGTGCATGCTGCAGAACAGGGTAATGGGGCAGATCTTATACACAGGTAGGCCCAAAGCAAATCAACTCCATGATATCATCCATTAGCTAATAAGTAAAATTGTCCGCCGGTACAATGTGCACGGGCTGATTAAGCAGAACCGACGTTCCTGAGAACTCTGCTTTATGACATGCTCTGGCATAGACCTTGTTCCAAGAAGAGCTTAATGCGGTTGTTCGTCCACATGCCACAGACCATGACAAGTGTCACCAATGAATGGCCAAGTAGTGTTGAAATGAGGTAATAACTTGTCCTAGATATGTGTCTCAGTACTTGGAACGCATACCCACAACAAGGTTTCTAAAATAAAGTAATGGAACCCAATATCATGTCTCTGGTCACACTGCGGCCTTTAGAACCACGTGATCGCTACTAAATAGGTCACAAGGCAGGTGTGCAGTACAGAAGGTAAAAACTGGACCCATTAGCTCACATCACTCATTTTGAGTCATGTCTTTAGACTCCAGTTAGAGCTGAAACCTTTATTCGTACCTTTAATTCGGGAGTGTACCAAAACTAGAGGAAGAAACGTTCTTTTAGATCCGACCAAGCAAAATAAAAGTTGATTTCTAAAACCAGATCAGAAATTGCCCACTGCCTTTGATTGTTACACACATTTGAGATGGTGGGCTCCTCTGGGCGATATGCCCCTTCTCAGCCAGGTTTTTCAGGATAAATGGATGACTTAACCATCACACTGTCTGTGATGTGCCTCGCTTGCTAATTAGGACCTCCAGCAGCCGAAGCTTAGCCTTCATGTGCTTATATTCGCTGTATTCTTCTGCCATAGGATTGCGGTCTTCTTTTTGAACGTTTCTATAGTGGCAAAAAGAACAGCAATGAGCTTTATATGGTTCAAGCATTATTTCATTATTAGGACATAATAACTGTAGAATCAGACAAAATATATAATGGCGACAATGTATGTGTATCATGTTGGCCTAAAAGCTGCTCTTCTTCTAGAAATGTACATCAAAGTCTTAAAGGGAATCTGTCACCAGGTTTTACCACCTAATGTGAGAGCAGCATAACGTAGAGGCAGAGATCCTGATTCCAGGGCTGTGTTAGTCACTGGGCTGCTAGCTCTAGTTTTGATAAAATCACTGTTGTATCAGTAGTGAGGACTAGTAAACCTGCTGCCATATGGTCCTCCATATTCATGAGCTCTGTATAACCCCACCCCCACCACTGATTGGCAGCTTCTTGTGTACACAGTGCATAGACAGAGAGCTCTCAATCAGTGGTGGGGGGGAGTTATTAAAAGCTCAGCATTCAGAGAACTGGTAGATCTGCAGTAGATAAAACTGTGATTTTAGCAATATTGCAGCAAGCAGCCAAGTAAATGATATATAGCTGGAATCAGTATTTGTCCCTACATCATGCTGTTCTTAGATGGGGTAGCAAAAACTGATGCTAGATTCTTTTAATACCTGTGTATTGAAGCACAAATATTAATTACCATGTAAGAGAAGCAGACTGCACATTATTGTTCCAATATCACCATTTCATTACAGCAAAACTATCAAGCTGAAAAAGTCTAAACCAACAAATGTACAATATCACAACAGCTTTTCCTTCCAGGTAAACCTAATAGAAATGCATAATATTATAAAACCTGGAAAGTCTGCTGTAATTGCATTGACAACTCCCTCTCCTCTTTGTGTTCAAAACATGCCCTTGATGTCTATTCAAGAAGTATGAATACAAGTCCCAGAAGAAGATAAAGGCTAACCGTGCGTCGGGGTGAGGGAGAACACAAAGTCCCTTTCCTCGTTCAGGTCTATGCTCCTGTTTTATTGTGACACTTTGATTACATATGTTTAGGATACCGTTCAACATTGAAATCATGTATTAATATCTCCTATGGGACTAGTGATGGTGGAGTCTATCTTATTTTACCATATTGGATCTGTATTAGCATTTGCTAGATAGGGTTTGTATCCCTCTACGCACAGTAGAGTGGCTAGCTTATACCTATATGTATAGGTGGGATCTTTAGGTTGATAAACCTTTACTGTATCAATTATGTTGGTAAATTCATTTCTTATTTACAGTCACTGGACCTGGATCTCACCTCTGGGTCCCACTAATACCTACAGTGCCTTGCCCCCTGGAACTTTTCAACCTTATCCCACATATCATGCTTCAAACATAAAGATAACAAATGTAAATTTTTGGTGAAGAATCAAAAAACAAGTAGAACACAATTGTGAAGTTGAACGAACTTTATTGGTTGTTTGAAATTTTTGTGGAAATTCAAAAACTGAAAGTGGGGCGTGCAATATTATTCGGCCCCTTTAACTTAATATTTTGTTGCGTCATCTTTTACTGCGATTACAGTTGCAAGTCGCTTGGGATATGTCTCTATCAGTTTTGGACATCGAGAGACTGAAATTCTTGCCCATTCTTCCTTGGCAAACAGCTCGAGCTCAGTGAGGTTTGATGGAGATCGTTTGTGACCACCAGTTTTCAGCTCTTTCCACAGATTCTCGATTGGATTGAGGTCTGGACTTTGACTTTGCCATTCTAACATCTGGATACGTTTATTTGTGAACCATTCCATTGTAGATTTTGCTTTATGCTTGGGATCATTGTCTTGTTGGAAGACAAATCTCCGTCCCAGTCTCAGGTGTTTTGCAGACTCCAACAGGTTTTCTTCAAGAATGGTCCTGTATTTAGCTCCATCCATCTTCCCATCAACTTTAACCATCTTCCCTGTCCCTGCTGAAGAAAAGCAGGCCCAAACCATGATGCTGCCACCACCATGTTTGACAGTGGGGATAGTGTGTTCAGGGTGATGAACTGTGTTGCCTTTTTTACGCCAAACATATCGTTTGGCATTGTTGCCAAAAAGTTTGATTTTGGTTTCATCTGACCACAGCACCTTCTTCCACATGTTTGGTGTGTCTCCCAGGTGGCTTGTTGAAAACTTTAAACAACACTTTTCATGGATATCTTTGAGAAATGTCTTTCTTCTTGCCACTCTCCCATAAAGGCCAGATTTGTGGAGTGTACGACTGATTGTTGTCCTATGGACAGACTGTCCCACCTCAGCTGTAGATCTCTGTAGTTCATCCAGAGTGATCATGGGCCTCTTGGCTGCATCTCTGATCAGTCATCTCCTTGTTTGAGATGAAAGTTTAGAGGGACGGCTGGGTCTTGGTAGATTTGCAGTCAGGGGTGGGATTCAGCCGGTACGACCCGGTACGGGGCAGCCGTTTACTAAAATTTCTATCTGCCAGCGTTCCGGTAATTGAAAATTGTTACCACGCCCCCGGACCGCCCCCGGCTACAACAATTATTAGTTTCACGTCTCCGCCTCGCCAGGATTTTACTCCCTGTTGGATCCTATAAACTCAATGTTAGCAGACTTCCTCACTCATACACTTTATGTATATTATAATGTATAATATATATGTGTATGCTTTATACACCTTCATGAGATCAGTCAGTGATCTGCAGACAGAGCGCAGCGCCCGGACGCAGACTCGCCCTCCCGCCTCACATTACCTCATTTTTTCTGGACGTCACTCACAATATCTCCTCTGCTCCACTTCCGGGTGGTGGAATAGTCATGTGACCGCGCATCATGGCGGCCTGGCTGTGGCTTCTCCTGTGTTCAGGTGAGGAGATTGGTCACCAGTGTTACAGCTAGGACGTGTCATGGAGTCTGAAAGCCGCAGAAGCGAAGGCAGTGTTAAGGTGCCGTTACACTAAGCAACTTACCAGCGATCGCGACCAGCGACGTGATCGCTGGTAAGTTGCCGTGTGGTCGCTGGGGAGCTGTCACACAGACAGCTCTCTCCAGCGACCAAGCGACTTCGGCATCGCTGAAACTGTCTTCAGCGATGCCGAAGTCCCCATGTAAAAAAAAAAAAAACACTACATACGCACCTTCTGTCGTCCTTCATGTCCCTCGGAGCTTGCCGCACTGACTGTGTCTCAGCGCCGGCCGGCCGTAACAGCGGTGCCCAGCGGTGAACCGCTGTTACTGCAGGTTCACCGCTGGGCTCTGCTTTACGGCCGGACGGCGCTGAGACACAGTCAGTGCGGCAAGCTCCAGGGGACATGACGGACAACAGACGGTGAGTATGTAGTGTTTTTTTTTTTTACTTTTACCATGGTATCCATGGTAAATATCGGGTTACTAAGCGCGGCCCTGCGCTTAGTAACCCGATGTTTACCATGGATACCAGTGAAGACATCGCTGGATCGGCGTCACACACGGCGATCCAGCGATGTCAGGCAGGAGAGTTGCGACGAAAGAAAGTTCGTCCACTCTCCCTGCAACCAGCGATATCCCAGCAGGATCCAGATCGCTGCTGCGTGCCAAACATAGCGATATCGCTGCAACGTCACGGATCGCTGGCGATATCGCCTAGTGTGACGGTACCTTTATTCTAAGACTGTCCTGTCACTGCGTTCTGGGACTTGTAGTTCCTGCCATAGCCTTAGAGAATTCTGGCACTTGTAGTTCCTGCCATAATCTCATGTAATTCTGGGACTTGTAGTTCCTGCGGTAACATCAGTGCATTCTGGGACTTGTAATTCCTGCAGTAATCTCAGGTAATTCTGAGACTTGTAGTTCCATCTATAATAATAGGGAATTCTGGGACTTATAGTCCCCGCAGTAATTCTGGGAGTTGTACTTCCTGTAAATGCTGTATTGTGGGGCCTGTAGACCTATTAGCTGAGCTATGCTGGGACTAGTAGTTCCCCTGTGTGCCCATTACATGATCAGGATAGATTTGATTGACAAACAGAAGAGATCCTGCCCGCACCGTATATTGGGACCACCGCACCGTATATTGGGGACCCCGCACTGTATATCGGGACCACCGCACTCTATATCGGGACCACCGCACTGTATATCGGGACCACCGCACCGTATGTTGGGACCACCGCACTGTATATCGGGACCACCACACTGTATATCGGGACCACCGCACCGTATGTTGGGACCACCGCACCGTATGTCGGGGACACCGCACCGTATATCGGGGACATTTAACTAAGGATGTTGTGGACTGATCAGCTAAAGCACCTTGTACACGGACAATTGTCCTGTGCAGTACATTTGCTTTAGTCGTTTGTTTCTTTGAATGACTTTAATACCGTATGTCACAACGTATTCTTGTCATTAAGGGAGACAAACTGCTTCAAAAAATATGAATCGTGCCACTGGGCGTGGCTTATTAGTATGGGCGGGGTTATTGAAAATGGGCGTGGCCAAAATTCCGGCCGCCGCGACTTAGAGGACCTGTTGTTAAAAATTTGAATCCCACCCCTGTTTGCAGTGGTATGATACTCCTTCCATTTCAATATGATCGCTTGCACAGTGCTCCTTGGGATGTTTAAAGGTTTGGAAATCATTTTGTATCCAAATCCGGCTTTAAACTTCTCCACAACAGTATCACGGACCTGCCTGTTGTGTTCCTTGGTCTTCATGATGCTCTCTGTGCTTTAAACAGAACCCTGAGACTATCACAGAGCAGGTGCATTTATACGGAGACTTGATTACACACAGGTGGGTTATATTTATCATCATTAGGCATTTAGGACAACATTGGATCATGCAGAGATCCACAATGAACTTCTGGAGTGAGTTTGCTGCACTGAAAGTAAAGGGGCCAAATAATATTGCATGCCCCACTTTTGAGTTTTTGAATTTCCACAAAAATTTAAAATAACCAATACATTTCGTTCAACTTCACAATTGTGTTCCACCTGTTGTTGATTCTTCACCAAAAATTTACATTTGGTATCTTTATGTTTGAAGCATGATATGTGGGAAAAGGTTGAAAAGTTCCAGGGGGCCGAATACTTTTGCAAGGTACTGTATCTACATCTTTTTGTGATTATTATATTTATATTGAATAACACCCTACAAACTCCTGGACTGGACTGGATTGGGGTTCCTTCTACTGGGCACTCTGAGATTTTTTATATTGTTTTATGTAAATTTAAATAATTAAAATAAAATATTATGGTTTTCATCATTTAATGGTTCTCTTCTTTCGGCAAACAATAATGTAAGTCTGAATTTTGGCTTAACGTCAAACATTTTTGGGTCTTAATTTATTATTTTTTTTTTAAGGAAGTGTCCTATATTGTATACTTAACAAGGAAGCCTTGACATAAGAAATGGCAATTAAACTTGCTACTCATACCAGAGTCACTCACCTTCCATTCTGTCTAAAAAAATTGTCTTCAAAATCTCGGAGTTTCTTTCGGATTCGCTTTTTTTCTTCCCTTGCTTCCTGAAGCTGTTCTAGAAGTTCTGGCCTAGAAGAACAAAACATATAAATTCAGTTTTGCGGTAATATAAGTATTGTAACCAGAGATAGAGGAAAGTAATGACTTCATTTTAGGATTGCTAGGACTAACGTTGTGGCTCAACAGGGTCATGTTAACCGTGACTTAAAATGGTGAAACATAATGAGACAAATCTCGTGTGTCATTTCTAAAAAATCTGCCTCCAAATTCAATGAAATATATATTTTTTACATGCAACATACACGGATGCAGAATGCAGGTTTCCAAGTCCAAGGTCTTGGGTACTCTTTGCTGGAGTCTTGTCATCCACCGGGGAAACAAAGCCATCAGCTTCATCTTCAAGTTGGTCCAAGAAGCTCCGTACAGTAAAGCCTGGCTTCATAGTTACTGCAAAGTCAGTGTTTACAGTGCCATCATCTTCCGAACCTTCCTCTTCCTCCTGCATATACAACAGTCCGCGGGTCACATTATTACAGATCACAGAGAGAATTCATGGCAGCAGGGTGAGCTCTTGAGGGCGTGCAGCAGGATACAAAAGGTGAATCAGATTAGTACAGGTCAATAACACACCAGCACCGAGTTAGTAACACACACACAGAATAATGATTCCTTACATGACAATTTCAACAGAATTTTCTTCTTCATCCCAAAACCTACAAATTTCACCCAACAAGTCCCATTGGCAGCCAAAATGAGAACAGATTTGAATAGCACTGGTCGATGAGACCTTACAATTACATGCAATAAAGGCACCATAAGACAACTGTACAGGAGCGTATGTAGTTTACAGCATGGTAGCTTCGTGGCCGTGCAATCCTTGGCTTCTTCAATCGCATATGACCAAAAGATCTGCATAGAATCAAACTCTTTGGATTTGCATGGGGTTTTCTCGAGGCACTCATGATGATGCCCCATACTAATATGTTACCTGGTTTCATATTAAATTGATTCTCGTGTGCAGTTAGAGAAATTGGATTGCTGCCGCTTTGGAGACAAGGACTTGTAACTGGGATAACCATCTGTTTACTGAGCTTCTGAGCATGGTGGTGCTCTTAACAATAGGAAATAGAGCCGCCACAGTTATGTCTTAACATTGGTCAACTGTGAGAAAACCTTCAAAACTGATTTGATTATTCTAGACATTATATGTCTAATCGCTCACCCGTGGCATAAAGATTTTCTTGCATTTTTTTCATAAGGACAACATTTTGATTGACTTTAGATTATATTTTGTGAATAAATTAATAAAGGAGTGGGAATGGAATGGAGGCAGAACCCAAGTCTGCATTGGTGTGATTGCACTGTGTATCACAGATGGATCTATGATATGTGTGTAGTTTGGGGTGTTACAATGGTATGTGGTAAAACATTAAAATGGATCCAAGGTATAATTTAGGAAAATTGAGACTTGCAGTACATATAACCTTTACATGGTCATACAGTCATGTTACATGGAGGAAGCTCGCAATGCAGGTAAGTAATAATTAAGGATGTAAAAAAAGGTTTGCCCTTCTGTAATATGGCAAACAGCTGGCATAAAGGGATGAAAGTGGTTGGCCACATCGCTTTGGAACATCCATCAACAGGCATGAGAGAGGCTAGGGTGAGCCAAGACAACAATCCCAGCATGAACTGTTGTCACCTGATAGAATGGGTTTGTAAATTCATGCTGTTTGTGCCAAATTCGGACCCTCCCATCATCATGGTGCAAAAGAAATCTGGTCTCATCTGACAGCATTATTCCATTCTCTTGCCTACTGTAGTCTTGATTTTGTTTCCCTTGGCCATCTGCTCCTTAGCATGGATGGGCTGTAACACAACAAGTTACCTGTCTGGACATGCTAGTTTGAGTGGCAGCATTGTATTTGGCTGAGCAACGCCTATTCTCCAGAATGATTCTTGACATCCGCATCTGACTTGTGTTCTTCGGAGACTTGTCCATGTCCACAGGATCCCTTTTGTGTTTCTCACACAATTTTCTGTACATTCTCATCATGGTTACATAAGAGAACCCCAGAAGGTTGGCAGTTTATTAAATCCTGGCTTTGGCTGCTCTATCAATTACTTACAGATAACTCAATTTTCACGGTTTAATGTGGATTCACACTGAAACTGCTCCTCTGAAAACGTGCTCTCTTGATATTATATGCACTTTGGATCACCTTTCTGTGTTTTTTTGCTTATTTTTATACTTGTCACAGCTCAAAAAAACAAATGAATCATGCAAGGACAAGCCAGGTCCTCCTAGGATGCTTATTTTTTCTCCTCTTTGCTTAATTGATAGAGAGAAATCCTCCAATAAGGCAGAGATTTTACAGCTGGTCTTGTCCTCTTTACACATACATACGTATATTGCTATATGATTATATTTAATGCAGAGATTAAATCATATTTTTAGCAAACGTCAATGCAAGACTAACAAGGAAAGTAAAAAAGCAACGTCACACAAAAATAAAGGAACAAGCTGCCATAATCATTGAGAACTTTCAACACAAAAGCCGACGCAATCAGAGCCATGGGCAATGTGGAAAAAGCTGGGACACATTTGGCTAAAGCAGCTATTGATTTTGAGAAGCACTGCAAGGAATCAAAGCACTGGTTACAGAAACACAATCAGTATAAGGTGGTTGATTGCTTTGTGGGATTCAGATGCAAATTTAGCAGTCATTATCAATAGCAGCTGAAGTCTTATCTTTACCTCCTTGAAGAAGGATGCTGTTTCACCCTCGATTATTGGCTGCAGCAAAGGGCTTCTCCTCTTGCTCGAGGGGGATCCCTGTGATGAGTGTTAACAAGTAAGTTATACTGTGATGCCCTCTCTCTGAACACATCCTTTGCTCAACAGCTATTGTGCTTACTGTGTTCTCCATTGGTATTAGGCGACTCTAGAAAGTATGAACTGCTGAATGGCATCATGTGAACGGCAATCACATTTATGCCATACCTAAAAACTGCCAATAATCATCTTACAACCCCCCCCCCCTTTCAATTCTATGATTTTAAACAGATTTTGTTACTTGGGACATTTATGGCATGACTACAAGCTATGCAGGAAATGTCCAATAGCCGCTGTCAGGGATGTGGCATATGTGCGCAGCTCTGTAACTTGGCAAATACAACCTTTACAGCTCCCATGGAAATCATTGGAGAGAACCGTGCGAGTATTGCCACCCCTCCTGTGATACTAGCGAGTGACTGGGCCTTTATCTCAAGATCCAATCATGTCTCACCAAAAGGACTTATATGTAACCTACATTTACAGCATATCCACTGCATATGCCATGAATGTAAAAGATGGGAAAAAGTACCAAAGTGTGCTGAACCTTCTAACCAGGACAAATGTAGGTAGTAAGCCCGAGTAAGTTTATCCAAAACTGGACTAACATGAAACAATTAGCTATGCTGTTTTCCCTCTTCTGTTTCGATCAATGAGACTACGCAACAATTACTATTTTCTTATACCAAAAGAATATCATTATAATTTAAAAAGGATTCTCCCCTTTTAGAAAATCTTAGTCACTGGGCACAGTATGTTAAAGAAAAGTAAACTTTGCCCCCAGGTCCAGTACTGAATCTCTGATGCTGCCCCAGAAGTCCGGCATTGGTGATGACGTCATGTCAACTGCCATCCAATGAGCTCAGCTGTTCAGCCCATGTAGATAGATCACCGCCATCAGAGCTCAGCTCACTGATTGGCTGCCATGCTCTCAACGTGATGCCCCGAGAGCAGCACCAAAGACTAGGGACTGTGACTAAAGGTTTTATAGGGTTATATATATATATATATATATATATATATATATATATATATATATATATATATATATATATATATATATATATATATATATATACACACACACACACACACACATATATGCATACATATATACACACACACATATAAGCTAAATGTGCCCAGGGACAAAGCCTTTCTGAAAGGGAACAATGTGGACAAAAAGTAGTCCCCGCATTTTAACTAGCCTGCATGCAAAGTATGCTGAAAACTATTTTATGGTCTATAAGCATAGAGGCATAAAACAGACAAGTAAATATACACTTGTGAAAAAATATACCACTTAAGATCAAAATAACTGATACAAATAAAGAAAGCAGTCTCCAAAGTACATTAATATTAGGCTATGTAACGGTGAGGAGTTTGATCCCTCTAACCTGAAGTGGGACCAGTGCTTAAAGGGTTTGCCCGGTTTACTGCATTCCCTCTATGTCACTACAGACATCTGATCCTTAAGAGCAGTTGGTCATGTTACCGAAAGTATGAGATTTTCATACATGCGACCACATGTCACCTAGATGTGATCGACCTGCTCAATTCCCTTGTATTGAGTCAGGCCGAGCACATCTAGCGAGAATGTGGCCAGATATATGAAAATCATATACGTGAGGTCACGTGACCTTCTGTCACCGGTAAACCCCAACAGGGATTCAAAAAGAGTGAAAAAGAGCAACAGGAGACTTTTATTGGAAGACCGGATAATCTGTTTAGGAATGGGAAAGCTAAAAGTAATATAGAAATTAGGGTCACAGCTTGGCTGTTGGTGGGCCAGGAATGATGGCTACAGCTGGGTGTCTTACTTAAGCACCAAGGATTTCATACATGACATTTTATTGTACGGTATGTGATCGGGGGTCCATTTTGCTGTCCAATAATAAAACTCCTGACCGCTAATGTGGTAGACTAGACCTTAGGTCACAGCTGGTCACTGAGAAAAACTATAGCGCACGGTTCACATAGCACAGTATGAAACTGTGCTCTTACAGCCAAAGAAGTGCAACCTATACAGTAGAACAGTATAAAGATATCTATCTCTCCTCGATAAAGACTACTATAGCCAACATGGCTGATGTATGGTTATGGATGTACCTAATCCGGCTATACTTGGTCCTGCAAAACAGTGCAACTGGGCAAGGACTCCAAGCTCTGCCCCATGTTAGCTAATGGCACACTATACTATGGTCCCAACCTACAAAATCCTTTAAGGATTCTAGGTTTACCCAATAAAGTAATTGTCACTGCAAAATCAGCTCTAACGAAAGAGGAAAGAATAGCCCCCTTCAGCATCATAATCTTAGAACAGGAACATTTTCACAGCACAACACAAAAGGTATAGTATTTACCGAGCTGAAAAAGTAATAATAAACATAAATGCTGAAATCAAAGTAGGGGGAAGGTTTAATAAAAAAAAAGCCATCCTGAAAAATTGAGCGCTAAATCAGTAGGGTATGTTGAACAGGACACATCATGAAATAATGGCTGCAGAGTGCAATAAAACTTTTTTTTATTATTTTTAATTTTTCCTCTCCATTACAGAGATAAAAGCAATTAAAGTATTTGACACCTAATGAGTTATTATTTCAATAACTCCAAGTGGCCGTTATCACTTTACAAGTACATTGGCCTTTTTTGTTAGAGACAAATCATGAAAATGATGTCAGCGGTGTCTAATTGTTTCTCTCCATACTTTGTAATGAAAATTAATGTTGATAACGCTTAAAGGCGTGACCATTACTTAGATATAGATGCCACACATTGGGCGGGAGGTACTTGTAAAAGTAGAAGCGCCCAGGATACTAGCACTGGAGTGCAGTGCAAGGACGTTTCAGTGTGGACACCCGACCAGGTTCCTGGGAATCTTTTTGCTGAACCCCAAGGTTCATTTCAGCCATACTAATGAGTGGGGAAAAATCCGCAACAAAAACATAGAATAATTTGCCAAAAACACACATATTTTAAGCAGCGTTTCTCTTGCCAACTGACCAGGATTTGATGCAGAATTATCTGAACATGTGCACATACCCTAATAGGGCACCAATATGTAGATAGTGAACAACCCCTGTATTGAGGACTCTTGGAATAAAAAAATAGCTACAAAAAGTACTGTCAGTAGTTATTTCATGTGTATACAAGTTTATTGGGCCTCAAGGAGTAATATCAGAAAAACATATTGAACCACCCTTCCGTAGAAAACACTAAACATCTTATGGCCCCATTACCAAGGGAGATACAAAGCCCAAACAAGCGCTCATTGGCCATGTTCCTTTACATGCATCATTCATCACGGATGTGCAAACTGTGCGGGGACCAACCACCGTCACTGAGGTACTTCTCTATAACGCTCATAGCATTATTGTCACCAACACATGCCGTCATGTAAACAGGGATAAGCTGCGCTGACAGTAACCGTCTGACCACTCTCTAAGCTGATCATCAGCCTGTGTAAAAGGGCCTTTTATTCTATGCTGGTACACACCAACCAGAGTGAGACGTCCCATGCCTGATGAAATTGCCAATTCTGATTTCTGTCAAGTAGAGCTTAATGGTGGGGGCCTTAGGAGTCTATATATACATGTATGTGCCACCATTTCTTCAGGATAGGCTGCAGACACTGATTTAATTCCTTCAGAAAGCTGCACCAATCTTTCATGTTCGGAATGTAAGGGGCTTGGTATATATTTCTTCTGATAGTTCTCCTTCAAGGCATACACAATGAAATACTGTACGCCGTCTTACACAAACGATAATCCTGGAACCATTTCTATATTGTGCTCGCCTTTACATTACCCAGGACTTCAGCTACAGGACCTCTCAATTAAACTCCAGCGAAGTCCACTTTCCCATGGGAGAAACAAGTTCAAAATGAAAGATTGGAACGAGGAAATAAAGGACTGATGTCAGCAACGCCATAAATAAGACATGCAAAGTGGAAGCTCAACTTACAATGACGGGTATGGTGTTTGCTCGATAGAGGATCTGCTTGAACAGTCTGTATCGATCATAAAGCGGCTTCATCACTTGTCGCTCACCCTTCGTTATCTGGAAAATGGAAACACAGGTTTAACTTCTAATATGACATTAACTGAGGCTTTCACTTAGTAGCGGTTTGTTCTATAGCCATGCACATGGTATTATCTTAGAGCTAGCAGGTAAACTGCACATATGACACAAAGGTCAAGATGAATACAGCTCTAGTGCAAATACAACGCCAGCATAAATACTCAGGAACTGAGAGAACGCCCAGAACGGTTGTAGGATCATCCATTCACCAGACATCGTATATGTGCAAATAGCTTATATGCCATCGCTTTATAATTAATGGAGGGCCGACTCCTGGGATACAGAGGCTGGAGTTGGTCCTAGTCTCTTGTTTTTTGTTCAGTAGTGACAATCAACATGGCATAGCTGAGCGATATGCCCTCACTTCATGACATGTTAAAACCTCTTTAAGGCACATTTACACTGGTCACTGATCTGTGACTCTGTAGTGACACTTACACAAGATAGCTCTGCCTAGTGCTGGCCCTTTATGCCCTACTTACATCACCACCGAGCGAATGCAAGAAGCCGCTCTCTTGTCCCAATGACAACATTCCCACCATTGTGCTCATTAGGACATGCTAAAGTCAACAGATCTGCTAGGCTTAAAAGTACCATAATCGTCCTGTCTACAGGCTGGCAGTCACCAGCCGAACAAATTATTTCAACATGGCTTCAAAAATCATTGTTCTTTACAGCACATTGTACTGGGTATACAGGATATGTGCTGCCGATAGAAATACAGAGCGATCGTATAAATGATCGTCCTGTGCACATGGAAGTGCTGTTGACCTGTGTCAAAAGAAAAAGAAAAAGATACGACTGGTGATCGGCCTGTGTAAAAAGGCTATTAAATGAGCCCCGATCGGCTTGCACTTAGCCATTGTTGGCCAATTCTGCATTAGGTATGAAAAGGATCCAACTTTTACAAAAGGTCCAGGTACTAAATGAGAACGTGATGTTCTTCATTAAGAATGGCTTTCCTAATCTCCACCATCATACAAGAACTCAGGTGGGGCAAAGATGACCTTCTTGAAAAAAAAGAGTGTTCCCTTATTTTCTAAACTTTCTAGCATGATCTACAAGACCAGTAGAGAGGATGTAAGTAGTTCTACTGTGTGAGGTCATAACCTGTACGCTGGAGCAGACTTCACTAAATGTTCACAGGGTACATGGCAAGTGACACGTAGTTTATAGATTAATAAAGGTCTCCTGCAGCTTCTATTAATTCTCCGGAAAGTGCAAGCTTTGATACATGATGGCTTCTAAATTAATAGGCTTACAAAACGTTATACTCTTTGGCCTCTTTTGGCTCAAATGGATTTAATAAAGCAGCACTCAGTACTTTTCCACATCCAAGCGATGCCAAGATAGAAGAGAGAACAAAGCTATTATAATTAAAAGTTTTAGCGGGAGTTCACCGAATTCCTTTTACTTGCTCGCTTAAAGTCATTGTCAGAAGACAGTCACACTTTAACCAAGGTCATCTGTAACATGACCATAAAAAAAGAAAAAAATTAGGGGTTGAAAAAAACAAACAAAAAAAACACTACCGACTCCCCTATCTGTCACTGTCACACTGGTCTGTCCGCTGACTGGGGGAGAACAGTCCGATCAGAGAAGTGTGACAACGATGGACACTGGAGTGCTGCCGAGGAAAGCTCTTCTCAAAGTGAAACTTTGTCCCTGGCATCAGAATATACATCATCTGTCAAGGCAAAGCCCCGAACATGTTCTGTCTGCTCACAACAGAGAGATCCCGCTGCTCAGATCCCTGCTGCTAGATCTGCTGGCAGCAACTTTCAGCAGTCACATTTGCATTCTGCCCAAGAGCCCTTCATATGCAGATTAGCAAGCAATTAATTATGTTTAAAAAAGGTCTAAAGTATTGTATGTGTAATATATTCAATTAATAATCATGAAGGGTCATATTTAAGGACAGGTATTTTTTAAGGCCACATGAGGCCTGTTCTTTAAGGGGTTAAACCTCCACTTTCACAGATCTGCACATGACCATCACACAGAATAAATGTATTATGATAGATTTTCATGCCTTTATGAAGAAAACAACTAAGTCACAAGGGTGGCAAGAGGCATGTAAGTGGGCGTGCATTCCAACTATGTAAACTATTCTTCGTCTCAATTTTCACTGTATGAAAATGAAAGAAAACCATTATAATATAAAAAAGAACAAAAATAAAATGTGCTAAAGGAACAGAAAAAAAAAAAATCAATCCTGTAGATCAGTGTTCCCCAACTCCGGTCCTCAAGAGCCACCAACAGGTCATGTTTTCAGGATTTCCTTAGTATTGCCCAGGTGATCATTGCATTACCTAGAAAGGCATCACCTGTGCAATGCTAAGGAAATCCCGAATACATGACCTGTTGGTGGCTCTTGAGGACCGGAGTTGGGGAACACTGCTGTAGACAGTAGTAAATGTGGCAGAGACCCCACAGAACCAACAGGAACCATTTTCCAGCTGCTGACGGATATGCAGCATTACATAAGTGCTGTATGAGGATCTCCGAGCCCTGCAGTACCACAGGACAGAACCAGCGCATCCCAGTAACATACTGGTAAACAAATGGTCTCCAGAAAAAGTCATAGTACATACCGGCCTGCCATGAACACTTTCATAGTAAAGCAAAGCTTTCTGAAGTGAGACTTTCTCTGCTGCCAGCTGATCTCTGGTCATATCCTACGATCAAAAACATATGGTTAGAATATTATGGCGCGCACATGAATGCACAAACCAACTGGGCTCAATCTAAGTGCTAGGGCAGTCTAATTCATATGCAAGTAAAAATAACATAAAAGAAGGAAACAAAAATAATAACAAAATATATAGGATGCACAGACAATCCTAGTAGTGATGCACTGTTCAAATGTAGATGCTGGAAAATGTCCAGCATCCACCTGGGTATAATAGTACTAAAACGTCACATCTAACAGTTAAAGGAAATCTGTGGGCAGGTTTTCGTTACGTAATCCGAGAGCAGGATGATGTAGAGGCAAAGAGCCTGATTCCAGTGATGTGTCACTTACTGGACTGCTTTGTGCAGTTTTGATGGAACCTATTTTCTTACACTGTACATTGTCAGAAAGCTGGCAGTGGTGTGAGCAGGATTATACAGATTAGTCTGACTGGCCTGCATGTGACAACTAGTCAGGCAGTGATAATCTCCTGCTGATGAAGCACACAGCCGAGTTAGTGACAGATACCTAGAATCAGACTCTCTTGCTCCTTATTATGCCGATCTCAGATTCAATAGCAAAAACCTGCTGATAGATTCCCTTTAGAAATCGGGAAAAGTTAAAATAGGGTAGATGAACACATTCTTCATCTATGCTGTTTTACTATTAACAATTTTAAAATGTTAGGGATAATAGTACTAAAATATCACATTTTTTCTAGGTGAATGCTGGACCTTTTGTCATTACCTTACTTGCTCACCCATGAGCCAGCCTGGAGTACACTGGTGCACCACCCTAGATGGATGGATGAACTGCCCGTGGAAGTGATGAGCGGGTAATCCTTCAATCTATTTCTTTAGCAATTTATACATTACTGTAGGATGACTGCTTAGAATGCATAATATTCGAGTCCTATGCATTAAGTGCATCATGATGAAGATACATGTTGTCTGCAGAGATACACATGCAGATCATTTTTCTTTTTACCTTAATATCTTCCGGCCGGCTGACCTCTGATCTTTTCTCCTGTAACTTCTTTTGGATGCTTTCCATTGTGGCTTCTATAGAGGGTTTAGCTACTTTCTCTGTCTCCTTTCTGTCATCCTCCCTCTCAAGCTGAGACCCAAAGCTTTTGGGAAGTGTGTTACTCCTCTGTCGCATTTGAGGCACGAGATCTTCCTCAGAAATCCTGATTTTTGACTCTAGAGAATATAAGACAATTTACATTTTTCCAGAACACACTTATTTATAGCACAAGCATAGACAAAGTAGTGCAAATTAAAGCAGAGCCCAATCTACTGGACTGTAATGAAAAAATACACGAGTGACATTGCGGAACACGCAAGGTGATCGTTTTAAACTAAATTTCCAATTTAAAAACAAACTACTGACACATTATTCCGAGAAGGCTTTTACATACCAATCTATTGCCCTGGTAAGTTGTATAATACTGTGTATTACCACCAGGCATTTTGTAATTACCTTTGAGCTGCTTCCGGAACTTGGTCAGCTCATTCATCCATTTCAGAACCTCAGGATTTGTAGCCTTGTCTCGATGGGACGGCTGTGGGAACAAAAAGCAAAAATGACATGTAGTGCAGTGTGTGACGTTTGTACTTGCACATTCAGACGTCAGTTTTTCACATAAGAGACATATGTGATGGACAGAACTCGTACCTTATTAGAGTCTAATGAGCAGTTCATATGTCCGTGTATTTTTGCTGACTGAGAGGTCTGCACAAAATCATGGACACTTGTCAGACATTGATCCAAGTCACAGATTAATCTTACAAATAAAAGTCTATGGGTTTCTAAAAGAGATCAGACAGACCTTGGATGTCTGTGTCTATTATGAGAATGTTGAGAAGCCTCTAGCATCTAGAACTGATGAAACTCTGATGGTAGAAATCTGACACGCTGACCAAACACGGATGATACTTAGACCACTTTTGCACACAAGAAAAATCACTGACGTCTAAATGAGGTCTAAGGGAGAGCAATTCAACATAAAAAAGCCCTTACTCTGTATTTGCGGTCTTCCTCAAACTTCTCCTCAAACTTGCGGATTTTCTTCTTGAGGCTCTGAATTTTTCGTGTGATCTGAGCTGGCGTTAGGTCATCGTCTCTATCCTCCTCATGTGATCCCAAAGAGGAGCTCCGTCTCCTTCTAAAAGATCAACAAGCGATTACCAGAACCAGATTTACCATTGTAAAAATCAGATCCGTCTACAAACAAACAAGTGAGACAACACTAAAAATGGTCTTCGAACCAATGTTACCAAGTCTAATGGTAGCAAAAATGTCTAGACTCTTCATGCTGGTTTTCTGACTGCAAAGGTCACAAATTTCTGTACAACATACAAACTATTTGTGACTTTTGCAAGATATTATACTTAAGATGAGATATTATACTTGAATACATTTACAAACACACTCAGTGGATGCCGGGATTGTGATGAGAACAGCCCCTTATTGTTCAAGTGGAGCACTAAACTACAAAAGCAAAGTTTCATACAAGCCCCGTTTTAGGCAAATTGTAATCCTGGACAAAAATCTAAATAGGGCCCCAAACCCTGACAATACCCCACCAACCACATCATGCTAATTTTTTGCTAAAAAGAACTTAATCAATGTTACTCACCTGTTACCCATCTGGATCCAGCAAAAGTTTCTCAGTCGTCTGCATCAGCCCGTAGTGACAACGTCATCGTTCATTAGCTACAGAATCGCGGCGGTCTGTGATGAGCTGCAGTGGTCAAGCAACTTGAAAAACATACTATGGTATGCTATACAAGTTACCTGACTGCTGCAACCAATCACAGGCAACAGCAATCCTGAGGCTGCTAAATGTGATGTTGTCGCTTTCACTGTGGATGCGGACAATGGAGTGTCTAGTGCTGGATCCAGGTGAGTAGGATTTATATTGTTATTTTTTAGTGAATCTCTGCCACTGGGCAATGTTACATTTAGCCCATACAAACCCTTTAGTGAAGCTGAATTTTTATCACTAATATTTAAGTGGAGGTTTTTTTAAATGCAGTTTCACATTTATTACTTATGGAGTTACACTTGACGACAGCATCTTAGTTGTACTTGCACTCCCCAGTCTGTTCAGGTTATCATCACTAATCCCAAGGACAGAGGATTATTTATTTATAAATTGGTGGGGATCAAACTTCTGAGAACCCTCACCGATCAGCAGAATGGGGCACTTTTACCCCGGTTAGAATGAAGTGCCCATAGACCACACAAATCATTTTCCGTAAGGCTGCTGGAAGAAACAAGATCTACACTTTGCAGCCCGATAGAGGATGAATTGACTGGCAGTCAGGAATGCGTAATACCGCTTCATTCTAACAGGGATAAAACTGCCTCCCTCTGTCAATAAATGCGGGTTCACAGCAGTTCGATCCTCATTGACCTATAATTTATCACCAATCAATGAGATAGGCGACAGCTTAGGCTACTTTCACACTTGCGTTGGTACGCGGCCGTCGCAAAGCGTCGGCGTGACGTACCGACAGACGTTGTGCAAATTCGGCACAACGTGGGCAGCGGATGCAGTTTTTCAACGCATCCGCTGCCCATTCTAAGTCCCGGGGAGGAGGGGGCGGAGTTCCGGCCGCGCATGTGCAGGAGGAAATGGCGGATCCAACGTACGAAAAAACGTTACACAATGTTTTTTTGTGACGACGGTCCGCCAAAACACAACGCATCCAGTGCAGGACGGACGCGACGTATGGCCATACATCGCGATCCGTCGGCAATACAAGTCTATGGGAAAAAAACGCATCCTGCGAACACATTTGCAGATGCGTTTTTTTCCCAAAACGACGCATTGGAACGGATCTAAAACGACGCAAGTGTGAAAGTAGCCTTATTTTGACCAGAAAAGCCCAGTAAGGCTGCATTCACATACTGCGGTCACATTGCATTTCTGTGAAGATTTGTAAAAATAACTGCAAAAAATGCAATGTGATCACAGTACATGGACGTAGCTTAATAGGAGCAGTGCTGCGCCCAGGCAAGAGCGGCAGAAGACATGTGCTCCTGACCATGCCAGCTCCGATGCCGCGGGCTCTACTCTTACTCACCAATGTAATTGTTATTTCCAGCTCCAGTGCAGCAGAGGTAAGAAGCGCACCTCTACAGAAACGCCAGTGCAGCAGAGGTAAGAAGTGCACCTCTACAGAAATGCCAGTGCAGCAGAAGTAAGAAGCGCACCTCTACAGAAACGCCAGTGCAGCAGAGGTAAGAAGCGCACCTCTACAGAAACGCCAGTGCAGCAGAGGTAAGAAGCGCACCTCTACAGAAACGCCAGTGCAGCAGAAGTAAGAAGCGCACCTCTACAGAAACGCCAGTGCAGCAGAGGTAAGAAGAGCACCTCTACAGAAACGCCAGTGCAGCAGAGGTAAGAAGCGCACCTCTACAGAAACGCCAGTGCAGCAGAGGTAAGAAGCGCACCTCTACAGGAACGCCAGTACTGGACAAACTTCTTTGGGGGTCCACTGACTCTTCCGACTGAAGACACACTTTGACAGGCAACTTCCCACCTGCTGGTTTCACCGATGGGTGGGACAGCAGAAGGAGGCGGCCAACTTTGTGGATGGGAACGCTGGGCAAGTGCTCCATGCGCACCTCTCCCATCTCCCCTGATCCCACTGAAATCTTTGCCAGAGGAATGGATGCTCTTACAGCAGCAAAAACTCACCAATACAATACAAATTTATAGTAAGTGCTATGATATTGTTCAACAAGCACATTAAATCCGCCACTATAATTATTGTAACGCACTTTAGTAAAGAATAAAGGGATACCTCATAAATGAATGAGAATTGGGAGGAGATGGGGGTACTTCTGTGTCATCCAGGTATTGCTGGCTATGTCCATATGCATAAAAACGAGGAGATAACATAGGGTCACTGTCGGCTTCAAGAAGGTGACGGATAAGACGACCTGCCTGAGGGGACAGACGGGCTTCATCTGAGTCTGCAGCATCACGATCCCATGAGGCCAACACTGGAACTGGTTCTGAAAATACCATAAAATAATACAAATTAAAAGATAAACTAAATATACCTAAAATAAGATGAAGCAGTAGTCTTGTCCTAGAAATATGATAGTTACTCTTCTTTAGAAAACAGGAAATTATTATTACACCCAGTGGCTGCATTTATAAAGAAATGTTGTATTTCTAAAAGGATTTGATGACAATTCCAAATTTACATTTACCAGCACCATAATACGGCAAAATAATAAGGCAGAAACATCATGTGAGGGGAACACCTGTCTCCGACAAGTCTGTATTATGGTATTTATACCATCAAGATTTTGCCCAAAAGTAGCTGAGCAGCTTTTAAAGTATATAAACCCCAAAAGACGAGTCTTTAGAATGGCAACATATCAACAGTAAAAGAAACAAAAAGTTTTCCTGTCTTCAGAATTACCGTACTTGACCCAGATGCCTGCGACGTTTACACCTTCACTAATCTGATTTGCGTGCTACTGCTTAGTATGGTGGGATTAGACGAGAGCTTTGCTCATACTCGCTCTATTAAACAAGCAGAGCTAAATAAAGGAAACTTACGGTATTTTTATTACTTTTTACATTAAACATGTATTAATAATATTACCTTTTCCTAGTGGTTCCTTCTATTATTAGAGTTTAAGGAAGAAGCCTAAAATGACTAATTGTTTTTTTCCTAACTACCTGCCCAGTGCTTTCTGGAGCCCAGAACAACCGCTAATTTACAACTGCTATATGCTAGGAACAATTTCATATCTGCTATACAGGTTTGTTGGACAAGTCAGAAAACCTACCCATAATACACCAATAATAACCCAGAAGTCACTAACCCAAAATGATTCTTTCATTTAGTTTCATTTAGATCTAATTGGGTTTTTTTTGCATTTAAACTTGGAAATAATTGCTACAATGACCCTGTAACCAAACTCTGTAGTTTGGAAGCCCTTTAAAATATCTTCTGAACTGGGAAACGTACTCCATCATTACTCTTCAGGAATGAGATTGTGAAAACAGAACACTAGCCCTTCTTATTAAGTAACATAATGAAGACTATAAACAGGAAACTAAGGAAATGTGTACGTTACTTTCACAATAGACATGGGCACATAGTAATCAATGCCTTGTCAAGCTGAACCACACGGCAAGAGGGAAATGAATCATGTAGGAGATCTCAATCTGTGCATTATGTTCTCTGTCTGCTTTTGCTCATGGAGCAGGAAACGTAAGCTAGTTAACACATGCTGTGAAGTGGTTAATAATCCTCCAGAACACACATCCAATTACGTCTCTGCAGCATCACTAAGGCTCCTGAAAGGGTTATTCCTATCACCATAGATGGATATGGTGAGATAGTGCTTGTTTTTACAAGCCCTTTTGCAATTTCCTGCTTCTTAAAATTTTCAGCCTTCCTTGAGATATAGACTATTGTTTACATCTCGTTTCCCAGGAGACTGACCACCGCTGCTGTCTAGCTTGTAAACACCGTGCTGAGATGGAAGCGATTAGGGGGTAGCAGTAGGCTCCAGCAATCCTAGTCAACTTCAACAGTGTTTACAAGCTCCATAGAAGAGAGTTTGTAAGCACCGGGCTTGTTCTTCTGTTTAGCAGTGGTGGTCAGTCTCCAAGGCAACAAGCTGTAAACAAAAGTAGTTAATATTTCAAGCAAAGTTGAAAATATTAATAAGCAGGGAATTGCAAAATGTATTGCATTTACTAAATATCCATGTATAAAGATGGGAATAACCCTTTAACTTCATAAGGCTCCATGACATACCATTATATCGTGGAGTGCGTCAGGGACATTGGAGCAGGCTCAGAAGGAGAGCCTTCTGCACACTGGGTAGATGCCAGCTATAGTTATCTGACGTATGCCTATAAGCAGCAGTAATCGGCAGGCACGGCCATCAGTCGCTGCTGTTAACCTCTTAAATGCCGCTGTCTATCACTGACAGCAGTATTTAAGCGCCATGATCTGGCCTGGACGGTCGCTTGGGCGCCTATGCCTCCCTGCAAAGAACTGATGGATTGCTATGACAGCCAAGGGCACACTGAACACCACCATGTCTCATCTTTTCTGTGACATCCATCATAGAAGATTGTCTTTTCACTATATACTGCAATATTGCGGTATATAAAAAACTGAAAAAAAAAAGAAAAAACACCAGAATTGTGGTTTTTCAGTCATAAAATGGTCTAAATAAAAAACACCAGTTCGCCAAACAAAAAAAATAAAAGCCCCCGAACAGTTCAACTGATGGTAATATAAAAAAGTTAGTTAAGTTTTAAAAAAGTTCAGATTTTTTTAAGCCGATATAATAGTAAAACATGCTGTACGTTTAATAAAACAAACCCAAGAAGAAAAATAACCATTTAAAGTTCACCCGCATTGCTCACAACCCCAGTGGGGGAGCATAAAGGCAGAGGGGAACACAAATAATTGAAAAAGGACACTCCTACTGCATAAAGAACCAGAAAGAATTGGAGTACATGTCCAGAAAGATATACCAAATTTTATTAAATTACACAGATGACAAGGCAAACATATCACAACACTTTAAGACACAAGTATATAGATTCAGATAAGGTAGGTAGCACAGACCAAACAACCGGTGCTGTCCGTTGCCAACGCCATATATATACAAAAATCACATGCATAATGCAAAATATATAAAGGGGCACAGAGTCAAAGGGAAAAATGTTGGGTCGTATAGAGAAAACGCCGTGCAGCCCTGTACACAGGCTAGCACCCAAATAGCTATATATTCAAACCCATCCCCATGCTCTTACCACAGTATTGGCGTCAGACCTGGACAGCACCGTTGCCCCAACGCGCGTTTCGCGTCAGCTTCGTCAGGGGGCGGTCCCTTTGACTCTGTGCCCCTTTATATATTTTGCATTATGCATGTGATTTTTGTATATATATGGCGTTGGCAACGGACAGCACCGGTTGTTTGGTCTGTGCTACCTACCTTATCTGAATCTATATACTTGTGTCTTAAAGTGTTGTGATGCTGTACGTTTGGTATCACCATACAATTGTACTGACCTGGAGAATCAGGTTTCCAGTTCATTTTTATTCCACAGTGAACGCAAAACTAAAACCCAAAAACCAATGGCGGGATTGCATTTTTGTCACCATTTCATTGCTGTTTAAATTTTTTTTTTGCCATCTTTCCTTATTCTATATAGTAACATAAATGGTCATTCAAAATTACGGTACATTTGTTCCACAAAAAAACAGCCATCATACGCTTATGTTAGATTTTTTTTTTTTTAAAGTTCTGGGTATTTAAAAAAATAAAAAAAAACTATAAGCAGAGGGAAGGGGTTAAGGCTCCTTGATGTATTCTGTTAATCTGCCTGGGATATGAGCTGTTATAACCACCAGCATAGGCCCAAACTGGGCCCATAGTACTTCACCTTTGTAAAATCACATGAATATAGGCAAAATGGCACAAAAACATCACTAACAAAGGAAGCGATGAGGAGAATCTGAATTTTAATGTATCAGCTGCTATTCCACTAGCACTGATCTCCAGTATATAGTTCCTGAGGAAAGCAAAGAATAATGTAACATTTGTATACAATACACAGGTAGGTCTTGTTGGTTTATCCCATGAGATATCGTGTTAGACGTCATGTACTTCTGCACCAGCCTGCAGCCTATACAAATTGCATTTTAATATTCTTAGAAAAGTACATACAGAATATTAAAAAACACTTATGTTTTCATGCATTGGTATTCAGTATATGAAAGTGTGCCATATTGGACCGTTAATAACAAGTCGTGAGATTTTAATATCTGGAGTCACTTTTCTATGAACAAGTCAAGGAAACCGAACCACATATTTTATTATAAATGAATGGTGGCAGAGTCGGACTGGGGTTCCAAGGGCCCACCCGTAACATTGACTCTGGGGCCCACTGTTCAGATAGCTGCAACTATGACATTACCCTCATTCACAAATGTTCCTGTTTCTATATAATTATAAACTAGGTAGCTTGTTGAAATACTGATTAGATCCTGCCTTTGTCTGTACATACAGCACAAAGTCTATTGTGCCAACAACTGTTCATATAGGAGCCCAACCGTGCATAGGGGCCCTCCGGGGAATTCACCTGTTCACCCTTAGGCCAGTCCGAGTCTGAATGCTAGATCAACTGCATATAATTTGCTAATAAAAATTCCATGTAAAGGTTGACTCTGATCATTGCATCAGCCATTCTCTATGCATTATGTACGAGTAAGAGAAGCAGCCAACCTTTACAATCATTCAGTGTCCGGAAGCCTTGACATGTGGAATGAGGGTCTGGGAAGTCCCCTACTGGAGACGGGTGCTGGGAAAGCCTCTTAATAATTTACAAATGTACCAAGTGATGGCACAGCGAGCTTATCTCTGGATTTTCCCCTTTTAGAACACCTACTTGTGCACAGCAGGCTAATATTGTATTACCGTTTATTTTGTAGCCTGTGTTGTCAGTGCCTGTTGTAAATAAGGAATGGAAGTAAACACTTGTCATCCCTAGCTTCTTCCCTAGTGAACTGCAAGGTCAGTACAGACAAGGACAGGATACCACGCCTTGGGGAAATGTTTACAGAAACAAAAAGGGCTGCCCCAGTCTAAGGTCTTGAGGCACCATATTCAATGCAAATTGACAGATTCATGCAAACATTACAGTCCCATGAAAAGGAGACTGTCAGTCTAAAAAGTGCTGGAGAGGACGCCTCTCACAGAGGTTCAGCATATTAAAAAGGGTTGGATGAGTGCTTCGATTTTACAGTACACGTACACGAGGAAGACAACTTGAAATGGTGTGCCAGCCTTTCTGTAGAGGAGGGGGTGCTGAAGTCCACCCACATAAGCTCAGTTACATTCTGTCAGCCTCAGCCACTTAACGAGGAAAAGAAGAGCGTGCGACTGTTGTGCCATCTGCACAAATATGCTAAGTGGGCCGACAAGAATGCAGTCACAGGCATGAGGACGACATGGGAGCAGAATCAAAAAATCAGGGGGAACGCAGCAATCTTCCCTGCCAGAAATGGATTGTTTAACATTTGGAAACAGAGGAAACTTCTCATCCAATCAATGGTATATGCTGGATCTTTTCCTGGCTCGATTTGTCAGTGTGCTATTATTTAGCAATTCATGTGGGGTAGGTGCACACTAAAAAAAGAGAAAGCACTGCTGCAATGTGAAAATGTGTCGTCCCAGAGTATTTATTTACCATGGTAACCTTCAGCATTGGTGGCTGAGAAAACAATTGGAAATAATGCGGAAATCTTCCAAGCCTAAAGAGATTAGCATGACTGGGGCAAACCTTGCATGGAATGCGTGGCTATGGCTTCCTACATGGCCAGCACACAAATGACCCGCAGCGCCCGGCCTGGGGACAGTAGCGGACAGCACAATGCCCTGTCTGGGAGCAGGGTAGGCCTGACCTAGTACAAGTTGGTAATAGAGGCTCTTTACTAAAGAAAAGCCATAAAAAGCAGAATGCCATCTGTTCCCAGCTACCATTACACTTACACATTATTAGATTTACATCTGAATACGCCATTAGATAAAAACTATTTTGTAGAAAATCAGAAGCTCCTAGCATGAGGGGACGCAATGCATCATACACATGAATCTCCTTGTTCCTACTGGAGTTTGCCTTTTTCAGAGTATTCGTCCCCTTAGTACATGTGTTTTCCAGGTTTCATCAGGTCATCTACTACCTAACCTGTACATATTGCATAGGATGTATATCAACAGGTAAAAATAAAATGACTGTCAACTTGTTAACCCTGTGCGACCTCTGAAAAATGCTCACTCCTGGCGCTCTCCCGACTGCCGGTCTGTAGTGATGAGCGAATATACTCGTTACTCGAGATTTCCCGAGCATGCTCGGGTGTCCTGAGTATTTTTTTAGTGCTCGGAGATTTAGTTTTCCTCACCTCAGCTGAATGATTTACATCTCTTAGCCAGCTTAATTACATGTGGGAATTCCCTAGCAACCAGGCATCCCCCACATGTACTTATGCTGGCTAACAGATGTAAATCATTCAGCTGCGGTGATGAAAACTAAATCTCCGAGCACTAAAAAATACTCGGAGGACCCCTGAGCATGCTTGAGAAATCTCGAGTAACGAGTATATTCGCTCATCACTACCAGTCTATACATCTGTTATATTATGTTGTCAACAAAGCCATAGTGATCTCAGCTCTGTACAAGAGACCTGTGTTATCCAAGCAGAGACTTCTAGCCTTATTTTCAGGTGATGAGGCTGATCACAGCGCCATAATGTGTGTGGGTGACGTCTGGTGACAAGTGTCACGTGTGGTGAGCAGGTGCAGAGAAGTCTTCTGAAAGCTCGGTTGTGTCCACAGATTCCTACCCCGACTTTGTGAAGCCACGTACCGTATGTATTTACTATCTCACCTATCGTATATCCACAGACGCCAGCACAATGTTCTGGGTAACATAAGGGATTCTTTTATACCTTCACCCACACGTTAAAAGCAGGCATAAACAAAATGGAGAATAATAGTGAAGTGTTTCTGACCACCTGGTCCACACTCACAGATGGACTATGCTATCCATTACACTGTGCTGGCGATGGATTAGTAACGTAAATGGTCGTGCACGATGGTGAGCTGACGACCCCTTTTTATAATACCTGCAGTATGAGAAATAAGCTCTACAACTTATTGCATGTTGTTGGCGGAATTTTATTATTAAGTCCATACATTTTTATTCACACTGTAATTCTCAAGGTCAAGAGGAAAGTAAGTAGTAAACTATAGGGCCGTGTTCACACAGTTAATTTTCTGCATGTTTTCTAAATGCTGTGATTCTTCTACAGATGTCCACACCATAATATCTAATAAAAATGATTATTGCATTTTTTTATGTGTTTTAACCTTTCGATGCATTTTTTGTAGCACATTGCTTAAACGGAGGGGGGGGGGGTAGTACAGAAAAGCTTTGATTATGTACTTGCAGCAGCAACTTTTTTATACATCCGTTTTTATATGCTTTTTTCAAGTTCCTCTTGGAAAAAAAACAAAAAAGCACCAAAAATGCACAGTTGGACACGTGGGAGATTACATGAAAGCACATTCACTTTGATTAAACACTTAAACGCAGCAGATTAATGCACAAAAAAACTTAGGCGGAAAAATGACAGAATGGTTATGACAACATGCCGCATTTTTGCTGCGTTATTTTTCTGCAGCCAAAACCTGTTATCTTGGCATTAAAAACATTGTGTTTAAAATGCCAATTTTTAAGCGTTTTTGCAGATTAAAAAAGAAAACAAAAATGCAGCAGTTTTCTAATTCAGTCAGGAGAAATGACAAGTGAGTGCGTGAGACTTCGGACATCTCACAGGTTTTGCTGGCACTGTAAAAAGCAGCTTTTAGTTTGCATAAAAAAATGCAGCCAAAATGCAACGTGTGAGTACAGCCTATTAACCCTGCATGCTCTGGATCAGGTGCTATAACACTCACTGAGTGGATCATCTCCTCCACTCAAACAATTTGGACACTTCATTACAGCATCTGATATCTCTTCGGCACGTACGGATAGGTCACCATGATGCACTGCCAGGGACATTATCTTCCTATATTCGCCTGCCGGCATCTGCTAGCGTGCGGCCATTAACCCCGGAATCCCCTAGCCATTCAGACATGACTACCTTACCTTCCCAGTTGTTGTCATCACAAAGAGAAGTGAGGTCCAGGCGGGGAACCTCTGGGACAAAGCCCTCCTGACCAACATCAACCTCCAGGCTCCTTTGTGGCCGGATCTCAGAGTTATTCTGCTGCTCCTGAATCTTCATCTTCACGGTCTAAATACAGAAAAAAATTAATCCACTCAGAAGACAGCCTTCAGTACTACAAATGAGCAGCACAGCAACATCCACAGCTCAGGGTTGTCGCCTGCCCCGCAGTGAGTCCATGCTCTGCGACCCTCGCATGCCAATTGGTGAAACGATCAGTCTGAAGAACACAACGCCCCTCTGGGAGCCCTGAACTTTCCCTCGCAGCCGCCCCTTTTCTCAAACCATTCGCTTATTCCGCTGCATCACTGTTATTTGTACAAATTCTCAGATTGGTCTTGGAGGAATTACCACTCCCTTTTGTTGACAGCAGCAATGACAAGACAAAAAAAAAAGAAAGCAGCACGTACAGTAATGTTCCTGCTGTTGCTAGGGCTGATGCAGCAACAAGCGCATTGCTGGGCTCCCTCAGGCGAGAAGAAGATGGAGCAAGGAAAAACAAGCGTGAGATTCCCCTCCTTGTAGTGCTGCTAGGCAGTCCCTGCCAGCCTAGCCATGTCCTGGATGCAAGGACTCGTCCTGTGGCTGGTATGAGGAGGAGGGCACACTCGCCGGCTATTTATAGGGGGCTTCGGGTACTGGGACAGCGCTGAGCTTATACAGCCAGCACTGGAGTTTGGCAACTCAGCTGGAAACAATACAAGTGCTGGGCTGGAGCCAAAATCACACAGCGATTGTACACTGGATAGCATGAGAGAGGAGTGTCGGATCACTCAGAAAGCCTCGCTGCCTCTCAAGGATGCAGAACAAGCAGCGTTAACCCCCGAGAGGCCAGCACTTCAATGTCATCAGTGGCACAATGTATTATATATATGGGGTCATTACATTGGAAACTAAAATTAGAGCCAGTGTAACATTATATCTACTCCATACAATCTGCTATATTACTGTAACACCTGCGCTGGCCTCCTAACATCCCAAGCCAGAAGCAGAACATTTACTACACTGCAGGATTTATGGCGCCCACATCTGTCATTACAAGCTGTGTTACTTACCCTCCCACTGGCAGCACTGCAGCCAATCACTGAGCCTAGCAGCTCTGTTTGAGGACTCACAAAGCTCAGTGATTGGCTGCAGTGCTGTGAACGCAATGTCAGCGCTGCAGACAATACAAGAGAGTGAAGCAGCTGCGCAGGTTCTGGCGGTAAAGAAGTTCGCTTGTTTTTCACTTCCTGTGCTAGGATACACAACTTTCCTTAAAACATAAAACCTCTGGAACTACCAGCACGGGATTCCTGACAGGACACCAATGAAAATGCTGAGAATACTACAGAAGGGAAAAAAAATAAGTCATTCTGACCTTACCAATCCCCACGGCTCCCAGATACATGGCAACAAGCCATCATTCTAGCAGGAAGCCCAGAGGCCAGGCTGTCCAGGGAAGTGTCAGATGGGAGCCCCAGGGATCAGTGAGGGGAGTATTACTACTTTTAGGATTTTACAGCATCCCAAGATGTTTGTACACTTTTTAGGTGGCTGAAACGCACCATAAACTATGACCCACACTGACCTTTGTATTTATGAAATACTTCACTCTATCTAGTTTATTAAGCAAAGACCAGTATCCAGTACAAAGACAGAGTAATCGGATCATCATCATACATGTTGTCATGGTAGATAAACAGATGAAGATGATCACCGGAAGCAGCCAGAAGCTCCTGTCAGTGTTCTAGGAGCCTGAGCGGGGCCCACCAGTGACCGGGTGACACTGATTGCTAGTGGGATGGTAGTAAGCTCCCCCAGCAGCAATCTCCTACAGCACGTAGGAATGCTGAGGAATTTCACATCCTTTTGACCTCATAAAACCACCTAATACGATTTTGGTGCCGTTGTGGAAGTCTTTTGTATGCATTTCCAGTAAAATCTCTTTTTCCCTCTCAATGCGCTTTGTTCATGTCAGATTCAGACCTTTTGAGGGAAAGCACGCACAATCTACTTTGCAGATTATAATTAAGGAAAAAATAGATGATCTTGATTTGTATTTTCCATAACAAAACCTATTGCCACCATCACTAAGGACTCAAATCCTTCTACATCTCCAAGTAATGGAAGGGTATATTAGGGGACTCCTGCTTTTATGAGGCCACCCCCTGATGAAAGCTTGTGCCCAAATGTTTGCCAGGGTAGAAGCCATTACACCAGGAGGAGGCGTTCATGGGTACGTTACAGATTTGTGTGAATACCACCTTTTTATATGATCAGATTTAAGTGATTGTATTATATTATTCTATTGTTATTCTTGTGTCCTTCATGCTAGAGTCATTTATCAATTAATCTATTCATTCAATGTATACAGTAGGGAGTGTACTTTACAACAGTGGGTACGCAAAGTATTCAGTCCCCTTTCAATTTTTCACTCTGTTTCATTGCAGCCATTTGGTAAATTCAAAAAAGTTATTTTTTTTCTCATTAACCCCTTACTGCCATCGGGTGTACATTTACGCCGATGTCGGGGTCCCTCCCTTTGATATGGGCTCCGGCGGTAATCCCACATCTTTCTGGGGACATGTCAGCTGTTTTGATCAGCTGACATGTGCCTGCAATAGCCGAGGGTGGGATCCACCTGCGGCTATTTAAATCGCGCTTACGGCCATTGGGCCGGAAATACGCATACTGGTGACCCCGTCACGTAATCACAGGTCACCAGTGTGTTGGCATGACAACCTGAGGTCTCGTGGAGACCTCTATGGTTGTCCGTGCCAGCTTGCTGTGAGCGCCACCCAGTGGTCGGCGTTCATAGCAAGTGAGCAATTCTGCTATATAGAGGCGATCTGAACATCGTCTCTATGTAGCATAGCCGATCGGGTTGTGGCAGCTTCTAGTCTCCTATGGAGACCATTGAATCATGCCAAAAGTTAAAAAAAAATGTTTTTAAAAATATAAAAGTTAAAATCACCCCCCTTTCGCCCCATTCAAAACAAAACAATTAAAAAAAAAATAAAACCTACACATATTTGGTATCGCCCCGTTCAGAATCGCGCGATCTATCAATAAAAAAAGGATTAACCTGATCGCTAAACAGAGTAGAGAGAAAAAAAAGTAAAAACGCCAAAATTACGGTTTTTTTGGTCGCATCGCCATTGCATTAAAATGCAATAACTGACGATCTTAAAGATCGTATCTGCACCAAAATGGTATAATTAAAAACGTCAGCTCGGCACAGAAAAAATTAGCCATCACCCAACCCCAGATCGTGAAAAAAGGAGACGCTACGGGTATTGAAAAATGGCGCAATTTGTTTTTTAAATAAAGTTTGAAATTTCTTTTCACCACTTAGATAAAAAAAGAACCTAGACACCTTTGGTGTCTATGAACTCGTAATGACCTGGAGAATCATAATGGCAGGTCAGTTTTAGCATTTAGTGAACCTATTATAAAGGTGAAACAAAAAGCAAGTGTGGGATTGCACTTTTTTTTTGCAATTTCACCACCCTTGGAATTTTTTTCCCGTTTTCTAGTTCCCGACATGGTAAAACCAATGGTATTGTTCAAAAGTACAACTCATCCCACAAAAAACAAGCCCTCACATGGCCATATTGACAGTAAAATAAAAAAGTTATGGCTCTGGGAAGGAGGGGAGCGAAAAACGAAAACGCAAAACTGAAAAAAATTCCGGGGGTTAAGGTACACTCTGCACCCCATCTTGACTGAAAAAAACCCAACAGAAATGTAGACATTTTTGCAAGTTTAATAAAAAAGAAAAACTGAAATACCACATGATCATAAGTATTCAGACGCTTTGCTCAGACACTCATATTTAAGTCACATGCTTTCCATTTCCTTGTGATCCTCCTTGAGATGGTTCTACTCCTTCATTGGAGTCTAGCTGTGTTTAATTAAACTGACAGGACTTCATTTGGAAAGGCACACACCTGTCTATATCAGACAGGGGTCCCCAACCTGTAGCTCTGGAGCCACATGTGGCTCGCGGTCCCATGAATTGTGGCTCGCGGTCCCATGAATTGTGGCTTGCGGTCCCATGAACTGTGGTTCGCGGCTGTCTGTCTGCTTGGTGCATTAGCTCCAGTTCTAGCAAACAGGTATGAAGAACATCTGAAAATGGTGAATTTTGTTAGCAGTCCTGCACAATAGAGCAGATTTGAATGCACATATACTGGTCTTAGGGGTTTTGAGATGATTTAAGTATTGTACGCTTGAGACAAGATGACAGCACCTGTCAGATGAAGTGTTTGAAGCTGGATGTGACAGTGTCTTGGGAGAGCTTTATAGGTGAATACTGAATAGGGGGTATTGTAGGAACCCCTGGATCTTTGTATACAGCTTTGGGGTGATTGATTTTTGTGGAAAAACTTTGGTTACCATTATACCTGTAATGGGGGCTTTGGTTGCCACTATTGTGAGGGGGGCAGGAGCTGAATGTGGCTCGTGACCCTGTCTCAAGGCTGGATGTGGCTCGCGACCCTCTCTCACAGCTGAGTGTGGCTCTCAAGGTCAGAAAAGTTGGGGACCTCTGATATAAGACCTCACAGCTCACAGTGCATGTCAGACCAAATGAGAATCATGAGGTCAAAGGAACTGGCCAAGGAGCTCAGAAACACAATTGTGGCAAGGCACCAAACTGGCCAAGGTTACAACAGAATTTCTGCAGTACTCAAGGTTCCTAAGAGCACAGTGCCCTCCATAATCCTTAAAGGGAACCTGGTCACCCCCAAAATCGTGGGTGAGGTAAGCCCACCGGCATCAGGGGCTTATCTACAGCATTCTGTAATGCTGTAGATAAGCCCCCGATGTATCCTAAAAGATGAGAAAAAGACGTTAGATTATACTCACCCAGGTGCGTTCCCGCTGCTGGTCCGGGTCCGGCGCCTCCCATCTTCATCAGATGACGTCCTCTTCTGGTATTCACGCTGCGGCTCCTGCACAGGCGCACTTTGTCTGCCCTGTTGAGGGCAGAGCAAAGTACTGCAGTGCGCAGGCGCCGGGAAAGGTCAGAGAGGCCCGGGACCTGCGCACTGCAGTACTTTGCTCTGCCCTCAACAGGGCAGACAAAGTGCGCCTGTGCAGGAGCCGCAGCGTGAATACCAGAAGAGGACGTCATCTGATGAAGATGGGAGGCGCCGGACCCGGACCAGCAGCGGGACCGCCCCTGTGTGAGTATAATCTAACGTCTTTTTCTCATCTTTTAGGATACATCGGGGGCTTATCTACAGCATTACAGAATGCTGTAGATAAGCCCCTGATGCCAGTGGGCTTACCTCACCCGCGATTTTGGGGGTGACCAGGTTCCCTTTAAATGGAATAAGTTTGGGACCACCAGAAGTCTTCCTAGCCTTGGTCGTCCAGCCAAACTGAGCAATCGTGGGAGAAGACCTTTGGTGAGAGAGGAAAAGAAGAACCCCAAGATCACTGTGGCTGAGCTCCAGAGATGCAGTAGGGAGATAGTAGAAAGGTCCACAAAGTCAAGTATTACTGCAGCCCTCCACCAGTCGGGCCTTTATTGCAGAGTGGCCCGACAGAAGCCTCTCCTCAGTGCAAGACATATGAAAGCCCGCATAGAGTTTGCTAAAAAATACATGAAGGACTCCCAGACTATGAGAAACAAGATTCGTCTGATGAGACGAAAATAGACCTTTTTGGTGATAATTCTAAGCGGTATGTGTGGAGGAAACCAGGCACTGCTCATCACCTGCCCAATACAATCCCAGTGAAACATGAAAGTTGAAGGAAACATGAATGCGGCCAAGTACAGAGATATCCTGGATGAAAACCTCTTCCAGAGTGCTCTGGACCTCAGACTTGGCCGAAGGTTCACCTTCCAACAAGACAATGACCCTAAGCACACAGCTAAAATAACAAAGGAGTGGATTCAGAACAGCTCTGTGACCATTCTTGACTGGCCCAGCCAGAGCCCTGACCTAAGTCCAATTGAACATCTCTGGAGAGACCTGAAAATGGCTGTCCACCAAAGTTCACCATCCAACCTGACGGAACTGGAGAGGATCTGCAAGGAAGAATGGCAAAGGATCCCCAAATCCAGGTGTGAAAAACTTGTTGCATCATTCCCAAGAAGACGCATGGCTGTACTGTCTCAAAAGGGTGCTTCTACTCAATACTGAGCAAAGGGTCTGAATACTTATGATTATGCGATATTTCAGTGTTTCTTTTATAATAAATTTGCAAAAGTTACTACATTTCTGTTTTTTCAGTCAAGATGGGGTGCAGAGTATACATTAATGAGAAAAAAAATGAACTTATTTGAATTTACCAAATGGCTGCAATTAAATAAAAAGAGTGAAAAATTTAAAGGGGTCTGAATACTTTCCGTACCCTCTCTATATAGGCTTCTGGACTACAGAGTGTGTACTTTTTTTGTCATACAATTTTTATACACTTTTAGGGCTCATACTTATCTGCATTTAAAACGAACAAGTACAATCCAATAAAAAAAAAATTGGATTGCACTCTGACTAATGTTATTGAATGATTATGTGTTCATTTTTTGTCAGCTCGAACTGAGAAAAAAAAATCGCATCATGCTGCAAGTGGCGGCAAATATCGGACGAGACTCAGCAATGCAAGTCAATGGGTGCAAAAGAAAAAAGTAAAAAAAAAAAATTGCACAGCATACGGACCATGCATGTGTCGTGTGATTTTTTTTTTATGCACCCATCTCATAGGAAACCCGGCATTTCAACAGTTGGATACAGTAAATTCACAGCCCGAACTGTCAGAATAGACTACATATATAGATATTATAAACAAAAATAAATGGTGTGGGGTCCCCCATATTTTTCTTAACCAGCTGAGCGAAAGCCGACAGCTGGGGGCTAATGTTTATAGTCATGGAATAGGGGGTAATAAACATGGAGCAAATATAATGAATGATTACTTTGTGTTTTATTTTTATATTAATATATTAATAAATGAATAAAAGAAGGTCAGTGAGTTTTTATTTAAAATAAAAGGACTTCACTTTATTTTTGTCTTTATTACATTTGACTATGGTGTTAGTAATGGGGGTTTCTTATAGACACCTTTCCATTGCTAACCCCTGGGCTTGATGTCAGCTAACATTACAAAGCTGACATCAACCCAAATACTATTACCCTATCTGCCACCACACCAGGGTTAACATCAGCCCGCAGCTGTCTGCATAGCCTTCGCTGGAGGACCTCGCATCATTTTTTTTTTGGGGGGGTCACCTTTGTTAATAACCAGTAAAGGCTAAACAAACAGCTGTGAGCTGATATTAATAGCCTGGGAAGCTGCATGTTTATTACCCCCTTCCTCAAGACCAGCTCTCAGCTGTCTGCTTCCCTCAGCTGGTTAATAAAAATTAGGGGGACCTAACAACATTTTTTGCTTTTATTTATTTAATTTTGAAATAAATGTACAGTAAAGTACACACATAAAGCACTGATTATATATCTCAATACCATTTATCTATATCTGCATATAACATTGTTTTATCAATTAGTAAACTAGCTTGAAATGACAGAGAATTACTGTATGTAAAAGCTGATGTTAACGCATTGCACATGGATTGAATACGCATGTCAAACAGATGCTACTTGCTAAAAATTGCAATGGATTAGCATGACACTCGTCTGACTTTTCAGGAACAACATCGGACTGATTTTATTTACGCTGATGAGTGTGAGCCCTTAGGGTATGTGCACACGATGCAGATTTAGTGCAGTTCTGCAGCGTTTTTTTCTGCAGCAGAAACGCTGCAGAACTGCACTGTGATTTACATAACAATGTAAATCAATGTGAAAAAAAAAAAAGCTGTGCACATGGTGCAGAAAAATCCATGCAGAAACGCTGCAGATTTCAAAGAAGTGCATGTCACTTCTTTTGTGCAGAACTGCAGCGTTTCTGCACCCATAGACTTCCATTTTGTGGGTCAAATCCGCATAAAAACTGCAGATGTAAATACCATCTGCAGTTTTTATGCGGATTTGGGTGTCAAAACCGCAGCAGACGGAAGTGACGTCAGTGATGTGGAGGAAGTGTGTGGGCGGAGTCGTACTGTCGGATGGGGATCGATGTGAGGCGTATGGTATGTATAGGGTCTGTGTGTGTGTGTCTGTGTGTGTTTCTGTGTGTCAGTAGTGACTCATTGAAGTCATTCGTCGGGTGGGACTATTTCTCCCATCGAAATGTGATGATGGGAGAGTTGTCCCATCGTCAGGCGACTGACTACAATGGGTTAAAAACACTAACACACATAAAACATACATTACATACAACATATAACATGTAGTACATACTCACCACATACGTCCCCGAAGGCCACCATCCACGATCATCCTTGTCCCAAAATAAAAAAAAAAAAATATTTTCTGTCGTAATCCATAATATCGCTTGTCCCACGACGTCCTCCGGTGATACACTGCAGGAGTTAATCGCTCCTGCAGTGTATCGGAGCTGCCCGTTCGTTTCCTGGAGTTAAATGAACTTCGGGAGCTCACTTTACGGCAATTGAACTGCCGTGAAATCACTCACACAGCAGTGCCGTAAAGCGAGAGTCCCGGAGTTCATTGAACCCCGGTAAACTCGCGCGCATGCGCAGGCACACTGCAGGGGCTTTAGCTCCTGTCAGTGTGTTTTGGCAGCCATGGAGAGCAGTCACATCTCCTGGTGTGGCTGTTCTCCATGGCAGATCGTCGTGGGACACTCGATATTAATGGACTACGTCGGAAAAGACTACAGATCATCAAGGGATTTGTAAGTATGGTTAAATTTAGAATATTAAAATACTTTTTCCTGTGTCTTTTTTTTGTGTTCGGTAATTTGGGGTTAATAATGGATAGGCGTCTTATAGACGCCTCTCCATTATTAACTGGGGTTAACGTCACCTTACAATGTCAAGGTGACATTAACCCCTTATTACCCCATATCCCACCGCTACACGGGAGTGGGAAGACAGAGGCTAAGCACCAGATTTGGCGCATCTTAGAGATGCGCCATTTCTGGGGCGGCTGCAGGCTGGTGTTTGTAGCCGGGGGGGGGCAATATCCATGGCCCCTCTCTAGGCTATGAATATCAGCCCGCAGCTGTCTGCGTAGCCTTTTCTGGCTATAAAATATAGGGGGACCCCCATGTCATTTTTTTTTCTGGGGTCCTCCTATTTTAATAGCCAGTAAGGCCACGCAGACAGCTGTGGGTTGATATTCATAGCCTGGGAAGATTAACCCCTTCCCTGGCTACAAATTAGCAGCCTGCAGTCGCTGGCTTTCCCTTTCTGGACATGAAAATTGGGCGGGAGCCTACGCCAATTTTTTTTGAGGGGTAAATAATGGATAGGCATCTTTATAGACGCCTCTCCATTATTAACTGGGGTTAACATCACCTTAGGCTACGTTCACATTTGCGTTGTTGGGCGTAGCGTCGGCGACGCATACCGACACATGCGTCATGCGCCCCTATCTTTAACATGGGGGGCGCATGGACATGCGCCGGTATGCGTTGTACTGCGTTTTACGACGCATGCGTCATATAGACGCACAAGACAGGGCACAGGGGACGCTACTTGTAGAGTTTTCCCTGCGCCGAAAGTCCCGATCTGTAGGATCTTATGACAACGCATGCGTCGCAAAACTCTGCGTTGTGTACATGTGTTGTTGGTTGCGTCGCGTCGCTGCGCCCAACAACGCAAATGTGAACGTAGCCTTCACATTTGCGTTGTTGGGCGTTGCGTCGGCGACGCAACGCACAACGCATGCAAAAACGCATTGTTTTGTGACGCATGCGTCCATTTTTGGCTTGATTTTGGACGCAAAAAAAATGCAACATGTAGCGTCCTCTGCGCCCTGACGCTTGCGCCAAAAATGACACATGCGTCACAAAACGCAAGACAACGCATGTCCATGCGCCCCCACGTTAAATATAGGGGCGCATGACGCATGCGTCGCCGAACCTGCGCCCGACGCAACGCAAATGTGAATGTAGCCATACAATGTCAAGGTGACGTTAACCCCATATCACGTAATTTTTTTTTTTTAAACTTTATCTCTTTATTTAGCTTTAAAAAAAGCTGACAAATCAGCATAAAAAAAACACATAAAAAACGCACAAAAAACGCATGAAAACGCACTAAAAACGCATTAAAAAATGCAGGAATTGTCAGCTGCGTTTTCTGCCAGAAGATGCAGATTTTGTGCAGAAAATTCCACCGTGCTAGTCCCGTTCAGTCTTGATGTTTATTATGTACGCTCACCGTGATTTCTCTTTGCTTATATTTTTACTATTATAATACGTCTGTTATCACACTTTGTTCTGGGCGACTGATTTTTTTTTAACCCACTCATTTTTGGATATTTATATGTGTCAATAAAAAAGTATTTATGTTTGTTTCTAAATTTTGGTAGTCTTCCCATTCTTTGTTCTTATTACTTCATTTGTATCTAATCACTATCTACTTCATAATCAATATTTTTAACTGAATACACTTATTAACCATTCACCTATTAAGTTACTTGTGTAAGTGGATCCGATTCTGATGGCTATATCGGAATATCTACATCCTAAGCAATACAGAGATTCTAAACCTAAAATCATACACAACCATTAGTGCAGCATGTTCCTGCTCACTGCTTACTGTGGCTTCTACCCAGGATACTGCTTGTAAGTTTATGCAGGAGGCACTGTTGTTTATTGATACATGTACTTCAGAGCCATGGAAAGCTATAAGGGAGACCTGAAACTTAAAAGCTAGAAACTTACAAGGTCAAAGTCACAAGGAACATGAATTTTAAGTCTGGGGCCACATGATAACTTCTATCTCTTGCCTTAAAAAGAAGCAATCAACTTCAGGGAAACCATACAGAATACTATTTCTTGTCCAACTTAAGATCTGCACTACGTCTTACTTCATGTATGATGTTATCGTATAAGAAGTAATAGTAACAATATATTTTTCTATTATGGAGCAGCAAGGGGTGGAGGACACAAGAAGTAGCAACAGCAGAGGTAACACCTGTTACAGTCTTCTCTTCATTGTGGCTGCTGCTGGCTCTCTGTGTCTGTATTGAGACTCAGATTAACCCCTTACAAGAGGACCTGCGTCAGCACCCGGGAAATCAAGGCAAGCGTTGGGACCCATTGCACATGGGAGATTGAGGTGGGCACTTGCCACAAATTTCCATTTTAGTTTTTAATAACTTGCTATCAACTCAAACTATGAGGTGGACCACATATGACTCTGCAAGGACGCTGTAGCAGGTTCACCCACAGTCAACACCTGCATTTAGAACGTGGAGCCGCAGTTGTAGTGAGAAACTAACTCAATCTCTGGCTTTCTAATCATTTACAAAGCTGAACGAGAACTATGTGAACAGTTTAGGAAGCAGCTGTGGTGCTTCCGCTAAGGCTACGTTCACATTTGCGTTGTTGTGCGCAGCGTCGGCGACGCAACGCACAACGCAGCGTTTTGTGACGCATGCGTTCATTTTTTTTTTACGCCAAAAAACTGCATCATGCAGCGTTGTCTGTGCCCTGACAGTTGCGCCAAAAATGACGCATGCGTCACAAAACGCTAGACAACGCATGTCCATGCGCCCCCCATGTTAAATATAGGGGCGCATTACGCATGCGTCGCCGCGGCTGCGCCCGACGCAACGCAAATGTGAACGTAGCCTAAGGGCTTGTTTCCACTTGCGAGAAACACGTCTGTGTCTCGCATGTGGAAACCAAGCTCTGGCGCCGGCACTTTGGAGCGGAGCGTGCAGCTCCATGTGTTCCTATGCGGCCGCACGCTCCGCTCTGTAGTGCCGGCGCCGCAGCTTGGTTTCCACATGCGAGACACAGACGTGTTTCTCGCAAGTGGAAACAAGCCCTTACAGTCCGGGTCTCCGCAGACCCAGATTAGCTCTACAGCGCACCTGAGAGGCTGAATTTGCCCAGGAAATAGGGTTAAAATGTCAGATCCAGTTACAGGGCAAATGAGCAATGAAAAAAAAGAATTTTAATTGTAAATTGCCCCTAAAGGGAAAAGGGCCTAGTCTTGAACAAGTTAATATAGGCTAAGGCCCCATAAAAGTAAGTTAGTAATTGCCCTCCGTTTTTCACGGATAGAACACATACCGAATATAGTCTATGGTGCCGTTCACATATGTATTTTTTTGTAGATCATGTGTCCATAAAAAAAATTACAGGGACATGTGAATTTTTGATCAGTCACAAATCAAAATCATCCATACAAGTCTTTGGGTGTGGAAAATTCCCCGATAATACACAGATGCCATTAAATGGGTAACAGAAGCTTTGAAAAAAAAAAATTTAAACAAAATTATTGATGCAGCACTGATCGTAAAAACTGAAACACTGACCAAATGTTTCCGAAACTTATTTTTATTATGTACATGACAAAATTACAATGTCTGACTGAGGCTCTAAGCGTCCTATTGCATACACCAGAATGTGTGAAATAATGTCTCCGACAATTGCCATCCACCATCAATTGTCTGCAATTTTACAGTCATGTGTGACACGCAGCAAAAAGGGGCCCCACATAGACTCGGTTGGCTAAAAAGGCCTGCATAAACATGGTTTTGACTCTTTACAGACAACTGTCTCCTCCTGTTAGGAGATTAACCCTTTTAGAAGCAGTTATGTCCTCATCTTGCAAATTAACAAACACAGCTTGGCTAAAGCAGCTGGGTCCACCTCCTTTGGCCAAGCTGCATATTACAAAGGAACATCTTAATACATGGCCGATAAGGAAAAATATTCTTTATTTAGTAAGATTCAGGAGATTGATTTGTATTTTGCTGATTTGTTGCCCATTGGAATGCATTGGTGAAGTAAATCACTATGTTTCCATTTCACTTTTCCTGAATTTATGAAATAGGTGAATCGATTCTCATATTATATTCTTTGGACCAGTGACTTGACAAAATGGCAAAACAGAAAAGTAATGTGCTCATCTGGCCATGTCTGAGCACAAGCATCCATTGACCATTCAGATGTTGTACAAAACCATCTGCCCTCTTACTGTTCATAACTCCCAAAGAAGAGAATCTTAACAGATTTTAATCTCATTCTAATAAAATGAAGTCTGCATCCCCATCATACTGCAGCATCTGATTTATTAATGATATGCATTTGAGAAGAGTCTTACATCATTTTCTATTTCGTCACTTTTGTGTTTCTATTAGAATTGATAGATCTTCTTTAAACTTCCCATACACTTTAACTATCTGCCGACAACTATTACTTCCCCACATACACATGTAAGCTGGATATACACCACCGCCAGACATGTCTGACAGCAGTTAATGTCCATGAGAACTAAAGTATTGAGCCCTACTCTTTTTCCTCAGACATCCAGCGACGGCAGTATCTGGAGAACACATACACATCTATGGTTGGGGAATATGGATGACATTCACCTAATGCGTCTTTTGACCCTTCTCACTCACAAGTCCATAGGTGACAATTAGTAGCAGCAACCTGGACCAAGACCTTGCACATTTTGCTGCTGTAGGATCATAGAGATATATGCAAAGTTCAGCTTTTAGCCTTTTGGTAGCATGGCTCTGAGGTACACACATCGATTAACAGCAGTGTTGTGAAAAATGTTAGTGGCCTCCAGTCAGCTTACAAAATCAACAATGTCTGAGAATGGGCTTAGTAAATATCCATAACTCTATACAATATTTTATTTTAAAAAAAGGAGCTGACAGAAATATTTTAGATATTTGCCTAACAACCCTGATATCTGCCTTCCAAGAATTCATTGAGATAAATGATTCTAATTTGATAGCAATGAAGAGATGTAATCAGAGCCCCGAGCACGGCTTTTACTATCTAATCACAGTAAGTGGCCCTCTGAAGGTCACTCAATGTATAGATGCCATAAGGTTTTATCCGATTTACCATATTAGTGCAGCTAAATTAACTGTTGCATTTGTGTCACAATATTGTTGCCACAATTTTTTATAAAAACCTGCAGTGTTTTAACCCCTTCACGACCTTGCCCTTTTCTGTTTTTGTGTTCTCGTTTTTCACTCCCCTCCTTCCCAGAGCCATAACTTTTTTATTTTTCCGTCAATATGGCCACGTGAGGGCTTCTTTTTTTTTTGCGGGACAAGTTGCACTTTTCAACGACATCGTTGGTTTTACCATGTCGTGTACCAGAAAACGGGGAAAAAATTCCAAGTGCGGTGAAATTGCAAAAAAAGTGCAATCCCACACTTGTTTTTTGTTTGGCTTTTTTGCTAGGTTCACTAAATGCTAAAACTGACCTGCCATTATGATTCTCCAGGTCATTAGGAGTTCATAGACACCAAACATGTCTAGGTTACGTTTTATCTAAGTGGTAAAAAAAAATTTCCAAACTTTGCTAAAAAAATAAATAAAAAAAAATAATAAAAAATTGCGCAATCTTCTGTTACCCGTAGGGTCTCCATTTTTCGTGATCTGGGGTCAGGTGAGGGCTTATTTTTAGCGTGCCGAGCTGGCGTTTTTAATGATACCACTTTTGGGCAGATATGTTCTTTTGATCGTCCCATTATTACATTTTAATGCAAATGTCGCGGCGACCAAAAAAACGTAATTCTGGCGTTTCAATTTTTTTTCCAGCTACGCTGTTTAGCGATCAGGTTAATCCTTTTGTTTTATTGATAGATCGGGCAATTCTGAACGCGGCGATACCAAATATTTGTAGGTTTGATATTTTTTTTATTGTTCTATTTTGAATGGGGCGAAAGGGGGGTGATTTAAACTTTTATATTTTTTTTTATTTTTTTTCATATTTTTAAAACATTTTTTTTTTACTTTTGCCATGCTTCAATAGCCTCCATGGGAGGCTAGAAGCTGGCACAACGCGATCGGATCTGATGATCGCTACATAGCAGCGATCATCAGATCGCTGCTATGTCACTGAATTGCAGGCTTACTATGAGCGCCAACCACAGGGTGGCGCTCACAGCAGGCCGGCATCAGTAACCATAGAGGTCTCAAGGACCTCTATGGTTACCATCCTGACGCATCGCCGACCCCCGACCATGTGACGGGGGTCGGCGATGCGATCATTTCCGGCCGCGCGGCCGGTTAAATGCCGCTGTCAGCGTTTGACTGCAGCATTTAACTGGTTAATAGCCGCGGGTGAATCGCAATTTCACCCGAAACTATTGCGGGCAAATGTCAGCTGATCAAAACAGCTGACATGTCCCGGCTTTGAGGTGGGCTCACCGCCGGAGCCCACATCAAAGCAGGGGACCCGACCTCCGCAGTAATAGTACGGCGGAGGTTGGGAAGGGGTTAAAAAAGATAACAAATGCTAAAATAGTAAACAAAAAGCTACACAAGTAAATACAGCCTAAAAGCATTTGGCGAGGTGTTATCACTTCTGGTTCCGTTCTAAAGTGTCGGTAGTAAGACTAGATTAATAAAACAATAGCTTACCGGTGGCAGTCGCAGACTTTCCTTGTCGTGCTCATTGTCTTTGCTGCAGGAAAGGGAAAATAAGATCAAGACTATCAACTTATATTACAGGGAAGAAAACATTATGTACATACAATGGCTCTAATTCATTACATGGCTTTGGGCAGAATTTTGGTGTAAAACGGTTTGAAAAGTTACAATTTTTTGGCTCAAAAAATCTTGAGACTTTTAGAGTTCTTTAGTAGAGCTTATCAGTGAAGCGTATGACCAAAAGCAGTTAGCAAAGCTATTATAAATTATGAAAAACGCACCAAATTAAGAGGCGGACTCTTCTTCATAAATTTGTACTAAACAATCTTGATGAATTGGGGATAATAAGTATATGCAAAGAGCAGTGCCAATTTTACAAACCTTATGTTCACCTTCAAATATTCTACATGCGATATAACCAAAATATAAAGTTCTGAAACACTGCCATTGAAAACAGTTGAAGATGTTGTCTGTAGGCAGATATGTAACTAACTGAATAGCTCAGACCCTGTAATGCAGCGTTCACGGTCAGTTTTCCTACATGAGATGACTGTACAGTGCCTGGTGTAAGGGAGTACAGAAAGCTTAGCATAACCACTAGGCCAGCAAGGAATCCAGGGAAACTGATTCAATCTAGGAAAACGGTGAATGCAGCTCTGGCTTACCTATTTTTATGGCTCTCTTATATTTAGACTGCAAAACTGCTATACTATCCAATCAGAATATAATGGGAAACCTGACCAAAAGTCACTGAGAACCATCCCTAGGATTAAAAATGAATCCATCATAGATCAATTAAAAACAGCAGCTTTGAAGCAAAGGCGAATGGGGAATTTATTGGCTTTGTAGAACAATACTCTTCATACCTTCCCTCTGACAAAACCTCCATGCCGCTGAACTCCTGCCTCTCGACACTCCTGGAAGTGACAAAGCTTTCTGTGTTCTGGAACAAAAATGATGACATAAAAAGAAAACAACATTACGCTAAACATATTTGTGTGAAGGCCATTTTCACATTTTAATTTGAAAAAGAGTAAAATAAAATACATCAGAATTATAAAGGTCATAGTGAAATGAGACTCGGTACTTATAAATGTTGCCCCTCTAAAAAGAAGTATGATATTAAAATCATAAGGACAAATCCCACTGGAAACAAAAAGTAATCACAATCAGCCACCCGTAATGTCTCACAAACAGTCTTGGTGTAAAAAGCCGTAACTGTAGTTGAAAAAAATGCAAAACAAAGAAAGAAATGGAGCACCATATGATCAACAGATTACTTCTAATGGGCAAATAATATTCACTCTCCATTCGGGAATAGGCAATGTTTGAGTAACAAAACTACGGGGAAGATTTAGTACTGGTGCAAATTAAGAATTAACTAGGTGCCCAGCAACCAACTTAATGCAAAACGGTCTGTATAGCCCTGCCCAAACCACTGATTGACAGCTTTCTGCCTATGCACAGTGTACACAAAGCTGAAAATCGGGAGTGTGGGAAGGGTTACACAGAGATCATGAATATGGAGAGCTACATGGCGGCAGCTTTACTAGTCCACTAGTGATAATACCATGCTGATAAAAAAGTGATTTGATCAAAACTACAGATATCAGCCCAGTAAGTGACACATCGCTGGAATCAGGGTCTTTACATCATGCTGCTTCTGATTAGGTGGCGCAAACCTGGTAACAGATTCCTTTTATGATCAGCTATCTATTGTTAGGAAATAATATGAGGGGTCACCTAACATTGGAAATACAGAATCACATTTTATTTGCATTTATCACATCAGTTTTATTAATTTATTCTTGCAATCCCCTGTAAATATTTTTTCTTTCTAATGAATGTATTTTATGAACTACATTAATTACAGGTCATAACCACAACCACTGCACATTAAAGGCTGTAGAAAAACCATTGCCACATTAGTTAGATCTAGAATGCAAAAGGACATGGAACCAGTAAGTGTTTCAAGAACCCAGAGGTTACCAAGGCCATGCAACTGCTGTCTGGCACCCAGTCATTTTCCCATGTATGTGCCCCCGCTGACTTCAGTAGGCAGCAGAATCAGCATTTATGGCCATATCTCATCTTCAGCTCTCAGTCAGTATTGGTCTCTGACAGCTCAGAACACTTTGTGCTTCGCCTTGGGCTGTAGTAGCTGACAAAAAACCTCTCTCCGACTGCTAACAGTGGCACTGTGTGGTCAATACAACTTAAGGTACCGTCACACTGAGCGACTTTGCAGCGATATAGACAACGATCCAATCGCTGCAGCGTCGCTGTTTAGGTCGCTGTAGAGACGTCAAACACAGCAGCTCCAGAACGATGCAGGAGCGATCCTGTGACGTAACGGCGACTCACTTATCGTTCTCACAGGTCGTTAGCTCCATGTAAAACATTGCTGGCATCTTTGCTTTTGCTGTCAAACATGACGATACACGCCGACCTGACGACCAAATAAAGTTCTGGAGTTCTAGCTCTGACCAGCGATATCACAGCGGGATCCAGATCGCTGCTGCGTGTCAAACACAATGAGATCGCTATGCAGGACGCTGCAAAGTCACGGATCGTTGTCGTTCTTGTTGTAAAGTTGCTGAGTGTGAAGGTACCTCAAGGCCTTAAGACCATTCTAAGAAAAAAGCTTTAGCAAAGAGAGAAAAGTACTCGAGAATGAATCATCACTCCACTATGAACCTTTTTTAGACCAAGTGAAAAACAAAAATGGCAACGTTTACTATGGAAATCTTTCTGCACCCATATTACAAGTGCAAGTCCTGGAATAGGTGCAGGTCTACCTATAGGTTACTTCAGACATCTGTGCAAATGGGTCTGAGCAGGGACTGGCCAAAGTCTCCGGATCCAGGCTTTATTTATGTCTATGAGCGGTGATGCCCGGCAGGAGAGCCATGGCCAGTCTGTGCCTTGCGGTCTGTGCTCGGACCACAGACTGATGCAGCCCTAATGACCAGGATGTGTGGACCTAATAAGGGAGCAGTCATGGGCCCATATTGCATGCTGTGAAAATGCTTTATAAGCAATCATTGCTTTCTGCCTACACTGTCTACTTGTATTAGCAATTCACAAAATGATCCCGGCCACAAGAGCTTGTATCACCCACCAAGGTGCTGTCCTGATTGTCATTGAGCTCGGACAGCTTGCTGCTGGACTTCTGTCTCTTTGGTTTGCTTCTTTCCTCTATGTAGCCAGAGCAGTTCTCTTGAAGCTTCTCCCCTTCCTGCATCAGGCCACAATCTTCTAGGCTCCCACAGCCAGATGGGATGTTTTCTTTGTTAATCATCTCCCTAAAGGACACCAAAGAGTAAAGTAAACCATGTGATCATAGATAAAGAGTGGAACAACCTAAACACTGTCCAGATACACACCTCTAAATCGCGGTGTTTACCAAGAACACAGTCTAGGGGCCTCATTGATTTTAAATGGTAAATTATTTCTATGAAGGTCAAATGTAGCTGCATTTATAGGGAACAAAACATTCTTAAGACAAGGGCACTGAGAGGAATAATGTTAGATTATAATTCTAGACAATACCACCAATTCATTCCGTGCTTAAACAAGAACAAATAGTGATTATTTAGCTAGAAAGGTTATGAAAGAGCAGAAAAGCGGGATATAGAGGGGCTTGACTTCCTGGGGAACAGAAATGGGCTCAATCAGTGCCCATGTACATTACCGGAGATCTCATAGCATGATATTGGAGAGGGCAAGCTCTAGCAAGCACGCTCCGCAATAAACGGAATGCTGCACCTTGTCACAAAACTTACCGTCTCTACCTACAACATATTAGTGTGCCACATACAACCAGTACGGAAAGGATGGAGCCCAGGAAGCACATTTTTTAAGGTGTATAGGGTCAAATATAAGCAGGAAATAAATGAATGAAGGAGCGTTCATGAGCACCTGATGATATCACCATCACTACAGTACAATCACACCATTCTCGGCTCACGGTTGGTGGTAGCGGCATATGCAGTATAAATGTTGCATTTACTGATAACTTATAGGCGGACATGTTCAAACTGCCTGGAGTGGATGTTGATACATCTGCCTTTTCTTAAAGAGAATCTTTCAGCAGGTTTTTGCTTTGCAATCTGACAGCAGCATGAGGTTGGGACAGAGACCTTGATTCATTTACACTACTGACAGAGCTGCTAATCGGTGCTGGGGATGTGGCTGGACTAGGATGCACAAGACCAGTTGTCCTGTAGTGATAATCTCCTGCTGATAAAACACTGACTGTTAGGAACACACAGTTTAGTAAGTGACACATCGCTATATTCAAGGTCTCAGACCATACATTTTGGTGCTCTCATATTACGTAGCAAAAACCTGTTCGCAGATTCCCTTTAATGAAGTAAGCTGTTAATAAAATTCTAGGAGTGATGTTCCAGTAGTTCCTTACATGTCTCTTGGCTTTTTCCTGTTCTCATCCTGCTCTTTCAAATGTCTCCTCCTCTGTCTTGCAGACAGGCTTGTCGAAGGTGATGACGTTCCAGACTCAGATTCCTCTGAACTTTGACTTCCAGGGCCAAGTACGTCAAAAAGATGTTGCTCCACGGCAGTTCTGATTGTTCTTTCCAAGAGTCTGTGAAGAGTGGAAAGGACGCTGAAGTAGGTAGCTTTCTTTAGCAAAAAAATAAAAATATTGCCCCATGCTTGTAACCAAGTCCTCTCATGGAGAGATCAGAACGCTTATCCCAGGTGCTCAGAAGAAATCCCAGTTATGTCTATGCCAGGAGTCTGCCAAATGCAGAGATTAGTGGGGCTGCCAAAATAGTGAATAATACCCCAAAGAACTCATGTTATTAATGTAGAGGGACGGTCTAATTTTTAAGAGACTGTCTTGCAGAGTAATTTGATAGTAGAAGCTGAAACTATTAATTAATATTACAAGCACATTCACTGAGATAAGTGGATAGATGCCATAAGAAAGTGTTATTAGACAAAAGCTAAAACAACAACATAAAAAATAGCAAACAAAATAAAAAAATGAGCAGGTAAACAATACAAAAAGTGTAATACCCTAAAGGATTGAATTGTACTATGCCGTTGCAGAGATAACCACAGCCCTGCTGTTACATCTAGTTTTTCATCACAAAAACACAGAACTTAGTGACTTACTCTCGACCGGCAGGGACGGTGCTGACTTGGGCCACGTGACCACTACAGAAAGAAAATAAAAAGAATAGTTACATTAAGTGACATAGTCCTGCCAAGTTCAGCACTTAGAACATGGTGCAGAGGAAGGAGCCTTGTTTGTTTCCTTATTCCATGGTTGCATCATCTCTAAAAGTGGATTAGAATGTGATCCTCTGTCTAATCCTCACACACACCATGCAAACTGCTTCTATACTGAAGTCATCTCCATGTTAGTATAATGAGATTGACTCCAGGGCAGTAAATGAGCTTGTCATTTCAAAAGAATGCATCAATGCTTCATAAGAACATGCTCATTAACTCAAGTATGGCAGAATGGACCTTGCTACTAGAGTGGAGTAAATATGTTCGGAATCGGTCGCCGAATCTGAATGTGCCATATTCGTGCCATATTAGTACCCTACTCGTGCCGAATGTATGTTGATCGGTTCCGAACATATTCGGAAGTTTCTACTCCCATTGACTCCAATGACGTTCGTCTGTGTTCGACAAATATTGCAAAAACCATATTCGCTGCTGATCATAATCGGAACCGAATCTGAACAAATTCGCTCAACGCTACTTACTGCCTGGCCAGTAAGGACTCTTGTGTATGGATGAGTAGGTTTTGTAAATGCAAACTTATGAGATAAAGAACAGAAAACACATATGCAACTATGGGAGCTTTCACTAATATTCAATGCATCAAAACACTAATGGATTTGCGGTCTGTTTTCTGCCTGAAAGATAGATCCCCACCTCCCAAAAGAAAAGGTAGGTTTCTGTCGATAGCTTCTGTTCAGAGGCTTGTTACTAGTGATGAGCGAGCATGCTCTAAGGTGTTATCTGAGCATGCTCATGTGCTAATAGAACATCATTGGCGAGCTCGAAAACTATGCTTGATTCCGTTATCTGAGTAGAATGTATTGTGACTGTCGAACAGCCATGAGACATGCAGCCACGGTGACTCGAGCACGCCAAAGATACTCTATTAGCACACGAGCATACTCCGATAACGCTCACTCATCACTACTCATTACAAATTTCAAGTCAATATTGCTCTTTTTTTTTTTTTAGAATGTGTATTTTATTTCATTTATGAAAAATATCATCATCAAGAGAAAACTATGTAACTGACCTTGTTGCATAAAATAAACGCAAAGACAACAACACATGAAGGTGAGCAGAGTTCCTCAACAAGTGGCATCTCAAGAGACAGATGTGTCCAATCTCCGGGGATATTCTAAGAGTTCTGTTCCCTCAAAAAAACCTACGTGACTTCAACACTATTATTAAGGTTGATCTTACTCCACCACATAATAACAGACATTACCTCCATTTATAAATATGCATCGGAGAAGAATATAAGTCACTATAAAGCAGGCAGTAACAGGCAGCGAGTCCATGGCACAAGTCCATTATTTTAAGAATGCGGCATGTTAATAATTTACTCTACATGTAATTAGGCAATCAGTGGAATACAGGAAGCTATACGTTAAATAAGGACGCTAAAGAACACAAGCTGCTGCGTTCAATCTGACAGGCTTCCAGTTCTGCGATACCATTTGAATGGGTTGATGGACCCTTATGTAAAATGTGGCAACAACACATCTTATTAACATACTAGCACTTTGGGTCACATGAAAATGGGAAAAGTCTACTACTTCTTACACTACAGAGGCTTTCTAGTATTTTGGGCATGCAGCTTAATCGATAAGCAATGAGACATAATGCAACATTCTGATATACTCGGTAAGTCACTTCCTTCACATTTTCAAGATCCCTGTTGCCGTCAGTGATAAAAGTGTTTCTGTCTAGAAAATAAGTCTCCCTAGGCCAACTTGGAGCTCTCTACATGGAAAAGCTTTACCCTTCGATCACCTGTCAAAGGCCTCAAAACCAGCCAATCCAGTGCTCCTGCTTTGCACTGATGAGGAGCATACACCCCGAAACATGTGTCTGCAAAAAAGAGGGTCTGGTTTCTTATCCCAAGTCATATAGCAAGGCACTTTAAAGGCTTTATATCTTCAAATAGGTGACACTAGAATTCCTGTCCTCTTCGGCTCTGAGGAGGATATTTGCATATTTACATTCCCAAGGGAGAAATGCATGGCTTATAAGTCTCCTAACGATGACTAGCATAATACCAGCTAGAGTAAAGGGGTAGCAAAATGCCCAGCCGGCCCTGTTTTGTATTGCATATTTTGTATTTTCTTGTCCCTGGTACCACTCACTAGTATCTACCATATTCTTCTATATATGTTTATGCTATTATTTCTATTGTATAGGCATGGTTCCATTCCTTGGGGTTTCAATCTGCTCTGACCCATTTTCTTTACATTGTGTAGATTCCTCGATTTATATTTTACTAATATATTTTCAATAAAGTATAAGTCTTTTTATAGCATTGGTCAGTCATACTCATGCTTTCTCTGATAGGATATTAGATATGCATGAGACCCATATAAATACAGATCAATTGGATTATATTGGTGCTACAAAGAAATAAACTGAGCGGCATGCTGCACTATTTTTCCAAGCTACTTAGACATAGATATGAATCATACAACTTATTTTTGCACCAATTGGTTTGCAGTGTTGTGCATGTGAAGAGAGCAAACAATGAATGATTGTAATTTGGATAACCTTATTAATGGTTTAATTTTGCCACAATAAATAAGGGGATTTTCCTTACAGTTTGTGTGTTACCGGTAATGCTATAGTGTTGGCACATAAGTGACGACATACATAGGGCATAAAGGACAGACTGTTTTGTTACATTTCCACTGTTTGTGTCCAGCAATCATTCTTCAGGAGGAGGATATGTCAGCTGAATAATACTTTTCACGTTGTTCACATATGATACCGTTACTATACCATATGTTGCCCAGGAACTACTAAAAGGTAAAGATGAAACCTTTAGCTAACCATAGACATTAGAAGCCAAGCATCAAGATGAGTATTACCTGTAAAACCCCCAAAATATAGGCATGTAACTTCAATAATGGCTTTTAACCATCCTCAAAAGAACCGGATAAAAGCCAGCAATATATCAGATAAACATGGCGGAGGACACGAATTTAATGCCAAGCATCCTATACATATGTCAGTTTTCTGTTTGCTCCTCAACAGCAGATGTTAGAAGTAAAATATTGTTCTTTAACATATCCAATCATTTGTGCCCTCCGGGCTGCAGACATAGTCTAGCAGTGGCATAAACCTGTCTCCCCATAGAAATAACCTTTAATAATACTGAACTGGAAAGTCAGATGACACACTGTAGCTATTGGCTGACCTGTTGGCACACATTCTGCTCCACAGCAGTCCTCAAAGACATTTAATTGCCACCAGTGGGATAGTCGACTGAAATCTGAAGTCTCCAACTACCGGTAGTTCTATCAGGTGGAGCTTAACGTTTTAATCTGGTCACCGACCCATGATATTCCCTCAGTGTTGTCACAGGATTGTACGGCCACTAGCCACCGCATGAAGGTGCAGTTTTGTCTGGATGAGGTAGCTAATAGCCACCGAATAAAAGTGTAGTTTTGTCTGCATGTGGTAGTCTGCTAGTGGCTCCCACATACAGGTATAGTTTTGGATGCATGTGGCAGCTACTAGTTCCCGCATGCAGGTATAGTTTTTGATGCATTTGGCAGCCACTAGCCACCGCATGAAAGTTTAGATTTGTCTGGATGTGGCAGCCACTGGCCACCACATGAAAGTATAGATTTGTCTGGATGTGGCAGCCACTAGCCACTGCATGAAGCTGTAGTGTTGTCTGGATGTGAAAGCCACTAGCTACCGCATTAAAGTATAGTTTTTTCTGGATTAGGTAGCCACTAGCCCCCGCATGCAGGTATAGTTTTGTCTGCATGTGGCAGCCACTAGCCACCGCATGCAGGTATAGTTTTGTCTGCAAGTGGCAGCCATTAGCCACCGCGTGAAGGTATAGTTTTGTCTGCATGTAGCAGCCATTAGCCACCGCGTGAAGGTATAGTTTTGGATGCATGTGGCAGCCACTAGCCACCGCATGCAGGTATAGTTTTGGATGCATGTGGCAGCCACTAGCCACCGCATGCAGGTATAGTTTTGTCTGCATATAGCAGCCACTAGCCACCGCGTGAAGGTATAGTTTTGGATGCATGTGGCAGCCACTAGCCACCGCATGCAGGTATAGTTTTGTCTGCATGTAGCAGCCACTAGCCACCGCATGCAGGTATAGTTTGGTCTGCATGTAGCAGCCATTAGCCACCGCGTGAAGGTATAGTTTTGGATGCATGTGGCAGCCACTAGCCACCGCGTGAAGGTATAGTTTTGGATGCATGTGGCAGCCACTAGCCACCGCATGCAGGTATAGTTTTGGATGCATGCGGCAGCCACTAGCCACCGCATGCAGGTATAGTTTTGCCTGCATATAGCAGCCACTAGCCACCGCGTGAAGGTATAGTTTTGGATGCATGTGGCAGCCACTAGCCACCGCATGCAGGTATAGTTTTGTCTGCATGTAGCAGCCACTAGCCACCGCATGCAGGTATAGTTTTGTCTGCATGTAGCAGCCACTAGCCACCGCATGCAGGTATAGTTTTGTCTGCATATAGCAGCCACTAGCCACCGCGTGAAGGTATAGTTTTGGATGCATGTGGCAGCCACTAGCCACCGCATGCAGGTATAGTTTTGGATGCATGTGGCAGCCACTAGCCACCGAATGCAGGTATAGTTTTGTCTGCATATATCAGCCACTAGCCACCGCGTGAAGGTATAGTTTTGGATGCATGTGGCAGCCACTAGCCACCGCATGCAGGTATAGTTTTGTCTGCATATAGCAGCCATTAGCCACCGCATGCAGGTATAGTTTTGTCTGCATGTAGCAGCCACTAGCCACCGCGTGAAGGTATAGTTTTGGATGCATGTGGCAGCCACTAGCCACCGCATGCAGGTATAGTTTTGGATGCATGTGGCAGCCACTAGCCACCGAATGCAGGTATAGTTTTGTCTGCATATAGCAGCCACTAGCCACCGCGTGAAGGTATAGTTTTGGATGCATGTAGCAGCCACTAGCCACCGCATGCAGGTATAGTTTTGTCTGCATGTAGCAGCCACTAGCCACCGCATGCAGGTATAGTTTTGTCTGCATATAGCAGCCACTAGCCACCGCGTGAAGGTATAGTTTTGTCTGCATGTAGCAGCCACTAGCCACCGCGTGAAGGTATAGTTTTGGATGCATGTAGCAGCCACTAGCCACCGCATGCAGGTATAGTTTTGTCTGCATGTAGCAGCCACTAGCCACCGCGTGAAGGTATAGTTTTGGATGCATGTAGCAGCCACTAGCCACCGCATGCAGGTATAGTTTTGTCTGCATGTAGCAGCTGTTAGCCACTGCGTGAAGGTATAGTTTTGGATGCATGTGGCAGCTGGAGCGTGAGAACCAACCTGAACATATTTTATGCTAATAGTTACAGGAAAATGAGAAGCAACACTTTCTAATGGATTCCTTGAGGTTACTGTTACAAAAACCTTCCACAAGTTAAATATTTTCCAAATGGTTATTTATTTTAGGACAAAAAGGTGATTATACCTAATGAGACACAATAATACAACCATAGAGCTCAATTCGTGATTAATAATTCACTGTAACAGCATTATATGTATCTTAACAGACAACTATAAACCCTACTACCACCACTGAGCTCAGTAAATACCTGTATCGGTCCTATTCTGACCCTATGTGGTATAAGATTATCTAAACTGGTTAAGCCCTCTCAGTATTTTTTCTAGAACTGCACCCCCCATCCTGATTGTGACAGTCCGCCCTTCTCTTTAGCCTCCATCCTACATGTTATTCCTTCATGCTCTGCTGTCAATACCATGATGCATCAGGACATCAAACAGGCAGCTAGAATCAGTAACATACCTATCTGCTGGGATGACTGTGTGATTATCCTCCCTCCTAGTCTCCTACACAAGTTAAAAGGGTTTAGGTTGTCTACCACTGGTGACATTTTCGGCAAATACTCTGGCTTGCCAAATCTTAACGGCGTGTAATGTACACATAGTTAGGATTCGTCTCCACACGCCAGTTCCAGAGGTCATCATGTGACCACAAATGGGATTTGCACACTGGTAGGATTTGCCAAGCTGCAATGCTTAATGAGGATTTCAATAGGGGTGGATGTTCTTTCTCCCAGGCAATTATAAAGCTGACTTTATTTGGTGAATTATTAAGGATGAAGTCAGAATACATTTTAGAGAGATGTTTGGTGGGAGTTGATGGAAAGTGCAGAAATGTGTCTAGCAAAGAGGGATGCACTATTGAAGGGTATATATCGGAAAACTGAAGGCAGAAGGTTTGGAGTCTTGTACATTGTAGTAAGTTATGATGTTCTAGAGTACCTGAGGGTTGTAAGCTGATCACATCTGTGTTGTTTGTTGGCAAATACATCTCTGATGGGCCTCTCATTTGAATGAAGTAGACAATCTTCTGGGTTAGGAGGGGAACCTAGCACTGGTAAAATGTATGGGGCCATGGGTGAGAATTGTCTGGGTGGGATTTTGGTAAACATGGTATGCAATATTCACACCTTGGGGAATGGGGTATATTGGTCTTAGGGTGGGAAAGACCCACTGGAGGTGTTTGAGACATGTCTTTGGCCCTTCCCTCAATGCCAACATGTAGTAGTGAGGGGCTTCCTGTTTGTTTAGAATCCACCCACCTGCATAAGCAAGTTACAAGGTAGTATGAGTGTGAGTCAGGTAGACCCATCCAGCCTTCATGTATTTGAAGATTATGTGGTAGATGAGGTTGGTGGGTCCCACCCAGATGAAGCAAAGGAACAGCTGTTTAATTTTGTGATTGTGATTAGGTGATTCTGATGGAATAATGCTCAAACACTGCAGATTCCTTCAGCATCTTAGGAGTTAAAAGAAAATGTAGCCAAACATTTTCCATTAGCCCCATTGGGTCAGGCAGAAATTATGTACAGGGGAGGTTAGGGCTCAAGTAGGGATACTGATAGATCAAACATTTATCACCCACCCTATGGATAGTGTGTTATAGGGAATCCCCGCCAAAAGGTTTATGGTCGTTTTGCTCTCTGAAAAATAATATCAGCTATAACTTCGCGTATGCAATCGGTTTCTCCATGAAATAAAAATTACAGTTAAGCCTCATGTCCATATGAATTTAAGGTGCTTTGGGAGTGTCCGAGCCCTTCCCAAGCCAATGCCTTCCTAGCTCTATTTCCCACTTAGCCACACCATCCTCTGCCTGACAGCTCACTGGGCTGCGAGGGGAATAGAGCAATACTGATCTACAACATTAGGCTTCATAAAAAAATAACTAAGAACAAAAATAACAGTGGCATGGCCAAAAAAAAGCGAATCATTAACCAGCAGCCAGTGTAAGTAGCTAACCATGATAAGGCTGGGAACAACGTGTGCTTTAGAAACCTGACTGGCGGAATTGTAAATAAGACTCACTTGGAAAAATTGCAGATCACCAAAAAGCAAATATAAACTTTGGTGTAACTCAATAAATAACCAGAAGGTGACCTGGAGTCAGGTCCGGGACTCAGAGTGTAGAAAGACAAGAATACAGCAGAAAAAGGAGATTCTGTCCATGTTGCCCAGGAGGACAGCTACTGACAGCAGCTGAAAATCAGGGTGCACCTCCACGTCAGCGGGCTGCAGAGGCCAAAACTAGACCCTACATTGCTACCCCTGGTGGCTCAGAGAGCTTGTAGTCATATACCACGTCTGACCAGGCAATAAAGCCATAGTCACACAGTAAACATTAGATAACATATACAAACATTGCACTTATCACGTACTGAACTTGGATGACTTCTCCAATGCTCAGCTTCTGTCGCACACATGAATGTAACGTGTCACACGCCATATTATTTTGTCAAACTTCACTGCAGACAACATTTGCAGGTTATACACCTAATAGTAACTCATCCCATGATTGACCAGTATATTTTATAAAAACATGGAGGAAAGGCCGCAAGAACACAAGTTACGTGCTAGAAATCACGGTTACTGCAGTCTATGCAGGCCAAGAATCACCTATACTTACGGTTTTATGACTGGGACATGACAATGACATGCACAGGACAGCGAACACACCTGTCACTGCTCTCCAGTCAGGTAACCATCCTACTAAAGAGTACACAGCCAGCAAACGTGGATCTTCTCCCTGTGTACCCATGATGACTACTCCATCTGAGAATGTCCTTACATAACACTTCTATGCAGTTATAAAGGACGGCAGGTTGTGGCATCAGACTGCTCGCCGGGCACATGTCTCATGCTCGAGCAGGAGGGTAATGAGCCATGGGCACACCTACACTAATTCCTGTAGGCCTATGCAGTCACTATCCATTACATGGGCTACAACATTATTTGGAGATCATTTGAGTCACTGAGAAAAGTTCCTTCCTAATTTCGGCACATAGATAAAGTCCTGCTAAATGAGTTACATTATCCACAGTGCTGATTATGTGTTCCTCACCTCTGACTCTTGAGGAAGGACACTTCTATAGCTAGGTGACAGAAAAATTTGCCTCTGCTGATCAAATGGAAGGTCTAAGGCCAAGTTCACACTTCCATTTTTATATTCTGATTGTCTGTTCCTAAAAGTGGAACAAACGAATGGAATAATGTAAAAAACAGATCAGTTGCACAGCGGATGTAAAAGGGAGCAGAAGTACCCGTAGATTAGCATGGGGTCCTCTGGGTTCCTCTTTGTGTCAGTTTTTAGACCGGAGACAGATCCCATAATAATCAATAGAGCCTATTTGCATCAGCAATGCAACAAATCTGTTTTGCAAATGAACGCAGAAGCAGACCAAGGAACTGGAAGCATGATCGTAGTCTTGCAGAATAAAGGGGCATGCATGTATGGCCCCATATTTCTAGGTCTCCTATACTTTAAGCACTTTGGCATAACATCATTGCATTTACACTCTTCTTAAGGCAGTGCACTAGTTATTTCTCTGGACATTAATATATTGATAGCAGCTTCTTGCTGGTCACCTGTATTCAGTGACTGAGGTAACATTGTGGCTCAGTGTACTGCACAAATGTCTGGAGGTCAAAGTTGCATGCAAAAAAGGCAACAAATTATGTTTGCGTTTTCTCCAAGAACTCTGGTTACCGCCTTCCTGCCAAATACATGTAAGTTAACTTGGCTTCCAATAAAACCAACCCTCTAGTATGTGTTTAAAGGGTATCTGTTAGAGAGATCATCCAGCCCCATTCTCCCAAACTGTACATATGGGCATGCAGGTCTAAGAAATGTAAATCCATCGACCTTTATATCTTCTATCTGTTGCTGTACTCCTAAGGAAATAGTGTTTCCATTCATATAAAGTGTTAACGGCTCTCAATGTGACGCAGCACTTTAGGAGCCTACACCTCCATAGTTTGATTCCCCATCTGGCATGGTTCTCTTTAGAGACTTATGATAGGCGGGGAAACAACCTGGACAGTCAGAGGCTCATTAAATGCTTTGGTATGCAGCAACAGATAGAAAATGTAAAAGTGGAGATGGATTTACATTTCAAAGACCTGTATGCCCATATATGCGGTTTGCGAGAGTTCCTCTCCATTTCAAGGGGAAGTACGGGACTTTAATATGGATGGCCCATTATTTTGATAGGCCATTAATATCTGATCAGACAAACCCAGGATCCCCTTTGACCAGCTATTCCTGCGGAGGTCGAAACTGCTCAGTTGTAGAGATGCACAGCACAGCTCCAACAACCGTATAGTGGTCCCAACTAGGTGCTGCTTATCCAGACTCTATTTGATTAAATAGGGAGGCTGATGAGCAGTACCCGGCTGTGGCCACTATGCCATTGACAGAGCTGTGTTGTGAATAGTTGATCTTCGGGGGCCCAGGTGTAGCATCCTCATCTATCAGACATTGATAACCTATCCTCTGGATGGGCCATCAATGTTAACGTCCTGGACAACTCATTTAAGAGATTAGAAAAATCCACTGCTACCCAGTGGTTGGATATTATTCATTCTATGACACCATGTACACAAGTAGAAATGGAAACTTTCTTTGTAAGTCAAAAGGTATACACTATTCAATGAAAAAGAAATTATAGTCAACATCCCAATCCTACCTCATAAAGAATGGAGACATGGGCCGTTCATCTTCCTGAGAGCTGTAGAAAACAAAAAGGAAATTAGCATGCATGTCATAATGTCATACATTCATAAAATAAAGGACAACAACGGAAACTTTTCATTTATCAAACCTCTAAATGATCTAATATCACAAGAATTTCGACACATTGCACATAATAAGTAGCAAACAAAAAAGTAGTGTGACACCGCTGTGGGGTCTACATCTAGTCCAGAATGCCACCTACTGGTGGAGTAGCTTGCATGGCATCTGATTCTACAGAAGGAAAGGAAACATACAGTGTGCCTGGACAAGTACTGTATATCATATTGAATGTGCTATTAGGTCACTAGAATTTTACTTTGCATTGAAAACAAATGAATATTCAATATCACAAACAGTAAAGACTTACTGAGTAAGATTTCTGGACCTGGATATGCCTAATATCCCTATTTACACAGGCACATATCAAGTCATTTTTTTACTAGTCTGTTCCATAGACATGATATGCAAGGAAAATTATCCTCACATGTCCGGGCATGACAACTTATGTAAGAGGCAAGCTCATGTAACATCCGAGGATGATTCACTGCCGCTCAAGAGGCATAACGAGATGCATGTGGCAGTAATACAAAAGGTAATGGGTGACAGCAGTGCAATGCTAATAGAATCTCATTACATAACACTATAAAGTGACTGCATACATACACATGGGCATGAATCCACGAGCGGTGACGTTCCCACGCTATCACTAGATGGACGCAGCAAGTGTTGTGCTTCTCTTGTAGCCTAAGAATACCGCAGCTGTTCCCTACAGCAGGCAACAGACAACCAAGGTCACTTTTATAGCTCAAGATGGGGGAATGGACTGAAACGTCACAGCAACCAACTGCTCAGTTATGTTTGTGCTCCCACCCCATGGGAGAATGCTTCTAACCTGCAAACAGTAAGATTCCAGTACACTTCTCGTAACCCAGCGTTTTAAGGCTCAGTGTCGTTGATGCCGCCCATTGTGTTGCTGAGCAAGAATTTTTTTTTTAGCTGACAGTCCTTGAGCCTAAAATGAGACGGTGCATCTGCCAGGGTCACGAGCTCTGGAATGTAACCGTTCACAAGTGTTCACTGTACACACACGGAAAGCTGTGTCAGCCATGCCAGTACATACAGGATTTTACTCTACACACCCCCCTGTCCCGTCACAACATATGGCAGCATGCAAACTGGTCTCACGTTGTGCAGCCATTGTCCAAACCATTTATCTAAAATAATATTTTGGTTTTCAATTTTTTCTTCTTTTCTACATTTGTATTATTCTTTATTTAATTCAAAATAACAAGGCAGAAAGTATAGAACTATCAGATCGCAAAATAAAAAAAAAACTATACGGAATTACTAACATATCATTTTGACAGCTAAAAGGGAGGTTTCTCCTTAAAATTAGCACTTATTGTTGATATAACAGGTCATTAATTTGACCAGCACTGTGGAGTCGGTAAGCCAAGCCTCCGACTCCTCAATTTCCCTGACTTCTGACCCCACAGCCCTGGTCACTACTGAGCATGTACGTAAAGTGCAGCACAGATTCATCTCAACTAAAAGCTGAGACCCTTAGGTCAGGAACAGAACAGACATTCATAGGACATTTTATAATTTTCCCAAATTATTGTGAAAACATTTACAGCACATCCTACATTGTACTACTGTACCAATTTATTATATATATTTTATGAGTCGGAGTCTGTCCATTTTATACCAACTCCACCAAAATGGACACAGACTCCACAGTCCGGTATTTGACGTCCCCCTTTAACACAAGTCAACGCAAAACTGTATGGAGACAAACGATCATTAAAAAAGGGTAGTTTCCTTTCAATTAAAGTCTCGCCACTTCTCCTGGAGCCAGGAATTGGAAGCGAATAGCGTAGCAGCCAATCCGTGAACTCAAGTGGTTCAGAGATTGGCGTTCCGTCTACATGAGAACCAGTCTGCTGATTTCTGCTGTCAGAGCCATGAGCAGCATGATTCAGAGACCAGATCTGTGGCAGGGAACCAATGAAATATGTTGACTACTCATACACATATAGGGGAGATTGGGCAGAAAGAAGTCATTTTATTTTCATGGTTCTCATGTATGTTTTCTCTGAATGAGAAAAAGTGAAATATACATAACTGTAATAATTAAGCCAGTCTCTGATTCATCAGTACTTGTCGGATAAAAATAAATGCCCATCCTTCAACAAGCTGGAATAGGGTCAACGTACTTGGCCTTGTTTTAGCATTTTGCTGGAGGGCAGGAACACATTGTACGTTCTCCACCCACACCATTTATCCATAAACTTTTTTTTTCCCAGACAAACACTGGTTACGAAGTCAGTGAAAGATTTGGGCTTCTTTGGAATACTTTCCTATACTTAGGAGGCACTGAAGACGTTCTAAAGGTTAAACAACACGTTGTAAAGAATCATTCACGGGCTGATTTGCTGCAGAAATGTCTGCGATTCTCCAAGTCACGTGAGGGTGGCTTGCAGAAATCCGTGTTATCTCCTAAACCAACCTTTGTCAGATAAATAGAAAGGATCTCCGTTGTAGAAAATTCTGCATCCAGTCTGCCATGCGTTAATGAACCCTTCAGGGCACATTCCCACAGGAAGCAAACAGCACATTTTCCATAAGACAAAAAAATCACTGCGTACTACAGTAGTGAGGCTATGTATATGATTTTAAGAAATGCCACGTGCACACTGCAGACATACACGGTGTAAATTGGCCTGCTCTGTAGATTTTAAATCTGCAGCATAAATAAGCGTTATTGCAAACTTAAAATGGAAATGTGGGGTGTGAGCTCCAATGGGGACAGCGATGAGGAGGTCTGTAAAGCGCTGCAAGCATTGCATTACAAGAAACTGCCCCAGTCCTATATTAGCGGTCGGTCAAGAGACCCAAACAGCAGTGATCCAGCTGTGATGTCGTCCTATGTACTGACCACATGAACTGGATGATCCTAATCCCTGCCCTGTAGAGATGTGGGGAGACGCAATGTCTTGTGGAGAAAAGTAGCCCAATGTAGGGCAATGCCTGCTAGAAGCTGAAACAGCCCTCAAATGATCATTTTTATTGTTATAGCGCCAACATATTCTGGAGCACTTTACAATTTTAGGAGGGGAATGGTACAAACAATAAAGACCATACAGAATAGCACAACTCAGGTACCAAAAGGAGTCAGGGCCCTGCTCACCAGCTTACCATCTATAAACATAGCATCTGCATGACAGCAAATGGCGCATACAAGGTTTGGACATATTTATTATTATTAAAGGGTTTTTTCGATTCAGAAAACCCTTCGCCCCCCCAAAAAAGACAAAAAAACAAAACACACACGACACTTTACTTACCGTTTCCACATCCAGCACTGTGGGTATGCGGCTACTTCTGGTGTCTTATTGTCTATAGCGATGACATGCCCCGTGGACGGGATGCAGCCAAACACTGAGTGGCCCTTACAATTAAGGATTGGCTGCAGCGGAGACTTTGTGCTTTACTCACCCTTCCCCTTTGCAAGTAAATTACTAATACATACAAAGTCAATTCTCCAGTAGTGCACGGTTTACTAATGGGTAGAAAATTAACTATATGAAGTTATTTGCCTATACTTCTCATCATCCACTGATATATAGCAGATTACCTACTTGTTATATTATCGGCATACTAAGTCTAGATATCTTATTATCCACTGTTGTACAAATGCATCACCTGTTATATAAGCAAAGAGAAGTAATCTCTAATGCATAAAGTGCAAATATAGTTACTGGACGTTCTTGCACTTTATTGATTTGTTCTCGGTCCCCTTGTCGTCGTTTTAATGTCCCTCTGTGGTTAATGGTTCTGCATCTTACTTTTGTTGACTTTGGATATAGAATGCCATTTTTAGAGATATAAAGCCCTGCTATTTATGTTGGTTTTGGTCCGGTTCAGACTTGTCACAATATTTCAAAATGACCATGCTTTAATCAGAATAATATTCAGTACAGTCATTCATGTAAGTGTAGAACTGCTAGATCATCCAGTCCACCTAGAGACAGAAACTAAAGAAGGAGCTCTTGTTGGATGTGAGATTACACTACAGTGACTGGCCATGATACACGATGATAATGATAACGAAACACGAGGAATGTGGCAGGGCTGATTTTACAAAGAAATAAGTACTTAATACTACACAGAAGATAATGCATAATACCAGGCTTAGTGCGTATGATGAAAGTCATTTAGACTGAGCTGCTTTAGACTCGGAGTCAATGACGCAAGATTACCGTGTTGAGTTATCCATTTTATGAGACTATGTTGTGTAGAAAAGCTGTCTGCAGGGCTGAGAAATGACCATCTCCATTATACGTTCACTGAACTCTATTTCTATGAGGTTTTATTCATTCATTGAAATTAACATTGGCAAGAGCTCAATTAAACAATGATGACCGAAGAGAAAGAGATGAACTAAAGGTCAAAGAGGACCCAAGAGCAAACATTGGTATAGGATCCACATCCAAGTCTACTACATCAAAATGGGCTACCATGGGCAATGCTTGGGCTCTACTTCATGCCACCCTAAAAAACAGCCTTCAGCAAGGCAGGAAATTGGGGCAAGGAGGGAGTTGCCAAGCTAAACTTGGCTCCCAAACAGAATGAGTACCCTGCTTTCTCCAACAAGGATCTGGATAGACAGTGAAGCATGAAGGAGAAGGCATTTATCCATTTACTTTTGGCAGATATATTCTTTTATGCTATTAGTCCGTTATCAGAGGGATCAGTAGGCAGTGGTAATACAGCTTGGTGCAGAAATTATGCATTTAGAGGCAGGGACACATTCTGATTTTGTCAGGAATGTCACTTAGCACTAAATAAATGGCTCCTTGCACAGACTCATAGTATGGCAGATACAAAAGCAGTCCAGTTGTATAATAAAATCATAATCAAGTCTTGGGTAATTTTCAGCAGACCAAATACAAGCTCGGTATGTCGTCATTGTTCATTACTGCTGCAGGAAATGTGGGCATTGCAGATGAATGATGACAGCTTCTGAGAAGCCTTGGTACAATTATATAATTTAGTTATGTAAGCAGATCATCGTCTGTCTGTCCACAGAAACTTCAAATGTCTGATTTCCAGTCTCGGCTCATAAATGCGAGTGCTGCACACACCACGTTTCCGCTGTATGAAGTCCAGTAAGTCCACATGATCGATGGGGACAGCCGTCTGGTTAGCACAACACAGATGAAAACAAAGAAAATATAGAAACTTGATTTCCGCTAACATAAAAAGTAAATCACTTTTTGGACACACTGTAAATGTTTTCGCATTCTAAGTCCTTCTTTACAACATATGCTACCTGAGGCAAAGATGTTACTGAATACTGGAAGGAGATGCACAATGTCAGCTGTCTACTATGACTATAAAACGGTGATGCAGCACGTCCACCCCTTGTAGGATGAAGCCCCACTTCTGCAACGCTGATGTCAGACAGACACCCACTTCTCTGACCCAGCAGTGGCAGGGCCCAGGGCCAAATAAGTGGTCTGGCTGAGGAGCCAAGCAGGGAGACCGGTTTGGCAGCCAATTGTTTCCCTCAGCTCCTGCATACTTCATGGATACTACTCTGGTGAGCTTTAGAGATTGCCATCTTGTGTTCTGACCACTCTCCCATCCCAACACACCCTGGATGCCATTACACTTGGATCTTCAGACCCCTCTGTGCCGTTTGATTTTGATAGACCTCCTGCACTCTGACCCAGATAGAATCTGATTTCCTCCTAGTCATGGCCTATCTTTGGTTCTGCCCCAATTTTATTTTACTCCACAGACACAACGTAGCAAAATCCGGATCCTTGTTTAATTAAAGGGGAAAAAAACGAGGGTGAGGTCTTAAATAGGGAAAAGTGCTCTATAAAGGTTAACTATAAGACAACCCCTCTAACATACAGATTTCTGCTGGTTGTTCGGAAGGGATTTATTTCTTTTTAGCAATAAAAACATTTTATTAAAGTAACTGTGATAAATCCTTGTTGAATGGAATGATATTCAGTCTAATCCTAAATTGTAGAATAAATTAATCTTGCGGACTTCTTTTCAGATGTCGATTTGTTGGCTGAATCTGCAGGTAAAACGCACCGTGGATTACCTGTGGATTTCCTGTGTATTTTCTGCGGTTTTTGTGCGGATTCCCCCTGCGGATTCCTATTGAGGAGCAGGTGTAAACCGCTGCGGAATCCGCACAAAGAATTGACATGCTGCGGAAAATACAACGCAGCGTTTCTGCACGGTATTTTCCGCACCATGGGCACTGCGGATTTCGTTTTCCATACGTTTACATGGTACTGTACAACGCATTGAAAACTGCTGCGAATCCGCAGCGGCCAATTCGCTGCAGATCCGCAGCAAAATCCGCAACATGTGCACATAGCCTTAAGGTACCGTTACACTAAACGACTTACCAACGATCACGACCAGCGATACGACCTGGCCGTGATCGTTGGTATGTCGTTATGTGGTCGCTGGGGAGCTGTCACACAGACAGCTCTCTCCAGCGACCAACGATCAGGGGAACGACTTCGGCATCGTTGAAACTGTCTTCAACGATGCCGAAGTCCCCCTGCAGCACCCGGGTAACCAGGTTAAACATCGGGTTACTAAGTGCAGGGCCGCGCTTAGTAACCCGATATTTACCCTGGTTACCATTGTAAAAGTTAAAAAAAAAAAAAACACTACATACTCACATTCCGATGTCTGTCACGTCCCCCGCCGTCAGCTTCCTGCACTGACTGTGTCAGCGCCGGCCGTAAAGCAGAGCACAGCGGTCACGTCACCGTTGTGCTCTGCTTTACTGCCGGCGCTGACACAGTCAGTGCAGGAAGCTCTGAGCAGCAGCGCGTAACCCTGTGGACGCCGGGGGACGTGACAGACATCAGAATGTGAGTATGTAGCGTTTTTTTTTTTACTTTTACAATGGTAACCAGGGTAAATATCGGGTTACTAAGCGCGGCCCTGCGCTTAGCGCCTGCTAGCGATCCGTGACGTTGCAGCGCCCTGGCTAGCGATATCGTTGTGTTTGACACGCAGCAGCGATCAGGATCCTGCTGTGATATCGCTGGTCGTTGATTAAAGTTCAGAACTTTATTTGGTCGTCAGATCGCCGTGTATCGTGTTTGACAGCCAAAGCAACGATACCAGCGATGTTTTACAATGGTAACCAGGGTAAATATCGGGTTACTAAGCGCAGGGCCGCGCTTAGTAACCCGATGTTTACCCTGGTTACCAGTGTAAAATGTAAAAAAACAAACAGTACATACTCACATTCGCGTCCCCCGCCATCCGCTTCCTGCACTGACTGAGCGCCGGCTGTAAAATGAAAGTACAGCACAGCGGTGACGTCACCGCTCTGCTGTTAGGGCCGGCACTCAGTCAGTGCAGGAAGCGGACGGCGGGGGATGCGAAGGTGAGTATGTAGTGTTTGTTTTTTTACATTTTACACTGGTAACCAGGGTAAACATCGGGTTACTAAGCGCGGCCGTGCGCTTAGCAATCCGATGTTTACCCTGGTTACCCAGGGACCTCGGCATCGTTGGTCGCTGGAGAGCGGTCTGTGTGACAGCTCTCCAGCGACCAAACAGCGACGCTGCAGCGATCGGCATCGTTGTCTGTATCGCTGCAGCGTGTGACGGTACCTTTAGTAAAGTGCCTCATTAGGATGCGGAGGTTGCCCCTTTGTTTGTTTTTTTGGGAGGGGAGGCAGAGAGGGTAGGGGGGACAGGGGTAATGAAGGAGGATGTGAATCCAAGAAACAAAAAACAAAACAAAGTGGAAACAACACAAATCGATAGTTGGAATAAATCAAACAATGAAGAAAATGATTTAAAATAATTCTACATGGCTTTTGTATGTTGTTGCAGTGTTCTCATTCAAGGCTCCATCCCACAGTCACATGGTGAGTTTCCTTGTCATCTATGAAAGCGTTCTGGATATGTGGTGGGCACAACAAGCAATACTTATATTTAAGATGAAGCTATGTGCACACGTTGCGGATTGGTGTGCGGATTTTTCCGCACTGTTTTTGCAGATTACCTGCGGATTTACAGCGGTTTTTGTGCGGATTCCACCTGCGGTTTCACACCTGCGGATTCCTATTATGGAGCAGGTGTAAACCACTGCGGAATCCGCACAAAGAATTGACATGCTGCGCAAAAAAAAACCACCGCTACGTTTCCGCGCGTTTTTTTTCCGCAGCATGTGTACTGCGGATTTTGTTTTCCATACGTTTACATTGTACTGTACAACGCATGGAAAACAACTGCAGATCCGCAGCAAAATCCGCAACGTGTGCACATAGCCTTACTGCACACTGTGAATGACTGCAAGTAACAAAATCAAATGCAACATGAAAGAAGACTGTATATTAATGCTTGCAATGTCCTAGAAGTCAGGCTGGACCCTATACGGCTATAAGATTTAATAGAAATGTTGGCCGCAAGCACTCAAGTGGACAACGCTATTAATATGAGTTGACTACAATCTGTGCCAGCTTTCTGCCAACTGCTGCCCTAGCATTAGCATCACCTAGCTGTCAGAAACGCTGTCTCTTATTGTATAGGAGCATCACATGCTATAGTGACAATACTAAGCAGAGTAATGCTAAACAAAAACTCTCACTTATCACGGAACTGAATTGACCAATGACATCAGCGATTTTCCTCGTATGCAAAAAAATAGAGGATTTTTATCAGTGTTTTGGAGCAGATTTTCATCAGGGTCTGGTCAGTTTTTATCATCAGTGTTTCATCAGTTTCTTGGATGCAATAAAAATGTTTCTAGAGGTTCTCCTGCCAGTGAAAATAATAAAGCACATAGATTGCTTCCACATGGTGGCCACTGACTTGCATTGGTGAGTTTGCCCTGTGACTCGGATGAAAATCTGACAGGTCTCTAGGTTTTGGTGGGGACTAGTGAAGAGCAAACATGCCTGGATAAGGTGTTATCTGAGCATGCTCGGGTGCTAACAGAGTCTTCGGCGTGCTCGAACAATATGTTCGAGTCCCCGCAGCTGTCGAAACACATGCATGGACTGCCTGTTTGTTAGGCAGGACACAAACATATTAACACCTTATTATTTACCCTAGGGTAAACTGGCAGCACCACATAACCGGAATCAGAATTCTGCAAGGTGAATAGCACGGATCTATGCTGCGACAAAGCTGTCAGTCTTCACTCTAGTAAAATAAATCGGAGTTTAAATGCTCAGCAACGACCACCGTCCTATAAGGAAATACTGGGAATCTGACGTCCCTACCCTATCCTGCTTTTCCACTCTCTGACCTGTGTACACAATCCTGTGCATGCATACTGTTGCTGTGCAGTCAATGGCAATAGTTTCCCCCCCACCCAACCCCCTTGGATAAAAATTCCTCCTACTGTCATCAACTATTAATCACAGCAGGGAAAAGTAAAGGTTTATGCTCGGACCCCCGCTCGCTGCACTGCGTGATCTTCCTAGACATTTTGTTGCTGTATGACAGGAAGTAAACAAGATGAAAAGCAAGCCAGCAACTGTAAGGCAGTGGCACTGCGCAGTGTCTCCAGCGCAGCCCCCCGCACCTGCCTGCGCTATACCACTGCGCTCATCATATGCTGCATACAGACAGCAGGAACAGACCCATGGATTCCTGCTTCTTAAACACAATATCAAACTCTCTGGCTTTCAATATCAGAATTCTATATTAAAGTTAGATGTTTATAGAATTTGATCGTATGCTTGGAAATAGATCTCCGATGAAATAAAATACCACTAAACATATGTAATATATAGATATATGTGACATAGAATTCTATCATTTGATTTCTATAAACATATACGGCTCAGGATGTGATAAATACAGGAATTAAGGCCCCATTATGGTGCTAGGATTCTGTATACTGTCCCCTAACAACATGATGTCCACAGACGACTAGATCAAATGCACAGTCGCCATCTGCTCCCCACAATTCTTGCAGCAGAATTCATTCTCAGCACGCGTGTGCGATAAAAGCAGAAATTGACAACAAACAACGACATGGAACAGATCGTCTCAAGAAACAAAATCATGAGCCTGGTCCTCAACAACAAATTCCACAGCAAAGAAGCCATAGTGAGAAACGTACACAATAATAACATATGTGCATTCACATCAAGAGGAAAGCCACGTACAGGTGGAGGAGGGAGAGAACGTATACCTTTGTAGAGACATTAGTTCACAGGCCATCCCAGTGAGAAGGAGCCAGTGCTGAGGATCCTGTGTGCCAGCAGCCTGCCTGCAGTGACTGCTGCCTGCCTGCCTGCTCACCAGCCCAGACACCGCCTTCTCCTTGTTCCACTGAGAACAGGGCGGAACAGGAATCTGGAGGAGAGGAGGGATGAGGAGGAGGCTTTGCCAGAAACTTCTGGATGAGGAGAGCCCCTCTTATCTGCTGGATGTCTGCGCCCTGTCCCCCTCCTTCTGCAGTCAGTCAGGAAATGTAGCTGTCAGGAGGCCTTCACTGAACCTGAGCCCCATCCAGCCAGGCCTGTCACTCAGCCTGGCAGCACCAATGGCTGCTGCTCCACACACAGCCTCATGAATGGGAAGCGCCCAGCAACAGTACAGTCATCATTAGCCAGCTCACTAGGCCTCGTTTCCCCCTAGTAAGGCACACGCTCCTATTTACCCAGGAAATCGCATCTATCCAAGGATGCCTTACCATTCAGAAGGAAATACTGCTTACTAGAAAGCCATGTTCACACGTTGCAGAAAAATTCTGGTCACAAATCTGAGGAGATTTTGTTGCATACTTCACCCTACTCCATTTACGAAGCATTAAACAACTAAAAATCCTCACTGAAAGTCCACACATGATTTATTTTCTATCATGTGTAATCTGTAGCACAAATCTGCCTAATATTTAGTGCATGTGGCCACAGGGCCGATTTTCTGCCCAGACTTTGTCTAGTAAATCAACAACACAAAATTCAGAATAAAATCTACACCTACAACGTTTGTCTTTTTTGCTCATACCCTCAAGAACGAATTTATGATGCTCCCATCAAGTAAAAAAAGACCACAATTACCATGCCATAAAGATGGATACCGTCACTTCACAGCATTTTGTGCCCGACTGCATTACAAATGTATAGCACAAAGACTGTCAGGTGCTAAAATGACCCTTTGTTTACACAGGATTTACGGACAGTGTGTGTGAGTTAATTACACCAGTGGGAAAAAGAAACCTCATAAGGGCACTGATTCACCATTTACATGTCTTTTAAGCTATTTTTGTCACTTTTTTTGGCACACAGGCGAGTTGATAAATTTTTAATTTTTGAAGTAGAGCTGCTAATTTTTGGCCTTTAACTCTTTACAGTTAGGCTCTGTGCACACGTTGCGGATTTTGCTGCGTACCCGCAGCAGATCTGCAGCAGTTTCCCATGCGTTTACAGTACAATGTAAACCTATGGAAAACGCAATCCACAGTGCCCATGCCGCATAAAAAACCGCCCAGAAACGCTGCGGTTTACATTCCGCAGCATGTCAAATCTTTGTGAGGATTCCGCAGTGGTTTACACCTGCTCCATAATAGGAATCCGCAGGTGTAAAACCGCAGGTGGAATCCGCATAAAATCCGCAGTAATTCTGCAGTAAATCCGCAGGTAAAACGCAGTGCCTTTTACTTGCGGATTTCTCAAATCCGCTGCGGAAAAATCCGCAGAGCTCAAAAATACGTGTGCACATACCCTAACAAGTCACACGAGCCTTTAAAAATGTTGCACATTAGTCTTCAACTTCATAAAAATAAAATAACACATTTTGCTCTCCACACGGGTACTGGAGTACAATTGCGCGAAAATTCAGTGACTTTTCGAAGAATCGGAAAGGATGACTTAGGCTAAAACATATGTATAGCATCCGATTTTTGCGGATACATTGCAAGTCTTTGACATTTGTAACTATAACTTCAAAATTTTAATAACTGATGTATAAACAAATGCCGTATGGATGACAATTGCGATGAAAGTCATCCGTTTTTTTTTCTGGGTGAAAAATCAGACAATTTTTTTTATACGCTCATGTCAACTTAGCGTTAGAACCAATTTTACTCCAATAGAAAAAGGGGCAATGACAATGATGAATTGGGGACAAAATGCTTTTGCGGATTTTCTTTTATGCTGTGTATTGTATAAGTAGTTTTGTCTCATTCCTTACACACCGCTAAAGCTTTGCCTGTATCTTATCATTTTAAAGGCTCGGTCACACAACTGTATTTTTGGTCTGAGTGCTGTTTGTGAAAAAAATGGACAGCACTCAGACCAATGCTATTCAATAGGTCAGTACAGATTAGCAATTTTTTCACAGACCGAATCGGTGTGTGAAAACAATCGCATCATGCACTAGTTTATTCCGTGTGTCAGATCAGACTCATCCATTCAAGTCTATGGATGCACAAAAAAATAGGATGCTAAACAGAGCCGCAGTATAGCATTTGTTTTTTACAGAAACGGAAACTAATTGGTCCTGTAAATGATTAATAGCTGCTGCTGTAAAAAACGGATTGTAGACGGACAGCACATTGATAACAAGTGAGAAAAATTTCATCCGAGTTTTCTGGATGAAGCTCTGAATGATTTTTTATACACTCATGTGAACCTATCCCTAAGGAAAATTCCTAATTTGTGACAATTTGGCAAGCAAAATAATAGCTGACAAATAGGAGAATGGAGCTAAAGATATTTCTATGTTTTTAACGTGGAACAATAGAACATGTCAAATTCTGGCCTGCGGGCCAAACCCGTGACGCCGGGTGGGTCTCCCAAGTATATTTGGCCTGACCTCAGCCTGGGAATCACACATTCAACTATATCAGCATCCTAGATGCTGATACAGTTGAAAGCAATGATGGAGGAAGGAGCATCAGCTGACGTTCCCTCTTCCATTATTCCCCCCTCTGCATATGAAGTCTCAGCACTGCGGACGCGATGACGTCACGACAAAGCGCAAGTTGTACCAAGAGACCGAAGCAGCGGGGGGGGAACGGGCAGAGATGAGGTTTTTTTTTTTTTAAATGTGGGGCCTATTATACTGTATGAAGCACTATGTGGGGCCTATTATACTGTATGGTGCACGTTTTATGGCCATTATATTGCATGGAGCACTAAATGGGGCCTTTACACTGTATGGAAGGTAATGTGAGGCACAGTTATACTGTATGGAGGACTAAGTAGGGCACTATATACAAAAAAGTTGCACTTTATTGTGCTAAAGCATGTCAATATGAAAAATATGAAATATGAATAGCTATACGGCTTCTGAATACTTGAAAAAAATTAGACACTTTGCATACAATTTGGCCAAGTTATGTCTGCCCATCAACCATCGACAAGGTGGTCTCAGAAAAAAACTGATGGGTCCCTACGTGTATGAATACCTCTGATGTCTGGATTCCTGGGTGAATGTGGATACCTCTCTCAGCAATGTCTGTGGGTTGGTAGGAACCTGCTGTAATTAAAATCACATGTTAAAGGACGGAGTGCTCCATCAGAAAGCTAACATAGAAATAACAAAAAACTGACTGGCACCTTTTTGATAATCCAGTCTTGCCTGGGAACACCAGTCATGACTTCTGACGAACATCCGTTCGTGTTTTCGAGTAAACATGTGGAACAAGCCTCTGACTCCTCAAGAGATTGAGTGCCGAAATTGCTTATGGACAACTCATTCCTGACAGGCCACAGCTCCAGGCGAGACATGCCAGCATATCTGCAGCCCTCAGTCATGTACTAGGAGTGGGAACATATCAGGACCTCCACATAATTCTGATGTAAGCCGTCATCCATATTACATACTTTACCAGCACATTTATTTCAGGAAGTGCACCAGCTCACATTACCAGGAAGCTATGACAGGGATATTAATAGGGGTCACTTTATATTTACCTTGAACACATCAAACTCTTAAGCCAACATCATTTCTTTAAAAGGTCAGAATTAGAGATGAGCGAACCTTTCAAGGTTCGGTTCGTCGAACGTACCGATATTCACCGAACATTTCCGAATCCCATTGAATTCAATAGGAGGCTAAACCAAATGCATAGACAACACCTTAAGGGGAGGGCAAAAAGATTCCCAAACAGCTCAAATTAGGGGCAGTAACCAGGAAAAGTGGCATCAATTGTACCAATAGTATAATTCAGCAGCATGGATGCACGGGACAGGGCTTAGATCAGCATTTCTAGCTGAAACATTGATCAGTAACAGGTGGATGAGTGACAAGTGTAGGCCTGGTGGTCTGCCAAATTCAGGCAACACATATGAAGGAGACCCAACTTGGAATCCAAACATTTCCCAAAATTAGGGGCACACACCAGGAAAAGTTGTATCAACTGACCCACAGTGGAAATGTGATCACGACACAGCAACAGTCAGCCATGAGCCATGCATGAGGTATCAGGGTCTGGGCCAGCATTTAGAGCTTTGAAGTTTCAATTAAGACGAGGTGGGTGAGGGGACAGTGTAAGACTGCTGTGCTGGGAGCCCTGATACCTCATGCAACAGGTGAAACACTTTTTTCCCAGTCACACTAAGGTGGCACAAACATCAGTTTTGTAGACTACTATTGGTAGAAAAATGTAAGGATAGTAACACAGATAGTTGACTGAAAGTGCAGGCCTGCCAATTTGGGAGCCCTACTGCTACAGGTAACACCCATGAAGGAGACCCAGCTTGGAGTGCAAACATTTTAAAAAAATATTGTCACACGCCACTAAAATGGCATCAATTTCCACAGAGTAGAAACAGTATAATGGGCCTCTGACACCCTTCCACTACAGATAACCCACCAGATGGAGACCAACTTGGAGTCTCCATATTTAAAAAAAATTATTTTTATTATTTTAAAAACGACACCATCGCCTAGTCTGCCCAGTCTGAAACTGGGGTGCAAAAGTAATTGCAGATCAATGACTTGTTCATTTTGATGAAAGTTAGATGGGCTACACTTTCAGGGGACAGCCGGATATGCTTATCTGTCAGGACACCACCATCAGCGCTGAAGATAAGATCTAAGAGAACGCTGTCTGCTGGGCATGACAAAACCTCCAAGGTGTAACAGGCGATCTCCGACCAGTCTCCCATTTTTGAAGAACAAAATGCAAAAGGGTCCAAATTCCCCGTGATGGCATTGATGTTGAGCTCAAGATACTCATCATCCTCTCCAGTCGTTCACAACATGTCAGACTTGTGCTCTGTTTTGCTGGTGCACGGGCTGGTCTAAAAAATGTGTGAAACGACTTACAGAAATTGCTTATGTCACTTACACTGCTGCTGCTAATATTTTTGCGCTGAAGACTTGACGTTCCCAGGGTTGAAAGTCTATGACTGCGATTCACACTGTGTGCCTCACTACTGTCTTGGGGAAAACCACTCTTAACATTGTCTACAAGCATGTTTTGATACCCAGCATGCACGTGTCCCTTTCCAGGAGGGGGGAAGCATCTAGCAAAATTTACTCTTGTACCGTGGAACAGTGTGGCAAACCCAGTAGTCAGTAATCCTAACAATACGGCATTATGTTTGCAGAAAGTACAGCAAGAAGGCGTTCATGTGTCGGGAGTGTCCATGTAGTCCAAGTCCATGATGTGCCAACCACAGCCAACAGAGAGATCATCATCCTCTTCATCTCCTGACTGTTGCATGCCCATCACCTCTTCCTCCTCCATTTGTTTCTCAGCACCTTCACTAACAGTTTGTCTGGTACCACGGGCCCCCCTCAATCACTGGAATCCACCCTCCCATGGCACCCGCCTTTGCGACGATAGTCTGGAACAGAGATATTGCTATCATTTCCGCATTCTCCCCTGCTTCCACCTCTTCCTCTGGAACCACCAGCTCCTCCCGCAGACTATTCAAAGTGTGCTACAGCACGTAGATGACCAGAATAGTGATGCTGATTATGGCATCGTCAGCGCTAACCATCTTAGTAGCCATTTCGAAACTGGGAAGAATGGTGCAGAGGTCCTTCATCTGTGCTCACTCAGCAAGTGTGATTTGCATCATGTCCGTACTGCGTTGGCCAGGGTTATTCAAAAGGACACACTGCACCAGGGCTTCTCGCTGCTGCCAAAGTTGCTGCAACATGTACAGAGTGGAATTCCAACATGTCAGCCTATGTCAAATCAAATGGTTGAAAGACCACTTTAGTGATGACCTGTGGGGTGAGATCAGCGGAAGGGAGGACACAGCGACTGTGCTTTCTGCAGCAGCGCATCCAGGTCGGGATACTGACAAAGAAATTGCTGTACCACCAGGTTGGGGACGTGAGCCATGTATAGCACGTGTGTGAGGTTGCCCCAGCGTAGGGCTGCCACCAGGTTTGCATCATTTTTTGCACATGGCCTTCCCTGGTTACAGGTTCAGTGGAGATAGCCATTGCTCAATCTCAGCCTGGATAGCTGTCCACAACTCAACTTGAGCTATGTGACTCTGATCTTCAAGGCATATTTATTTAAAGGGAACCTGTCACCCCCCCCCCCCCCCCCAGGCATTTGTAACTAAAAGAGCCTTGTGCGGCACTAATGCTGCATTCTGACAAGGTGGCTCTTTTAGTTCTTGTTCCTGGCACTGCTGAAAGAATAGTTTTTGAAATTTGTCCCTCATACAATGAAATCGCCACGGGGCAGGTCTTTCCCCCCTAATCCAGACGCCTCACAGCTGTCAATCATGGCCTCTGCGCCGCCTCCTCTTTCTTCATTAGCGTCCCCGCTGCCTGCGCTGTAAGTTCGAAGGGCAGCGCAACTGCGCATGCCCGAAAAAAAAAAAATAACTGCGCAGGCATCGGGGACGCTAATGAAGGAAGAGGAGGCGGCGCCCGGCGCGCAGAGGCCATGATTGGCGGCTGTGGTGCGTCTGGATTAGGGGGGGAAAGATTAGGGAGGACAAATTTCAAAAACGATTCTTTCTTTCAGCTGTGCCAGGGACCCGAACTAAAGAGCCACCTTGTCAGAATGCAGCGTTACTGCTGCACAAGGTGGCTCTTTTAGTTACAAACGCCTGGGGGGGGGGGGGTGACAGGTTCCCTTTAAACACTGACTGATTGCGGTGAGCCCTGGCTGCACACTACAGAGGTGGGGAGGATTCTCAGTCAGTCAGAAAGATGTAACGCCACTGCCCATGTTTGCTTGTCAGTGGTGAAATGCACCCTGACAGGCATAGATTTTTTCAGGGAACGCATAATGTCTGCGACATGCTGGTATAGTGCAGGCACAGCTTTCTTAGAGAAGTAATGCAAGGAGTTTGTATGCTCTCCCCGTGTTTGCGTGGGTTTCCTCTGAGTGCTCCGATTTCCTCCCACATTCCAAAGACATACTGATAGTGAATTTAGATTATGAGCCCCATCGGAGACAGCGATGATAATGTGTGCAAAAACTGTAAAGCGCTGCGGAATATATGTTCGTGTTATATAAATTTAAAAAAAGAAAAAGATTATTATAAAAGAAAAAAGTAATGGCGACTGGGCAACTGGTACTGGGGGACTCACTCATCCCGACTGTAGGGGGAAAATAAGTAGAGGTTCTGCAACCTGAGACCTATGTGAGAACACTTGCCACAGTAACAGAGGAGGAAGAAGCCATAGATGCGGTCGATGGGACGGTCAGTGGTTGGCGAGGCCCAATAGTCTGCATATTAGTGCAGCGTGATTACCAGACTAAGGCATGTTTATCACCCTTGTGCCGGTTCATGCAAGTAATAGTCAAATTATTGCAATTTTAGCATCTACGGAGTCGCTATTTGCAAAGTTAGCAGATAACATGACTTGGGTCATCCAATACGGTCTCAAAAAAGGTCCAGGCTAGGCAACTCTTGCTGCCCCTGTAAACTGCAGACTTGCGACCAGTGGTGGCAACAGCCACAGTTATGGCTGAGAATGCATTGCTTGTCGTGGTTGCATCACTCCATGTACTGTACATGCGGCAAGCCACAACGTAACCTCCTCATATTCATCCTCCTCTGCTGAGCTACTCAGATGCGTGCCTCTGGGTTCACACCAAGTTGGATCTACAACCTCATCGTCATCCTCTATGTTCTCCCACTCCTCGCCCTGAGAGCCACCCTCCTCCTCTTCCTGCCCTGACATCACAGTACAGTCCGCGTGCGCCTCAGGTATATGAGGCTCATCAGTATAACCTACACCCCAAGGGGTTAACGTTTGGAGACAAGGGTCTGGATTGAGCTCGGAACCTACCTTGTCCCGCCCTAGAGCTAATAGAAAAAAATTCTGTGCAAATGTTTGCCTCCTCTGGATTCTGTAAATCTTTGGAGCAGACCTCTGATGCCCATGGAATAGTAAGTGTGAACAGCTCTGCAGAGAGCCCCATCTGTGGTTTCCCACAGTTTGAAGTTGGAAAGTTGTGATGTGGGGGGATGGAAACAAGAATGAAGGGTGATTGGGGTGCCACCTCTGAGGATTGTACTGCGTGTGATGTTAAGATGGAGGAAGAAAAGGAGAGGCCACTTGATGCAGCGCTCGCCATCCACTGAAGCACATGCTCATTCTAACCCTCATGTACAATGCGTACTGCTGGGCGGCTGTCAAAGAAAGGGAGTCAAGTAGATATTGTCAACTGACTTTAGATAAAACGAGACGGTGTTTGTTCAGTAGAGCATTCAGTAACATTACCACCTAGTCGAACACCAAGTCTATTCCCCCTTCCACCATGACCTTGCTTTTTACTATTCATGTTATATGTACCCTTCCCCTCTTTTAACCAGCTGTTTCACAACCCTAGGCATAGACTTGTCAGTCACCCTGTCACTAAATTAACAATCAGTATTTATTTTCTGAGTGTGCCTGAACAACATTAGCCCTAACAATTTTGACTAGCAAATAGGGACTCCTGAGTCTTGACTGCAACATAGTATTAGCCCAAATGATTTTGATTAGCAAATGGGGCATCCAAGCTGCACCCCAATATTAGCCCTAACGATTTTGACTAGCAAAAGGGGCTTCCTGAGTCTTGACTGCAACACAGTAATAGGCAAAACGATTTTGAGTAGAAAATGTGGTCTCCTGCCTGCACAGCACTATTAGCACAAACTAGTTAAATGCTGGAAGGTCGACTTCACACGACAGGATCCTATCTATCTATATGACAACTTGCAGGAGCATCCTATCTGCGCTGTTACACTGAGAAAATGGCACCAGCAAAGCAACATTTCCGCTATTTATAAGGAGAGGAACATGTGATTTCAGCAGCCAATGACAGAAGCTTTTGTCATGACGTTGTGGATGGTTTCTGTGCCCTGAGTGGCTGCGGGAATGTACACTCATTAAGTTATTTAAAAAAAACAAAACAAAAAAAAAAACAACAATTACACTACGCCAATCCTATGACGTACATTTCCCCCCCCCCATAAAAGACGTTCACCTTGCTCATCACACAGCATCACTATCCTAGCCAAAGTCCTAACAAAAGCATTAATGTAAATGCAATCAATCATTGTGAGATGTGACCGAGTTTTGCCGACTTTGAGGAAAGATGCTCAGGAAACAAAACACGAATCCGAATGCGCTACGTTCTTGCCGAATTTGAGATTTGTGAACGTTTTCCAAACAAGTCGAACAAGGTCGTTCAAGTAGGATACAACCTTATCCAATGTGCCATATTTTTCCATTCAAAATAAATTGTGCCGTTTGTGGTGCACTACTGATTTGTCATTGAATACCAGTAAAAAAAGATGACCTAAAAACAATGGAAAAAACAAAGACATGTCCTAAATCGTCTTCCTGTTGGAAAACTTGGCGGGCTCTCTCTTCACATTTGCCGGAGATGATGGTAGATGCCTAGAGAGGTGTTTTTTTTTTCACTTACGGCATATAGCACCACTAATTTCACAGCACTTTACAGACATCATCACTGTCTTAATTGGGGCTCACAATCTAAATTCCCTATCAGTGCAGGAAGAAAACGGAGTACCTGGAAAAAGAAAAGAAATCAGAAGATACAAACGCCTTGCAGATGTTGTTGGTGATGGGATTTGAACCAAGGACCCCAGCGCTGTAAAGCTACAGTGATAACCACTGAGCCACCGTGCTGCCCTCAACACCTTCATGCCACATGCTGTGCTCACATCAAATCACAGTGTCATGATTGTCTTAGACTATGGCTTCTCGCATTGTCCATAATTTGATGCCATAGCAACATGTTTTTTTGTGGGGGTCGACACAATAGCATAGTGCTACTGTGTCTGACAAAAAAAAAAACAGACACTGCCAGAAAACAGGTGAAATCTAGTCTAAAGTTTTATATTTTAGGCTATGTTTGCTTAATTCAAGTCAATGGCTTAGTTCGTATGTTACATTTTGAGGTGTTAGATCAGTGTTTCCCAACCTCTGACTCTACTAGTTGCAAAATGACAACATCCCACCATGATGGGAGTTGTAGTTTTGCATCAGCTGGGGAACACTCTGTTACACTATAGTTTTTCAGTAAAAAGTAGTACGGTATTCAAAATCATATGTAATTAAGGCGAGAAGATTTCGTACAAAGCCAAACAGATTTGGGCCCTGTTATTACATGCACACAGATTTTTTTCCACTGCGTTTTTCTGCAGGTGTCCGTGCCAAAATAGGCAATAGCAAGCTGCTCAGTTTATTACGTCTTTGCTACAATTTCTTTATTCGTTTTGGATGCAGATGTTTACAACGCAGAAATGCTTGGATTCTACACTAAACAGTGCAGCTACATTTTTTACATACATTTTTATTAGTCTCCTGATGGAACCATGTAAGGTAAAAAGTAACAAAAAGGCACCATTTAACCTTTAAATGCACACTGGGCATGAGTAAAAAAAAAAAAAAAAGTGCGCACCACTAATTTGCCTGAATTGTAAAAAATCCCAGCATCAGGGTATATGTCCACTTTCAGGATGTCTGGCGGTTTGGACGGAGCGGCAAACCAGCTCGGCCCTAAGCCCCACCCCCTTCTGTGACGCGATGATGCCGGATGTGTTCATTGCACACATCCGGCATCATCGCACCCCACACATAGGGCCCTGTGATATACCTTGCAGCGGCGCAGCAAGGTAAACGGACATGCTGCGATCTAAAAAGACGCGCAGCATGTCCGTAATCGCAGGGCCGCCGGGTGCGTGTTACCACGCATAGTGGAGGCGGGATTTGATAAAATCCCCTCCACTATGCTGTAACATCTGGACGCTGCGGGTTTGACGCTGCAGCTCTGCACAGCGTCAAACACGCAGCGTTTCCTGAACGTGGAAACGGTCTTAGAATAGTGTGGAACTCCTTCAGAATCCAGAAAATACCTGGGAGCAGTAAAGTCAAAGGTCCACTCTATTCCAATATACAAGCTTTGTCTTGATAATTACTACTGCACATTTACTGCCGATGACTAATCAAGGCTAGAAAATCATTTATAAGGTTTTTAATCAATTGTAATCACTGTGTGGGACAAAGAGCATAAAAAAATATAATTTATTATAAGTCAGAGTTCACCTGCTTGGTAGCTGAAGGAAACTCAACTTACGGTATTATGTGGGTGCCAATTGCTGGAAACCTTTTTTTTCCCACTGCTGATTTAGCTGTTTGTGTTGCATTTGCTATAAGGCTACTTTCACACTAGCATTGTTGGCTGTACGTCGCAATGCGTCGTTTAGGAGAAAAAACGCATCCTGCAAAGTTGTCTGCAGGATGCGTTTTTTCCCCATAGACCAACATTAGCGACGCATTGTGACATATGGCCACACATCGTATCCGTCGTGCGACGGTTGTGTCTTGTTTTGGCGGACCATCGGCACAAAAAAAGTTACATGTAACTTTTTTTTTGCGCGTCGTGTCCGCCATTTTTGACCGCACATGCGCGGCCGAAACTCCGCCCCCTCCTCCCTGGACCTTACAATGGGGCAGCGGAAGCGTCGTAAGACTGCTTCCGCTGCCCACGTCGGGCATTATTTTCACAACGCGCGTCGGCACGTCGGGCCGACGCATAACGACGGCCCCGTGCCGACGCTAGTGTGAAAGCCGCCTAAGGCCCGTGATGCACAGATTGGCCACTGGTCTGACAAACTCAAAACCCTCATATATGCCTATGAAGCTGTGGAATTTGGGCGAGGAGACCCATGGCCAATCCGTCCATCGTGGTCTGTACTCGGACAATGAAGCATGGATTTGTGAAACCGGCCTGAGGCACTACATTACAAGTCCCTGACAAGCTTGTGCACCCCAGTCAGCACCGAAAACTGCTGTGTAAGGACCGTTTCACTTGTACACAAAAAAAATATACACTGTGTTTGGGACAAAATACCCAGACCAATCATATCTACTGACCCGAGCTAAGGCAGATATGAGGCAGAAAGTTCTGATCAGGAGACCCAAGAGCAGTGCAGCATGCAGTCTATATACGGACCATGAATTACAGCCATCTGAAACATGATGGGGACAACAGCCGTCCTAGATCAGATAGTAGGTATACTGTATTAACACCATCTAAGGCAGGGTTCACACTTGCGTTTCGCTGGTCTGCCAAACGCAAGTGTGAACTTGGCCTTAGACTACACTCTCATGATGAGCTTTTTGTGCATTTTTGACACTGCAGAATTTCTGCACCTATTATTTAAATTAGGTAATTTGCAGCTTTACATGGAATTTTTGTATGCGTTTTTAACACGCGTTTTTAACAGGTTTTTTACGCTGCTTTTTTTGGTCTATTTTTGGAGTGCTATGCTTTAAATAAAGCTGCTTTGTTTTTGACATTTCACTGTATTTGGCTTTGAGAAAACTTTATTGACATACTTTGGTACAGATTACATGCGGATTTGAATAGTTTCTGCAGCTGAACCGCACTAAAAATGCAAATCTATGGGGAATATCTGCACAGAAGACAGCTCAGTGTACCCGCAAGAGAAATTGCCTTGCTGCAGATCTGAAACACACACCGCAGGTCAGATTACAATGAGTTAAAAAAGGCACAGTGGGCAGGAGATTTCTATAAATCCCATCCACTTTGCTGGAACTGCAAGACGTTGTGTTTTTGACGCAGCAAAAATATACAGCATCAAAAATGCACCAAAAGGTCATCGTGGGAACGTAGCCTTAGACATCGGCCTTGTGCACAAGTACATTCAGTATTTGTATCACAGAGACACCGAGTACATTGTTAATGGGGCCACATTAATATATAATGGTATATGTACTTTTATTTTATGTATAGACCAAGAAAAAATAGCAAATTAAATATCAGCATGCTCCTAAAAAATGTCAGACATCGTTCTGAATTAAGTGCCTTTATGGAGAAGCTAGATCCCTGGAATGAAACCTCACACTGCCGTTCCATGGAGGACCCCATGATGAGATATTATGGGTGCATTGTAATAATAAAGACCCAATATAGTGCCAGGAGTCCCTTAACGAGAACCTGTCATCTGAATCATGAATCAGACACAACTGTTATTGTACCCGTGCAAGTTTTACTCTGAAACGTTCTGGGATTTCATAGAAAAAATACTTTAGTCAACCAAAAGACAAAGTCTTTCAACTGGCTTTTTAGACAGCTTGTCTCACCTAGATAAGTGTTCCCCAAACTCCAGCCCTCATGGCTCCCCCAACAGATCAAGTTTTCGGGATTTCCTCAGTATTCCACATGTGACCAAATTATTTTCAAGATATCAGAAACTGTACAATGCTAAGGAAATCCTGAAAACATGATCTGTTGGGGGCTGTCATGAGGACTGGAGTTTGGAAAACAGTGACGTAGACAGACAGGTCTCTCCCTATCTGTTTACATAAGAAGACAGGTCAGTCAAAGGGAGCAATGGACCTGTCTCAGTAAAGTAATCCAAGACACATAGTCCCAGGCCAGCTTTTCAAGTATGTTTTACCTGGGGCGCTGTTTCGGAGTAAAAACATACATGCCTGCATTAATGCAGACAAACTCCATGGTTCAGGCATCATGAATCAGATGACAGCCCAACGGTAATCTGACAATTGCATTACAGGCTGAAATGTGATCACGTGTACAAATCCATAACTTCAAGTTTGCATGGACACCAAAGACACAAAAGGCTGCTTTTACAGATCTGATTCGAATTACATTCCATGGAAATCAATTTGTCCCATCAAAAATGTACATTATAGCTTATATTTGTTTTACAAAACAGGCAGCAGAAACATAAAGAAGCTTAATTGAGGGACTTAAAACTATGTCGTCAATACCAAAAAATTATTCACAACATCAGCTGGTCAGGATTAGAAAATGAATGCGAGCTCTAGTGAGACTATGTACTCCATGGGCAGCTACAAGTCACCAGTAATGGACATACACTGATCCGGAGTATGTAGTTAGAGGAAAGGTACAGAAATCAGAGATAAATACACATTACTGCTAACATTAGTACCCACCTTAGTACACATGCATTCATTGTGTCATGGTGTGGAAGTGGCCAGTAGACACAACCCTCTCCTTCCCCCTGAATCAACAAGACTGACAATGTGGGCAGTGCAGTGACAACACCAACTACTACTGTACAATGTTTAACCCACTCACTGACACTGCGGAGTTACACACTCATGTCATCAGCCTGAACTTCACAGGGAAAAGTCCTTACAAGGATGAAGTGAGCGTGCAAATATCACAGTGAGAAAAAAGTGCATAATACTATCGTGTAGTAATCTTAATAGAGGTATGTTCATGCAAACTAGGTCATAGATTTGAGCACATTTTGCTCTAAAATTCACCAAAAAACTGCTTCAAATACTCTCTGAATGAGATTCCCATTCATTTCAACTGGATAATAAGCCTACAGTGCACACGGTGCTGTTTTATCTATTTTTAATGTCCAAATTTGGGCACGGAATCAACAGAAACATAAAGATGACCCATGGACAAAAAGTAATTCTACCAATGTTGTTGTAGGAGGTAGTTGGACATGCATCTTTCAGCCACCATTTATTTCACTTGCTTATATATCGCCAATTATTTCCACAGCGCTTTCCAGACATCACCATCCCTTTCCCCAATGGGACTCATAATGTAAATTCCCTATCAGTATGTCTTTGAAGGGTTGGAGAATACCAGAGGGAAACCACGCAAACACGGGGAGAACATACAAACCCCTTGCAGATGTTGCCATTTGAATGCAGGACCCCTGAAAAATCCATGTGAAAAAACAAAACTATGGTAAGTGTGAAACAAACTTTTTTTTTTTTTTTTATTAACTGTATATATTTTATGGAGAAGTATGGGATAAAGGCAACTACATACGGTCATGTTAAGACCAACATTCCAACGCAAAGGATAAACTCATTGCAAAACTGACAAAACATATACGGTACATGCAAAGCGTTCTCAGCGGCCATCCTAGTATCTGTCACAGGAGAGTCGGGAGGTCCCCATACACATTTGATGGTGGGCCTGTTTTGACAACATTGCCAGGTTCCATTGACTTTGTTGTAGTATGTATGGTGGCCATAAAGGGGTTACTGCAACATCAATAATGGTTAAAATAGAAAAAAAAAACAAGCAACTTTGCAATTTAATCTTATTAAAAATCCTCTTCGTTCTCAAGAATGGTGGGATTTATAATTTTATTAATTTTCGTAGAATGCAACCTACAGCTGAAAGGACGGCCGGGGTGCAGGATCTTGCAGAGTCTCTGCCCCCCTCGGAAGCTGTGGCAGCATTGGCGCATGCTTGCTAGTCTCCACTATAAAAACACAAACAGAAACCATACAACGCACAGTATATATGTCAAATGTATCTACAGAGCTCCCTTTTGTGTCTTCACCAGGTAAAGGGAGCTCTATAGATACATCTGACACACAGTATACACACTTTATTAGCTTATACAACAAATGTCGGGCAGAAATGCTCCGTGAACAGCAATATAGCATTATGTGCATGTGGGATGACAAACATCCGTCACCGGCAGGCCAGCATTCCGCATGTAACTTCGGACAGGCCAGGAAGGATCCAGTTCACTCTAGAAATATCTAGTGCCTCTTGCACCTAACCTATGTAATAGTACACAAACCAGAGCGTCCCCTCCACCCCCAAGTGCCTGACTATTCGCCTCGCAGCAGGCTATCGTAGAGAGAACAATACTATTACTGTGTCACAGAGAACAGTCTGCTGTGTCACCCAGATGAGGAAACCATCACAGATGCACCACCAGGCACATCCAGAGATGGCAGATGTAATATTTTGCTCAGGATTCAATTTTCACAATATTTCTGCACATTCCTAACAATTCTTGTGAACCGGCACCTCATCATTACTGTGCCATTACCCCCACGGCACCCAGTGACGCCAGTGCTTAATGCCCACTACTGTACATTTACACTGCTGTTATCCAAAGGAGAAATCTCTAAAGGGCTCCTTCACACAACTATTTTATACTGGATAGTATCAGAGCTTTACAGATGCATTGCAATTCTGTGACACTGGAAATTGTAAATTATTAATAGCGGGTGTTGTGACACACCGCGAGCCGAAAGTCTCTAACATTGTAAACCTATGGAACCTCATTCTGACACTACGTAGACCAGGGGTCCCCAACCCGTAGCTCGGGAGCCACATGTGGCTCGCGGTCCCATGAATTGTGGCTCGTGGCTGTCTGTCTGCTTGGTGAATTAGCTCCAGTTCTAGCAAACAGGTATGAAGAGCAAATCTGAAAATGGTGAATTTTGTGAGCAGTCCTGCACAGAAGAGCAGATCTCGACGCACATATAATGTAGGGGTTTGAGATGATTTAAGTATAGTATGCTGGAGACAAGATGACAGCACCTGTCAGAGGAGATGTTTGAAGCTGGATGCGACAGTGTCTTGGGAGAGCTTTATAGGAGAATACTGAATGGGAGGTATTGTGGGAACCCCTGGATCTTAGTATATTGCTTTGGCGTGATTTTTGTGGAAAAGCTTTGGTTACCCATTGACTGTAATGGGGGCTTTGGTTGCCACTATTGTGAGGGGGGCAGGAGCTGAATGTGGCTCGTGACCCTCTCTCAAGGCTGGATGTGGCTCCCGACACTCTCTCAGAGCTGAAAGTGGCTCTCAAGGTCAGAAACGTTGGGGACCTCTGACGTAGAGTTACACTGTAAAAGCCACTTCCAAATAGATCCATACAGTCTGAATTGCATGCTGTGACTCAGAAGGGGAGCAGAATGGCGACATGTACTAGACAACATGCTGATTGGTGAGTATATTAATCCACCGACACAACACTAATATTTACACATGTTTAGGGAAAAAAAAAGTTCAAGTAGTTGTCCGGAACTTTATATATTGATAGCCTTTCCTTAGGATAGGTCCTCAATATCTGATTGGTGGGGATGTGACACCGAGCACCCCACCAATCATCAGTTCTTAGCGCTCAGCTCCATCAACTGCATAGTGGATACTGCACATCCACCCATTATTCAATTCAATACTGGGCAAATTCTTGGTTTTAATTGTTTATTGTTTTAAGCCGTGTAGAAGATTCTTTCCTCCCCTATATAAGGGAGGTGGTTCTGTATAACATACTATTAGTGATGAGCGAACGTGCTCAGATAACGTCTTATCCGAGCATCTGGGGAGTTATTGTATATTATGTTCGAGTCCCTGCGGCTGAATGATTTGCAGCTGTTATACAGCCTCAACACATGGGGATTGCCTGTTTGTTAGGGAATCCCCACACGTGTAGAGGCTGTCAACAAATCATTCAGCTGCAGGGACTCGAACATAATATACGACAACTCCCCCAGATAACACCCAAGAATGGTCAGATAAGACGTTATCTAGGTTACTTGCATTTTCTCATTGCGTTTTACATGTGTTTTTATCGCATTTTTTACCTTTTTTTTCTGTCTTTTTGGTGTGTCATGCTTTAAAAAAATATTTATTTTTTTTTATACTTCCTGGCATCTGGCTCTGACAAAACTGCATTGATATACTTAGGTGCAGATCACATATGTTTTTGATGTGTTTCCACAGCAGAAACACACTAAAAATATTCAAATAATAATATGCCCATGTCCTGTTAACAATCAAAAATAACAACCACCATATACTCTCCTGTCCACCGTAGTCCACATAATCCAGAGTGTCCCATGGCGAGCTCACATGTAGACCAGTAACATCAGGAGATGTGACTGCTCTAACTGGCCTCCGGCTACACATTGACACAGGAGGTAATCGCTCCCGAAGTGCATCGCTGAGCTGACGTGAAAGAGATCACACGAGTTCATCAGCTAATGAACTCTGCTGATCTCACTTATGGCACCACCATTGTGTGAGAACATTCTCACTGCAGCTCAGCATTACAAATGCATGATCGATTACCTCCTATGTCACCATGTAGCTGCAGCGGTGGCACTGTGAGATCACCGGGGTTCATCAGCTGATGAACTCCGGTGAACTCTCTCCACAGCTCAGCACTACACACTGTGGGAGTGATTACCTCCTGTGTCACTGTGTAGCTGGCTGTCCTGACTGCTCTCAAAGTCATCAGGATCGACGTGTGACATTATGGATTATGATCTTCTGGATGGACAGGTGAGGAATATTGTTGTTTATTATTTGAATTCATTTACAGGAGACCTTGGCTTCAGAGGATTGGGATTATAGATGCCTCTCCATTACTAACTTCTGGGCTTGATGTCAGCTGACAATACAAAGGTGACATCAACCCCAATATTATCACCCCATTTGCCACCGCACCAGGGCAAGTGGAAAGAGTAAGGCTAAGAGCCAGATTTGGTGTTTCTTATGGATGCTCCTTTTCTGCGGAGGCTGAGAGCTGATGTTTTTAGTTTGGGAGGGGCCAATATCCATGGCTACTTCCTACCTAGTAATATCATCCCTCAGCTGTCTGACTAGCCTTTTCTGGTTAGATTTTATAGGGGGACCCTAAATAATTTTTTTTCTGGGTAAACTAGCCAGTAAATACTAAGCAAACAGCTGTGAGCTGATATTAATAGCCTGGGAACCTTTATGGCTTTTGGCACCTTCCCAGAATATTAACATCAACCCTCAGCCATTGCCTTTCTCTTTGCTGGTTATGAAAATTATGAGGGAGCCCACGCAATTTTTTTTATTTTTTATAATTAATAGATGCTGCTTGGTTACTACCCATGTAGGTTCATTCTGTTGACGCTCCTACATAGGCTGGTGACTGTGTGTGTGTTTGTGTGTTTATTTAACTCTTTACTCTTTGAACCAAGAATTTACATCACAAAACATGTTTTATTAAAATATCTTAATTTAGCTCAAAAAAGCATTCATTGCTGTACAAAAACACATGCAAAAAAAAACACGTATACAAAACTGCAGCAAAACGTGCATTTTTGATGCAGTGTTTTTGCTGCCAAGAGATGAAAAAACCATGCAGAAATTTCTGCAAGCAAATACTCAACATGCGCGTATACCCTAGGGCTGTGTGCACACACTGTGTTTTTATGACATTTTTTCAGAGTGGAATTGGCCAAAAAACGCTAGGGAATCCTTATGCCAGCAAAGTCAATGAGAATCCTGAAGTGTTGTGCACATGATCAGTATTTTTCCTTTCAGGATTTGCTGTGCATTTAAATCCGTAGCTTGTCAATTCTTTGTGCGTTTTTGACCCATTGAATGCACAGGAAAAAAAAAGAATGTAAAAACGCACCAAAAATGTTTCAGATTTTCAGAAGTTTCTGCAAGCAAATACTCAAGGTGCGCACATACCCAAATGTTAAGCTTTATGGGATTGTATTTTCTGTGATTCCATCTTCCTGCCAAGACGTACAAAAAGATCTTGTGGACTCTTTGCCTCAGTGAATCAAAGTTGTTTTGGTGGCAGGAGGTCCAGCACAAATAATTAAGCAGGTACGCAGTCAGGATTTCAGTCTCCCGACATATAGTGCAATGCAAGACATTACAATTCATGTGCACAAAAGGGTAACAAAGTTGTAATAGGAGGGATTCTGTTAATAACACTGAATGGGAACATTGGTCATAGCTTGCTTTCCATTAAAAACTGTTTCAGTGTCTCCAAATCAGAGCTTTTCTTTCATGAATAATTACATATAAAGCAGACTGCCATTTTATGTTGTGAACACTGCAATATAGGCTGAAATGTAACACTGTTCATGCAGAACAAACAAGAAGTCCTGCCAAGCAAACGTCACAGGTTTTTGCAGAGTCACTGGCCTGCCGCCACATTTGCATGTTCCTACATATTATGTCTGCGGGGATATTTCATTTATGCTATTGCTTCATTGTTTGTGAAAGTAAAGCACAAAGCATTCCAGCCTCAAACACCCAGAACACTGGCAATTTGTGTCTTCTTCTAAAACGCCAAGTGATGTGAATGGCACCAAAACCGTAGGCTTTTAACATTGGTCTATTGTACAGTGTGTAATGGCACTGTCAGGGAGAACACGGATTTAAGATATGGCTTCCATTTGGCGATTGTCTACTTTCCTAAAAAGTAACAATCAGTAGGAAAATAGAGCTTAGAAATACAAGTGTTTCTCACCAAATCGGAATATCATCAAAAAGTTAATTTCAGTTCTTCAATACAAAAAGTGAAACTCATAGAATATATAAAGTCATTACAAACAGAGTGATCTATTTCAAGTGTTTATTTCTGTTAATGTTGATGATTATGGCTTACAGCCAATGAAAATCCAAAAGTCATTATCTCAGTAAATTAGAATAATTACCAAAAACACCTGCAAAGGCTTCCTAAGCATTTAAAAAGGTCCCTTAGGCTATGTGTCCACGGGGCGTATTGGCAGCGCTGCGGATACCCCGCACTGCCCAAAGCCCTGCCCCCTTTTGTACAAGCAAGGATTTCGCACGTGTTCATTGAACACATGCGGAATCACCGCATCCTATACATAGACTATGTTATTTATCTTGCGGAGACAGAGCGTCTCAGCAAAATAAATAGACATGCTGCGGTCTAGAAAGACGCACCGCAAGTCCGGTTAAGCAGGTCTGCCGCCTGCATGTTTGTCGCGCAGTGTGGAGATGGGATTTCATAAAATCCCCTCCACTATGCTGTAACATCCGCAGCAAAAGCTCAAGTAATACGCCCCATGGAAACATATCCTTAGTCTGCAGTAAATTAGAATAATTAACAAAAAAACATCTGCAAAGGCTTCCTCAGCATTTAAAAAGGTCCCTTAGGCCAGTCTCACACGTCCAGATAATTCCGGTGCCGGAGTTATCCATGACCGTGTGCTCACGTGGCACATCAGTGTGGCACACGTGCGGCAGCCGTGTGCCAATTGAGGACCACACGGACCGTGCAGGAGACAGCGCTACAGTTAAGCGCTGTCCCCTGCTTTTGGTGCTGAAGCCGGCATTCATTCCTTCTCCCCAGCAGCGTTCGCTGGAGAGAAGGAATGAAAATCAAGGTTTGTTTAATTTTTTTTGTTTAAAATAAAGTTTAGGGTCACCTCCCGACTCACACCCCCTGTGCGCCCGCCCGCTTGCAGAGAAATACTCACCCAGCTCCCGCGATGCCTCCTCTCAGCGCCAGCAGCCTGTCCTGTGTGAGCGGTCGTGTGGTACCGTTCATTACAGTGATGAATATGCGGCTCCACCCCTATGGGAGGTAATGACTATATAATATATGAGTTTCACTTTTTGTATTGAAGAACTGAAATAAATTAACTTTTTGAGGATATTCTAATTTTGTGAGAAGCACCTGTATTTCAAGTATGCAATCACACCCAATAATATATATATATATATATATATATATATATATATATATATATATATATATATATATATATATATATATATACACACACACACACACACACATATATATATATATACATATACCGTACTTTTAGGATAATAAGATGCACCGTATTATAAGAAGCATCCCAGAAAAATAGGAAAAAACTTTTTTTAATAAAATGGTGGTGCTTCTTATAACCCATGCGTCTTATTGCTTACCGGGGGTGGTCGCTGCAGAGAAGCGGGGTCCCAGGGTCGCTGCTGGAGGAGGCAAGAGTGGAAAGTAGCTGCAGGCCCCAGGCTGGGATGAGAGGGTGTTCGGATGTGCGCCGTTGCAGGTGTTCGGTGGTGTAGGGGCTCTACCGACATTCTGTGAAAGCCCAGACACCCCACACTTGCATGGTTTACTATGCGGTGGACTCGGGGGGGTTTGGGGAAGGCTGCCAGGAGGCGCATGCGCAAATGGAGATCTCGGCACCAAGATCTCAGGTAATGAGAATCTCAGCGTGACAGCGTGGATGAGCATGACAGTTCTTTGTCTCTATTAAAATAAACCTGCAAGCCCTGCTAATCAGAGTCACATGAGTGAAGTATGAAAACTTTTCAGGACAAGGTATGCTTGAATATCAACGTCACCTTGTCAAACATCTCCTAACAATTCAGCAAACAAACTAGTAGGCAAATTTAGGTTCATGTTTTATTTGGCACAAAATTATCTTTATAAACATTTAATCTAACAAAATTAAGTGAACATTCACCATTTCCCATTGCAGTGTCCTTAGACAGCCCTAATTAAGAAAAGTAAACTCGTGTGATAGCACCGACAACAGTAATAATTATAATAATCTTTATTTATATAGCGCCAAGATACTCCGCAGCGCTTTACAGTTTAACAGTTTCAAACACAACAGTCATAAGTAACAATGTTAACAATACAATAATTAAAGCGAAATAAGACGACCCTGCTCGTGAGAGCTTACAATCTACAATGAGGTGGGGGAGACACAAAGTACAGGTGTGTATTTACAATGATGTATTTACAATGATGGTCCAGCCATCTTCAGGGGGTGGGGGATAGATGGAGATAGTGAATGGGCTACACACACACAAACATAAAATGACTTTGATTAGTGAACGTGATAGGCCGCTCTGAACAAATGTTATTTGAGCGAGCGCCTAAAACTATGCAAATTGTGGATGGTCCTAATATCTTGGGGTAGAGCATTCCAGAGGATTGGCGCAGCATGGGAGAAGTCTTGGAGTCGGGAGTGGGAGGTACGGATTAGTGCAGAGGTTAGTCGAAAATCATTTGCAGAGTGCAGCGGTCGGTTAGGCCGATAGACAGAAATGAGGGAGGAGATGTAAGGGGGTGCCGCACTGTGGAGAGCTTTGTGGGTGAGAACAAGTACTTTGAATTGTATCCTGTAATGAATGGACAGCCAGTGTAACAACTGGCGAAGAGCAGACGCATCCGAGTAATGATTAGCCAGATGGACGACCCTGGCTGCTGCATTAAGGATGGACTGGAGAGGGGAAAGTCGAGTGAGGGGGAGGCCAATTAATACAGCGTTACAGTAGTCCAGGCGGGAGTGGATCAGGGCGACAGTGAGGGTTTTTGTTGTTTCCATGGAGAGAAAAAGGCGGATTCTAGAGATGTTCTTTAGGTGTAAGAGGCACGAGCGGGCAAGAGATTGTATATGGGAGGTGAAAGAGAGATCGGAGTCAAACATAACACCCAGACAGCGCGCCTGCTGCCGGGGTGTTATTATGGTGCCACCCACGGAAAGGGAAATGTCAGATTTAAGGAGGTTAGTAGATGGCGGGAGCAGAAGAAGTTCAGTTTTGGAGAGGTTGAGTTTCAGATAGAGAGCGGACATGATGTCGGAGACTGCAGACAGACAGTCAGTGGCGTTCTGTAGTACAGCGGGGGTAAGGTCAGGGGATGATGTGTATAGTTGTGTGTCATCAGCCTAAAGATGGTACTGAAAGCCAAATCTGCTGATGGTCTGTCCAATTGGGGCCGTGTAGAGAGAGAAGAGAAGGGGGCCAAGAACTGAGCCCTGAGGTACCCCGACAGTGAGAGGAAGAGTAGATGAAGTGGAGCCAGAGAACAGAACACTGAAGGAGCGGTCAAAGATAGGAGGAGAACCACGAGAGAGCAGTGTCCTTAATGCCTAGTGACTGGAGCCTAGAGAGTAGGAGAGGGTGGTCAACAGTGTTGAAAGCTGCAGAAAGGTCGAGAAGAATGAGCAGAGTGGTCACCGTTACATTTTGCTGTCAGAAGGTCATTGGTCACTTTGATGAGTGCAGTTTCTGCCGAATGTAGGGGGCGGAAACCGGACTGTGAAGGGTCTAGGAGGGAGTGAGTGGAGAGGTAACGAGTAAGGCGGGAGTATATCAGGCGCTCCAAGAGTTTAGAGATGAAGGTGAGATTAGAGACTGGTCTGTAGTTGTTTGTGCAGGATGGGTCGAGGGTGGGTTTCTTTAGTAATGGAGTAATGATAGAGTGTTTGAAGGAGGAGGGGAAAATGCCAGAGGAGAGGGAGAGATTAAAGATTGTAGTTAGGTGAGTTGTGACGACTGGAGAGAGAGACTGGAGGAGGTGTGAGGGAATTGGGTCGGTAGTGCATGTAGTCGGACGAGAAGAGGAGAGGAGCCTGGAGACTTCTTCTTCTTCTGTGATGGGATCGAATGTGGAGAGTGAGCCAAGGGAATTGAAGGGAGGGATGGGAGTCAATGAACTTGGTGCTTGGGAGTGGATTTCCTGACGGATGTTATCTATTTTCTCTATAAAGTGGGAGGCCAGGTCATCAGCACAAATGTCTGTGATAGGGGCTTGTGCTTTTGGCCTGAGGAGGGAGAGAAAGGTGTCAAAAAGTTTCTTGGGGTTGTTGGATAGTGAGGAGATTAGGGTGGAGAAGTAGGTCTGTTTGGCGAGGTGAAGGGCAGAGTTATTGGTCCTTAACATAAATTTGAAGTGTATGAAGTCTTCTGGTGTGCGTATTTTCCTCCATAAGCGTTCAGCACACATAGAGCATCGCTGGAGAAATCGGGTTTGCGACGTGAGCCAGGGCTGTTTCACTCTGTGTTTGGAAGTTCTGAGGGTGAGGGGAGCTACTTGGTCAAGGGTGCTTCTAAGAGTGTCATTGAAGCGATGTACAGCCAGATCAGGACAGGAAAAAGAAGAGATTGGGGACAATGATGAGTGTAGGGAGTCTGAAAGAGTATGAGGGTTAATGGCTTGTAGATTTCTGACTGAATGGTAGGTAGGAGGGTGCTAGGGTGAGCGAGGATTTGTGAGTGTGAAGGAGAGAATGTTGTGGTCAGAGAGGGGAAGCGGTGAGTTATCTAGGTAGGAGATTGAGCAGAGCCAGGCGAAAACCAGGTCCAGGGTGTTACCGTCTTTGTGTGTTTCAGAGGTTGAGAGCTGTGAGAAGCCTAGAGAAGTGGTTAGTGATATTAGCTGGGATGCAGATGTGGAAGTGGGGCTGTTAATGGGGATGTTGAAGTCTCCCAGTATAAGGGTTGGTAGTTCTGAGGACATGAAGTGCGGCAGCCAGGCAGAGAAATGGTCCAGGAAGTGGGTGGGTGAGCCTGGTAATGATAATTACCAGTAATGATAATTCACCCTAAACAAACAGCTGTGCAGTTGTATCGAGTGGAAAAACTAACTTTTCCGTGGGTATCAGGTTGTTTGAATGGATTTAGGGAATATTGAGGGTGCTGAAATAAAAAAATCCCATTACTTTTGCTGAATTGGTTCTAGTATTTGAGATAATTCATCCATGAAAATAATGCATTACCCCAATGTGACGTGTGCGTGATAACAAATGCAATATCTATTAGTCTTTTGACTCTTTAACTATAAAAGTGACTTTTTGAAGCCAAAATTCTACTGTAATTTATTAATAAATATATCTGAAGCCAAATCCAATCTGGTAAGTTGACTGGCAAGTCATATTCTTAATCAGCACCATAAACTTAATATAGAACCGTTCAGATATCGCTGGCACCTTAATCACTGAATACCAGTGTTATCAGTAGTTGGTAAATTGTGTAGAGGGCCGATGAGGGTTAGTTGAAACAAAGCCACACGAATGTGTCCATATCTTTCAGATCACACAACATAAAATATTATACACATGTACAACACTATGCAAAAGTTTTAGGCAGGTGTGGAAGAACTGCTACAAAGTAAGAATGCTTTAAGAAAAAGACGTGTTCATAGTTTATTTTTTATCAATTAAAAAATGCAAAGTGAATGAACAAAAGAGAAAACTAAATCAAAGCAAAATTTGGTGTGATCAACCCTTGTCTTCAAAATAGCATCAATTCTTCTGGGTACACTTGTACATATGTTTCTAGAAAAACATATTAATATACTGGGAATGAAACATAACTTAGTGAACATACATCCCCTTAAAAACAAAAGAATTTTATTATAAATGTTTTAAAATACACCACCCAGTGTTTTATAGCAAAAAAAAAGCCTAATTGAAAAATAAGGACCAAGGTCTAGCACATACCCTGCAATTGCCTATTCTATCACCTGCCTGGCTGTGGAGGTTGGCACCCTAATAACGATTTTTTGGCGCCCCCACTCAACGTGGACTACCCCTCACTGCCCTGGGTCACCCTGTACTGCAGGTGTGAAAACAATAATACATAAGAACAGAGATGAAAAAGGCAAAAAAATGGTCCAAAAAAACCGAAAAAAACACAATATAATGAAATTAGCAAAAAAGAGGCCAAAAGCAGGATAATAGCTATGACCTTATCATAAATAAATTTGCTAAACACTGATTATTGGCAACGGGTATGCTGTCAGATATGCCACATAAAAATATTTTAGCATCAATTACTACAACCTATACCACATATATTCATATACTGCAGATTCTCTGGCTATTAATAGCATGATTTATGCCCATACATGGGGCTGACACCTGTAGTTAATGTCAAAAACGCAGCCCAAATAGATAGCCTGGGCAAAGATATAGGGTCTCTCAATTTATAGCATGATTTATGCCCATACATGGGGCTGACACCTGCAGTTAATGTCAAAAACACAGCCCAAATAAATAGCCTGGGCAAGGAGATAAGGTCTCTCAGTGGTATAAGTGAAATTGTATGTTACTTATCATGATATATTGTAACGATATATTGTAGCACGCCTCATAGCTTTAGCATAGATGACTGCATTCAGCATAGATAACTGCAAATTATACCATATATATTTTGTTATATAGCCAATTTAGCCACAGATATACCAGTCCAAAAAGTTGCCCCCATATAAATAGGGCTAATAGCCACAAAGATTACCATGCAAAAGCCCATACAGAGCCTGGACTGTACAATTTATCAATGGTATAAGCAAAATGGCGTGTTACTTATCATGATACATTATGCCTCGCCTCAGCGATGGCATAATGACCATTGATAAATTGTACAGTCCTGGCTCTGTATGGGCTTTTGCATGGTAATCTTTGTGGCTATTAGCCCTATTTATATGGGGGCAACTTTTTGGACTGGTATATCTGTGGCTAAATTGGCTATATAACAAAATATATATGGTATAATTTGCAGTTATCTATGCTGAATGCAGTCATCTATGCTAAAGCTATGAGGCGTGCTACAATATATCGTTACAATATATCATGATAAGTAACATACAATTTCACTTATACCACTGAGAGACCTTATCTCCTTGCCCAGGCTATTTATTTGGGCTGTGTTTTTGACATTAACTGCAGGTGTCAGCCCCATGTATGGGCATAAATCATGCTATAAATTGAGAGACCCTATATCTTTGCCCAGGCTATTTATTTGGGCTGTGTTTTTGACATTAACTGCAGGTGTCAGCCCCATGTATGGGCATAAATCATGCTATAAATTGAGAGACCCTATATCTTTGCCCAGGCTATCTATTTGGGCTGTGTTTTTGACATTAACTACAGGTGTCAGCCCCATGTATGGGCATAAATCATGCTATTAATAGCCAGAGAATCTGCAGTATATGAATATATGTGGTATAGGTTGTAGTAATTGATGCTAAAATATTTTCATGTGGCATATCTGACAGCATACCCGTTGCCAATAATCAGTGTTTAGCAAATTTATTTATGATAAGGTCATAGCTATTATCCTGCTTTTGGCCTCTTTTTTGCTAATTTCATTATATTGTGTTTTTTTCATTTTTTTTGGACCATTTTTTTGCCTTTTTCATCTCTGTTCTTATGTATTATTGTTTTCACACCTGCAGTACAGGGTGACCCAGGGCAGTGAGGGGTAGTCCACGTTGAGTGGGGGCGCCAAAAAATCGTTATTAGGGTGCCAACCTCCACAGCCAGGCAGGTGATAGAATAGGCAATTGCAGGGTATGCGCTAGACCTTGGTCCTTATTTTTCAATTAGGCTTTTTTTTGCTATAAAACACTGGGTGGTGTATTTTAAAACATTTATAATAAAATTCTTTTGTTTCTACACTTGTACATACGCAGATTTTGTAGGATTATAGTCTGGTGTATGAGTAACCAATTATACCAAACAAGTGATAAAAATAATCATTTTCATATGCTGTTGATACAGTCATTGACTGAAACAGAAACAACTGTGCTGGAGGCTTAAAGGGACTCTGTCAGCACAGAATGCCTGTACAAAACAAGTACAGGCACCTGATGCATCATGGTGAGGCCAATTATTTAAAGGGGTTGTTCACTACTAGGAGAGCCTTTTTCTTAAACTAAATGTTCGGCCCCAATAAAATAATAAAGCTTATACTCACCTCCTGTGCCGGTGCTCTTCCCACCGTGTCAGCACTCGCTCTCCCCGGGGTTCTGATATGGTGGAATGACATGTGATGCCAGCGCCCAATCAGGTCTGGCGTCACTTTCTCCGCCTTAGGACAAACTAAACATGAAGAGGAAGCCAGGGATCAGCTGCAGCCTGGACTTTCTCTTCATGTTCAGTTTGTCCAAAGGTGGGGACAGTGATGCCAGCGCTGACTGGGTGCTGGGCATCACATGTCATTTCACCTCATCACATCCCCGGGACCACGAGTGCCGGCACCCCTGTAGCGAAGCAGGGACGGGAAGCAAGTAAATGTTTTATTATTTATCGGGGCCAAATACTTAGTTTAAGAAGGGGTTGTGCTAGTAGTGGACCACCCCTTTAACCCCTTTCTGACATATGACCTACATGCAAATAGATACAATGCACTTTCTACCTTCTGTGTATGTCTAATACAACTATCTACTTGCTCACCATGTGTAGTGCAGCGTCTATCACTCCCTACCTGCTCTCCATTTGTAGTACAAGTTATGTCACCCTCTACCTACCCTCTATGTGCAGTGTGGGGTCTGTCACTCTCTACCTACCCTCTATGTGCAGTGTGGGGTCTGTCACTCTCTACCTACCCTCTATGTGCAGTGTGGGGTCTGTCACTATCTACCTACCCTCTATGTGCAGTGTGGGGTCTGTCACTCTCTACCTGCCCTCTATGTGTAGTGCAAGTTCTATCACGCTCTACCTTACCTATATGTGTAGTGTGAAATCTATCACTCTCTACCTACCCTCCATGTGTAGTGCAAGTTCTATCAAGCACTACCTGCCCTCTATATGTACTGTGGAGTCTGCCACTCTTTACTTGCTCTCCATGTGTAGTGCAGGGTCTATAACTCTCAACCTGCTCTCCATGTGTAGTGGGGGTTCTGTAACTCTCTACCTACCCTCTATGTATAGTGCAAGTTACAGTTGTGCACAAAAGTTTACGTACCCCAGCAGAACTTTTGCTTTCCTGCCTTTTTTCAGAGAATATGAATGATAACACCAAAACTTTTTGTCCACTCATGGTTAGTGGTTGGGTGAAGCCATTTAATGTCAAAATACTGTGTTTTCTGTTTTTAAATCATAATGACAGCCCAAAACATCCAAATGACCCTGATCAAAAGATCATATATCCTGGTGATTTTGGCCTGATAACATGCACAGAAGTTGACACAAATGGGTTTGAATGACTACTGTTGTGGATTCTGTTTGCGGGCTCCCTCTGGTGGTTACTGCTGGTACTGGGTGACTTTGGTGGGTTGCGGCCTTTGGTTTCCATCTGTCCATCAGAGGCTGGGTGTTTCCTATTTTACCTGGCCTCTCTGTCATTTCCCTTGCCGGCTATCAATGTGTTCAGATGTGCTCTGTTTGGTTCCTGCCTACCTGCTCCCAGATCTTTCAGGATAAGCTAAGTGCTGATTTTCAGTTGTTTGGTTTTTTGTCCAGCTTGCTTAGAATGTCTCTTTGTTAGCTGGTTGCTCTAGTGGACTGAGGTTCTCCCCATGTGCCATGAGTTGGCACATGGGTTCTTGTAATCTCAGGATGGTTTTTTTGATTAGGGTTTTTTGCTGACCGCTCAGTCCCCTTTTGTGTCATTCTGCTTTCTAGTTTTCAGCGGGCCTCTATTTGCTAAAGCTACATACATCATCTCTATGTATGTGCCTTCCTCTCATTTCACCGTCAATATATGTGGGGGGCAACTATATCTTTGGGGTTAATTCCTCTGGAGGCAAGTGAGGTCTTTGTTTTCTCTGCAGTACTAGTTAGCTCTTAGGCTGGTGCGTGGCGTCTAGAACCAACGTAGGCACGCTCCCTGGCTATCTCTAGTTGCGTTTGTCAGGCGTAGGGCAGCGGTCAGCCCAGGTTCCATCACCCTAGAGCTCGTCCTATATTTTTTATACTTTGCTTATCCTGTGCTATCCCTAGCCATTGGGGATTCGTGACAGTATAGCCGGCCCACAAAGTGTTAATTGTTTGGGCTGAAGCAGGAGGAAAAGAAGTGTTCAAGGAAAATTTTTTTTTTTTCTCCTTCAGAGTTTTGCTGCCTAGCCCTTAATTGCTGTCTAGCTGCTTCTTACCTCCTCTTAACCCTTGAATGGCTCTGATCTTAGCTGTTTATCATGGATGTCCAGAGTTTGGCTTCCAGCCTGAGTAATCTCGCGGCAAAGGTTCAAAACATACAGGATTTCGTTGTTCACACTCCCATGTCTGAACCTAGAATTCCTATTCCAGAGTTTTTTTCTGGAGATAGATCTACCTTCCTGAATTTCAGGAACAATTGTAAATTGTTTCTCTCTTTGAAATCTCGCTCCTCTGGAGACCCTGCTCAACAGGTCAAGATTGTTATATCGTTCCTACGGGGCGACCCTCAGAATTGGGCATTTGCATTGGCACCACGGGATCCTGCATTGCTCAGTGTGGATGCGTTTTTTCTGGCATTGGGATTGCTCTATGAGGAACCTAACCTAGAGATTCAGGCTGAAAAGGCTTTATTGGCCCTCTCTCAGGGGCATGATGAAGCGGAAATATATTGTCAGAAATTTCGGAAATGGTCGGTGCTTACTCAGTGGAATGAGTGCGCCCTGGCTGCAAACTTCAGAAATGGTCTTTCTGAGGCCATTAAGGATATTATGGTGGGGTTCCCTGCGCCTACAGGTCTGAATGAGTCTATGGCTATGGCCATTCAGATTGATCGGCGTTTACGGGAGCGCAAACCCGTGCACCAGTTGGCGGTGTCTTCTGAACAGGCACCTGAGACTATGCAATGTGATAGAATTCAGTCCAGAAGTGAACGGCAAAATTATAGGCGGAAAAATGGTTTGTGTTTTTATTGTGGTGATTCAGCTCATGTTATATCAGCATGCTCTAAACGCACAAAAAGGGTTGATAAATCTTTTGCCATTGATACTCTGCAGTCTAAGTTCATTTTGTCTGTGACTCTGATTTTTTCACTGTCTTCCATTTCCGTCGATGCCTATGTGGATTCAGGCGCTGCCCTGAGTCTTATGGATTGGTCATTTGCTAAACGCTGCGGTTTTAGTCTAGAGCCTCTGGAAGTTCCTATTCCTCTGAAAGGAATTGATTCTACACCATTGGCTATGAATAAACCGCAGTATTGGACACAAGTGACCATGCGCATGACTCCCGTTCATCAGGAGGTGATTCGCTTCCTTGTACTGTATAATTTACATGATGTACTAGTGCTTGGTCTGCCATGGTTACAAACTCATAATCCTGTCCTGGACTGGAAAACAATGTCTGTGCTAAGCTGGGGATGTCACGGGGTTCATGATGATGCACCTCCGATTTCTATAGCTTCATCTACTCCTTCGGAGATCCCTGCGTTTTTGTCGGATTATAGGGATGTTTTTGAGGAGCCTAAGCTCAATTCGCTCCCTCCCCATAGAGAGTGTGACTGTGCTATAGAATTGATTCCTGGCAGTAAGTTCCCTAAGGGTCGTTTATTTAATCTGTCACTGCCAGAGCATACTGCTATGCGGAATTATATTAAGGAGTCCTTGGAAAAGGGACATATTCGTCCATCTTCGTCCCCTCTGGGAGCAGGTTTTTTTTTTCGTGGCAAAAAAAGATGGTTCCCTGAGGCCTTGTATAGATTATCGCCTTCTGAATAAGATTACAGTCAAATACCAGTATCCATTGCCATTATTTACTGATTTGTTTGCTCGCATTAAGGGGGCTAGGTGGTTCACTAAAATAGATCTTTGTGGTGCGTATAATCTGGTGCGGATAAAACAGGGTGATGAGTGGAAAACCGCATTTAATACGCCTGAGGGCCATTTTGAGTATTTGGTAATGCCTTTTGGACTCTCCAATGCTCCGTCAGTCTTTCAGTCCTTTATGCACAATATTTTCCGTGAATATCTGGATAAGTTTATGATTGTGTATTTGGATGATATTTTGGTGTTTTCTGATGACTGGGAGTCTCATGTTCTACAGGTCAGGAAGGTGTTTCAGGTTTTGCGGGCCAATTCTCTGTTTGTGAAGGGCTCAAAGTGTCTCTTCGGAGTCCAGAAGATTTCTTTTTTGGGGTACATTTTTTCTCCTTCTACTATTGAGATGGATCCCGTTAAGGTTCAGGCTATTTGTGACTGGACACAACCTACATCTGTTAAGAGCCTTCAGAAGTTCTTGGGGTTTGCTAATTTTTATCGTCGGTTCATTGCTAATTTTTCCAGTATTGTTAAACCTTTGACTGATTTGACTAAAAAGGGTGCTGATGTTGCTGATTGGTCTCCTGCGGCCGTGGAGGCCTTTCGGGAACTTAAGCGCCGGTTTTCTTCTGCTCCTGTGTTGTGTCAACCAGATGTTTCACTTCCTTTCCAGGTGGAGGTTGATGCTTCCGAGATTGGAGCGGGGGCGGTTTTGTCACAGAGAAGTTCTAATGGCTCGGTGATGAAGCCATGTGCTTTCTTCTCTAGAAAATTCTCGCCCGCCGAGCGCAATTATGATGTGGGTAATCGGGAGCTTTTGGCCATGAAGTGGGCATTTGAGGAGTGGCGTCATTGGCTTGAGGGTGCTAAACATCGCGTGGTGGTCTTGACTGATCACAAGAATCTCATTTACCTTGAGTCTGCCAAGCGTTTGAATCCTAGACAGGCTCGTTGGTCGTTATTTTTTTCTCGTTTCAATTTCGTGGTTTCATACCTGCCAGGTTCAAAGAATGTGAAGGCAGATGCTCTTTCCAGGAGTTTTGTGCCTGACTCTCCTGGAGACACTGGGCCTGCTGGTATCCTTAGGGATGGAGTAATATTGTCCGCCGTATCCCCAGACTTGCGACGCGCATTGCAGGAATTTCAGGTGGATAAACCGGATCGATGTCCACCAGAAAGACTGTTTGTTCCGGATGATTGGACCAGTAGAGTCATCTCCGAGGTCCATTCTTCTGTGTTGGCTGGTCATCCTGGAATATTTGGTACAAGAGACTTGGTGGCCAGGTCTTTTTGGTGGCCTTCCTTGTCTAGGGATGTGCGTACCTTTGTGCAGTCTTGTGAAGTGTGTGCTCGAGCTAAGCCTTGCTGTTCACGGGCTAGTGGGTTGTTGTTATCCTTGCCCATCCCGAAGAGGCCTTGGACGCACATTTCCATGGATTTTATTTCTGATCTCCCGGTTTCACAGAAAATGTCCGTTATCTGGGTTGTGTGTGACCGCTTTTCTAAGATGGTTCATTTGGTGCCCTTGCCTAAGTTGCCCTCCTCCTCTGAGTTGGTTCCTTTGTTTTTTCAGAACGTGGTTCGTTTGCATGGGATTCCGGAGAATATCGTTTCTGACAGGGCATCCCAGTTTGTGTCTAGATTTTGGCGGACGTTTTGTGCCAAGATGGGCATTGATTTGTCTTTCTCGTCTGCATTCCATCCTCAGACGAATGGCCAGACGGAACGAACTAATCAGACCTTGGAAACTTATTTGAGGTGTTTTGTTTCTGCTGATCAGGATGACTGGGTTGCTTTTTTGCCACTGGCCGAATTTGCTCTTAATAATCGGGCTAGTTCGGCCACGTTGGTCTCTCCTTTTTTTTGTAATTCGGGGTTTCATCCTCGTTTTTCCTCTGGTCAGGTGGAGTCTTCGGATTGTCCTGGAGTGGACGTGGTGGTGGACAGGCTACATCACATTTGGAATCAGGTGGTGGACAATTTGAAGTTATCTCAGGAGAAGACTCAGCAGTTTGCTAATCGCCGTCGCCGCGTGGGTCCCCGACTTCTTGTTGGGGACTTGGTGTGGTTGTCTTCTCGTTTTGTCCCTATGAAGGTCTCTTCTCCTAAGTTCAAGCCTCGGTTCATCGGTCCTTATAGGATCTCGGAGATTCTTAACCCTGTATCTTTCCGTTTGGATCTCCCAGCATCGTTCGCTATTCATAATGTGTTCCATCGGTCGTTGTTGCGGAGGTATGAGGTGCCTGTTGTTCCTTCGGTCGAGCCTCCTGCTCCGGTGCTGGTGGAGGGAGAATTGGAGTATGTTGTTGAAAAGATCTTGGATTCTCGTGTTTCCAGACGCAAACTCCAGTATTTGGTTAAGTGGAAGGGTTATGGTCAGGAGGACAATTCCTGGGTGGTCGCCTCCGATGTTCATGCGACTGATTTGGTCCGCGCCTTCCATAGAGCTCACCCTGATCGCCCTGGGGGTTCTCGTGAGGGTTCGGTGACCCCTCCTCAAGGGGGGGGTACTGTTGTGGATTCTGTTTGCGGGCTCCCTCTGGTGGTTACTGCTGGTACTGGGTGACTTTGGTGGGTTGCGGCCTTTGGTTTCCATCTGTCCATCAGAGGCTGGGTGTTTCCTATTTTACCTGGCCTCTCTGTCATTTCCCTTGCCGGCTATCAATGTGTTCAGATGTGCTCTGTTTGGTTCCTGCCTACCTGCTCCCAGATCTTTCAGGATAAGCTAAGTGCTGATTTTCAGTTGTTTGGTTTTTTGTCCAGCTTGCTTAGAATGTCTCTTTGTTAGCTGGTTGCTCTAGTGGACTGAGGTTCTCCCCATGTGCCATGAGTTGGCACATGGGTTCTTGTAATCTCAGGATGGTTTTTTTGATTAGGGTTTTTTGCTGACCGCTCAGTCCCCTTTTGTGTCATTCTGCTTTCTAGTTTTCAGCGGGCCTCTATTTGCTAAAGCTATATACATCATCTCTATGTATGTGCCTTCCTCTCATTTCACCGTCAATATATGTGGGGGGCAACTATATCTTTGGGGTTAATTCCTCTGGAGGCAAGTGAGGTCTTTGTTTTCTCTGCAGTACTAGTTATTTCTTAGGCTGGTGCGTGGCGTCTAGAACCAACGTAGGCACGCTCCCTGGCTATCTCTAGTTGCGTTTGTCAGGCGTAGGGCAGCGGTCAGCCCAAGTTCCATCACCCTAGAGCTCGTCCTATATTTTTTATACTTTGCTTATCCTGTGCTATCCCTAGCCATTGGGGATTCATGACAGACTACTAAAGGTAACATCCTCACATGTGACCTATTTGCTTGTAATCAGTGTGTGTGCATAAAAGTTGAGTGAGTTTCTGGGATCCAGACAGACTCTTGCATCTTTCATCCAGCCACTTGTGTTTCTGGATTGTGAGTCATGGTGAAAGCAAAAGAATTGTCAACGGCTCTACGGGAAAAGGTAGTTGAACTATAAAACAGGAAATGGATACAAAAAGATATCCAAGGAATGTATAATGCCAGTCAGCAGCGTTCAAACTGATTAACATATGGAAAATCAGGGGCTCTGTAAAAACAAAACCACGGTCAGGTAGACCAACAAAAATGTCGTCCACAACTGCCAGGAAATTTATTCGGGATGCAAAGAAAAACCCACAAATAACATCAGCTGAAATACTGGACTCTCTGAAAACTAGTGGTGTGGCTGGTTCAAGATACCCAATAAGGAGGCACTTGAAGAAAAATGGGCTGCAAGGTCGAGTCGCCACAAGAAAGCCATTACTGTGCAAATGCCACAAAGTATCTAGCCAACAATATGCAAAACAGCACAGAGACAAGCCTCAAAACTTCAGGAACAAGGTAATTTGGAGTGATTAGACCAAAAGTGAACTTTTTGGCCACAACCATAAACAATACATTTGGAGAGAGGTCAACAAGGTCTATGATGAAAGGAACACCATTCCTATTGTAAAGCAGAGGTGGTTGGCTGATGTTTTGGCGATGTGTGAGTTACAAAGGCACAAGAAACTTTGTCAAAGCTGAAGGAAAAATGAATGCAGCATGTTATCAGCAAATACTGGAGGCAAATTTGCAATCATCAGCCTGGAAGCTGCGCATTGGGACATACTTGTACGTTCAACATGACAACTATCCAAAACACAAGACCAAGTCGACCTGCCATTGGCTACAGCAGGATAAAGTGAAGGTTCTGAGTGGCCATCTCAGTCTCCTGACCTCAATATCATTGAGCCACTCTGGGGAGATCTCAAGCACACAGTTCATGCTAGCCCAGGAATTTACAGGAACTGGAGTCTTTTTGCCAAGAAGAGTGAGCAGCTTTACCATCTGAGAAAATAAAGAACTTCATCCACAAATACCACAAAATATTTCAAGTGGTCATTGATGTTAGAGGGGGCAATACACAGTATTAAGAAATTGGGTATGTGAACTTTTGATCAGGGTCATTTGGATCTTTTGGGTTATCATTATGATTTAAAAAGAGAAATAGCAGTATTTTGCCAATAAATGGCTTCACCCAACCAGTAATCACGAGTGGAGTAAAAGTTTTGGTGTCATCATTCTTATTCTCTGAAAAAAGGCCAAGAAAGCAAAAATTCTTCTGGGGTAAGTAAACTTATGAGCACAAGTGTGCGTGCGTGCGTGCATGCATGCATGCATGCATGCATGCATGCATGTATGTATGTATGTATGTATGTATATATATATATACACATATATACACGGTATATATATTCTTTAGTCACAGTCCCCTGGTGAGCTGAGCTCTGATGGAGGTGATCTATCTGCATGGGTAGAACAGCTGAGCTCATTGGATGGCAGTTGACGTGACGTCAGCACCGATTCTAGGCCAGCATCAGAGATTCAGTACTGGACCTGTAGTGTCACTCTTTACTTGCTCTCTGTGTATTGCGTGGTCTGTCACTCTCTACCTGTCATCCATGTGTAATGCAAATTCTATGAATCTCTACCTACCCTGTATGTGTAGTACAAGTTGTGCCACTCTCTACCTGCCCTCCATGTGTAGTGCAAGTTCTATCATGCTCTACCTGCTCTCTATAAGTTGTGTGGGGTCTGTTACTCTCTACTTACCCTCTGTGCAGTGTGGGGTCTGTCACTCTCTACCTACCCTCTATGTGTCGTGCGAGTTCTATCATTCTCTACCTGCCCTCTATGTGTAGTGCAAGTTTTATCACTCTCCACCTGCCCTCTATGTGTAGTGCGAGTTCTATTACTCTCTGCCTACCCTCTATGTGCAGTGTGGGATCTGTCACTCTCTACCTACCCTCTATGTGTAGTGCTAGTTCTATCACGCTCTACCTGCCCTCTATATGTAGCGTTAGGTCTGTCACTCTCTACCTGCCCTCTATGTGCAGTGTGGGGTCGTCTGTCACTCTCTACCTACGCTCTATGTGTAGTGCGAGTTCTATCACGCTCTACCTGCCCTCTATATGTACTGTGAGGTCTGTCACTCTCTACCTGCCCTCTATGTGCAGTGTGGGGTCTGTCACTCTCTACCTACCCTCTATGTGCAGTGTGGGGATCTGTAACTCTCTACCTACCCTGTATGTGTAGTGCGAGTTCTATCATTCTCTACTTGCCCTCTATGTGTAGTGTGAGTTCTATCATTCTCTACCTACCCTCTATGTGTAGTGTGAGTTCTATCACTTTCTACCTAACCTCTATGTGTAGTGTGGAGTCTGTCACTCTCTACCTACCCTCTATGTGCAGTGTGGGGTCTGTCACTCTCTACCTACCCTCTATGTGTAGTGCGAGTTCTATCATTCTCTACCTGCCCTCTATGTGTAGTGTGGAGTCTGTCACTCTCTACCTGCTCTCCATGAGTTATGTCATTCTCTACCTGCCCTCTGTGTGTACTTTGGGGTCTTTCAAGCTCTACCTGCCCTCCATTTGTAGTGCAGAGACTGATACTTTCTACGTCTCCATATACTGTACAAGAGTTTATGTCTGTCAGTGCTATCAAAAATATCCAAACCAGGAAGAACAATGTCAGCTAAAATGAGTTTAAGAGAACAGGCAGTATCAGCATTGGCAGCGGCATAATGATCAAATGTCACTAGTGCCAAGCAGAGAGAAAAAAGATCAGGCTTTGGCCCAAGCACCAAACCCCTTGTCAGTGGAGACTTCCATATCAGATGTATCTATATTTGCTTGTCACAGCTGATCCCTGCAGGCAAACGTTTAATGTGTTGAACATGATGTTCCAAGTTGTTGTCTGAATTGGATGATGTTTAAAGCATTTGTTTTTAATCTAAGGATATACTTTTACAACATTAGACCACTACGGACATAAAAGCTGACAGGAAACTAAAACCAATGCCCATTTTGTTAATGGAATTGCTATGTGGGTTGCAAAACTGACCCCTTGGAAACAACCAAACTCCTCTACTATTACTAAGAAGTAGCCAGCTTTCAGGCTTAGAAAAGTTAAGCAGCTACAAGGAAGAAGGGCACAAACAGTAGGTGGATATAAAGGCTCCGATTCAACAAAACCAGTAATGTTCATGTGGATCTTGATGAAGAGGTGTGTTGGGAGGAAGAGGAGCCTGATTTTTTCAGGTATAGACCTCTTAATGAATGCAGACCATCTGACAAGTGGCGGGCGCATCACCACAAATCTTACTTCAATCAGTGACTGGAGTAAGATTTCTGGAGTAAAGTACGTCACAGTTCGTTATGATGCACACGAGCCGTGGTGTCATGACCCTGTCCCACCCATTGGGTGACAGTGAGAAACACACTAAAGCTACAGTTGAATACGTGCTCAGCAGTCAGCTATTTCACCGAGGTCTGCCATAAACTATGACAAACTATAGAAATAGGTATAGGCTGCTTACAGAAACTTTTTTTTTCTCCCATATAGTCAATTGGAATTGTGAGGCGCAACTATCTTAATATGTGTATAACCAGCTTATACTGGGACTATGAGAAGCAAGGGATATCATGGAAATAATGTATACTGTGGCTTGCAAATGTATTCACCCCCCCTTCCTGGCTTTTTACCTATTTTGTTACATTACAACCTGTGTTTAAATATTTTTGTAATCAGATTTGTGTCTAAGTTGGTGAAGTGAGAAAAATATAGGCAAAAATTTAGTTTATGGGATCAAATAACTACAAATTGGCACATCTACTATAAAATTGTCTAAGGGTCACTTTCATCTGTCTGTCCTTCTGTCACGGATATTCATTGGTCGCGACCTCTGTCTGTCATGGAATCCAAGTAGCTGATTGGTCGTGGCAAAATGCCCACGACCATTGCCACGACCAATCAGCGACGGCCACAGTCCGGTGGCAAAATGGCCGCTCTTTCCTCCCCGCAGTCAGTGCCTGATCCATAATCCCCTCCAGTCATCCAGTCAGCCCTCACACAGGGTTAATGCCAGCGTTACCGGAGCGCGGCGTATGCAGCATCAATAGTAAAAAGATCTAATGTTACAAATAAGAATAATAAAAAAAAAGGACATGTGACCGTGACGTCATCACAGGTCCTGCGCGCCTGCGAGAGAAGGACCTGACATGACGTCACGGTCATGTGACCGCGACGTCATCACAGGTCCTGCGCTCATACCAACCCTGGGACCGGAAGCTGCCGCGTGCACCGTACACAGGCACCAGGACTTCAACGGCACTTTGGAAGGTGAGTATATGTTTATTTGTTTATTTTACGTCACTGGGCAATATACTACGTTACTGGGCAATATACTACATGGCTGGGCAATATACTACGTGGCTGACCAATATACTACATACTACGTGGCTGGGCAATATACTACGTGGCTGAGCAATATACTACGTGGCTGGGCAATATACTACGTGACTGGGCAATATACTACGTGGCTGGGCAATATACTACGTGGCTGGGCAATATACTACGTGGCTGGGCAATATACTACGTGGCTGGGCAATATACTACGTGGCTGGGCAATATACTACGTGGCTGGGCAATATACTACGTCACTGGGCAATATACTACGTGGCTGGGCAATATACTACGTGGCTGGGCAATATACTACGTGACTGGGCAATATACTACGTGGCTGGGCAATATACTACGTGGCTGGGCAATATACCACGTGGCTGGGCAATATACCACGTGGCTGGGCAATATACTACGTAGCTGGGCAATATACTACTTGGTCATGCATATTCTAGAATACCCGATGCATTAGAATCGGGCCACCATCTAGTGCATATATATTCGCCCTTTTTGCTAAGAAGCCCCTAAAAATTTCTGGTGCAAGCAAGTACCTTCATAAATCACATGCCTAATGAAAGGAGTCCACCTGTGTGCAATCTAAGTGTCACATGGACTGTCAGTATATACACACCTTTTCTGAAAGGCCACAAAGACTGAAACACCATTAAGCTAGAGGCAACACTAACCAAACTCCATGAAGACCAAGGAGATCTCCAAACAAGTCAGGGACAAAGTTGGTGAGAAGTACAAGTCATGGTTGAGTTCTAAAAAATATTCCAATCTCTGATGATCCCCCTTAGCACCATCAAATCCATTATCATCAAATGGAAAGAACATGGTACCACAACAAACCCGACAAGAGAGGGCCGCTCATCAAAACGCTCAGCCCAGGGCAAGAAGGGAATTATTTGTAGAGGCAGCATAGAGACCAAAGGTAACCCTGAAGGAGCTGCAGAGTTGCCAAGCAGAGACTGGAGTATCTGTCTATAAGACCACAATAAGCCGTACATTCCATAGAGGTGGCCTTTATGGAACAGTGCACAGAAAATAAGCCTTTACTTACATACAAAAATTGTAAGGCTCGTGTTGAGTGTGCCAAAAGACATGTAGGAGACTCCCCAAATGTATGAAGGAAGGTGCTGTGATCAGATGAGACCAAAATGGAACTTTCTGGCCACTAAGGTAAACGCTATGTCTAGCTCCAAATGAATACAGCTCATCACCCCCAAGAACAGCATACTCACAGTGAAATATGGTGGTGGCAGCATCATGCTGTGAAGGATGTTTTTTGGCAGCAGGGACAAGGAACATGGCTCAACTTGAGGGGAAGATGATGGTGTGAAATACAGGGATATTCTTGAGGAAAACCTGTCTCCGTCTCTCAATGATTGAGACTGGGATGGAGGTTCACCTTCCACCAAAACAATGACCCAAAGCATACTGCTAAAGCAACACTTTACTGGTTCAAGGGAAAATGTGTAAAGCTATGTGCACACGTTCTGGATTTTTCGCGGTTTTCTGCTGCAAAAAAGCTTAAACAACGCTTACATTAAGCATCCCATCATTTTTAATGCATTCCGCAATTATTGTGCACATGTTGCATTTTTTTTCCGACATAAAAACGCATCGTGGAATAAAACGCAGCATGTTAACTGCGGATTTTTCGCGGATTTCCCGCTATATTATTATTTTGGGAAGCTCTGGAAAAAAAACGCCAAAAATCCACAAAAAAAAAAACGCGCAAAAAAGGCAAAAAATATGTGTGCGGATTTCCTGCGAAAGTAGTCCAGATTTGATCAGGAAAATTCTGCACACTTTCCTGAACGTGGGAACATAGCCTAAATGTTTTGGAGAGGCCTAGTGAAAGGCCAGACCTTAACCCCTTTTCATGACACAGCCTATTTTGACCTTAATTACCTGGCCGTTTTTTGCAATTCTGACCAGTGTCCCTTTATGAGGTAATAACTCAGGAACGCTTCAACGGATCCTAGCGGTTCTGAGACTGTTTTTTCGTGACATATTGGGCTTCATGTTAGTGGTAAATTTAGGTCGATAATTTCTGAGTTTGTGAAAAAACGGAAATTTGGCGAAAAATTTGAAAATTTTGCAATTTTCACATTTTGAATTTTTATTCTGTTAAACCAGAGTTATGTGACACAAAATAGTTAATAAATAACATTTCCCACATGTCTACTTTACATCAGCACAATTTTGGAAACAAAATTTTTTTTTTGCTAGGAAGTTATAAGGGTTAAAATTTGACCAGTGATTTCTCATTTTTACAACAAAATTTACAAAACCATTTTTTTTTTTAGGGACCACCTCACATTTGAAGTCAGTTTGAGGGTTCTATATGGCTGAAAATACCCAAAAGTGACACCATTCTAAAAACTGCACCCCTCAAGGTGCTCAAAACCACATTCAAAAAGTTTATTAACCCTTCAGGTGTTTCACAGCAGCAGAAGCAACATGGAAGGAAAAAATGAACATTTAACTTTTTAGTCACAAAAATGATCTTTTAGCAACAATTTTTTTATTTTCCCAAGGGTAAAAGGAGAAACTGGACCACGATTTGTTGTCCAAATTTGTCCTGAGTACGCTGATACCTCATATGTGGGGTTAAACCACTGTTTGGGCGCACGGCAGGGCTCGGAAGGGAAGGAGCGCCATTTGACTTTTTGAATGAAAAATTGGCTCCAATCTTTAGCGGACACCATGTCGCGTTTGGAGAGCCCCCGTGTGCCTAAACTTTGGAGCTCCCCCACAAGTGACCCCATTTTGGAAACTAGACCCCCCCCAAGGAACTTATCTAGAAGCATAGTGAGCACTTTAAACCCCCAGGTGCTTCACAAATTGATCCGTAAAAATGAAAAAGTACTTTTTTTTCACAAAAAAATTATTTTAGCCTCAATTTTTTCATTTTCACATGGGCAACAGGATAAGATGGATCCTAAAATTTGTTGGGCAATTTCTCCTGAGTACACCGATACCTCACATGTGGGGGTAAACCACTGTTTGGGCACATTGTAAGGCTCGGAAGGGAAGGAGCGCCATTTGACTTTTTGAATGAAAAATTATCTCCATCGTTAGCGGACACCATGTCGCGTTTGGAAAGCCCCTGTGTGCCTAAACATTGGAGCTCCCCCACAAGTGACCCCATTTTAGAAACTAGACCCACCAATGAACTTATCTAGAAGCATAGTGAGCACTTTTAACCCTCAGGTGCTTCACAAATTTATCCGTAAAAATGAAAAAGTACATTTTTTTCACACAAAATTTCTTTTAGCCTCAATTTTTTCATTTTCACATGGGCAACAGGATAAAATGGATCCTAAAATTTGTTGGGCAATTTCTCCTGAGTACGCTGATACCTCATATGTGGGGGCAAACCACTGTTTGGGTGCATTGGAAGGATTGGAAGGGAAGGCGCGCCATTTGACTTTTTGAATGGAAAATTAGCTCCAATCGTTAGCGGACACCATGTCGCGTTTGGAGAGCCCCTGTGTGCCTAAACATTGGAGCTCCCCCACAAGGGACCCCATTTTGGAAACTAGACCCCCCCAAGGAACTTATCTAGATGCATAGTGAGCACTTTAAACCCCCAGGTGCTTCACAGAAGTTTATAACGCAGAGCCGTGAAAATAATAAATGTATTTTCTTTCTTCAAAAATATTTTTTTAGCCCAGAATTTTTTAATTTTCCCAAGGGTACCAGGAGAAATTTGACCCCAAGAGTTGTTGTACAGTTTCTCCTGAGTACGCTGATACCCCATATGTGGGGGTAAACCACTGTTTGGGCACATGCCGGGGTTCGGAAGGGAAGTAGTGACGTTTTGGAATGCAGACTTTGATGGAATGGTCTGAGGGCATCATGTTACGTTTGCAGAGCCCCTGATGTGCCTAAAAGGTAGAACCCCCCCACAAGTGACCCCATTTTGGAAACTAGACCCCCAAGGAACTTATCTAGATATGTGGTGAGCAATTTGAACCCCCAAGTGCTTCACAGAAGTTTACAACGCAGAGACTTGAAAATAAAAAATCATTTTTCTTTCCTCAAAAATGATGTTTTAGCAAGCAATTGTTTATTTTCACAAGGGTAACAGGAGAAATTGGACCCCAATAGTTGTTGCCCAGTTTGTCCTGAGTACACTGATACCCCATATGTGGGGGTAAACCACTGTTTGGGCACAAGTCGGGGCTCGGAAGGGAAGTAGTGACGTTTTGAAATGCAGACTTTGATGGAGTGGTCTGCGGGCGTCACATGGCATTTGCAGAGCTGTTATGATTGAACTGGTGGTTAGGAGCACTAGAAATGACCAGATGAGCAAACTAGTAATACAGGACGAGCTCTGGGAAGTGGGAGCTTTGCTGACCGCAACCCCTAATCCTATCACAACAACTAGAAATAGCCGTGGAGCGTTCCTGACACTGCCTAGACGCCTCTTCACAGCCTAAGAGCTAACTACCCCTAAAGATAGAAAATACAGCCTACCTTGCCTCAGAGAAATTCCCCAAAGAAATAGGCAGCCCCCCACATATATTGACTGTGAGTTAAGATGGAAGTCACAAACACAGGAATGAAAATAGGTTTCAGCAAACGAGGCCAGACTTAACTAAATAGACTGAGGATAGAAAAGGTATCTTTGCGGTCAGCATAAAAAACTAACAAAAAACCGTGCAGAGTGTGCAAAAGAGAGCACCGCACCGACTCACGGCGCGGTGGTGCCACTCTGCATCCCAGAGCTTCCAGCTAACAAGACAAAATCATAATAGCAAGCTGGACAAAAACATAATGGTAACCAAATAAGCTAGCAGGGACTTAGCTTTTGCTGAAGCAGACAGGTCATCTGAAAGATCCAAGAAAACTGAACCAGTACTAGGACATTGACAGCTGGCATCAGGTAACGATCTGACTGGAGTTAAATAGAGCAGCCAGCCAAGGCCTAAACGAGATCAACTGGAGAAGGAACCTCAGAACCAGCAGCTCCACTCACAGCCACCAGAGGGAGTCCATGGACAGAACTCGCCGAAGTACCATTCATAACCACAGGAGGGAGTTCGAGAACAGAATTCACAACAGTACCCCCCCCTTGAGGAGGGGTCACCGAACCCTCACCAGAGCCTCCAGGCCGATCCGGACGAGCCAAATGAAAGGCACGAACAAGATCGGCAGCATGAACATCAGAGGCAACCACCCAGGAATTATCTTCCTGACTAGGGTTTAGCGAAACGGATCGTTCATTTTCATAAGTCGCCGACTTTTGGCAAAGTCGGCGTATCATGAAACCCGACCCGATCCCTGTGTGGGGTCGGCCATGCGGTACGCGATCTTGGCGCCAAATTCGCGTTTCGTATGATGCGTTTAGCGCCATTTTTTCAGCCAATGAAGGAGTGTGGGCAGAGTGATGACATAGGGGTTAGGGGCGTGCACGGCTATCATCATTTTATCGCTTGTGCGCAGTAGGGATTTGCAATGTGTAACATGAGATTTTCTGTGCTGGGACGGAGGGGAATATGGGAGAGAGAGAGAGAGAGGGGGAGAGAGAGAGAGAGAGAGAGAGAGAGAAATAAAATAAAAATAAAAAAATAAATAAAAATATCCCCATTGACGTGCATAGGGTTTCGTGTTCCGGCCGATCCTCGACTTTTCGCAGTAATCGGCCGATTTCGCCCGACTCGACTTTTCAAAAAGTCGGGTTTCGCAAAACATGAGTCGACCCTAAAAAGGTCAAGGTCGCTCAACCCTATTCCTGACCATAACCTTTCCACTTGACTAGGTACTGAAGTTTCCGTCTCGAAACACGAGAATCCAAAATCTTCTCCACCACATACTCCAACTCCCCCTCAACCAACACCGGGGCAGGAGGATCAACGGAGGGAACCATAGGAGCCACATATCTCCGCAATAGCGACCTATGGAACACATTATGGATGGCGAAAGAAGCTGGAAGGTCCAAACGAAATGACACAGGATTAAGAATTTCAGAAATCTTATAAGGACCGATGAAACGAGGCTTAAACTTAGGAGACAAAACCTTCATAGGCACATAACGAGACGACAACCAAACCAAATCCCCAACACGAAGTCGGGGACCAACACAGCGACGGCGGTTAGCGAAACGTTGAGCCTTCTCCTGGGACAATGTTAAATTGTCCACTACGTGAGTCCAAATTTGCTGCAACCTGTCCACCACAGAATCCACACCAGGACAGTCCGAAGGCTCAACCTGCCCTGAAAAAAAACGAGGGTGGAAACCAGAATTACAGAAAAAAGGCGAAACCAAAGTGGCCGAGCTGGCCCGATTATTAAGGGCAAACTCAGCCAAAGGCAAGAAGGACACCCAATCATCCTGATCAGCAGAAACAAAGCATCTCAGATATGTTTCCAAAGTCTGATTGGTTCGTTCGGTTTGGCCATTTGTCTGAGGATGGAAAGCTGAAGAAAAAGACAAATCAATGCCCATCTTAGCACAAAAGGACCACCAAAATCTTGAAACAAACTGGGAACCTCTGTCCGACACGATGTTCTCCGGAATGCCATGTAAACGAACCACATGCTGGAAAAACAATGGAACCAAATCAGAGGAGGAAGGCAATTTAGGCAAAGGTACCAAATGGACCATCTTAGAGAAGCGATCACAAACCACCCAGATAATTGACATCCTCTGAGAGACAGGGAGATCTGAAATAAAATCCATGGAAATATGCGTCCAGGGCCTCTTCGGGACCGGCAAGGGCAAAAGCAACCCACTGGCACGAGAACAGCAGGGCTTAGCCCGAGCACAAGTCCCACAGGACTGCACAAAAGAACGCACATCTCGTGACAAGGAAGGCCACCAAAAGGATCTAGCCACCAAATCTCTGGTACCAAAGATTCCAGGATGACCAGCCAACACCGAACAATGAACCTCAGAGATAACTCTATTAGTCCATCTATCAGGGACAAACAGCTTCTCCGCTGGGCAACGGTCAGGTCTATCAGCCTGAAACTCCTGCAGCACCTGCCGCAAATCAGGGGAGATAGCAGACAAAATTACCCCCTCTTTGAGAATACCAGCTGGCTCAGGAACTCCCGGAGAATCAGGCACAAAACTCCTTGAAAGGGCATCAGCCTTCACATTCTTAGAATCCGGAAGGTACCAAACCACAAAATTGAAGCGGGAGAAAAACAGCGACCATCGAGCCTGTCTAGGATTCAACCGCTTGGCAGACTCGAGATAAGTCAGATTCTTGTGATCCGTCAAGACCACCACGCGATGCTTGGCTCCTTCAAGCCAATGTCGCCACTCCTCAAACGCCCACTTCATAGCCAACAACTCTCGATTGCCCACATCATAATTGCGCTCAGCAGGCGAAAACTTTCTAGAAAAGAAAGCACATGGTTTCATCACAGAGCCATCAGAACCTCTTTGAGACAAAACAGCCCCTGCTCCAATCTCAGAAGCATCCACCTCGACCTGAAACGGGAGCGAAACATCTGGCTGACACAACACAGGGGCAGAAGAAAAACGACGCTTCAGCTCCTGAAAAGCCTCAACGGCCGCAGAGGACCAATTGACCACATCCGCACCTTTCTTGGTTAAATCAGTCAATGGTTTAACAACACTAGAAAAATTAGCGATGAAGCGACGGTAAAAATTAGCAAAGCCCAGGAATTTCTGAAGGCTCTTCACAGAAGTAGGCTGAGTCAATCATAAATGGCCTGAACTTTAACAGGGTCCATCTCGATAGTAGAAGGGGAAAAAATGAAGCCCAAAAATGAAACCTTCTGAACTCCAAAGAGACATTTAGACCCCTTCACAAACAAGGAATTAGCACGAAGGACCTGGAACACCATTCTGACCTGCTTCACATGAGACTCCCAATCGTCCGAAAAGACCAAAATATCATCCAAATATACAATCATGAATCTATCCAGGTACTTTCGGAAGATGTCATGCATAAAGGACTGAAACACAGATGGAGCATTAGAAAGCCCGAATGGCATCACCAAGTACTCAAAATGGCCCTCGGGCGTATTAAATGCTGTTTTCCATTCGTCGCCCCGTTTAATACGCACAAGATTATACGCCCCTCGAAGATCTATCTTGGCGAACCAGCTAGCCCCCTTAATCCGAGCAAACAAATCAGACAGTAGCGGCAAAGGGTACTGAAATTTGACGGTGATTTTATTGAGAAGGCGGTAATCTATACAAGGTCTCAGAGAACCATCCTTCTTGGCCACAAAAAAGAACCCTGCTCCCAACGGTGACGACGACGGGCGAATATGCCCTTTCTCCAAGGACTCCTTTATATAACTCCGCATTGTAGCGTGTTCTGGCACAGATAAATTGAACAGTCGGCCCTTCGGAAACTTACTACCAGGAATCAAATTAATAGCACAATCGCAATCCCTATGAGGAGGTAGGACACTGGATTTGGGCTCATCAAATACATCCCGGTAATCTGACAAGAACTCAGGGACTTCAGAAGGATGGGAAAATGAAATAGACAACAATGGGACATCCCCATGTACCCCTTGACAACCCCAACTGGATACAGACATTGATTTCCAATCCAATACTGGATTATGGACCTGTAGCCATGGCAAACCCAAAACGACCACATCATGCAGATTATGCAACACCAAAAAGCGAATATCCTCCTGATGTGCAGGAGCCATGCACACGGTCAATTGAGTCCAGTACTGAGGCTTATTCTTGGCCAAAGGTGTAGCATCAATTCCTCTCAATGGAATAGGATACTGTAAGAGCTCCAAGAAAAAAACACAGCGCCTGGCAAACTCCAAGTCCATCAAATTCACGGCAGCGCCTGAATCCACAAATGCCATAACAGAATAGGACGACAAAGAGCAAATCAGAGTAACAGACAAAAGAAATTTTGGTTGTACCGTACCAATGGTGGCAGACCTGGCGAACCGTTTAGTGCGCTTACGACAATCAGAGATAGCATGAGTGGAGTCACCACAGTAGAAACACAGCCCATTCTGATGTCTGTACTCTTGCCGTTCAGCTCTGGTCAAGGTCCTGTCACATTGCATAGGCTCAGGCCTCTGCTCAGAAAACACCGCCAAATGGTGCACATTTTTGCGCTCACGTAAGCGTCGATCGATCTGAATGGCCAAGGACATAGACTCATTCAGACCAGCAGGCGTGGGGAATCCCACCATAACATCCTTAAGGGCTTCAGAAAGACCCTTTCTGAAAATTGCCACCAGGGCACATTCATTCCACTGAGTAAGCACAGACCACTTTCTAAACTTCTGACAATATACCTCCGCTTCATCCTGACCCTGACACAAAGCCAGCAAAATTTTCTCTGCCTGATCCACTGAATCTGGTTCATCATAAAGCAATCCAAGCACCAGAAAAAACGCATCTACATTACGCAATGCAGGATCTCCTGGCGCAAGGGAAAATGCCCAGTCTTGAGGGTCGCCACGCAGCAAAGAAATAATGATTTTTACTCGCTGAATGGGGTCACCAGAGGAGCGGGGTTTCAAAGCAAAAAACAGTCTACAATTATTTTTGAAATTCAGGAGCTTAGATCTATCCCCAGAAAACAAATCAGGAATTGGAATTCTGGGTTCTAACATCGGGTTCTGAACTACATAATCTTGAATGCCTTGTACCCTTGCAGTGAGTTGATCCACACAAGAGGACAGACTTTGAATGTCCATATCTACACCTGTGTCCTGAACAACCCAGAGATTTAGGGGAAAAGAGAAACAAAACACACTGCAGAGAAAAGAAAAAAAAAAAAAATGGTCTCAGAATTTCTCTTATCCCTCTATTGAGATGCATTAACACTTTATGGCCAGCTGTACTGTTATGATTGAACTGGTGGTTAGGAGCACTAGAAATGACCAGATGAGCAAACTAGTAATACAGGACGAGCTCTGGGAAGTGGGAGCTTTGCTGACCGCAACCCCTAATCCTATCACAACAACTAGAAATAGCCGTGGAGCGTTCCTGACACTGCCTAGACGCCTCTTCACAGCCTAAGAGCTAACTACCCCTAAAGATAGAAAATACAGCCTACCTTGCCTCAGAGAAATTCCCCAAAGAAATAGGCAGCCCCCCACATATATTGACTGTGAGTTAAGATGGAAGTCACAAACACAGGAATGAAAATAGGTTTCAGCAAACGAGGCCAGACTTAACTAAATAGATTGAGGATAGAAAAGGTATCTTTGCGGTCAGCATAAAAAACTAACAAAAAACCGTGCAGAGTGTGCAAAAGAGAGCACCGCACCGACTCACGGCGCGGTGGTGCCACTCTGCATCCCAGAGCTTCCAGCTAACAAGACAAAATCATAATAGCAAGCTGGACAAAAACATAATGGTAACCAAATAAGCTAGCAGGGACTTAGCTTTTGCTGAAGCAGACAGGTCATCTGAAAGATCCAAGAAAACTGAACCAGTACTAGGACATTGACAGCTGGCATCAGGTAACGATCTGACTGGAGTTAAATAGAGCAGCCAGCCAAGGCCTAAACGAGATCAGCTGGAGAAGGAACCTCAGAACCAGCAGCTCCACTCACAGCCACCAGAGGGAGTCCATGGACAGAACTCGCCGAAGTACCATTCATAACCACAGGAGGGAGTTCGAGAACAGAATTCACAACACAGAGCGCCTGATGTGCCTAAACAGTAGAAACCTCCCACAAGTGACCCCATTTTGGAAACTAGACCCCCCAAGGAACTTATCTAGATGTGTAGTGAGCACTTAGAACCCCCAAGTGCTTCATAGAAGTTTACAACGCAGAGCCGTGAAAATAAAAAATAATTTTTCATTCCTCTAAAATTATGTTTTAGAAAGCAATTTTTTATTTTCGCAAGGGTAACAGGAGAAATTGGACCCCAATAATTGTTGCCCAGTTTGTCTTGAGTATGCTGGTACCCCATATGTGGGGGTAAACCACTATTTGGGTGCACGTCAGGGCTCGGAAGGGAGGGAGCACCATTTGACTTTTTGAAAGCAAGATTGGCTGGAATCAATGGTGGCGCCATGTTGCGTTTGGAGACCCCTGATGTGCCTAAACAGTGGAAACCCCTCAATTCTAACTCAAAAACTAACCCCAACACACCCCAAACCCTAATCCCAACTCTAGATATAACCCTAACCCCAACACACCCCTAACCACAATCCTAACCCAACACACCCCTAACCCTAATCCCAACCCTAACCACAACCCTAACCCCAACACACCCATAACCCTAACCACAAGCCTAATCTTAAACCTATTTCCAACCCTAGCCCTAATTCCAACCCTAACTCTAATTCCAACCCTAACCCTAAGGCTATGTGCCCACATTGTGGATTCGTGTGAGATTTTTCCGCACCATTTTTGAAAAATCCGCAGGTAAAAGGCACTGTGTTTTACCTGCGCATTTACCGCGGATTTCCAGTGTTTTTTGTGCGGATTTCACTTGCGGATTCCTATTGAGGAGCAGGTGTAAAACGGAATCCGCACAAAGAATTGACATGCTGCGGAAAATACAACACAGCGTTTCCGCACGGTGTTTTCCGCACCATGGGCACAGCGGATTTGGTTTTCAGTAGGTTTACATGGTACTGTAAACCTGATGGAAAACTGCTACGAATCCGCAGCGGCCAATCCGCTGCGGATCCACAGCCAAATCCGCACCATGTGTGCACATAGTCTAATCTAACCCTAACTCTAGTTCTAACCCTAGCCCTAACCCTAACCTTAGCCCTAACGCTAACCCTAGCCCTAACCCTAGTGGGGGAAGAAAAAATATATATATATTTTCTTTATTTTTATTATTGTGCCTACCTATGGGGGTGATAAAGGGGGGGTTCATTTACTATTTTTTTTATTTTGATCACTGTGATAAAACCTATTACAGTGATCAAAATGTACCTGGAACGAATCTGCCGGCCGGCAGATTCGGCGGGCGCACTGCACATGCGCCCGCCATTTTGGAAGATGGCGGCGTCCATGAAGGAGACGGACGAACACCGCGAGGCTCGGTAAGTATGAGGGGGAGATCGGAGCACGGGGAGGGATCGGAGCACGGGGGGGCGGATCGAAGCACGGGGGGAGCGGACAGGAGGACGGGGGAGCGGACAGGAGGACGGAGGGGAGCGGACCACATTACGGGGCAGAAAGGACTGGGGAGGCGATCGGTGGCGGTGGGGGCAGATTAGGTTTTCCAGCCATGGCCGATGATATTGCAGCATCGGCCATGGCTGGATTGTAATATTTCACCATTTTCATAGGTGAAATATTACAAATCGCTCTGATTGGCTGTTTCACTTTCAACAGCCAATCAGAGCGATCGTAGCCACAGGGGGGTGAAGCCACCCCCCCTGGGCTGAAATACCACTCCCCCTGTCCCTGCAGATTGGGTGAAATTGGAGTTAACCCTTTCACCCGATCTGCAGGGACGCGATCCCTCCATGACGCCACATAGGCGTCACAGGTCGGATTGGCACCGACTTTCATGATGCCTACGTGGCGTCAAAGGTCGGGAAGGGGTTAATCCAATTGAGAGTCTGTGGTCATACTTGAAGTTTGCTGATCACCAGAGGAAACCATGTAACTTGAAGGAGCTGGAGCAGTTTTCCCTTGAGGAATGATGAGCAAGAGCAAGATGTAGAAAGCTCATAGAGACTTATCCAATGCGACTTACAGCTGTAATTGCCGCAATAGGAGGCTCTACAAAGTACTGATTATAGAGTGGTGAATAGTTATGCACATTGAAGTTTTCAGTTATTTTGTCCCATTTGTTTGTTTGCTTCACAAAAAAAAAACCAAATGTTCACAGGTGTAGGCATGTTCTTTACATGAACTAAATGAAATACCGTATTTTCCGGCGTACAAGACGACTTTTTAACCCCTGAAAATCTTCTTAAAAGTCGGGGGTCGTCTTGTACGCCGGGAATCGCCTTGTATGCCGGGTGTATATGGTGGGTGGGGGGGGGGGGGAGTGGTCCTGATGACGACGAGGGGGCGTCTCACAGGAAAGTGAGTATCCCCCATTACCTTATCATAGCGCTGCAGCGTGGGGTCTCTGTGCTGGGAGCGGCGGCTGCTGTGCTGTGGTGCGGCGGCTCCTCTTCTGCAGTGTGGGGCCTCTGGTGCTGTGGGGCGGTGGCGGCGGCGTATCTTCATGCAGTCGGGGCTCCTCCGGCATCTCAAAGCCTGGAAGCCCCGCCGGCAACTCCATCGGTGTAATGCGGTGGCCTCCGGGAAAATGGCCGCTGCTTAGATTCAGATCTCGTGTCCCGAGATTTCGGGACGAGATCTGAATCTGAGCATGCGCAGCCCCCAGCAGCCATTTTCCCGGAGGCCACCGCATCGCACCTATTGAGCTGCCTCCGGGAAAATGGCCGCTGCTCAGATTCAGATCTCGTCTCCCGAGATCTCGGGACGAGATCTGAACCTGAGCAGCGGCCATTTTCCCGGAGGCCACCGCATTGTACCGATGGAGTTGCCGGCGGGGCCTCCAGGCTTTAATGAGATGCCGGAGGAGCCCCGACTGCATAAAGATACGCCGCCGCCGCCACCCCACAGCACAGAGGCCCCACACTGCAGAAGAGGAGCCGCCGCACCACAGCACAGCAGCCGCCGCTCCCAGCACAGAGACCCCACGCTGCAGCGCTATGATAAGGTAATGGGGGATACTCACTTTCCTGTGAGACGCCCCCTCGTCGTCATCAGGATCACTCCCCCCCCCAAAAGGCACATATTCACCGGCCCTATAAGATGACATACGGTGTATAAGAAGACCCCCGACTTTTAAGAAGATTTTATTTTTTAACTGGTAAAGTTGGGGGGTCGTCTTATACGCCCAGTCGTCTTATACGCCGGAAAATACGGTAGTTCATTTTACGTGAAATTGCAGGTTGTGAGGTAGCAAAACCAGAAAAAATGCCAAGGTGGGTGAATACTTCCACAAACCACTCTCTCCTCCTGTACCAGTTATGACTTGTATTGTTTAAGATTATTGTACTTGTTTTTATTATGTATACCCCTCCTCACATGTAAAGCGCCATGGAATAAATGGCACTATAACAATAAATAATAATAATAATAATAATAATACATGCAGAGACCTTTGAAATTTTAAGTGGTTATTCCCAGAGATTAAGTTATACCCTAGCCATAGAATACAAGATAACTTACTTGCTGGGGCTCTAACTGTTGGGAACTGGCCCATCTTGAACATAACAGGAATGTATACTCAACAACTTCTGCTCCATTTAAAAGGACTGCTGGAGAAGACACACTGTGGTCTGTTTTCTGCATTATGCACAATTCTGCTCCAATCAACGCAGGAATAACTTACTATCTTTCAAATATCCCTTTAAAGGGAACCTGTCACCACCAAAATCGAAGAGGAGCTAAGCCCACCGGCATCAGGGGCTTATCTACAGCATTCTGTAATGCTGTAGATAAGCCCCCGATGTATCCTGAAAGATGAGAAAAAGAGGTTAGATTATACTCACCCAGGGGCGATCCGATCTGATAGGCGTCGCGGTCCGGGGCCTCCCAACTTCTTATGATGACGTCCTCTTCTTGTATTCACGCTGCGGCTCCGGTGTACTTTGTCTGCCCTGTTGAGGGCAGAGCAAAGTACTGCAGTGCACAGGCGCCAGGAAAGGTGAGAGCTTGTGCACTGCAGTACTCTGCTCTGCCCTCAATAGGGCAGACAAAGTGCGCCTGCGCCTGAGCCGCAGCGCGAAGACAATAAGAGGACATCGTAAGAAGATGGGAGGCCCCGGACCGGACCGCGACGCCCATTGGATCAGACCGGCCGCCCAGGTGAGTATAATCTAACCTCTATTTCTCATCTTTGAGGTTACATCGGGGCTTATCTACAGAATTACAGAATGCTGTAGATAAGCCCCTGATGCCGGTGGGCTTACCTCATCTTCGATTTTGGGGGTGACAGGTTCCCTTTAAAAAGATAGAAAAAAAAACACTACTATCTCAGCATGGTGGCTCAGTGGTTAGTACTACAGCCTTGCAGCATTGGGGTCCTGGGTTTAAATCCCACCAAGGATAACATCTGCAAGGAGTTTGTATGTTCTCCCTGTGTTTGCGTGGATTTCATCCGGGTACTCCGGTTTCCTCCCACACTCCAAAGACATACTGATAGGCAATTTGGATTGTGAACCCCAATGGGGACAGTGACAATAATGTCTCTACAGCGCTGTGGAATTAATGGGGCTGTATAAGTGAGTAAAATAAAAAAAAAAAAAAAAGATAATAGACCTCAAATTGACCAACAGAGCAACTCTATAGCATCTAAATGCACTAACCTGTGAAGGGAGTCTGAGCTGCTAAGTAAGTGATCCAGGTCTTTGCATTCAGGAGATGATGTTCTGTTTGTCAGTAGGATGCTTGACTGAGGGACTCCAACCGACGGTTTTGGTTTTGGAAGCTCATTTTCCTTCAGTTGCTTTTCAGAATTGGACTTGTTCATCTAATAAAAAAATATTAAAGCAAACAGAAATGAATAAGGCTACGTTCAGATTTGCGGCTAGCGCCGCAGCGTCGGGCGCCGCAGCGGCGCCGCATGCATCATGCGCCCCTATATTTTACATGGGGGCGCATGGACATGCGGTGCACTTGCTTTTTGCGCCGCATGCGTCCCTGCGGCGCCCGCGTCGGGTCGCGGAGGACGCAGCAAGTTGCATTTTTGCTGCGTCCAAAATCAATGAAAAAAAGGACGCATGCGGCGCAAAAAGCTGCGTTGTGCATGTGTTCACATTTGCGCTGTGCGTTGCGGCGGCGACGCTGCGGCGCACACCGCAAATGTGAACGTAGCCTAACTCGTGTAGATGTCTGCAAGAAAATCAGCAGCTGTAGTGAAACATGGCACTGTGACCTCTAGCAAAATACAAACAACAAGCTTATCAGCAAGTCAGAACAAACAGCTTGTAAGAAAGCGAGAAGAGTCAAGCAAGGAACCAGGAGACTGCAGCTTCACATAGGAAAAAAGAAATGGAGTAGCACAAGCACACATTCTGAGGTGTAATGCATACAAAACAATGCAAAAGAAACTATGCTACTGTTCACACAGTCAGTTTATCTTTTCAATCTGTTTGTACTGTTTAGAGCAAAAGGAAAAGATAAACAGAATTAGAATCCTGTACATTCCAATGTTACAGGGAAGTAGATGAGATTACTTGTTAAAAAAAAAAAAACTGTTAGGCTGTGTGCACACGTTGCTTGATTTTTTTTTCGCGATAAAAACGCTATAAAACCGCAAAAAAAACAGCATACAATATGCATCCCATCATTTAGAATGAATTCCGCAAGTTTTGTGCACATGATGCGTTTTTTTCCGCGAAAAAACGCATCGCGGTAAAAAACGCAGCATGTTCATTAATTTTGCGTTTTTTTGCGGATTTCCCACTATAAAATACATTAGGAAATGTCCAGAAAAAAAACGCACCAAAAACGCGTCAAAACGCGGCAAAACCGCGGCAAAAACGCATGCAGATTTCTTGCAGAAAATGTCAGGTTTTTCTCAGGAATTTTCTGCAAGAAATCCTGACGTGTGCACATAGCCTTACAAGGGGTGCAAACATGGATGGACACTTTGTTTTCAGTTTTGCATTTACCATATATACTCGAGTATAAAGAGTTTTTCAGCACACTTGTTTGTGCTGAAAACGCCCCCTCGGCGTATACTCGAGTCATAATGGCATAAAATTTAGGCCTCAAAACTGTGAATATGTGCGTATTGAGGAACAGGGCAATCTTGCCTGGACAAGAACTGGTTAAAAAACAGATCTGTCATAACAGATGGTCATCGGTGAGAAATCATTTCCTGTAGAAACAAAAAGTGATCCAGTTTCTGCCAATACAGAAATTTGTACCATCACAATTTCTCCAGCAGTGTCCTTCCCTGGGTGTGTGTGTGTGTGTGTGTGTGTGTGTGTGTGTGTGTGTGTGTGTGTGTGTGTGTGTGTGTGTGTGTGTGTGTGTGTATATATATATATATATATATATATATATATATATATATATATATATATATATATATATATATATATACACATATATATATATATACACACACACACATATATATATAGTATCATTACAATCTACACAGAACCCTGATCGCAATCCTGTTGAAAATTTATGGGCAAAGCTGAAAAGGCAGGTATGACCAAAGCCGACCAAAATGTCCTCAATGACTCATCCAAAAGGTCACAATAGACCCCCGCAAGAACATCCAAAGAACTGCAGACCTCACTTGTCTCAGTTAAGGTGGTCAGTATTCCTGCCTCCACCATAAGAAAAAGACTGGGCAGAGTTCCAAGACGAAAACCATTGCTGAGCAATAAGAACATAAAGACTTGTCTCAGTTCTGCCAGAAAACATCTTAATGATACCCAAGACTTTTGGGAGAATACTCTGTGGACTGACGAGAAAAAAGTTGAACTTTTTGGAATGTGTATGTCCCATTGCATCAGGCGTAGAAGTAACTCAGCATTTCAGAAAAGGAACATCATACCAACAGTAAAATATGGTGGTGGTAATGTGATGGGCTGGGGGCTATTTTGCTGCTTCAGGACTTGGAAGACTTTCTGTGGTAAATGAAACCATAAATTCTGCTGTATACAAAAAAATCTTGGAGAATGTCCGACCATCTGTTTGTGACTTCAAGCTGAAGCGCACTTGGGTTATGCAGCAGGACAATGATCCAAAACACACCAGCAAGTCCACCTCTGAACTGCTTAAAGGGAACCTGTCACCACGTTTTTGGAAGATGGGATAAAAATAGCGTTAAATAGGGGCAGAGGTGGGCGTTACATTAGTGTGTTTGTTATGCGTTTATTACCCACCTAAGTTGCCGAAATACCTTTGCAAAGTCTCCGTTTTCGCCTGTCAATCAGGCTGGTCTGGTCAAAAGGGCGTCTTGTCTTCCCCCAGATTTTGCGTAGTTTTCCGTTGGTGGCGTAGTGGTGTGCGCATGCCCAAGGTCCCGAATCCTCTGCCAGGGGATTTAAAAGAGCGCGCTGTTCATTATTTCATTGGTGATCGGTGGGCGCGGCCATCTTCCTTTGGCCGCGCGTGCGCAGAAGCGGCGCTCTGCTGGCCGCGGCTGCAGGAAAATGGCCGCCGCGATATCCATCTGCGCACGCGCGGCATCCCGCGGCCATTTTCCTGCAGCCGCGGCCAGCAGAGCGCCGCTTCTGCGCACGCGCGGCCAAAGGAAGATGGCCGCGCCCACCGATCACCAATGAAATAACGAACAGCGCGCTCTTTTAAATCCCCTGGCAGAGGATTCGGGACCTTGGGCATGCGCACACCACTACGCCACCAACGGAAAACTACGCAAAATCTGGGGGAAGACAAGACGCCCTTTTGACCAGACCAGCCTGATTGACAGGCGAAAACGGAGACTTTGCAAAGGTATTTCGGCAACTTAGGTGGGTAATAAACGCATAACAAACACACTAATGTAACGCCCACCTTTGCCCCTATTTAACGCTATTTTTATCCCATCTTCCAAAAACGTGGTGACAGGTTCCCTTTAAGACAAACAAAATTAAGACATGGGAGTGGCCTAGTCAAAGTCCTGACCATAATTTCTAGTTTCTCCATTTATAAATATATGATATGATTCCTGAAATTTTTTTTATAAACAACCAAAAAAAACCTGCCTATCTAATCAAGATAATAGAGCTATACTAGAATAATATCATATAACAAAAGAGTTTATTAAACAGTTCCACAAAGAACAGTATGCATATGAACGGCAAAAGGTCTACTAAAACAATAAATCAAACAGGATAAAGATGGTAAATTGATCATATAAGATAAAAAAAATTATCCTGAATGAAAGAGACAATGAGTCACCACCCAGAAGAGTACTCCCCTGGTCCGTATACAATATATATAAAAAACTTGTATAGGATAGTAAAAACTCATCACAAAGGATAACAAAAATGCAAATGTCTAGATTTAAAAAATCATAGAAAATTGTATAGAAAATGACATATATCCTGCGTGTGCAGAGAACCGCGAGTATCAGTGGTTGCTATGCACAATAGGTGTTTTGTTTGGCAGAGCTGGCGCGTGATAGCTCAGCCGTGTATGAGTAGCCAGGTCTGATCTGTTAAGTTAGTGCCTGGCCAAAGCTAGTAATATATCATTGTGTTTTTGGTGTCATGCAACCTGTGGAAAGCTAAGAAAAGCACAATGCAACAGAATGATGGGAAAGGTGCAGAATTCTTTTACATAGTAGGGACAGGAAATACTACTTAATGCAGGCATCCACCCAGTCTACAGCAATAACCCTATGGCTACTTCCAATTTCTAGACTCTCATCTAGGAGTACAAAGGTCCACTATTAAATGTCAAAAAGCAAACATATGAGGGCATATCTAGTAGTACACACCTTGAAATTATTTTTTCACTATGATTAAGGAGCAGTCATATGCAGTAGCTTGGGCAGCCCTTTCGGCTGAACATGGGGGCAGGCAGGGGCCTAATCTAGCCCTAGTAGGTTTTAGGCCAAAAGGAGTGGCTCTATTGCACCGACTTCATTTTGTTTAACGGTTTATTAGACAATCACCTGATTTAGCAGGTGAACAGTTGTTTTACCCACAACACCACAGTGTTTTGGGACCAACTGTTGCAGCACTACAATCACTCCATTTGGTGTTGCCCTAAGAACAGGTATCACCACGAGAGTCTAATGGACACTACTTCACCAGATCACTTACAGGGTCTCAGACAGTATTAGGGGCTCTGTGATCGGCTTTAGGTATGGCTCATGTGTCTGATCTGTCTACAGAGACACGCTGGAATATCACTACTCTAGACCCTAGGGGGTGTAATCACAGAACCTTACACTGTCCTAGGCTACAATGGATGTTCTTAGTAACCCCTGACCTTGACCACTAGGTATATTCCCAATAACACGCACTACCAAAAATCAACAGGAGTTGATAAAAAATATCCAAGTCTTGTGTACATGGCTAATACACATTCACGACAGGTTACCAGCACTGAATCCCTTTTCTGCTGTCCTAAGCGGAGACAGCCACTGCAAAGAGCAGCTCTGGAATGGTTAATTCTGGATATGCTGGTTGGTGGGGGGCTCATGTGGCTCTTGCACATGGCCCTCAGCTGTGATCCATGGCTTTAGAAATAAAAGTGTAATGCACTAATGGCTCCCACAGTAAGAGATCAGGCCTGCAAATGGTGAGGATATCTGTGGGTACAAATTTCAGATTTCAAGTAACAGAATTGCTTTCTTCTCAAACTATAAAGCAGAATCAGCGAGGGTCCCAGATAATATACGGCTGCCCTGGTGTCAGCAGCATGACAAATGCCTTGTGGTTTTCCTGCCTTTTAAACATTGTGTACCCTGAACAAAACTGACATACAAGCCGGAAACAATCAGCAAATGCAAAGCAGCCATCAATGCGTAATCTTTGAAAATCTGGTTATTTTTAGCCAGCTCACAGAAACATTATGCCGTATTGTTTTATTCCAATCCTATGGTGCGTACGTGCTTTATTCTGCTTCTCTGGAGAACTGTAATTCTATAAACTCAGGCTGTGCTTTTAATCTGTTCTTATGTTAAAAGGCGTTTGTGGCAGGTTAAAGGGAAGCTGTCAGTCTGATTCTCATGACTAAACCTAGGGCATGCTGCTGCACAGCACTATATGGCAATACAATGCTGAACGTGCCCCTAGTTATCAGCATTAGTATCAAGTAATACAATGAATGTGGCCCTGGCTACACGGTGTCATTTCTCACATGTCATTAGACAAAACACAACTATACGTTGAGGATTTTGATGCGTTTCAGCAGCATTTTTGGACGCGCAGAATTGCATCAAATCCGCAGTGTAATGCACAACCAATGTTAGTCAATGGGAAATTCAGAAGCACATGCTGCGGAAAAATACGCACAGATTTGCAGCGTTTTATTTTCTGCAGCATGTCAATTCTTTTTGCGGATCTGCAGCGTTTCTGCACCCATTGACTTCCATTGAGTCAGGCAAATTTGCAGCAAAACCGCAGGTTTAAAAAGATCTGCGGCTTTGCTACGGAGCTGCGTGTGAGAAATGTGTGTGGGTGGAGCCTATGTGTGTGCGGTGAATATGTGCGTGTCTGTGTGCAGGGGTCTGTGTGTGGGTTTGTACGTAGGCAGGCATCGCCCGATGGGACTACTAGTCCCATCCGGCTATGCCTGCTACAGTGACAGCTAGCCGATAATGGGACAGTAGTAGTCCCATCATCCGGCTATTGTGTTCAAGTGTAAGAAACAAACAAACATACAGTACATACATATACATTACATACTCACCATACAGCTAATCCCCAACGCCCTCGATCACCTGTAAAAAAAATAAAATAATAAACCAACAATATACTCCCTGTTCCGATGTAATCCATTTAATAAGGAGTGTGCCATGACGATCTCCCATGGAGAGCTGTCACATCGGGAGATCTCTCCAGGGGCCTCCGGTGAAACAATGACGGAAGGTATCCTTCCGCAGTGTATCACTCTGCCGTCAGAGGTCAATGAAGTTCATGCTGTCACCGGCAACGCTGCGTGGAAAAATTCTCAAGTAGCGTTGCCGTAAAGTGAGAACACGAACTCCGGCAACCTCTTCAGTGATGAACTGCAGGAGCCATCAAATTTTGCATTTCCGTGCGGTCGCCGCACACGTCAAATAGCCGCATGCGGACGCTCCTGCATACAACGCATGTCTCTGCGTACCCAATGTTAACGATAGGTACGCAGGGAAATGCAGGACGTATACAGAAGTAGGCGGAGCTTCAGGAAGGAAGAAGGGAGGAAGTACACAGCCATCCGCAGCACTCCTGAATGCAAATGTGAAACCAGCCTTAGAGATGTGCCATTTCTGGGGCAGCTGAGAGCTGTGTTTGTAGCCGGGGGGTGGGGGAGCAATATCCATGGCCCCATCCTAGGCTATTAATATCAGCCTGCAGCTGTCTGCATAGCCTTTTCTGGCTATTAATTATAGGGGGACCCCACGTAGCTTTTTTGGGGGGTCCCCTATTTTAATAGCCAGTAAAGGCTACATATACAGCTGTGGGCTGATATTCATAGCCTGGGAAGATCCATGGGTATTAACCCCCTTTCTAGGCTGTAAACATCAACCTCCAAGCGCTGGCTTTCCCTCTCTGGTGCAGAAAAATGCCATTTTTTTTTTTTATTTTTTTTTTAATTAACCCCTTCATGACCCAGCCTATTTTGGCCTTAATGACCTTGCCGTTTTTTGCAATTCTGACCAGTGTCCCTTTATGAGGTAATAACTCAGGAACGCTTCAACGGATCCTAGCGATTCTGAGATTGTTTTTTCGTGACATATTGGGCTTCATGTTAGTGGTAAATTTAGGTCGATAATTTCTGAGTTTATTTGTGAAAAAAACGGAAATTTGGCGAAAATTTTGAAAATTTCGCAATTTTCACATTTTGAATTTTTATTCTGTTAAACCAGAGAGTTATGTGACACAAGATAGTTAATAAATAACGTTTCCCACATGTCTACTTTACATCAGCACAATTTTGGAAACAAATTTTTTTTTGGCTAGGAAGTTATAAGGGTTAAAATTTGACCAGTGATTTCTCATTTTTACAACAAAATTTACAAAACCATTTTTTTTAGGGACCACCTCACATTTGAAGTAATTTTGAGGGTTCTATATGGCTGAAAATACCCAAAAGTGACACCATTCTAAAAACTGCACCCCTCAAGGTGCTCAAAACCACATTCAAGAAGTTTATTAACCCTTCAGGTGTTTCACAGCAGCAGAAGCAACAAATAGGGGAAAAATTAACATTTAACTTTTTAGTCACAAAAATGATCTTTTAGCAACAATTTTTTTATTTTCCCAAGGGTAAAAGGAGAAACTGGACCACGGACGTTGTTGTCCAATTTGTCCTGAGTACGCTGATACCTCATATGTGGGGGTAAACCACTGTTTGGGCGCACGGCAGGGCTCGGAAGGGAAGAAGCGCCATTTGACTTTTTCAATGAAAAATTGGCTCCAATCTTTAGCGGACACCATGTCGCGTTTGGAGAGCCCCCGTGTGCCTAAACATTGGAGCTCCCCCACAAGTGACCCCATTTTGGAAACTAGACCCCCCAAGGAACTTATCTAGAAGCATAGTGAGCACTTTAAACCCCCAGGTGCTTCACAAATTGATCCGTAAAAATGAAAAAGTACTTTTTTTTCACAAAAAAATTATTTTAGCCTCAATTTTTTCATTTTCACATGGGCAACAGGATAAAATGGATCCTAAAATTTGTTGGGCAATTTCTCCTGAGTATGCCGATACCTCATATGTGGGGGTAAACCACTGTTTGGGTGCACGGCAAGGCTCGGAAGGGGAGGCGTACCATTTGACTTTTTGAATGGAAAATTAGCTCCAATTGTTAGCGGACACCATGTCGCATTTGGAGAGCCCCTGTGTGCCTAAACATTGGAGCTCCCCTACAAGTGACCCCATTTTGGAAACTAGACCCCCCAAGGAACTTATCTAGATGCATAGTGAGCACTTATAACCCCCAGGTGCTTCACAGAAGTTTATAACGCAGAGCCGTGAAAATAAAAAAATAATTTTTCTTTCCTCAAAAATGATTTTTAGCCCAGAATTTTTTATTTTCCCAAGGGTAATAGGAGAAATTGGACCCCAAAAGTTGTTGTCCAGTTTCTCCTGAGTACGCTGATACCCCATATGTGGGGGTAAACCACTGTTTTGGCACACGTCGGGGTTCGGAAGGGAAGTAGTGACGTTTTGAAATGCAGACTTTGATGGAATGCTCTGCGGGCATCAGGTTGCGTTTGCAGAGCCCCTGATGTGCCTAAACAGTAGGAACTCCCCACAAGTGACTCCATTTTGGAAACTAGACCCCCAAGGGAACTTATCTAGATGTGTGGTGAGCACTTTGAACCCCCAAGTGCTTCACAGAAGTTTATAACGCAGAGCCGTGAAAATAATAAATGTGTTTCCTTTCCTCAAAAATATTTTTTTAGCCCAGAATTTTTTATTTTTGCAAGAGTAACAGGAGAAATTGGACCCCAAAAGTTGTTGTCCAGTTTCTCCTGAGTACGCTGATACCCCATATGTGGGGGTAAACCACTGTTTGGGCACATGCCGGGGCTCGGAAGGGAAGTAGTGACGTTTTGGAATGCAGACTTTGATGGAATGGTCTGCGGGCATCATGTTACGTTTGCAGAGCCCCTGATATGCCTAAACAGTAGAAACCCCCCACAAGTGACCCCATTTTGGAAACTAGACCCCCCCAAGGAACTTATCTAGATGTGTGGTGAGCACGTTCAACCCCCAAGTGCTTCACAGAAGTTTACAACGCAGAGCCGTGAAAATAAAAAATCATTTTTCTTTCCTCAAAAAATATGTTTTAGCAAGCAATTTTTTATTTTCACAAGGGTAGCAGGAGAAATTGGACCCCAATATTTGTTGCCCAGTTTGTTGTGAGTACGCTGATACCCCATATGTGGGGGTAAACCACTGTTTGGGCACACGTCAGGGCTCGGAAGGGAAGTAGTGACATTTGAAATGCAGACTTTGATGGAATGGTCTGCGGGCGTCACATTGCATTTGCAGAGCCCCTGATGTGCCTAAACAGTAGAAACACCCCACAAGTGACCCCATTTTGGAAACTAGACCCCCGAAGGAACTTATCTAGATGTGTGGTGAGCACTTTCAACTCCCAAGTGCTTCACAGAAGTTTATAACGCAGAGCCGTGAAAATAAAAAATAATTGTTCTTTCCTCAAAAATTATGTTTTAGCAAGTAATTTTTTATTTTTGCAAGGGTAACAGGAGAAATTGGACCCCAACAGTTGTTGCCCAGTTTGTCCTGAGTACGCTGGTACCCCAAATGTGGGGGTAAACCACTGTTTGGGCGCACGTCGGGGCTTGGAAGGGCGGGAGCACCATTTGACTTTTTGAATGCAAGATTGGCTGGAATCAATGGTGGCGCCATGTTGCGTTTGGAGACCCCTGATGTGCCTAAACAGTGGAAACCCCTCAATTCTAACTTCAACACTAACCCCAACACCCCTAATCCTAATCCCAACTGTAGCCATAACCCTAATCACAACCCTAACCCCAACACACCCCTAACCGCAACACACCCGTAACCCTAATTCCAACCCTAATCCTAACCCTAATCCCAACCGTAACCCTAATCCCAACCCTAACCACAACTGTAACCCCAACACACCCCTAACCCTATCCGTAACCCTAACCACAAGCCTAATCTTAACCCTATTTCAAACCCTAGCCCTAATTCCAACCCTAACTCTAATTCCAACCCTAACCCTAAGGCTATGTGCCCACGTTGCGGATTCGTCTGAGATTTTTCCGCACGATTTTTGAAAAATCTGCAGGTAAAAGGCACTGCGTTTTACCTGCGGATTTACAGCAGATTTCCAGTGTTTTTTTGTGCGGATTTCACCTGCGGATTCCTATTGAGGAACAGGTGTAAAACGCTGCGGAATCCGCACAAAGAATTGACATGCTGCGGAAAATACAACGCAGCGTTTCTGCACGGAATTTTCCGCACCATGGGCACAGCGGATTTGGTTTTCCTTAGGTGTACATGGTACTGTAAACTTGATGGAAAACTGCTTCGAATTCGCAGCGGCCAATCCGCTGCGGATCCACGGCCAATCCGCTGCGGATCCGCTGCCAATCCGCTGCGGATCCGCTGCCAATCCGCGGCCGATCCGCTGCGGATCCGTGGCCGATCCGCTGCGTATCCGCTGCCGATCCGCGGGTATCCACTGCGGATCCGCTGCGGATTCGCTGCCGATCCGCGGGTATCCGCTGCGGATCCGCTGCGGATCTGCGGGTATCCGCTGCGGATCTGCTGCGGATCCGCGGGTATCCGCTGCGGATCCGCTGCGGAAACGCTGCCGATCCGCGGGTATCCGCTGCGGATCCACTGCGGATCCGCGGGTATCCGCTGCGGATCCGCTGCGGATCCGCTGCCGATCCGCGGGTATCCGCTGCGGATCCGCGGGTATCCGCTGCGGATCTGCTGCGGATCCGCGGGTATCCGCTGCGGATCCGCTGCGGAAACGCTGCCGATCCGCGGGTATCCGCTGCGGATCCGCTGCGGATCCGCTGCCGATCCGCGGGTATCCGCTGCGGATCCGCGGGTATCCGCTGCGGATCCGCTGCCGATCCGCGGGTATCCGCGGCCGATCCGCTGCCGATCCGCTGCGGATGCGCGGCCGATCCGCTGCGGATGCGCGGCCGATCCGCTGCCGATCCGGTGCGGATCCGCGGCCGATCCGCTGAGGATCCGCTGCCGATCCGCGGCCGATCCGCTGCGGATCCGCGGCCGATCCGCTCTGTGTGCACATGCCATAACCCTACCCCTAACCCTACCCCTAACCCTACCCCTAACCCTAGTTCTAACCCTAGTTCTAACCCTAACCCTAGTGGAAAAAAAAATAATATATATTTTCTTTATTTTATTATTGTCCCTACCTATGGGGGTGATAAAGGGGGGGGGTGATTTATTATTTTTTTATTTTGATCGCTGTGATAGAACCTACCACAGCGATCAAAATGTACCTGTAATGACTCTGCCGGCCGGCGGGCGTACTGAGCATGCGCCCGGCGCACCCGCCATTTTGGAAGATGGCGGCGCCCAGGGAGAAGACGGACCGACTTCGGGAGGCTCGGTAAGTATGAGGGGGTGGTGGGGGGGTGGATCGCAGCACAGGGGGGGGGGATCGGAGGACCGGGGGAGAGGACAGGAGCACGGGGGAGCGGACAGGAGCACGGGGGAGCGGACAGGGGAACGGAGGGGGCACCGGACAAAAACGGAGGACTGGGGAGGAGATCGGGGGCGGTGGGGGGGGCCAGTACATGATTTCCAGCCATGGCAGATGCTATTGCAGCATCGGCCATGGCTGGATTGCAATATTTCACCATTTTCATAGGTGAAATATTGCAAATTGCTCTGATTGGCTGTTGCACTTTCAACAGCCAATCAGAGCGATCGTAGCCACGTGGGGGCAAAGCCACCCCCCCTGGGCTGAAGTACAACTCCCCCTCTCTCTGCAGATCGGGTGAAATCGGAGTTAACCCTTTCACCCGATCTGCAGAGACGCGATCATTCCATGACGCCACATAGGCGTCATGGGTCGGGAAGGCACGGGTTTTCATGACGCCTACGTGGCGTCATGGGTCGGGAAGGGGTTAAAGCAGATACTGCGTTTAAGGCCGGGATCACACTTGCAAGAAACTTGCACCTCAATACCCGGCACTGATGCCGGCACTAGGGACCGGAGCGTGTGGCTGCATGTATTTCTTTGCAGCTGAACACTCCGGTCCGAGTGACGGCGGCAGTGCAAGGTACTTAGGTGCGAGACTCGTGCAAGTTTCTCGCAAGTGTCACCCCGGCCTAATGCAGATTTTGTGTGTGTGTGTGTGTGTGTGTCTTTATTTAACTCTTTATGTACCATTTTATTATGTTTATTACCAAACATCGGGCTTGGTATTATCTATCTATAGATATATATAACTATCTATCCATCAATATATCTATCTACCTATAGATAGATCTATCTATAAATAGATATAGACAAATATATCTAAAGACAGATATATCTATAGATAGACTGACAGATAGATATATCTATAGGTCTATCTATCTATCTATCTGTGTGTGTAAACATTATTCTTCAATGGAGTAAGTAAAAGAATAGGTTGGACAAGGAAATTACATCACAAGTCTTTTTTCTTTGTTAAATAATAGATCTTTATTTAGCCTACAAAAAGGCATACAAATCCAAATGAAAAAAAAACGCATGAAAATCCGCATCAAAAACGCATCAAATCCGCGTGGATTTTTACCTGAGTTTTCGGCCAAGAGATGCAGAATCTGCGCAGAAAATTCCACAGGCAAATCCGCAACGTGTGCACATACTTTTATAGAGATGCAATTTTGCTGTACAAAAAAACAACCAATTAACATGCAATTTGCATTGAAGACTGGCAAGTGTGTCCTGGGTGAGTGTCGTGACGACCAAGGGCAGAAAATTAAATGTCAAATATTTGATAATTCTGTGTCAAGGTTGCTATACTACCACACAATGTCGCAATGTGACATCGTAACCGAAATGTTGAGCGTCATATATCACATAGACTTATAGAACAGCTAAGTGCCGATCATTGCAGGGCAATAGTGGGAACCAGTCATGGTTTCCTTACTGCTAGCAAGCCCAGTCTGCATTGACTAACTCCCCCGCCAGAAAACCACTGCTCAACAGCTTTAAATTGGAAAATAAAAACACAAAACAAAAACAAGGACCATAATTCTAACAGTAATCAGTAAGGCTAGGGTCAACCAAGAAAATCTGAATTTCTCGGAGGTGGAGAGTAAGAAAAAAAGTTTCTCCACCTTCTCCATTTAGACTGTAGACTGCAGAGGTTTGTAATGGCTCAGCTGTGGTTGAGGTAGGCACAGGAAGTGGTTTTGTTAAAATGTCCAGGCAGGTTTATTAACCCCTTCATGACCTTGGGATTTTCCGTTTTTCCGTGTTCGTTTTTCACTCCCCTCCTTCCCAGAGCCATAACTTTTTTATTTTTCCGTCAATTTGGCCATGTGAGGGCTTATTTTTTGCGGGACGAGTTGTACTTTTGAACGACATCATTGGTTTTACCATGTCGTGTACTAGAAAACGGGAAAAAAATTCCAAGTGCGGTGAAATTGCAAAAAATTGCAGTCCCACACTTGTTTTTTGTTTGGCTTTTTTGCTAGGTTCACTAAATGCTAAAACTGACCTGCCATTATGATTCTCCAAGTCAGTACGAGTTCATAGACACCTAACATGACTAGGTTATTTTTTCATCTAAGTGCTGAAAAAAAATTCCAAACTTTACTAAAAAAAAAAAAATTACGCCATTTTCCGATACTCGTAGCGTCTTCAATTTTCGTGATCTGGGGTCGGGTGAGGACTTATTTTTTGCGTGCCGAGCTGGCGTTTTTAATGATACCATTTGGGTGCAGATACGTTCTTTTGATCGCCCGTTATTGCATTTTAATGCAATGACGCGGCGACCAAAAAAACGTAATTCTGGCGTCTCTAATTTTTTTCTCGCTACGCCGTTTAGCGATCAGGTTAATGCCTTTTTTATTGATAGATCGGGCGATTCTGAACGCGGCGATACCAAATATGTGTAGGTTTGATTTTTTTTTTTTCTATTGATTTATTTTGATTGGGGCGAAAGGGGGGTGATTTAAACTGTTATATTTTTTTTTATTTTTTCACATTTTTTTACTTTTTTTTTTACTTTTGCCATGCTTCAATAGCCTCTATGGGAGGCTAGAAGCTGGCACAACGCGATCGGCTCTGCTACATAGCAGCGATCATTAGATCGCTGCTATGCAGCAGAAATGCAGGTGTGCTGTGAGCGCCGACCACAGGGTGGGGCTCACAGCTACTGGCGATCAGTAACCATAGAGGTCTCAAGGACCTCTATGGTTACAATGTAGAAGCATCGCCGACCTCCGATCATGTGACGGGGGTCAGCGATGCGCTCATTTCCGGCCGCCAGGCTGGAAGCGCCGGGTAAATGCCGCTGTCTGCGTTTGACAGCGGCATTTAACTAGTTAATAGGCGCGGGCAGATCGCGATTCTGCCTGCGCCTATTACGGGCACATGTCAGCTGTTCAAAACAGCTGACATGTCCCGGCTTTGATGCGGGCTCACCGCCGGAGCCCGCATCAAAGCGGGGCTTCTGACCTCGGAAGTACTATCCCGTCCGAGGTCAGAAAGGGGTTAAGACTGTACAAAACGATCAGGAAACCAAACAAAATAACAGCCTTTTCCAGCACAAAGTGAAAACAAAGTAAAAAGTCCATACAATATTGCGTGTCCACCCGCTCAGGATAGTGTCCGGTTCTTTAGGCCTTAGCACAGACCAACACACAGGAGATCCACACATCACCAGAACCAGATACTGAATGAGACACCCAGTCTCCATTTTATCTGCCAAATCACCCAACTGGGGTGGGGATATGTGAGCAGTCATTCCCACCCATCTCTTTTGACTGCTCGTAAAACCTGGCCTTGGAATGCCCTAATGACTCTCTCAGCACTATATGTGCTGAAGCATGCTTTAAGAGCGCACATCAACGAAGCTACCAACCTCAATGATACATATCTCCCCTCAAGAACCTGCCATCTTACAAAATATAGACTTGAAAGACAAAGTGCGTAACAGTTATAGGAGGCAAATCATACATACTGTGATTGTTTTGCAGTGCATACCATCAATTAATAACATAGAGACAAATACTATCTGTCAAAACGAAGGATAGCACTCATCCGATTTTTATGTTCATGTGAACAAGCCCTAACTATATTGTGGCCTGTGTTATATACTGCATGGGCTGTGTTATATACTACCTCGCTGTGCTATATACTACGTGGGCTGTGTTATATACTGTACTACGCTGGCTGTTATATACTACGCGGGCTGTGTTATATACTACGTGGGCTGTCTTATATACTATGTGGGCTGTGTTATATGCTACGTGGGCGGTTATATACTACGTGGGCTGTGTTATATACTATGTGGGCTGTGTTATATACTATGTGGGCTGTGTTATATGCTACGTGGGCTGTGTTATATACTACGTGGGCTGTGTTATATACTACGTGGGCTGTGTTATATACTACGTGGGCTGTGTTATATACTACGTGGTGGGCTGTGTTATATACTACGTGGGCTGTGTTATATGCTACGTGGGCTGTCAAACAATAATAATAATAATAATAATTTTATTTATATAGCGCCAACATATTCCGCAGCGCTTTACAACTTATAGAGGGGACTTATACAGACAATAGACATTACAGCATAACAGAAATCACAGTTCAAAACAGATACCAGTAGGAATGAGGGCCCTGCTCGCAAGCTTACAATCTATGAGGAAAAGGGGAGACACGAGAGGTGGATGGTAACAATTGCTTTAGTTATTTGGACCAGCCATAGTGTAAGGCTCGGGTGTTCATGTAAAGCTGCATGAACCAGTTAACAGCCTAAGTGTGTAGCAGTACAGACACAGAGGCTATTAACTGCATAAAGTGTATGAGAACATGATGGAGGAACGTGATTATGTTGTTGTTTTTTTATTAATAGGCCACACAGGGATAATTAGGGATAATTATTATTATTATTATTATTAACAGACTTGTCAGGCTTCTTAGTACGCTTAAAGCATGCTGATATAACATGAGTTGAATCACCACAATAGAAGCACAACCCATTTTTTCGTCTAAAATTCTGCCGCTCGCTTCTGGACAGAATTCTATCACATTGCATATTTTCTGGCGTTTTCTCAGTAGACACCGCCAAATGGTGCACAGGTTTGCGCTCCCGCAGACGCCTATCGATCTGAATAGCCATCGTCATGGACTCATTCAGACTCGCAGGCACAGGGAACCCCACCATAACATCCTTAATGGCATCAGACCTTCTCTGAAAATCGCCGCCAGGGCGCACTCATTCCACTGAGTAAGCACAGACCATTTGCGGAATTTTTGGCAGTATATTTCAGCTTCATCTTGCCCCTGAGACAAGGACATCAAGGCCTTTTCCGCCTGAAGCTCTAAATGAGGTTCCTCATAAAGCAACCCCAAGGCCAGAAAAAACGCATCCACATTGAGCAACGCAGGATCCCCTGGTGCCAATGCAAAAGCCCAGTCTTGAGGGTCGCCCCGGAGCAAGGAAATTACAATCCTGACCTGCTGTGCAGGGTCTCCGGCAGAGCGAGACTTCAGGGACAAAAACAATTTGCAATTATTTTTAAAATTTTGAAAGTGAGATCTATTCCCCGAGAAGAATTCAGGCAAAGGAATTCTAGGCTCAGACATAGGTGCATGAACAACAAAATCTTGCAAATTTTGTACCTTTGTGGCGAGATTATTCAAACCTGTAGCTACACTCTGAAGATCCATTTGAAACAGGTGAACACAGAGCCATTCAAGGATTAGAAGGAGAGGAAGAGAGGAAGGCTGCAGTATAGGCAGACTAGCAAGTGATTCAATTAAGAGCACACTCAGAACTAGAGGGAAAAAAAAAAAAAAAATTGTAGCAGACTTCTTTTTTCTCTCCTTTCTCAATTTGACCCGGGGCCCTCAGAAACCTGGAGCTGGCCCTGGCTTCACTAATTGGTCGCGCCCGGCCGCGAACAATCAGCGACAGACGCAGTCCGGCCGCGAATTGGTGCGGGATTTGAACCACGCTTCGCTGATTGGTCACGCCCGGCCGACCGAATCCTGTGTATTTATTGCATTATTCTGAAATCTTCATAAACTACATACATATTCTAGAATATGCAATGCATTAGAATCGGGCCACCATCTAGTTATATAAATATGTCAGACCAAGATTTAGGCTACATGGCAACATTGGCAGTGACACAAGTTGGGCACGCAAAGATCTTTATGTGCCGCAGCTACATTGTAGCATAATGTAGGTGAATAGGTACATCGACAAGCAGGTTACAAAAAAATTCGACCCAGATACAATGCGAACCCATTCACCTGCATTATGCAGCAGTGAATCAGCGGCACATAGAGATCATTGACCACGACCTGTGTCATGGCTGAAGTTGCAGTTGTGGCCCAAGCCATCATGTGCAAAATTAGGCATTGGAAGGAGGTGCAAACACATAATGGTAGTTCTATGTGCTCCTCCTAAATCAGTTTCTGTTAGCTGAAATCCATGCGGTAATTAATACTGCTCATGTGAAAACTCCTGCCAGCAAAGAGGGCATCTCGGGACTATGTGAAGGTAGGGACTATAAAGACTAATGGTGCACATGACTATGTATGGCACATTTCACTTCTATTAATCGGACAGCTACAACTATGCCATGTTCTTCATTTTACCTTTTTTCTTGGTGAAACGTAAGGAACAATAATTGTTGGATTGCTTCCTTGCTGAACATCAATTAAAGTTTCCTGCCAAAACACAATATAATAAAATCACGTAGCATAGCCATTAACAGTAGAATAGAATAGACGTTAATGAATATTGATCGAAGGTTAAACAAGATCACAGACCCCATAATCAGAAAAAAGGATACAAAATTAACTAAAATGAAACAAAATATATAAGTTTAAAAAAAAAAAAACAGAATGAACAAAAAATTTGTAAAAACAATCATAGAAGACACATTTATTTTAAAGGGCTTGTCCATTTTGAGTCCCAGATAAATTGTGAATTTAGTCGGCAACAGTAGCATTATTGGTCCTCTAGTACGACAGACTTTATAGCCAATCACCCCCATAGATGGACTAGGAGACCACACTATAAGCTTACACCTTTCTAGGAGGCTATTAGAAAACTGGATTTCTATACCAAACAATCCCATTTAAAGGCATTTTAATGGACTACAATATTTATGTTATATTCTTAGAATAGGCGGCTAATATTGGATTGTTGGAGGGTCCCACTACCAGCACCCCTGCTAACCATCAAAATAGAGAAACTAGAGCGCTTCCTCCTCTGCATTGTCCTTTGGTAGTAGTTGTGCCTAGCCCAGACCCATTTGCTAGTAATAGAAACAGCCACTAGAAAATGTATGCCTGGTAAACAACAAATTGGCCCCTTTAAGTCACCTGCCTTATGTGTTGCATTATTTCTGTGTCCTGTTGTGTATAAATATATGCCTCTTCAGATTCTGTGTTATTCTATGCCTGAAGAGACCTGTGTAGTCTTGAAACCTTGCAATTTGTTACCTTCTTTTCAGTTAGCCATTAAAAGGTATCAACCTCTGAGGACTCTCAAATCTTAATATTTTGCAAAGTAAGAATGCTTTCAAAAACTGTGTACAAGTGTGCCTAGAAGAACGTTTGCTTTTTCTTACTTGCAATTACTATGCACTGTTCCCCATGTTTACATCAGGCTGGGACTGTAAGACGACTAAAAAGCACCGCGGAAATGTGTTCACGAGGATGTACATACGATGTATCTTTACACCTTTCACATCTGGACATATAGGCAAACTGCGAAAATTAGTAAAATACCTAAAAAGAAAATTCTCCTACCGTAAATCTTGGAGATAATTTGGGTAAGTCAAGTTCAACATTACTCATCTTCAGTGGCTGTTCCTGGGTCTGTGTCTGTGTAAAGTGCAAGAAATATTTTTTGTAAGAACACCAGCGAGACAACAAAGAGAGCCCATTTACAGCCTTGAAATGGTCAACTAACCTTTCCTCTAGGAGACCGAGAAGCCACTTGAACTTCAACCATCCTCGGTGGGACAACAGGCCTCTCTGAATTATATTCCTAGGACAAGCAAAACACCACTTTATGGCTATGTGCACACATTGAGTATTTGCAGAAGATTTTTCTGCAGGAAAAACACTGCGTAAAATACCCACGTTGTTGGCTTGTTTTTTTATGAATTTTTACTTATGCTCATTTCCCATTAATTTAAATTGGTAAAAAAACCCTGCAAAACACGACAGAATTACCGTGCTTCAGATATGTAAAAAAAAAAAAATAAGCACCATGATTATGAGATTTCAGAAATCGCATTCGCTTTACTGTCACTATAAAACACTTCATTTTTTTGCCAGTATTGATGGGTTTTGACAACAGACTAATATGTACCGTATATGGGGGAGTCATGTTGAGGAAGTTAAGCATCCAGTGTATCAGATTTTGGACTGCCGAACCTTTTATTCTCTGAGAGATAATCAGCCGCTAGAGAAGTCTGACAGTGGCTTTCTCAGACAGAACATCAGAGCGGTCCTGTGTATGGGACATCTGGACAAGATAGCTGCCAGCCGACCGTTTGGCGCCGATCGATCATTCGGCTGACTGCTAATGTGTATGGGTATGTTTCCACCGTCAGGAATCCCAGCGCTTTGGACGCAGCAGATACCCCACTCCGCCCAAAGCGCCGCCCCGTTGTAAGCGTGGTGATTCCGGATGTGTTCATTGAACATATGCGGAATCACCGCATCGTATTAATAGACTGTGTTTTTTATCTTGTGGAGACAGAGCGTTTCCACAAGATAAATACACATGCTGCAGTCTGGAAAGACGCGCCGCATGTATGTATACACAGGGAAGCCGGATGTGGCCCTGCACACATAGTGGAGATGGGATTTCATAAAATCCCCTCCTCTATGCTGTAACATCTGGATGCTGCGGATTGGATGCTGCGGATGTACGCAGTATACAATCCGCAGCAAATACTTGAGGAATCCGGACAGTGGAAACATACCCTAGGAGTTCTAAACAAGCACTAGAAAAGGAATGAAAAGGAATGTTTCCTGCAATTACAGCATTCAGAAAATATTATTGTGGAAGAATGAGGCAGAAAACAGTCTGCTCCAGGCTTTAAATAAAACACAAAAAATAGCTTGCAGATTAATATCAGCAAAATGATACCATTGTAGAACTATTAGAGAATGACAGCCAATCCTGACCTGGACCCCAATGAGTTGGATAAGCGAGGAGACAGAGTAACCTACAGCCAATCTATTTACTATGTCATTCGGCCAAGCCACTGGCAGACAATCTGTTCTTGTAGTGAAGTGTCTGACTGCAGCTCTGAAGACAGAACATGTGTGGAAATAGGAGGCTTCTGCCAAGTCACAGTATGTGTGGGCGTTTATGTATAAAAACAACAGCTCCCATTTTTGCTGACATGCTTTTAAGTCTGCCTGCATTATGCAATGGAAAATGCAGAAAAACGTGAACTTATCAGAAGTCAATCTGCGCACGGATAAGTAGAGTGCAGGCTGGTTCATGGTACAAAGCAGTGAGAGTGATGAAAATGATAAAATGCAAATGGGCGATAATAAAAGGACTCTGATGCAGAAGATTCTTGGCCTTATCAAAATGTATTTTGTGTAGAGCTCTATTTACACTGTATTTATGCAGATGTCCAGGAGCTCAATCCAAATCTCACAAAAAACAGGATTCAGAACCACAGAGTGCAATGACACAAAGTACAACTCAATGGAGTTTCTACTTTATTTTTCGGCGGTCGGCTGCCTTTTCACAAGGGCACAAAAATGGGTCCATTTAAGCTTTGTGTCATCGCCCTCTATGGCTACATTGGGAATTCCTGGGCATACTGTATAAATGCAATGAGAAAAAGGCCTAACAGTTTTTGCTTATGTCACTCTATTTACTAAAAAAATCACATATGTCAATATGAAGAATGGAGGAGTGCTGCATTGATATGACAAGGAAAAAGGTGTACAGCTCATGGACATGACTTGTAATGCCAGGCACCCATAAGGCAACTACTTTGAAAGCTGGGAATACACATCAGACTCACATCTGCTTTAGAGGCTCCGTTTAGAGACTGTGGCAGGTCTGGCCATAAATAATGAACAAAACAGCACAGCATGTCGTGTAAGGCTACTTTCACACTTCCATCTTTTTAGATCCGTCATAATGCGTCGTTTTGGGAAAAAAACGCATCCTGCAAATGTGCCCACTGGATGCGTTTTTTTCCCCATAGACTTGTATTGCCGACGGGTCACAACGTATGGCCACACGTCACGTCCGTTGTGCACTGGATGCGTTGGTATTTGAATGACCGTCGTAGTGAAAAAACGCTCAAGGGAACGTTTTTTCGTACGTCGTGTCCTGCATTTTAAACTGCGCATGCCCGGCCGTAACTCCACCCCCTCCTCCCTGGGAGTTTACTATGGGCAGCGGACGCGTTGAAGCACTGCGTCCGCTGCCCACGTTGTGCAGAAAATCACCACTGTCCGTCGGTACGTTGCACCGACGCTTTGTGACGGCCCCATAACGACGGAAGTGTGAAAGAAGCTTTATTTTGCCAGGTACTATATAATTCTGAACACATTAATTGAAAACAGGTGAAACCCATTATCTGAAATTGGGGCCGGTCTCTTGCAGCTGGGGTCCAGCACTTACATTGCTTTCGTTTATCTGTTCCTATTATAAAAAAAAATGCACAAAAACCAGTGCAGATGTGAACTACAGTTATAGGTAGCAGGATGCTCAATCCGGTCAGCTTACACTTCTGAACCCCTCCATACGCATGTAAGACACTGGCAGAACGTATTAAAACAAGATTGAACACACCCTGTAATCTACTCTACTGCTGCTCATTCAGAGCTTAGGATTCAGTGACTGCCTGCCAGTCTTCCTTAAATAACGCTGCATAAAGAGAATAGTGGCCAGATATGAGTAATGTAAGACAAAACGTTGCAGCACTGGGCACAGCCAATACAAAATGTAAAGATCTGTGATTGGCAAACAAAATGGGGTCACTCTGACCCTTCCAATCAGCTGAATAGCCCCAAACCTGTGATCCTCCTTAAAGGGAACCTGTCAGTAGATTTGTGCACAGTAAACTACAGACAGTGTCAGGTCGGCACCGTTATACTGATTGAAATGATACCTGGGTTGATGAAATCCGTCTTGTGGTTGTTGTTTAATCTTTATTTTTTGTTCTGAGTTAATGATATGCTTGTGCTGGGGGGGGGCTTCATGTGGTGCTCCGATTAGGTATTCATAATGCAGATGGGTCACTGCCCCCTAATTTGCATAACAACCACAAGACGGATTTAATCAACCAAGGTATCAGTTCAATCAGTATAATGGCGCCGACCAGACAATGTCTCTAGGTTACTGTGCACAAATCTGCTGACAGGTTCCCTTTAAGGGTCCCCTTAAAGAGCCCTGTCAAGACACTCCAAGACAAGATCAGGCTTCTAATTACAAACTGCTATATTTTACTCTGAAAACTACAGACTCGCAGCCCCCCGAGGAAGCCCACGTGACTCGAGTGTCAAGACTGAGGACATTTCATGCAGGGACATACTCTTACATGGGTGAGCAGCGCTACTACTTTGCTGTTTGTTTTAATTAGGTCCATTTACTATGATTATTTGTTTACATGTTATTTTGAAGCACAATTTTACTTTTAGGCTACAGTCACACTATCAGTATTTGGTCAGTATTTTACATCAGTATTTGTAAGCCAAAACCAGGAGTAAATACAGAAGTGGTGACGTGTTTCTATTATACTTTTCCTCTAATTGGTCAGTATTTTCCATCAGTATTTGTAAGACAAAACCAGAACTGGAACAAACAAAATAGTCAATGTGTGAAGTGACCTTATGTATTCATTGGGTGTATCCTATACCTAATGTTTTGGGGGAATTATGCGTCCCTTTACTAGACATTATGTTTTTGTTTGGATCCATTTTCTATTGATAAAGGGGTGATCCAAAGTAAACTAAATTTCATTCTAAATGTCTATTTAGTGCCGTAATCTAAGCCATTTTCTGATATATTTGGATTAAAAATCCCATCTTTCCCTAACTACACTATCTAACTGCTAATGTGGGGACCATTATACAGTGTGGATTTACTGTTGGGGCCATTACACAGTGTGGGAGCTAATGAGATGGACATTATACAGCTTGGGGGCCATCATAAAGAGTGTGGACTACTGGGGGGAGACCCTCATACAGTATAAGAGCGAATATAAAGTTTTCGGACTACTGTGGGGGCCATTATACAGTGTGAGTACTAATGTGAGGGCCATTATACAGTTTAGGGTCCATCATACAGCATGATGACTACTGTGCAGGCTACTATAAAGTATGAGGGCAATTATTCAGTTTGGGGCCCAATATACAGTTTGAGGAGTACTATGGGGATCATATATTGTATTTTGAGGGAGCTGTGGGCCCCTCATACTGTGCATAGGGGAGCTATGGCACCATCATACTGTGTAGAGAGAAGCTGTGGGCCCATCATACTGTGTATAGGGGAGCTGTACATTATTAGATGTTAAGTGAGAACTTAACAAGCATTATTGTTACATGGGCACTCAGAGTATTGTGACTTTCAAAAGGTTCACATGGGCCATTATTAGTTTCTAGGGACTAAATATGGACACTGCTTTTTTAGGTCACTTGCATAGGGCATTGATATTTTCTAGGGGGTAATTTTAACATCTAGAGACCACAAAGGAGGCATTTTACCTTGTAAGGGGGGGCATAGTGGTGGGCATTATTAAGTGAGGCAAGAAGAGCAGCTATTGCACCAGACAGCAGGTGCAGTAATAGACGCACGGCCGCTGCGGCTTAGCATTTAGTTATCAGTAGGTTGAGGAATTTGTGCAGGTTGGGAATAGATGGGGACAGTGCTGGGAATGTGAGACGTCAAATGTGTCTGTTGTAAACTCTGCAGATGATTCATGGCTGAAGAAGTAGACACGATGGTCTGAGTAAGATGGAAAAGACAGGAAAAATGAATAACTCCACCAGGAAGAATGTCAGCTGCAAGTTCCTATCTATAACTGTACTGTAATCTCTTCTATGTTCTTCAGAAATGGTATCTACCACTATATAGGCACCATATGGCGGTAATATCGGTGTTGGTCATTGTATAGAGATTTATTTTCAGTAATACCATGGTCATCTGCTGAGGTTCTCCTATGTCCAAAATTAGGGTGCACCACAGTAGTTGTAATCAAGATTACCAGTTTAGGGACCCACTCAGATTTTTCCTCCCCCAAGCCATACCACTAGTTACACCTCTGATTCATAGCTTTAAATAGAGAAAATACGGACAATTCACAAATGTGTTTTTTTTTTTTCCACACAATTTTTTGCACTATGTGAGATAAAGTTAAAAAAAGGTGTTGTCTGGCGTTTTCATGCCATTCCCAGCTCTTCCCACTTTTGCCGAACCTGGGGTGGAACAGAGCATAATGACCCCCGCTTGTCAAATTCATGACAAGCAGCGGCGGCATTCACTATGCCACAAATCTTACTCCAGAAGAGGCCACGCCACCATGCACCTGCGCGTGCCTCTTAATGAATCAGGAGTGTCTACTCCAACAAGACCAGAGTCTCTTGCCGGTCTTGAGGAATCACCCCTGTAGCGTTTCACCCGGTCTAGGGGACACTCGCTTAGGTGCGGCGGATGACACTCAGGAGACACGTTTCCTTAAAAGTTCACAGGTTTATTGCTCCATAAACCACATTGCAACAGGAACAACAGGTAAACAGTCTTACGTCAGACAGATTATTCCTCAATGTCCATAGTAGAGCTCCACTCTCTCACGTCTGTGGGCACACAGACCGTGCTATGTCCAGCACGTAGGCTCTCCAGCCTAAAGATGGTCTCTGTGTGTTGTTCAGGACGTCTGTCCCCACGTGGAACCGTCCAACACACAGGCCACTCTGCAGTGTCCAGCCAGGACACCTGGAAGTGTGTCCACCCTGACACACACCCACACACTCCCTCCATGGGCTACACACACCTCTTTACATAGGTGTAACCACACCCAGGTACCTGTCACATGGCTAGTCAGGTGAGCGTGACATCACCACAGGTCCTTACACACAAAACCATCTTACGTGTTCAGACACGCCTCTTTGGGTGGGTTTGTAGGTGACTGAACCCACCCATCTCTCCAATCACCTGGAAGCCTTCCCAATGTAAACAAATCCCTCAGCAGTAGATCTGCTTGAGCAAAACATACCCAGGCTTCCATCACAGGGCCCCCCACCTCTGCGATACATACCATCCATCAATCACATGACCAGTCGCTATGCCACACCCCCTATATTTTTTTTTTAACCTTGACACCAGGTACAATATTTTACTATGAAAGTGGATATTACGCTATTGTAGAGTTGAGAAAATTCCTACTGCATCTGTTGAGTTTCATTTGCTTTTTTTTCTGTGTGCAGGCTGCAGGCTATTTTCTGACTTTTCAAGGACATTCGTGATTATACATTTTCCTTCTCTTCATTCATCATTCATTAGGGTACCGTCTCACAGTGGCACTTTGGTCGCTACGACGGCACGATCCGTGACACTCCAGCGTCGCTCCAATATCGCTCCAGCGTCGTAGACAGCGGTCACACGTTGCAATGCACGACGCTATGGGGCCATAATTTCATGACGTATTTGCGATGTAGAAGCCGTTGGTTACTGTGCGCACATCGTATACAACCTTTGTTACACGATGCGATCATGCCGCCACAGCGGGACACTTGACGACGTAAGAAAGTTTCAAACGATCTGCTACGACGTACGATTCTCAGCGGGGTCCCTGATCGCTGCTGCGTGTCAGACACAGCGATATCGTATGGATATCGCTGGAACGTCACGGATCGTGCCGTCGTAGCAACCAAAGTGCCACTGTGAGACAGTACCCTTAGTTATACATGCTTGAACATATTTTACATATATTTGAAAAAAAAAACAAGTTCCACTTACTTTTACAGTAATAATTCTGGCCATGTCCTCGCACAATGCATACTTCTCTGTGAGATCACATTCAAAGAACTTTGGGTAATCTTCCAACAACTTGGCCACAATTTTGTTGCAAATTTCCTGCTGCTTCATGCCTTCAAAGCCTGGAGATACACTATGAAAAAGAAACCTCTATGTCACACAGCTTTATAGTTGACTGGAGGAATTTTGAATTTTGTGCACAATGATTAAAACAGTATCCTTATTAAGGAGGGTCATCTCCAATCGGTAATAATGACATGCTCTCTGGGACCTTTAAGGGTATGTGCACACGTTGCGGATTCTGTTTTTTGTGGTGCAGAAACGCTGCAGATCCACAATTGATTTCCAGTACAATGTAAATCAATGAGAAAAAAAAAAGCTGTGCACACGTTGCGCAAAATCCGGTGCGGAAACGCTGCGGATTAAAAGAACTAGCATGTCACTTCTTTTTTGCGGATCTGCAGCGTTTTTGGACCCATTCCATTATAGAAATCCGCAGGGGTAAAAAACGCAGTAAATCCGCAAAAAATCCACTGCAAAAACGCACAAAAAACACGACAAATCCGCAGCTGCGTTTTCTGCCAGGAGAGGCAGAATCCGCACCAGAAATTCCTAAGGCTAATCCGCAACGTGTGCACATAGCCTTACAGTCCTGTTTGATGATTTGTTGGAGCATCAGTTTGCGGTCTACCTGTTTCTAACCCTAGAGAACCCTGACTAAGTAGCCATGTGGAAATGTAAAGGATCCCTTTAATAATCGCCATTGTGATCTTTCGCTTGTCCTTGAAAACATTAGAAGTCCTTGAGCACTTTTGAGAGTGCTGAAACGCACTTTATAAATGACATGCCTTTGAAGCCTACTAATGTCTTTTTTGGGGGCAGGAAGCGTTAGCTTTTTTAATTGTCAGCACCCCTTTGAATTTGTACTGCTATTCAGAGCAGGAGAATAAGGGAAGCCTTACTAAGCAAAACACAAACTGTGGCAATAAAAATTGACACACCTAGGGTGTGGCAAATATTTTATGTCCTTTTCATACTTTGTCACGGTAGATTGTGCTGTGATGGTCTTTAGAAAATAGGACTTGGCGCAAAGGAGTTGTACAATGCTTGAGATACAGTGGGGAAAAAAGTATATAGTCAGCCATCAATTGTGCAAGTTTTTCCACTTAAAAAGATGAGAGAGGCCTGTAATTGACATCATAGGTAAACCACAACTATGAGAGTCAAAATGAGAAAACAAATCCAGAAAATCACATTGTCTGATTTGGCAAGATGTATTTTGCAAATTATTGTGGAAAATAAGTGTTTGGTCACCTAAAAACATGCAAGACTTCTGGTTCTCACAGACCTGTAACTTCTTCTTTAAGAGTCTCCTCTTTCCTCCACTCATTACCTGTTGTAATGGCACCTGTTTGAACTTGTTATCAGTATAAAAGACACCTGTCCACAACCTCAAACAGTCACACCCCAAACTCCACTATGGTGAAGACCAAAGCTGTGGAAGGACACCAGAAAAAAATTGTAGCCCTGCACCAGGCTGGGGAGACTGAATCTGCAATAGGCAAGCAGCTTGGTGTGATGAAATCAACTGTGGGAGCAATAAGAAAATGGGAGATATACAAGACCACTGATAATCTCCCTCGATCTGGGGCTCCAAGCAAGATATCACCCGTGGGGTCAAATTGATCACAAGAACAGTGAGCAAAAATCCCAGAACCACATGGGGGGACCTAGTGAATTACCTGCATAGAGCTGGGACCACAATAACAATACCATCAGTAACACACTATGCCGCCAGGGACTCAGATCCTTCGGTGTCAGACATATCTCCCTGCTTAAGCCAGTACATGTCCGGCCCCGTTTGAAGTTTGCTAGAGAGCATTTGGATTATCCAGAAGAGTACTGGGAGAATGTCATATGGTCTGATGAAACCAAAGTAGAACTGTTTGGTAGAAACAAAACTAGTTGTGTTTGGAGGAGACAAAATGCCGAGTTTCATCCAAAGAACACCATACCTACTGTGAAGCATGGGGGTATCAACATCATGCTTTGAGGCGGTTTCTCTGCAAAGGAACCAGGACGACTGATTCGTGTACATGAAAGAATTAACTGGGCCATGTATCGTGAAATTTTGAGTGCAAACCTCCTTCCATCAGCAAAGGCATTGAAGATGAAATGTGGATGGGTCTTTCAGCATGATAATCATCCCAAGCACACCGCCAGGGCAACGAAGGAGTGGCTTCGTAAGAAGCATATGAAGGTTCTAGAGTGGCTTAGCCAGTCTCCAGATCTCAACCCTATAGAAAACCTTTGGGAGTTGAAAGTCCGTGTTGCCCAGTGACAGGCTCTAGAGGAGATCTGCATGGAGGAATGGGCCAACATACCACCAACAGTGTGTGCCAACCTTGAGAAGACTTACAGAAAACATTTGACCTCTGTCATTGCCAACATAGGATATATAACAAAATATTGAGATGAACTTTTGTTAATGACCAAATACTTATTTTCCACCATAATTTGCTAAATAAATCTTGCCAAATCAGACAAGGTGATTTTCTGGATTTGTATCCTCAATTGGACTCTCATAGTTGTGGTCTACCTATGATGTCAATTACAGGCCTCTCTCATCTTTTTAAGTGGGAGAATTTGCACAATTGGTGGCTGACTAAATACTATTTCCCTACTGTACATTTCTCCAATGTATGTCAACCAGGTGGCATAAAGAAGTGTCTAACGTTTCTATAAGAGGAACTAAATGTATGGTACAGTGCATGCCTATATAATATGGCGCAGAATCTGACTGTCTCACCTAGTTTTAGTACAGTATTTTAAATGTACCCGATCAGATAATTTTCTCTATTGTTGCCTCTTACCTATCATCTCTGGAGGTAACCATCAGTGATGAGCGAACGTGCTTGGATAAGGAGTTATCCGAGCATGCTCGAGTGTTAATGGAGCATCTTCGGAGTGCTCTAATACTATGTCTGAGTCCCCGCGGCTGAATGTCTCGTGGCTGTTCGACAGTACACAACACATGCAGAGATTGCCTAACAAACAGGCTATCACTGCATGTGATGCGGCTGTTGAACAGCCATGAGACATTCAGCCGCGGGGGCTCAGACATAGTATTAGAGCACATCGAAGAAACTTTATTAGCACAAAAGCAAGCTTGGGTAACACCTTGTCCGAGCATGCTCGCTCATCACTAGAGTAGTAACTATGAGTAGGTGTGCTTGCAGCCGCATGCGGCCACCTTTTATCTGCAGCTTGCCCTACTGCTGTATAGAATTCCCTGTGATCATTTGCATATTTTAATAATACATACACAAATGTAACCAATATATAAATACCCCATTATATGTTGAGTGTGCTCATCTTTGCTTAGCATAATCTATTTTCGTGCTGGCTTTCATGGAAGAATGCTGTGGGAGTATACACCGATGCATCAGTAGTGTTTCAGACTATTGTTCATTTCCATAGCATTTTATAATAACCATTTTATGTCAAACTGGATAAACCTGTAGAGTATCAGTAAGGTTTTATCTTTCATACAAATTACAATGGCCATAAGTATGATGCTCTACATAAGGTTGCTCTTAACCACTTAATACCAGATATTTATTGGACCACAAAAACTATGCAGTTTACAGCTTGCACACTTTAAAGCCCCCAGCCTGTTTTCACCTTCCTGCCCATGCCAAATTTTACAATTCTGACAAGTGTCACTTTAATACTTGCTGGAGATGGGTTGTATCTTTCGAAAACAGGAAAACACATATTTGGTAGATACCTTGCTAAACTTATCAGGAGAGCTTTAAACTAGAGCAATATGGGATGGGAAATATACCGCGAGAAAAAAATATGCAGCTAATGAATTATTTTGAGAACCCTGCGAGGAAAGAATATGCAGCTAATTAATTATTTTGAGAACCCTGTATTAGAAGTGGAAAGAAAGGAAAAAAATGAAAATAAAGTAGCAAGAGAAGCAGACTACAAACTAAAATGTGTCTATATAAATGCACAGAGCATGGGAAACAAACAAGAAGAATTGTAGCTGCTAACACAGGAAGAGAGATATGATGTCATAGGCATCACTGAAACTTGGTGAGATGATATACATGATTGGAATACAGACCTTGAAGGCTACAACTTGTGTATTAGAAACAAGATTAACAAGAAGGGAGAAGGTATGGCATTGTATGTTAGGAAAACATGTCTCCACAGAGATCCATGCTTCAGAGAATGGTAGGTCTGTAGAAACTGTTTGGGTATGAATTCAAGGAGAGAAGAACAGAAAGGACACTATTGTAGGTATTTACTATAGGCCCCTGGGACAGACTGAAGATATGGATGAACTATTTGGTCATTAGATATCTCTGTACTCAAAAAACTATGACATCGTAATAATGGGAGATTTTAACAATCCAGATATTTGTTGGGAATCACTCAGACAAAAGTAATAGGTCCAGAAAATTCTTATCTTCTCTTGCTGACAACATCATCATTCAAAATGTAGAAGAAAGAACAAGATGATCTGCAATCTTGGACCTAATTCTTAACAACAGGGAGGAAATGGTTGAGGAAGTAAAAGTGGATTAGAATTTAGGAAGCAGGGATCACGCTATCCGCGAATTTTGGATTACAAGAGGAGGAAGACCAGCGAGGACTCAGACTTTAAGGCTGGACTTCAGAAAGGCAGATTTTAATGAACTCAGAAAGAGGAAGAATGGTCTGATGGCTGGATGTTCTAAATTACAGAAATGCCCAAGGAAGATGGGTATTTTGCTAAATGAAATTCTCACTGCACTCTCGGTAACCATCCCGAAAAGAAGAATTGGAAGTATTTTAAAGGAGGCCAGGGTGGATCAACACAGTACTTAATCACTTGTTAAAAAAGAAAAAAAAAAGTATATCATATGGAAAGAGGGGAGCATATCTAAAGAAGACTATAATGCTGTTTGCAGGGAATGCAGGGCAAACATTAGAAGAGTTAAAGCCAGTAATGAAGTAAGGCTTGTAAGGGAGACCAAAAGCAGTACAAAAGGATTTGGAGGTTATGTCAAAAGCAAAAGAAAAGTCAAAGATGCTAAAGACTTTTTACAGGATGAAAAGAGTGAAGTGGTCAAAAAATATATTGAGAAGGCCAAACTTTTAAATTCCTATTTTGCATCTGTGTTCTCTAAGAAAGCAATTGCTACATCAACTGATCTTCACAGTACCATAGAAGGAATAAAAGAATCCACTCTATCTATAAACTGAGAGCTAAATTAAATTAATTACAATTTCCTGGTCCAGATTAATTACATCTTAGGGTACTGAAAGAGTTAGCATTGAAAATTGCAAAACCACTGGCCAGAATCTTTGAAAAATCCAGGAGAAGTCACAGAAGATTGGAGAAGCATAAATAATGTCCCTATCGTCAGAAAAGGAAAGAAATCAGAGCCAGGAAATTACAGGCCAGTGAGCCTTACTTCTATACTAGGAAAGATATTTTAACAAATTATTAAACAACATGTATGTAAGAATACAGTAATAAACCAGAGCCAGCATGGGTTTGGAGCAAAAAAGTCATGCCAGACTAATCACTGACTGGGTGGATAACGGAAATGTGGTAGATCTAGTATATCTCAACTTCAGCAAAGCATTTGATAAAGTATCTCATACTATCCTTACTGAAAAAATAATCAACTATGGGATTGACAAGGCTACAGTGAGGTGGATTCATAACTGGCTCAGTGATTGTACTCAAAAAGTGGCAATAAATGGTTGCACATCCAATTGGAAGAGTGCTTCAAGTGGGGTACCACACGGCTTTGTCCTGCCCCAGTGTTTTTCAACACTTTTACAAATGATTTAGATAAGCGAACTGAAGGTAAACTGATCAAATTTGCAGACGATGCAAAGCTAGGAGGGATAGCCAACACTAGACAAAACAGAGAAAGGATTCAGAAGGATCTAGATAAGCTTGAACAATGGGCAGCGACTAATAGAATGGTATTTAACAGGGAGAAATGCAAGATTATACATCTGGGCAAGAAAAACGAAAATTACAATTACAGAATGGGAGGAATAGAACTAAGCAATAGCATGTGTGAAAAAGACTTGGGTATACTAATAGATCACAGATTGCATATGAGTCAACAGTGTGATGCAGCAGCAAAAAAAGGCAAACACAGTTCTAGGATGTATTAAGTGAAGTATAGAATCTAGATCACGTGAAGTAATTATCCCCCTCTACTCCTCCTTGGTCAGGCCTCATCTGGAATACTGTGTCCAATTTTCGGCACTAACATTTTAAAAAATACATTGAAAAACTGGAGCAAGTTCAAAGAGCTACTAGGATGAGTAGACTGCAAAGTATGTCCTACGAGGAATGGTTAAAGAATCTGGGAATTTTTAGATTGCAAAAAAGAAGGCTAAGAGGAGACTTAATAGCGATCTACAAATATCTGAAGGGATGTCACAGTGTAAAAGGATCATCCTTATTCTAATTTGCACATGGAAACACAAGAAGCAATGGAATGTGGTGAGCACTTTCAACACGCAGGTGCTTCATAGAATTTTATAACGTTGAGCTGTAAAAATAAGAACATATGTTTGTCCCACAAAAATGTTGCTTTAGCCCCAAATTTTTCTTTTTCACAAGGGTAACATGAAAAAATGGAAAGTACAATTTGTTGTACAATTTATCCTGAGTACACAGATATCCTATATGTGGTAGAAAACTACTGTTTGGGCAAACGGCAGGGCTCAGAAGGGAAGGAGAACCAATGGAATTCTGGAGCTCAACTTTGACTGGAATATCTTGTGGATGCCATGTCACATTTGAAGAGCCACTGACATGCCAATACCGCAGAAACCCCCACAAGAGAGCCCATATTGGGATCTACAACTCTTGAGGAATTCATCTAGTGGTGTATTGGACATATTTAAACCTCAGGCGATTTACAGAATTGTAGAACATTGGGCTGCATAATGGAAAATTACCATTGTTTACACTAAACTGTTGATTTGGCCCCAAGTTTTTAATTTTCAAATGGGATAATAGGATAAATTGACAGTACAATGTGTTACACAATTTCTCCTGAGTGCACTAATACCAGTAGTTTTTGACTAATATTTAGTCAAAAACTACTTTTGAGGTATACTGCATAGCTCAAATGGGAAGGGGCGCCATATTGGAGTTCAGATTTTGCTGGAATGGTTTGAGGGTGCCATGTCACACTGGCAGAATTCCTGAGGTGCCAGAATAGCAGAACCACCCCATAAGCCACCCCATTTTATAAACTTATATATAAGGAGTCACCGCACTATACTGAGGTTGAAAAATGTGGATTGCTCACAATTAGCAATAAAGATTATTACAGTTGTCTTGCACTTACTTATACTAATGCTGCTGTTGTTATGTGTTTGAGGCCAACGAGTATAGGACTTTTTCTTCCGCTGTTGGATAATGTTGTGCGAGTGAGCAGTCTGCCCATAGACCAGTACGAGGTAGAACTGGTGGTATAAGTAGTGAGTAAAGAGCCGAGATTAACAGTCAAATGAGGCGCTGCGGTAGGGAGTGTGGTTCAGATAGGGATGGTATTTCGTGTAAGCAGGCACAGAAAGCCAAGATCAATCGTTGGGTGAAGTACTGTGGTCTGCAGTACTAGGTAGAATAATAGTTGCTTCCTTGTGCTAGAGTTGGTGGTGCAGCGTATTAGTGTCTGAAATGTGTGGAGCTGTAATAGTGAGTTGCAGAGACGCCAGCACCTCGCGTGCTCCGGCCGGAAGCAACGCTGAGGATGCGGCGTGGAGAGGGGCGGAGCTAGTGTGACGTCACAAGTTGTAAAGACGGGGACACAGGAGAGACTGATTGCCAAAGCGTTTTGAGGGGTATCTCCCCTCTTCATCAGGGTTAGCCCTTGCAATTACTAGACAGTGCAGGGTTGAGCTGTTTGTTGCCTACCCCTGACAGACCAGTGATGTGAAACACCAAATGCTGCATATAAGATAAATCTTTGCCACATGCATCAACAGAGCAGTATTTGCAGTGAACGCATTTATCTGTTAAAAGCTGAATGTGTGTCACTGTCACAATCAAAGCAGGAATGCATTGTTCTTGGTTAGCAGTGTTCCACTAGGCAAAGGAGTGGTGTGCTATTGCATAATATGAAACTAAACACTTTTTAGATTTAAAAAAAAAAAAAAACTTCACAGCAATACAAGCAAAATAATCAAATAGTACATACGTGCCCTTCTACTCCCTGTTACAGCGCTGTGTCCCTGATGGTCCTCACTGTTTTTCTGTTTTCCATGGCTGTAGACATCACAGGCCCTACCAGGTACGGACTGGGACTGAAATTCAGCCCTGGCATTTGAAATCACACAGGCTCATGCTGTCCCTGTCCCCAAGCACTAGATGAAATAAATTACTAATATTACCCTGGATGGAGGAAAGCAAGATTTACTACAAAACCAATATTTCAAATGATTCCTGTGGCCTGCTGGGGTAAGTGATGGAGTCAGCGACTTTGTGCTCTCTTAATAATATGGATGTCTTGAGAACACCCATTCTGTTAACAACATAGCAGACAAGGCGGCACATGACCAATTGGCCCTTCTGGCATTTCTAGAATTGCCAGATGGCCAGTCCGGTCCTGGGTCCTACCCAGCCAGTGATACACGATGCAACAACTGAAGCTTAAAGGGAATCTGCTAGTAGGATCAAACCTCTTAAGCTGTCTATATGGGCATGTAGGTGTCAGAAAGCTAAATAAAATTATACCCTGACATCTGTAATCTGATGTCTTATTCCAGAGAAATCCATGTTTTTCTTAAATGTAAATGACCTGTTAAGCTATGGAGGCAGATTCTCATGCAGATCTGTGTCCTGACAATAGTTCTTATTACCAGTGTGGGACATGCAACAGCTGCTCTCCTGATCTCACGTCAAAGTTGTGTCTAATCTGTTGGAGAAATTGGTCAAAATTAAGATATAGGAATTGCTCAACTTTTGGGGTGTTTAACTCACAACTGAGGAAACAAGGCGTTACAGCTGCTGCAATACCATCAGGTCTGGAGATCCATCTAGAACAATTGGTAGGGAAATAGAAGTTATAGCCTGTGCTAGATTTAAGAAATCCGGAAGACGTGGTGAGGAATTAAATCATGCGTTTTATTCTCAACGTGTTTTGAAGTTAAACCAACTTCTTCATCAGCAGAACCATAACAATAATAATATTTTGATTCTACTGATGAAGTTGTTTCAATTCAAAGAGCACTGAGAATAAACCGCAATATTGAATCCCTCACCATATCCTCCAAATTTCATGAATCTAGCTCAACAGTTCAGACTACCACTACTATCCTCCTACCAATTATGCCGATATAGATGGCTTACAAGGGTTGATCCTACTGACATATTCCCTTTACGAGCCGTTCCCCTTGCAGCCAAGGACTGCACTAAATCAGTAAGAAGTATCAAGGACACATACGGTATATTATCTAATTACTCTCCTCAACATCGGAATTGCAACACCAAGAACGAAACTGTGAAATTATGGTAATTACAGCATCGATAGACATGTAACTGATGAAAAAATAGGCACAAATTTAAAAACATCTCGAATTATTCACAATCAAGTTTGAGCGCTACATGAAGAAATGCACGTTAAGAGCACCCAGGCTGTCAATGGTTGCCCATGAGCTACATGCAGACTGGCATTGTTGCGATGAGAAATTGTTCATAGATCACACTGGAGAAACAGCAATCCCCCTGGTTCCAAATTAATGTAAGGCTGAGCTGTTAATTTACCTGGAATAAAGACTAGATGCATCCAGCTACCGTACATTATGCACCTCACACCATAATGCCGGGATTCGTATCATTGTGACATTCCCTCAAGAAGTCCTCCTCATGGCATTGCACATGAAGTTTCCATACTGTTTTCTGGTTATCATTATGCTTAAGACAAAAGAAAGACTCGTAGTAAAAGAAGATAGATCTCCATTTTAGCCTCAATTGCCAACTTGTTCTGCACCATTACAGGCTGTAAAAGCGGGACCATGAAGTAAATGGAACACATGTAGCTGGACATCTCACACTCAGCACAGTTTCATGCAAATAACTTCTGATTTGTGTAGACACTGACGTTTTAAGCTTGGGACGTGATGTCCAATTTAACTTGCAATACAGAATAGATCAATCGTGGAACTAGTGGTATGACCATTTTTCCAAAGTGTCTAAGGAGTTGGTTTTCTACAAGACAAAAATTGACTGCATGTTTCTTGTGGTAATGTGAGCAGCCTGTGTCCTAAAATGTGTTACCATGGCAGTGAATACAGATTTGTCTCCCAATGATCACATTTGGGACATCACTGGTCAGCAATTGCAAAAGGAGATGCCAGTAGCGGATCTTGATGATTTGCGTGCATTCCCCAGACAAACATTAATAACCTAATTGATAGTAGCCAAGGTGTATAAGTACGTGTATTTCCGCATGTCGTGTTCATACTCGATACTAAATAAATCGAGATATTTTGAAAATTATTGCCATTTAATTGTCACAGGTTAAAAGACAGAGAGGGGCCAGAAGATTGCAGTGTCTGATTTCACGTACTTCTGCACCGATTAGAAGCACTTCACCATAATATTAAACAGTGCAGGTTTCTGCTAGCAGTGCAGGGGTTAATCTGTTCAGTTGAAAGCTCCTGTATCTTTCCTGCTTTGATGGTTCAGCTGCTCAGTGTTGGCCACTCCTGCTATAAGTACTTGCCTCTGGCAATCAGGGATTGCCAGTGTTAGTTTCTTACTGCTTGGTTCTGCAGTTGGAGGGGTTGGTTGTTTAAGGAGGCATTTGGAGTGTTGTTCAGAAGACTGTTGCTTGATGATTTGTCTGTGTGCATATCCTCATCCTCTCCTATTTGGGTTTTCCTTCCTTTACTTCCTGGTGTTCCACTCTGTTGTTTGTGAGTGTATATTTGTACGATTGGTATTTTCATTAATCCCTGTACGTATTCCCTTGTTAGTCGGCTTTGTGTATTCTTATACACTACAACTCCCCACTTCCCTGAGTGAGGAAGGGAACAGATAAGGGCTGATTTAGGAGCTCAGCAAGGTATGTGGCCCTGGCATCTTCACCATTAGAAGTGATCTGGGAAGCAGGGATAGCTAAGATGCCCGTAGATTTAGGGATAAGGAAGGAGACCCTACCTCCGGGATATCCTGCAACAGTGCTGTGACAATAATTAATCACATGGTATCGATCACGATTTTGCAAAAATAGTAGTAGCAAAGAAAACAAGAATTTACGGTTTGTTTTTTTCTTTGTAATTGTTTATTGATATGATAACCAGATAAAATCTTCAGCAATATTTTAAGGATATTACATTTATATATGGGTACGCACATATGAAATCTCTGCACCATTTCAGCAGCTCTTGGCAGGAAAAACACAGTGGCAAAAAAGTGCATTTTTGCCTCGTATTTGACTTGCATTTTCAGTGCAGGTTTTTGCCCACTCATTAGTATTGGTGAAATCTTCAGCAAAAACAGTGAAAGAATTGACATGCTGCAGATTTAAATCAGCACCGTATCTGCAAGTTACAAAAAAGCAATGTGTGCATGAGACTCCAGGATTCTTATTCACTTTGCTGGCATCAGGAAACCCTTCAGGTTTTGTGACAAATCTGCGCTAAAAAATATGCTGCAAAAACGCAACATGTGCACACAGCCTTATGAATCCTCTTGGCTATGCAGGAAACACAAAAAATATCTAATACACAAAATAAATTTGGGACAAGCAGGCCACTACTTGGCATGATTTGGGACAGAATGCAGATGCATTTTTTTGATAATGTAAAGTTTTACATAATCAGAGCCATTCCACAGATTTGCACTTCCACACCCAAGTGTGCTTGTCCTTGCTGTCGACATCATTATCTGACATGGTAATATGCACATACATTTAAAGCTACTGAGTGTTGCATAATGAAAGGAAATAAAACACAAACACAACAGACGAATATGAGTCACAGACATTAGGAACACGCCATTGCGACTCGTGAGAGTTTACTTTATATCCAAAACAAGGTCTATTAGAGAAAAAGCAGATTTTGTCATATCAAGTCACGCCAGGAAAATAGATCTTTTATGTAAACAGACGTGACATGTGGCAAACTACTGTACAATTCATAAATCTGGCCGATTACTGATAATAATAAGAACTCGGATAATATGACATTGATTAAGTAATGTGAGCACATTTCAGCACAAAAAAAAACAGGTAGGGAACCTCACCCACTGCTGAATGCAAAAATCAATACTGAGTCCAGAGTACAAAAGATGAAATAGAAGAAATTACTATGCTATTTCCAGGTGTCAACATTCAGTGAACATACATACACAAACCTGTTTATTAACATGTCCGTTTTAAGTAACCTGCACTAATTATTTAAACTTAGTACTAACATGCAAGATAACGCTGTGTGACTACCACCTTGTCATGAACAGGACAGGTGTCAATCTTTCATTTATAAAAGTTTTTCTCTAAGGCTATGTGCATACGTTCAGGTTTTTTCGCGATAAAAATGCATAAAAAACACATACATATGAATCCTATCATTTATAATACATTCTGCAATTTTTGTGCACATTATGCGTTTTTATCCGCGAAAAAAAAACGCATCGCGGTAAAAAAAAGCAGCATGTTCATTAATTTTGCGGATTTTTCACATTTTTCCCACTATTTAATGCATTGGGGAAAAACGCACAACAAACGCATAAAAAACGCATAAAAAGCGCAAAAAAAAAAAACACATGCGGATTTCTGGCAGAGATGTCCAGTTTTTGTCAGGAAATTTCTGCAAGAAATCCTGAACGTGTGCACATACCCTAAATGTTCCACTCCTAATGAAGTGAAGTGGACAAATTTGTTATTGGTCCTTAAATGCCAAAGTGAACAGGTGTTTTTTGGGTGAGAATTTGGTTTGGTGCAATTCAGTAATTCTGTAGTGTTATATAGAGGTGTACAGTGGCATTATAGGTAAAAAATTGTCTTTGTATAGCAAGTTTCAGTACCTTATGTCACTATTGTCTAGCCCTTTTATAGGAGCGACAATGTTATTTGAGAACAAAAATATATACATACACTGTGTGCAGAATTATTAGGCAAGTTGTATTTTGATCACATGATACTTTTTATACAAGTTGTCCTACTCCAAGCTGTTCAGGCTTGAGAGCCAACTACCAATTAAGTAAATCAGGTGATGTGCATCTCTGTAATGAGGAGCGGTGTTGTCTAATGACATCAAAACCCTATATAAGGTTTGCTTAATTATTAGGCAACTTCCTTTTCCTTTGGCAAAATGGGTCAGAAGAGAGATTTGACAGGCTCTGAAAAGTCCAAAATTGTGCGATGTCTTGTAGAGGGATGCAGCAGTCTTAAAATTGCCAAACTTTTGAAGCGTGATCACCGAACAATCAAGCATTTCATGGCAAATAGCCAACAGTGTCGCAAGAAGCGTGTTGGGCAAAAAAAGCACAAAATAACTGCCCATGAATTGAGGAAAATCAAGTGTGAAGCAGCCAAGATGCCATTTGCCACCAGTTTTGCCATATTTCAGAGCTGAACGTTACTGGAGTAACAAAAAGCACAAGGTGTGCGATACTCAGGGACATGGCCAAGGTAAGGAAGGTGAAAAACCAACCACCTTTGAACAAGAAACATAAGATAAAACATCAAGACTGGGCCAAGAAATATCTTAAGACTGACTTGTCAAAGGTTTTATGGACTGATGAAATGCGAGTGACTCTTGATGGCCCAGATGGATGGTCCAGAGGCTGGATCAGTAAAGGGCAGAGAGCTCCACTCCGACTCAGACGCCAGCAAGGTGGAGGTGGGGTACTGGTATGGGCTGGTATCGTCAAAGATGAACTTGTGGGACCTTTTCAGGTTGAGGATGGAGTGAAGCTCAACTCCCAGACCTACTGCCAGTTTCTGGAAGACAACTTCTTCAAGCAGTGGTACAGGAAGAAGTCGGTATCATTCAAGAAAATCATGATTTTCATGCAGGACCATGCTTCATCACATGCCTCCAACTACTCCACAGCGTGGCTGGCCAGTAAGGGTCTCAAAGAAGAAAAAATAATGACATGGCCCCCTTGTTCACCTGATCTGAACCCCATAGATCAGCGCCCAAACAGTGGTTCCCCCCCACATATGGGGTATCAGCGTACTTAGGACAAATCGGACAACAACGTTCGGGGTCCACTTTCTCCTTTACCCTTGGGAAAATAAAAAAATTGTTGCTAAAAGATAATTTTTGTGACTAAAAAGTTAACGGTGCATGGTGGCTCAGTGGATAGCACTGCAGCCTTGCAGCGCTGGAGTCCTGGGTTCTAATCCCACCTTGGACAACATCTGCAAGGAGTTTGTATATTCTCCCCGTGTTTGCGTGAGTTTCCTCCGGGCACTCCGGTTTCCTCCCACATTCCAAAGACATACTGACATAATGGAAATTTAGATTGTGAGCCCCATTGGGGACAGTGATGATAATGTGTGCAAAACTGTAAAGCGCTGCGGAATATGTTAGCGCTATATAAAAATAAAGATTATTATTATTATTATTATTATATGTTCATTTTTTCCTTCCATGTTGCTTCTGCTGCTGTGAAACACCTGAAGGGTTATTAAACTTTTTGAATGTGGTTTTGAGCACCTTGAGGGGTGCAGTTTTTAGAATAGTGTCACTTTTGGGTATTTTCAGCCATATAGACCCCTCAAGATGACTTCAAATGTGAGGTGGTCCCTAAAAAAAATGGTTTTGTAAATTCTGTTGTAAAATTGAGAAATCGCTGGTCAAATTTTAACCCTTATAACTTCCTAGCAAAAAAAAATTTTGTTTCCAAAATTGTGCTGATGTAAAGTAGACATGTGGGAAATGTTATTTATTAACTATTTTATGTCACATAACTCTCTGGTTTAACAGAATAAAAATTCAAAATTTGAAAATTTTCAAAATTTTCGCCAAATTTCTGTTTTTTTTCACAAATAAACGCAAAAATTATCGACCTAAATTTACCACTAACATGAAGCCCACTATGTCACGAAAAAACATTCTCAGAATCGCTAGGATCCATTGAAGCATTCTTGAGTTATTACCTCATAAAGGGACACTGGTCAAAATTGCAAAAAACGGCCAGGTCATTAAGGTCAAAATAGGCTGGGTCATGAAGGGGTTAAAGGGAAGCCACTGCGGTGTTCAAAGGATTGATGCAATAGGAGTACACGGAGGTTGATTGATTTCTGGTGAAAGTAGGGTTTTAATGAGGCTGTCCACTGAAGGGAGGGGCACCATTTCAATTTCAGTTAGCGGAAAAGCTGATTTGTCTACATGTCGGTATCACATGGTAGACACCAAACAATAACACAGCACTGTGACCCTAAACTTAATTCTCCCCCTGCTTTTGCAAAAGCATAGAAGAGGAGGAGTGAGGTCAGAGACATGCAAGCAGGTCCAGCCCACATTTACTGCAGTTGTAATGTGAGCTAGCAGTGCACTAGGTTTCATGTCAAATGTCGACTATTCAACTTACGGTTACAACAATATTTTTATCAGTGCTTCAGAATAAGACACAAATGTGTAGAATGCAGGAAATGGTCTTTGACTCGATGTTTGGGCAGCATGAATCCTGTAATATTTCTCTTTAAGCCTATACACATTTGTGCAGTCAGACATCTTCAGTATACCCACCCAGACACACACATTATATATATATATATATATATATATATATATATATCGACATACCCATAGGCCTGCATTATGCAGATATACACAAAAAAGTGTGTCCTTATAGCTTACTTTTTTTAAGGGTACTGAAAATTTTAGGCTACTAAGCTTTTAGTAACCACTTCAAAGGATAAAGTGCCTTGAAAAACTATATATACACCATGAACTCTTCCATGTTATTTCATGTTAATCCCAGAAACTTAAGTGTATTTTATTGGGATTTTATGTGATGTACCAACAAGTAGAAAGTATTTGTAAAGTGTAAAGGAAATGATACATAATTTTCTAAATATTTTGAAAATATTAACTTGAAAACGTTGACATGCATTTGTAGTCAGCTCCCTGAAGTTAATACTTTGTAGAACCACCTTCCACTACAATTAATGTTGCAAGTCTTTTGTGGAATGTCTCCAGCAGCTTTGCACATCTATAGGCTGAAATTTTTGCCCAATTCTTTTTGCACACTAGGTCTAGCTGGTAAGATTGGATGGTGAGCATTTGTGAACAGCAATTTTCAGAACATGTCACAGATTCTCAATGGGATTTAGCTCAGGACTGTGACTGGGCCACTCAAACACACAAATTGATTTGATCTAAACCATTCCATTGTAGATCTGGCAGTATTTTTAGGGTCGTTGTTTTACTAGAAGGTGAACCCACACCCCAGTCTCAAGTCATTTGCAGCCTGTAACAGGTTTTCCTCCAGCATTGCCCTGGTTTTAGCTCAATCCATCTTCCCATCACCTCTGCTTACCTGTCCCTGTTGAGGAAAAGCATCCCCCACAACATTATGCTGCCACCACCATGCTTGACCGCAGGGATGGCATTTTCAAGGTGATGTGCAGTGTTAGTTTTTAGCCTCACATAGCGTTTTGCATTTAGCCCAAAAAGCTCTACTTTGGTCTTATATGATCAGAGCACCTTATTCCATATTCTAGCAGTCTCCCCTACATAGCTTTTCGCAAACAGGAAATGGGGCTTCTTATGGCTTGCTTTCAAAAATGGCTTTCTTCTTGCCACTGTTCTATCAGGGCCATGTCTGTGGAGTAAAAAACTAATAGTTTCATGTTCACAGATTCTCCCACCTAAGCTGTGGATCTCTGCAGCTCCATTAGAATGACCATGGGCCTCTTTGCTGCTTCTTATCAGTGCTCTCCTTGCTTTGGAGGTCAGTTTAGGTGGATGGCCATGTCTGGGTAGGTTTGCAGCTGTGCCATACTCCTTCCATTTTTGGATGATAGATTTTACAGTGCTCCATAAGATGATGAAATGTGGCTTTATTTTTATTTATTTTTTTTCTATAGCTTAACCCTGTTTTATTCTTCTCCACAACTTTACCCCTGACCTGTCTGGTGTGTTCCTTGGAAATTAAACAACATAATAAAAACTAATATTCTAAAAGAAACCTCTGAGGTCTTCACAGAACAGCTGTAGTTATACTGAGAATAAATTACACACAGCTGCACTCAATTTACCAATTGTGCCTTCTGGAGGTAAATGGTCACTCAGGTCACTTATTTAGTGCTTCAGACTACATGGGGCTGAATACAAATGTCAGAATTTTTAAATTTATATTTTTAAATATTTAGAAAACCATGTATCATTTCTTTTACACTTCACAAATACTTTCTGCTCTGTATTGGTATATATTATAAAATCCCAATAAAACACACAGAAGTTTGTGGGTGTACGGGGAAAAAATGTGGAAACATTAATGGGATATGAATACTTTTTCAAGGCACTATAAAGTAAATGTAGATCTTATCTATATAAATATATAATTGTCTAAGGGGTACTTCCGTCTGTCTGTCTTTCTGTCTGTAACGGAAATCCCGCGTCGCTGATTGGTAGCGGTCACCAGGCCGTGATCAATCAACGATGGGCACAGTCCGGCCGAGAATTAGTCCCTCCCTACTTCCGTCCAGTCAGTGCCCGGCGCCCGCTCCATACTCCCCTCCAGTCAGCGCTGACACAGGGTTAATGGCAGCGTTAACGGACCACGTTATGTCGTGGGTAACGCACTCCGTTAACGCTGCTATTAACCCTGTATGACCAACTTTTTACTATTGATGCTGCCTATGCAGCATCAATAGTAAAAAGATCTAATGTTAAAAATAATAAAAAAACAAAAAACCTGCTATTCTCACCTTCCGTCGTCCGCCAGCTTCCGTTCCCAGAGATGCATTGCGAAATTACTCAGAAGACTTAGCGGTCTCGCGAGACTGCTAAGTTATCTGGGTAATTTCGCAATGCATCGCTGGGAACGGAAGCTGGCGGCAGCAGCCTGCGATTCGGGACAGCTTCGCTGGACGCCGGCGGGTGAGTATATAACTATTTTTTATTTTAATTATTTTTTTTTAACAGGGATATGGTGCCCACACAGCTATATACTACATGGGCTGTGTTATATACTGCGTGGCTGCTATATACTACGTGGCCAGTGTTATATACTGCATGGGCTGTGTTATATACTGCGTGGGCTGTGTTATATACTGCGTGGGCTGTGCTATATACTGTATTACGTGGGCTGTGTTATATATTACGTGGGCTGTGTTATATACTGCGTGGCTGCTATATACTACGTGGCCAGTGTTATATACTGCATGGGCTGTGTTATATACTGCGTGGGCCGTGTTATATACTGCGTGGGCTGTTTTATATACTGCGTGGCCTGTGTTATATACTGCGTGGGCTGTGCTATATATTACGTGGGCCGTGTTATATACACTATGTGGCTGTGTTATAGACTGCGTGTCTGCTACATACTACATGGCTCCTATATACTACGTGGCCTGTGCTATATACTATGTGGCTGCTATATACATACATACATATGCTAGAATACCTGATGCGTTAGAATCGGGCCACCATCTAGTTAATAATAAGTGAATGGAAGTTAGCTCTGATCCCAAGAGTATACATTACCGTAGTACAAATTGTGACACAAAGTTTGATGTGGATTGTAAGCCAAACATGCAGGAATACTTATAGCAACACAAAATGATTACAATAAAATATATATGTTTTTTTTTAATTATTGCTTGCTAAGTAAAGGCTTATCAACAAATTACCAAATCTTTTTAAAACGTGAAAAATATGCCACCTAGTGGCAACATCCTGAAATACCTTTAGCCAGCCCCATTCATTTTGCATTATGCTGCAGATCACATTACAACCATGCAATTTTCCGGCAGTTGTTTGGAACCCTGATTTTTTTCATCAAATTTTCAATTTTGTAGGTAACCAGCACGATGGGATTTTAAAACATAAATTAAACACTTAGCAAAATAATGCAATTTTCCACTGCTCAAACACAGCAGAAATAACTGGTTTGAATTGATAAAAATCAACAAATTGAAACTTACTGGAAACAGTTTGGTCCAAAAACCATTGCTAAATTGTAGACATTCATTTTGTTTTCTGTACGGTGTTGAACCAACTGTGTCAGAAAATGGCAGAGGTATTTCAGCAGGGTATAATGTGTGTCCGGCAATTCCTTTATAAGCTCCTTCAAGCCGTTTTCTCTGTGTGCATCACTTCCGCTCTCTGTGAAGACAAATAAGAGGAGCTTAATGCTTTTCTGAATGTGTCATAAAACTAAAGATTCCCATAACAGAACGTTAGAATCACATCACTAATGTCAATGGTGGGGGTTCTCAGGTCTCATCCGCAGCTAAACATTTTATCTCTGTGCATCAAAGACAAACTTTGTCTTTACAAATTTTCAGCCTTGAAAAGGTTAATAATAGACCTTCTGGTGCTGGAGACATGAGGAGACTTACTGACCAGAGAGGCTTTTTGGATGTTCAATCTTGGCACTCTATGTATCATTATTAACATCATCTTCGTTTTCCCATCTATTCCCCCCACACTTTTTTCTGTTTCATTTAATATGTACAGTACATATTTGATTTTTGACATGTTCACGAATATATGCTCATTTTAATTTATTTGCCTTGTTTTTGATTTTCTATCACCACTTGTTCCTTCTAATCATTTGTCTTATTTAATTAGTTCACCTGTGTATTTAGAGGTGACCATTATTCGCCAGGACAAGCTTTGGCAAGGAACAAGACTACGTTCGAAATGCGTCGTTTCCATCTATCTGCCTTGGATGGAATTTTTTATATGGAATAAAGAAAATATATATTTTTACCAGGAGCTAGAATATATCCCTCATGATTTTGTTTGCTACACGAAAGGTCAGAATGTGTTTTATTGTGCATACTGAATTATTATCAATGATTTTTACTTTCAAACTAAAATGTTGTCAGAATCCCAGAGGGGTAACTTAAAGGTGTTTTTCCACCAACAAAGTACATTTTAATTACTAGATCTTGGAATAAGTTCCACAATTGGATGTGCTTTTAAATAAAATGTTCCTGTGCTGAGATAATCTTATAAATGTGCCCCTGCTGTGTACTGTGTAATGGCTGTGTCTGACCGTACAGGAACTTGGTCTGATCATACCACAGCTCCTGGGCAGGGGAGGAGAAAAAGCGGGGATACAGATAGTACAGCACGAGATCACAAACGATTCTGTGAGGCAAAACATTTCCCTGCCTGTTTTAAGCAATGTTTTACCCCAAAGAATCATTTGCTATGCTGTGCTGTCCTGTCTGCATCCCTACTTTTGCTTCCTCTCCTGCCCAGGAGCTGTGGTATGATCAGCTCATGTCCCTGCACAGTCAGAAACAGCCATTACACAGTACACAGCAGGGGCACATTTATAAGATTATCTCAGCACAGGAACAGTTAAAAAAAAAAAAAAACACATCCAATTGTGGAACTTATTATTCCAAGATCTATTAATCGAAAAGTTGATAAAAATTAACGTTGTTCGTGGGAAAACCCCTTTAAGGAGTGAAGGAGACTGAAGGCTAATAGGCCCTGATACAAAGACTGTAACATGATGTGCCATTTATAATGACGCTGCATGTGAACCTAGCCTAATTAAGATCAGTGCATCTTTACCCTAATGACATGTCTTGAGCGACGGCCAGGCAGCTCCCATATGTTATGTGATCCCTCTGAAATTGGTGACTTCCCTCTATATTTATCTAATGTGTATGGGTATGTCTAAAGAATGCAATATAATAAAAAATACTATAAAGTAGATTGTAAATGTCCATGCCTTGATGAATTGCATTATTCTTGCTAATTAATTCAGAAAATAAAAAGTAAAATATCAGTCCAGCAGAAAAGTATAAACGGGTATATTTCAACTCAAGATTTTACTTCCTACGTGCAAACATATTTCATATGAAAGTACTCAATAGCCATTTTTCACTCAGCGGAATTATGAAGCAAGTGCAATCGTATAGAAAATAAAAGAACAATAACAGACACTGTGATGATCTATTAGGAAATGGCCAAGAGACATTCTGGCTTCACTGGATTTCTCATTCTGGACCAAACGCTCTCAATGGCAAGTTCTCTATTCAGCACTTGGAGAATCTGTGTTCGGACACTGCAGCCTTTCATGGACAGACACTGGGATCCCTGGGAGAAGTGTGCGACATGGCACGTCTTAACACGATTTTTAGACAACACTGACAGCGAGCTGTCGTATTTAAAATGGAGGACACTGCGAGCTCATCTTAAAACAATCATCCACACTGTACGTTACTTACGTTCATTTTTATATATGGGCATAAAAGTTGACAAATAATATGTATGACAACCTAGATTTCACATATTGTAATATGCATCTTTATGGGGATTTCTGGCCTTATGTAATTAAAGGCTAAGGTGTAACCAAATGAGCTCCAACAAAAAGGAGATATGTATTATATATAAAAATTTGACAATTTATTCGTATGCCTTCTAAAAAATAAACCACAAATTAAAATACAAAAATAAAAATCACTTCACTTCCAATCAATTACAAAATTAGAGGAAGGAGGCCGATATGCAAAAATACCATGATCATATTATATACTAGATAGTGGCCCGATTCTAACGCATCGGGTATTCTAGAATAGGTATGTAATTTATTTATGAAGATTTCAGAATAATGCAATGAATACACAGAATTCGACGGGCGCGACCAATTAGCGAAGCGTGGTTCAAATCCCGCGCCAATTCACGGCCGGACTGCGTCTGTCGCTGATTGGTCACGGCCGGCCGGGCGCGACCAATCAGTGAAGCCAGGGCCAGCTCCAGGTTTTTGAGGGCCCCGGGCGCAAGAGTCTCACAGCACACATAGCATATAACACAGCCCACGTAGTACTGTATATAGCACAGCCACGTAGTATATAGCACAGCCACGTAGTCTATAGCACAGCTACGTAGTCTATAGCACAGCCACGTAGTATATAGCACAGCCACGTAGTATATAGCACAGCCAATGTAGTATATAGCACAGCCCATGCAGTAAATAACACAGCCCACGCAGTATATCATACAGCCCACGTAGTATATAGCACAGCCCACGTAATATATAGCACAGCCAGAAAATCGAAGAGAAAAAAAGCATTACTGCAATAGGTCGCACACCTTCAAAAAATGAACAACAATATGCATAAAATACAAGCTGATTTTATTAACAGATCAAAAAGAACACATCACAAACAATTAAAACCATAGTTAAAAACATATAAGCACCATCGAAAACACACAGGAAAAACGGACCATAGCACAGTGTAGTAAGGTGACCCAAAATAAACCTAATGGCTCATGGGGTATAGCGCAAACAAATATATACAAACCGGGACAGTGCCAAAATAGTTTGCAAGGAAACACACACAGTGCCCCGCAGACAAAAAAGTAATAGGCACAAGTGATTGTGCCCAAAAGATAGTCAGAAGAAGGCGAGCCCAAAAAAAAAGGCTACTTGGTCACCTCCTCCTTACAAATGACCTCCGCTTCAAAAGCTCATGATGAGTTGCATAAAAAACACCAGCAAATGCCCTGATGAAAAAGCAGCGTTTTTCACCAAAAAAAGTGTATGAATCCATGTTCAACTGTATATTTGGTCTGCATAAATAAACACGCAACATATTATATGCACAATTGTGCTTGAAAGTTTGTGAACCCGTCAAAATTTTTCATATTTTGACATAAATTTTACCTAAAACTACATCAGATTTTTACAGTCCTAAAAGTAGATATGGAAAACTAAATCAAACAAATGAGTCAAAAATACTACTCTCTTATTTTTTTATTGAAGTAAATGCGCCAATATCAAGCCTGAGTGACAAAAGTATGTAAACCTTTAGGATTAGCAGATAAATTGAAGGTGAAATTGGAGTCTGGCATTTTCTATCAATTGGATGACAATCAAAGGTGAGAGGGAGACCTGTTTTATTTAATCCTTTAGCGACCACGGATATGCCTTTTTACAGTAGTCATCAAGAGGCTATGTGCCCACGATCTGGAATAATAGCGTTTTGGATGCAGCCTATTTTTGCTGCGTCCAAAACACTGGGTTCTACATTACACACATTTCTTTTGGAACTATGCAGATTTCCCGCATCCAATGACAGTCTATTGGGGAAATACACAGTGTATCCACTACCAAAATTCACATGCAGCGGCTTGTAAACCAGCACCGCAGGTCAGTTTCTATAAATCCCATCCATTGTGCTTGTAATGTAGAAAACAGCGTTTTGGACTCGGCAAAATACGCTGCGTCCAAAATGCTACTATTCCCAATTGTGGGCACGTAGCCTTAATCCTCAGTGCTGAGGATCATGTCTATAGATAACCCCAATGGACGAAAATGCAGTGGGTCGGCCGTATATGACACCTCCCATCCCGTGGCGGCATCGGTCCCGGAACCAATTGGGGCTGATTAACCCTTTAGATGCTGCTGTCAATCACAACAGCATCTAGATGTGTTATGAATATCAGAGTCTTATATTCACAACACATTTGTGGAAGTGCATTATGGCATGAACAAAGGAGATTTCTGAACACCTCAGAAGAGTTGTTGATGCTCATCAAGCTGGAAAAGGTTTCAAAACCATTTATAGTTTGGACTTTACCAACCCACAGTCATACAGACTTTGTACAAATGGAGGAAATTTAAGACCAATATATTGGGCAGCAGTGGTTAGCACTGTAACTTTGCAGAACTGGGGTCCTGGGTTCAAAACCCACCAAGGACAACATCTGCACAGAGTTTGTTCCCCCCCCCCCCCCCCGTGACTGAGTGGGTGTTTTCAGGTTTCCTCCAACACTGCAAAGACATACTACTAAAGAATTTAGATTGTGAACTACAATGGGAAAAGTGTCAATAATGTCTGTAAAGTGCTGTAGAATATGCTGGCGCTGTATTTTCAAAGAATAATAAAATAATAATCCCTCCCCAGAAATGGTTGACCAACACAGATCACTCCAAGAGCAAATTATAGTCTTTACAAAGGTATCCGCTAAGCAACTAAGCCTCCCTCGTGTTCACTAGTTCATGAGTTCACGATCAGGAAGACCATGAACAGAAATATTGTTCATTTCAGTATTGTAAGTAGATAGCCACTGGTCTACAAAAAGAACATTGCTGTCTATCGGTAGATCTACTAAAGACCACTTGGACAAAGCATTAGGCTATTAGAACAAGGTTTTGTTGATGGATGAGAAGCATTATGGGCCCAATTTATCAAGACCAGCATGGTTCACATAGGTCTTGATGATCAAGGGGCCCTCCTGATTCATGAAGTGGTGCAGACTTTGCGATCTGTTAACACTTTCACGCCAGAACACATTTTGCGATTTTTTTGAACGTTTTTACGCCAGAATTCTGAAGTGAAAGCTTTGATGAATCCAGCCCTATGTTTGGAGAAATAAAAATACTTATTCTATCTGTGCACATAGTGGTGGTAGTTCTGTGGGTTGGGCATGTTCTGCTGCAGATGAGCCAGGAAGACTCGCCAACATGGATGGAACAATGAATTCTTAATTTTAACAGCAAAATGTCAGGATATACGTTTATGAGCTGAATATAAAGAGAACATGAGTCATGCAGCAAGCTAATGACCCAAAGAACACAATTTGTTCTACAAAACAATGGTTAACCCCTTAACAACATCTCCAAATATGAAAGGTGCACGTCGGAAGTGGGTGTAAGGAGACAGCTCACACAGTGAGCCCGTCCCATACAGGTGATGACTGCATTACAACTAGGATAATCGTCTGCTAACGTGTTAAATGCCACTGTCAATCTCTGACAGCAGCTTTCAACACACGCCGACCTGCACGTGTCATTTTCTCCGCCCATCGGCATGCCCGTGATGTCATTGCGGGTCGCCGATGGGTTGCCATGACAGCTGGGGATCAGCTGATGACCCATGTTCTTGTCATTATGGAGCTCCTTTCAAACCCTGCCTGTGGCTGGAATTCAAAAGACCAGCATTTTTGCTAAATGCAGCAATGCTGTCCCATAGCTGTATATGGCACAAGCGATCGGACAATTGCATCTTCGATTCTCCTAAGTGGACTAACAATAACAGCAAAAAGTAAAAAAAAAAAAAAAAAAAAAAAAAAAATTGTTTTAAAAAAATATAAACAAAATAAGTCAAAATTATTATTTTTTTTTTGTCACATCAATTCCACAAAAAAGGCTGCAACAAGAGATCAAGAAGTCACACCTAATAAAACATCTTGTCTCGCAAAAAATAAGCCATCACTCAGCTCCATCGATGAATAAAAATGTTTTCAGTCTCGGGAAATGGTGACAACCCCATAAATGATTTCTTGCAAAATTCAGATTTTTTTTTTTAACCACTAAAATAATAAAACAATTGGACACGTTGGGTATCGCCTTAATCGTATTGATGAGGAAAATCATATTACATCATTATTTTTACCACAAAATGTACGCCGTAAAACAAATTGGCAAAAAAAAATGTCAGAATTGTGTTTTTATCACAATTTTACCGCACAGTACACTGTGGTAAAACGCATGGTATAATTCAAAAGTACAACTCATCCTGCAAAATACAAGCCCTCATAGGTCAATGTGGACAGAAAAATAAAAAAGTTATATCTCTGAGAAGAAGGGGATGGAGAAAAGGAATGCAAAATGGAAATTTGCCACTGCGTGAAGGGATTAAAGAAGAAGAAAGCTAAAGTTTTGGAATGGATAAGTCAAAGTCCTGATCTTTATCTTGCAGAAATGTTGAAGAAAGATCTGAAGCGAGCAGTTCATGGGAGAAAATCTACCAACATAAGAGAGTTGAAGTTGTTGTGTAGGGACGAATGGGCTAAAATTCCTCCAAGCTAATATACAGCATTATTCAATTTCTGAAAACTTTAAATGCAGTTACTGCTGCATATGGGAGTCACTATAGATTCTGAAAGCAAAGGTTCACGTACTTTTACTGCTCACAGATTTGTGACATTGGATTATTTTCCTCAATCAAAAAGTTAAAAAATCTATTATTTTTTAACTTATTTGATTTTATTCTCTTTATCTACTGTTAGGACTTGTAAAATCTGATGTAGTTTTAGGTCAAATTTATTCAGAAATACGGAAAATTCTGAAGGGATCACAAACTTTCAAGTAGCACTGTAGACTTAATTAGCACAATTAGATTAGTAAAAGGCATCACAAAACATTATGGCGAGATAAAAACTAAAATAGCAAAAAGGGTTGTCCATGACTTCTAATATCTGAGTATCCTGACACCCACACCACCACCTGTTTGCAGCTCCGCAGTTGTCAGATGTCCTGTACTCAGTGGACAGTCAGAACAACACATCTCCAAACCCTGTGTGGTAGCATTCTCAGACACTGCAGCTCAGCCCCCATCCATCAACTGCAAAGTCATTGAATAAAGGTGGTACTTTTCAATTACAGTGCCTTGCGAAAGTATTTGGCTCCCTGGAATTTTTCAACCTTTTCCCACATATCATGCTTCAAACATAAAGATACCAAATGTAATTTTTTGGTGAAGAATCAATAACAAGTGGAACACAATTGTGAAGTTGAACAAAATTTATTGGTGATTTCAAATTTTTGTGGAAAATCAAACTGAAAAGTGGGGCGTGCAATATTATTCGGCCTCTTTACTTTCAGTGCAGTAAACTCACTCCAGAAGTTCACTGGGGATCTCTGAATGATCCAATGTTGTCCTAAATGCCTAATGATGATAAATATAATCCACCTGTGTGTAATCAAGTCTCCGTATAAATGCACCTGCTCTGTGATAGTCTCAGGGTTCTTTTTGAAGCACAGAGAGCATCATGAAGACCAAGGAGCACAACAGGCAGGTCCCTGATACTGTTGTGGAGAAGTTTAAAGCCGGATTTGGATAAAAAATGATTTCCAAAACTTTAAACATCCCAAGGAGCACTGTGCAAGCGATCATATTGAAATGGAAGGAGTATCCTACCACTAGAAATCTACCAAGACCCGGCCGTCCCTCTAAACTTTCATCTCAAACAAGGAGAAGACTGATCAGAGATGCAGCCAAGAGGCCCATGATCACTTTGGATGACCTGCAGAGATCTACAGCTGAGGTGGGACAGTCTGTCCATAGGACAACAATCAGTCGTACACTGCACAAATCTGGCCTTTATGGAAGAGTGGCAAGAAGAAAGACATTTCTCAAAGCTATCCATAAAAAGTGTTGTTTAAAGTTTGCAACAAGCCACCTGGGAGACACACCAAACATGTGGAAGAAGGTGCTGTGGTCAGATGAAACCAAAATCGAACTGTTTGGCAACAATGCCAAAAGATATGTTTGGCGTAAAGGTAACACAGCTCATCCCCCTGAACACACCATCCCCAATGTCAAACATGGTGGTGGCAGCATCATGGTTTGGGTCTGCTTTTCTTCAGCAGGGACAGGGAAGATGGCTAAAATTGATGGGAAGATGGATGGAGCCAAATACAGGACCATTCTTGAAGAAAACCTGTTGGAGTCTGCAAAAGACCAGAGACTGGGATGGAGATTTGTCTTCCAACAAGACAATGATCCCAAACATAAAGCCAAATCTACAATGGAATGGTTCACAAATAAACGTATCCAGATGTTAAAATGGCCAAGTCAGAGTCCAGACCTCAATCCAATCGAGAATCTGTGGAAAGAGCTGAAAACTGCTGTTCACAAACGATCTCCATCAAACCCAAACAATCTCCATCGAACCTCACTGAGCTCGAGCTGTTTGCCAAGGAAGAATGGGCAAGAATTTCAGTCTCTCGATGTACAAAACTGATAGAGACATACCCCAAGCGACTTGCAGCTGTAATCGCAGCAAAAGGTGGCACAACAAAGTATTAATTTAAAAGGGGCCGAATAATATTGCACTCCCCACTTTTCAGTTTTTGATTTTCCACAAAAATTTTAAACAAATAAATTTAGTTCAACTTCACAATTGTGTTCCACTTGTTGTTGATTCTTCACCAAAAATTTACATTTGGTATCTTTATGTTTGAAGCATGATATGTGGGAAAAGGTTGAAAAGTTCCAGGGAGCCGAATACTTTCGCAAGGCACTGTATGTAGAAACATAGGAACTATAATATTCGATCATAAAATAGTCCTTACCAAGTAATAAGCAATGATTTGGTACCTAACCTGTCTGCCTTTTCTTACATGCAGTCTTGGTTGCTGTCATTTGATCTGTTTTCTATTCAAGAGGAAGCAAGCACATGGACTGCTTTTGTCTGTATTTGTGTCTACTTCATCACACTTTTGCATGTTAGGTATTTTGGCCCTGTATCTATAGTTAATTATTAATATTGGTTTTCCATTTGTAATTTTTCTATCAGTTTGCTTGTTATAACAATAACAAACTCATCATTATCCACAGATTGTAGGCTTGTGAGCAGGTCCCTTACTCCTCTTGTTGGAATTGTTCAATAATGTTTTGCTGGGTAATGTCTTACAACCATCATACATTCGTCCCCTGATTTATACAGTTCTGTAGAATATGTTGGCGCTATAGAAATAAAATTAGCATCACCTGCTCCAGCGATGCCATTCCTATGCTGCTCCCAGTCTTTGCTGAGAGGCTGCAGCGGTGACATCATGTCTACAGCACATGTGCCTGATACAGCCAATCACTGAGCTTACCAGACAGAAAATGGTTTATAAGGATGCCCGTGTCAGCTCTTCATGACAGCATTGTTCAAGGAGGTATATATAGAGGCACTGCCATTATCTAGAAGTCATGCAGTTCACCCTCCAAACCCACCCTTCCAGGCTTCATTAACACCACCTTTACCCGTCTACGTTGCAACCAGCCCTCCCCGAGCCTCATGGTTGTGCCACTGCCTTGTTCTCTCCGGGTACACGCAGGGCAAAGTGGTGTACTCTGCCCAGTTTAATTGTTGCTATATCCAGGCAACAGTTCATCTGTGAGTTTTGGAAAAAAAGGATAGTAGAGCAGACCAGTAATAAATATGCTTAACTAACCCACCGACTACATTAGTATACCATACACGTGTAGAAGTTTAATTACACATATTGTAGCAATGGAGATTTTATAACTGCATTCCCATCTGGTATACCGTCGACGTTCATGTTTAGGGACTAGTGTTGAGTGAATATAGTGGTTACTCGACATTTCCCGAGCACGCTCAAGGGGTCCCCCGAGTATTTTTTAGTGCTCGGAGTTTTAGTTTTCATCGCCGCAGCTGAATGATTTACATCTGTTAGCCAGCATAAGTACATGTGGGGGTTGCCTGGTTGCTAGGGAATCCCCACATGTAATCAAGCTGGCTAACAGATGTAAATAATTCAGCTGCGGAGATGAAAACTGTTATGAACTGGTGGTTTAGGAGCAACATAAGACGAGCTCTGGAGGAGGTGGTACCTGTACTAACCGCAGTTCCTGAGCTTATCACAACACTAGAAGTAGCCGTGGGATGTTCCTGTCACTCCCTAGACACCTCGTCACAGCCGGAGGACTAACTACCCCTAAAGATGGAAACAGGAAAGCTATCTTGCCTCAGAGAAAATCCCCAAAGGAAAGGCAGCCCCCCACAAATATTGACTGTGAGTGGAGAGGGAAATGACATACGCAGAATGAAATCAGAATGTAGCAAAGGAGGCCAGTCTAGCTAGATAGATAGAACAGGACAGAATACTGTGCGGTCAGTATAAAAAAACTAGAAAAATCCACCACAGAGTTTACAAAAATCTCCACACCTGACTAAAGGTGTGGAGGGCAAATCTGCTTCCCAGAGCTTCCAGCTTAACTGAATAAATCCATACTGACAAGCTGGACAAGAAAAAACATAGAAAGAGCTGAACGATTAAGTCCACAATATGTGGACAGCAAAAGAACAAGCAAGGACTTATCTTTGCTGAACTGGTCAGAATATCAGGGAAATCCAAGCAGAGATGTGAATCCAACCAGGAACCATTGACAACTGGCCCAGGCTGAAGGATAGAGCCAGGATAAATAGCCGAGCCAGAAAGACGATCAGTGGAAGCAGCTGCTGACTGCTAAATCCAAGGAGCAGCAGTTCCACTCAAAACCACCGGAGGGAGCCCAAGAGCAGAACTCACAAAAGTGCCACTTACAACCACCGGAGGGAGCCCAAGAGCGGAATTCACAACAGAAAACTAAAACCCCAAGCACTAAAAAATACTCGGAGGACACCTGAGCGTGCTCGGGAAATCTCGAGTAACGAGTATATTCGCTCATCACTATTAGGGACCTAAGCTTGTGACATGATCCCCAAAGTTATTGCAAAATTTCGCTGTTCTCATAAAATGACTGAGTCACCAAGGACGTAACACATGGTGGATAGGTTTGAGCTCGGTGTCATAAAAGGCTTGAAGTTAATTCAGTGTTATATTCTACTTGTGGAAGAAGACGTTAGTCAAGCATGTTAATGAACAGAGCAAACAATGAATGAAGCAGGATGTCAATTCAACAGTTCCTTAGTTGCAACAGCATTCTGAACATTTTTAGTTTCTTAGTAAAAGTACATACGGTATTTGTTCTTTTTGTCTTAGAGAAAAAGAAGCAAGAATGTGGAAAGTGAGAAGAGACCCTAAGAAATCTCTCATATTGAATGCCAATTTCAAAATCTTTTTTTTTTTAGGTTGGTCACCTTTGAACATGGAGCTGCTGTGTGAGAAAGGAGAATGGATTTCATTTTAAGCCCCATTATAATCACGTCTTATAAATCACACCTAAGGGAGTAACAGGACTACTTGAGATATTATGGCCCCGATACATTAAAGCAATTTAGCCAGAATTTTGACCAAATTTACAGGCACCATATGTGGGGGGGAACCACCGTTTGGGCGCATGGGAGAGCTCGGAAGGGAAGGAGTGCCATTTGGAATGCAGACTTAGATGGAATGGTCTGCAGGCGTCACATTGCGTTTGCAGAGCCCCTAATGTACCTAAACCGTAGAAAGCCCCCACAAGTGACCCCATATTGGAAACTAGACAACCAAAGAAACTTATCTAGATGTGTTGTGAGAACTTTGAACCCCCAAGTGTTTCACTACAGTTTATAACGCAGAGCCGTGAAAATAAAAAATCATTTTTTTCCACAAAAATTATTTTTTAGCCCCCAGTTTTGTATTTTCCCATGGGTAACAGGAGAAATTGGACCCCAAAAGTTGTTGTCCAATGTGTCCTGAGTATGCTGATACCCCATATGTTGGGGTAAACCCCTGTTTGTGTGCACGGGAGAGCTCGGAAGGGAAGGAGCACTGTTTTACTTTTTCAATGCAGAATTGGCTGGAATTGAGATTGGACGCCATGTCGCGTTTGGAGAGCCCCTGATGTGCCTAAACAGTGGAAACCCCCCAATTATAACTGAAACCCTAATCCAAACACACCCCTAACCCTTATCTCAACTGTAACCCTAACCACGCCCCTAACCCTGACACACCCCTAACCCTAATCCCAACCCTATTCCCAACCGTAAATGTAATCCAAACCCTAACCCTAACTTTAGCCCTAACCCTAACTGTAGCCCTAACCCTAGCCCCAACCCTAGCCCTAACCCTAGTCCTAACCCTAACCCTAACCCTAGCCCTAATAGGAAAATGGAAATAAATACATTTTTTAAATTATTTAATTTTTCGTAACTAAGGGGGTGATGAAGGGGGGTTTGATTTACTATTTATAGCGTTTTTTTAGCGGATTTTTATGATTGGCAGCCGTCACACACTAAAAGACGCTTTTTATTGCAAAAAATGTTTTTTGCGTTACCACATTTTGAGAGCTATAATTTTTTCATATTTTGGTTCACAGTCATGTGAGGTCTTGTTTTTTGCGGGACAAGTTGACGTTTTTATAGGTAACATTTTTTTCGGGCACGTGACATTTTTTGATCGCTTTTTATTCCGATTTTTGTGAGGCAGAATGACCAAAAACCAGCTATTCATGAATTTCTTTTTATGGGGCGTTTATACCGTTCCGCGTTTGGTTAAATGGATAAAGCAGTCTTATTCTTCGGGTCAGTACGATTACAGCGATACCTCATTTATATCACTTTTTTATGTTTTGGCGCTTTTATACAATAAAAACTATTCTATAGAAAAAATAATTATTTTTACATTGCTTTATTCTGAGGACTATAACTTTTTTATTTTTTCGCTGATGATGCAATATGGCGGCTCGTTTTTTGCGGGACAAGATGACGTTTTCAGCGGTACCATGGTTATTTATTTCTGTCTTTTTGATCGCATGTTATTCCACTTTTTGTTCGGCGGTATGATAATAAAGCGTTGTTTTTTTGCCTCGTTTTTTTTTTACGGCGTTCACTGAAGGGGTTAACTAGTGGGACAGTTTTATAGGTCAGGTCGTTACGGGCACGGCGATACTAAATATGTGTACTTTTATTGTTTTTTTTTTTTTTATTTAGCTAAAGGAATGTATTTATTGGAACAATATTATTATTATTATTATTATTTATTTAGGAATTTTATTTTTTTACATTTTTACTTTGCCCCAGGGGGGGCATCACAGTAAAGTGACAGATCGCTGATCTGACACTTTGCTGTGCACTGTGTCAATCAGCAATCTGACATGCACAGCAGGGAGGCTTCCCGGCGCCTGCTCTGAGCAGGCGCTGTGAAGCCACCTCCCTGCAGGACCCGGATGTAGCCCCGCGGCCATTTTGGATCCGGGGCCTGCAGGGAGGAGACGCTCGGTACAAGGTGAGCACATCGCCTTCCACCGATCGTCTCAGGGAAGCACGCAGGGAGCCCCCTTCCTGCGCGATGCTTCTCTGTACCGCCGGAACACTGCGATCATGTTTGATCGCAGTGTGCCGGGGGTTAATGTGCCGGGGGCGGTCTGTGACTGCTCCTGGCACATAGTGCCGGATGTCAGCTGCGATAGTCAGCTGACACCCGGCCGCGATCGGCCGCGCTCCGCCCGTGAGCGCGGCTGATCGCGCTGGACGTACTTTTCCGTCCTTGGGAAGTAGGGCCCACCCCACACGGACGGAATAGTACGTCCAATGGCAGAAAGGGGTTAATGAGATGTGGTGCTACTCTATTGGCCAAAGCAGGGAGATGATTACTACTGATGAACTACTGGACAGCCACCAAGTCTTTCTGACTGGAAAACACCACAGGTCCCAGCCACACCAGTATCTGTGGCTGGACAGAGCCTGCACAGCCCAGACCCACTGTCCACGATGTCTCTTCCATCACTAGTTCCACCTGATGAATGAATACAGCAACATCTAGCCACAGAAGCAGGTCCAGGTGCAAATGTGATCATCCAATTGCTGTTCTGCTTGAAGGCATTCTTATATACAGTTGAAACCAGAAGTATACACTGTATAAAAAGACACACAAGCATGTTTTTCTCAATATCTGACATGAAATCAGAACAAACCTTTCCCGTTTTAGGTCAGTTAGGATTACCATAATTATTAATATTTGCCAAATGCCAGAACAATGAGAGTGAATGTTTTAAGGCATTCTTATTACTTACTGCAAAGTCTAAAGTTTACATACATTTCATTAGCATTTGGTACTATTGCCCTTAAACCGAATGACTTGGGTCAAACGTTTGGACTATCCTTCCACAAGCTTCTCACAATATATCTGGTGGGACAGTTTTATAAGTCAGGTTGTTGCGGACGCAGGGCCGTATTTGGCACTAGGCACTTGAGGGCACGTGCCTAGGGCGGAACGATGCTGGGGGCGGCACCTGAGCAAGTTTTTTTTCTGTTATTTTTATTAAAGTCCGGGGTCACCTCCCGAAAGCCCACCCCCGTCCACCCCTCACCTCCTTGAAGAAGTCATACTCACCTACTCCAGCAAGGCCTGGTCTCAGTGCCGGCAGCTCGCCCTGTGTGAGCGGTCACGTGGACGCATATTCATCACCTTAATGAGCGGTACCACGTGACCGCTCACGCTGGAAGAAGGTGCTGCGCCGTGACAGAGATGGAGGAATGTTCGGCGCGGTGTGGAAAAGGTGAGCATGACAGCCAGGGAGGACGGGGAGCGGAGCCATGCAAGATGGGAGCGGGGAGTCTATGAGCCATGCATACAGTGAGGGGGGAGATGAGCCATGCAAGATGGGAGCGGGGAGCCGATGAGCCATGCATACAGGGGGGCGGGAGATGAGCCATGCATACAGGGAGGGGGGGATGAGCCATGCATACAGGGAGGGGGGAGATGAGCCATGCATACAGGGAGGGGGGATAGATGAGCCATGCATACAGGGAGGGGGGAGATGAGCCATGCATACAGGGAAGGGGGAGATGAGCCATGCATACAGGAGGGGGGAGAGGAGCCATGCATACAAGAGGGGGGGGGAGATGAGCCATGCATACAAGATGGGGGGGTGGGCCACTATACAGTATGGAGCATCATATGTGGCCATTATACAGTATTGAGCATCACGTGGGGTCATTATACAGTATTGAGCATCACGTGAGCATCATGTGCATCATGTGACAGTTTTAGAAGTAGGGTTGTTGCGGACGCAGGGCCGTATTTGCCACTAGGCACTTGAGGACACATGCCTAGGGCGGGACGATGCGGGGGGCGGCACCAGAGCAAGTTTTTTTCTGTTTGTTTTTTTTTTTTAATTAAAGTCCGGGGTCACCTCCCGAAAGCCATGCATACAAGAGGGGGGGAGATGAGCCATGCATACAAGGGGGGGGGGGGATGAGCCATGCATACAGGAGGGGCGGGAGATGAGCCATGCATACAGGAGGGGCGGGAGATGAGCCATGCATACAGGGAGGGGGGATGAGCCATGCATACAGGGAGGGGGGATGAGCCATGCATACAGGGAGGGGGGAGAGATGAGCCATGCATACAGGGAGGGGGGAGAGATGAGCCATGCATACAGGGAGGGGGGAGATGAGCCATGCATACAGGGAGGGGGGAGATGAGCCATGCATACAGGATGGGAGGGGGGGAGATGAGCCATGCATACAAGATGGGAGGGGGGGAGATGAGCCATGCACACAAGATGGGAGAGGGGGTGGGCCATTATACAATATGGCGCATCATATGTGGCCATTATACAGTATTGAGGTTCATGTGGGGTCATTATACAGTATTGAGCATCATGTGTGGCCATTATACAGTATGGAGCATCATGTGTGGCCATTATACAGTATTGAGCATCATGTGTGGCCATTATACAGTATTGAGCATCATGTGGGGCCATTATACAGTATTGATCATCATGTGTGGCCATTATACAGTATTGATCATCATGTGTGGCCATTATACAGTATGGAGCATCATGTGTGGCCATTATACAGTATGGAGCACTGTGTGGCCATATTTTTTTTTGTTTATAATTATTATTTATATAACAGTGTGATCAGCAGTGCTAAATGGGTGTGGTTGGGAGGTGGATGTGGGTGTGACTAGTTGTTAAATGGGTGTGGTCAGAGGTGTGGCCTAAAATTTGCAAACTGTATCCCTCTTTCACCTCCTTCAAAAGTTGGGAGGTATGGTACCGCATTTGCCGGATCACAGCAAGTGCCACAAATGTCCGCAAATCCCATAGGGAATGAATGAGGCCAATCGCAGTGTTGCCGTAAGTGATCCATTACGCGGCAGATGCAGAAAAACTGCCGGATCTGCTGCAAAAGGCTACTTTCACATCAGCGATTTTTGCCAAAAGTCACTGCCGATAGTGTCATACTCACCAATGGGGGAGGCAGCACTAAAAGTGCCTAGGGCAGCAGAAACTCAAAATACGGCCCTGTGCGAACGCGGCAATACCAAATATGTGTACTTTTATTGTTTAGATTTTTTTTCATTAAAATATTTAAAGATAATAATAAAATCAGTGTTTATTCTATTTTTGATTTTTTTATATTTTTACAATTATAAAAAAAAAAATGTTAACTTTTTTACTTTGTTCCACTATGGGACAATCATTTCTTGCAGGTTGATTGCTTCTATAGTTTGCAGATGAAGCAGCATCTGCAAGCCATCGAATCTGTCAGCGCTGCACTGACAGGGAGACTTGGCGATCATGCACTGCGCATGATCACCAAGTTTACTAGCTCTGGTAACCCGGATGTTGTCATGATGACATCGGGTCACCATGGCAATGATCGGGAGCCCGCGTCACGCAGCAGGGGTCTCCGATTCCAAAGGCAGAGTGGCTGTCAGACCCTGTGCTGGCTTCTGGAATGCTGAGATCGAGTTCGATTACAGTATTTCGGGGGTTAAGGTGCCGGGAGTGGTCTTTTACCGCTCCTGGCACCTAGTGCCGGGGGTGCCAGCTGTCAGAATCAGCTGACCCCCGACGGCGATCGGCCGCGCACCCCCCCCGGGATCCGTCCATTGTCAAATTGGTCCAGGTCACATGTATGGAATAGTACATTTGAGGTCAGAAAGGGGTTAATATAATTGAAGGAAGGATGAATAGACAAATATGTACTGAGACTTTCTTGACAAAAATCTGCTGCCATCTTCTAAGATGAAAATAAGGTGGACATTTCAGCAAGACAATGAACCCACATACACAGCCAAGGAAACGCTTACCGTATATACTCGAGTATAAGCCGAGATTTTCAGCCCACTTTTTTGGGCTGAAAGTGACCCTCTCGGCTTATACTCGAGTCAGTGTCGGCGTGGGGTCGGCGGGTGAGGGGGAGCGGAGGCTGTCACATACTCACCTGCTCCTGGCGCGGTCCCTGCATGTCCCATGGTCTCCCGGCAGCTCTTCCTGTGTTCAGCGGTCACGTGGTACCGCTCATTACAGTAATGAATATGCACGCATATTCATTACTGTAATGAGCGGTACGTGACCGCTGAACACAGGAAGATGCCGCCGGCTCCCGGAGACCATCTGACAGTGAGACGCTGCCAGGGACCACGCCGGGAGCAGGTGAGTATATCGGGGGAGGTGAGCAGTGCGCGATAGTCACCTTCCTCGTTCCACCGCTGCGGGCCGCTCCGTCTTCCGTCCTCTGGCTTTGACTGTTCAGGTCAGAGGGCGCAATGACGCGATTAGTGTGCGCGCCGCCCTCTGCCTGAACAGTCAGTGCAGAGGATGGAAGGCAGAGCAGCGCGCAGCGATGGAACGAGGAAGGTGACTATCGCAAGTGCCGGGGGCCTGAGCGAAGAGAGGTGAGTATGTGATTTTTTTTATTTTAATCGCAGCAACGGCAAATGGGGCAAATGTGTGGAGCATCTTATGGGGCCACAATGTATGGAGCATTGTATGGGGCCATAATGTGTGGAGCATCTTATGGGGCCACAATGTATTGAGCATCTCATGGGGCCATACTGTGTGGAGTATCTCATGGGGCCCCTAATGTATGGAGCATCTCATAGGGCCCCTAATGTATGGAGCATCTCATGTGGCCATAATGTGTGGAGCATCTCATGGGGCCCCTAATGTGTGGAGCATCGTATCAGGCCATAATGTGTGGAGCATCTTATGGGGCCACAATGTATTGAGCATCTCATGGGGCCATACTGTGTGGAGCATCTCATGGGGCCCCTAATGTATGGAGCATCTCATAGGGCCCCTAATGTATGGAGCATCTCATGGGGCCATAATGTGTGGAGCATCTCATGGGGCCCCTAATGTGTGGAGCATCTCATGGGGCCATAATGTGTGGAGCATCTTATGGGGCCATAATGTGTGCAGCATCTTATGGGGCCATAATGTATGGAGCATCTTATGGGGCCATAATGTGTGGAGCATCTTATGGGGCCATCAACCTTTATGCAGCATTGTATGGGGCAAATGTTTCTATGGAGCATCTTATGGGGCCGCCATTACCCTTTGTGCAGCATTATATGGGGTATATTTTAATATTGAGCATCTTATGGGGCCCATCATGAACTGTATGGAGCATTATATGGGGCTCCTGATTCAATATGGATATTCAAAAACACAACCTACTGATGTCTCAATTAATTTTACTTTTATTGGTATCTATTTTTATTTTTGACATTTACCGGTACTACATTTCCCACCCTAGGCTTATACTCGAGTCAATAAGTTTTCCCAGTTTTTTTGTGGCAAAATTAGGGGGGTCGGCTTATGCTCGGGTCGACTTATACTCGAGTATATACGGTAATTGGTTGGGCTATTCTAGCAGCTTTATTTTCTTTCTTTGAAACCAATCACCTGACATGAATCCAATGGAAAAATTATGGAAGGAACTAAAGCTCAGAGTTTATATCAATAGCACCTTTAGAAATATACTAGCTGTACTACCCGGCTTCGCCCGGGTTAATGACTGCTGTTAGCAAAATAGAATGTGTTAACAAAAATTTATTCTGCACACAAAAACCACAAAACAAATAGATAGAAATGTAATTATTAAAAGGCAAAAACTAAGCTAATAGAAGCATTTCACAACATATATTAGCTTTGTTATACTGAGAATGTCTTTGTTGCCTATATTAACCAATCAGAGCTCAGGTTAATTAACTGTAGCAAAATAGAAGCTGAGCTGTGATTGGTTGCTATTGGCAGCCTGATAAATCCCCAGCCAACAGGAAGCCCTCCCCCCTGGCAGTATATATTAGCTCACACATACACATAATAGACAGGTCATGTGACTGACAGCTGCCGTATTTCCTATATGGTACATTTGTTGCTCTTGTAGTTTGTCAGCTTATTAATCAGATTTTTATTTTTGAAGGACAATACCAGACTTGTGTGTGTTTTAGGGCGAGTTTCATGTGTCAAGTTTGTGTGTGTTGAGTTTTGTGTGGCGACATGCATGTAGCAACATTTTGTGTGTCGAGTTGCATGTGACAGGTTAGTGTAGCAAGTTGTGTGCAGCAAGATTTGTGCATGGCGAGTTTTGCGCGTGGCGAGTTTTATGTGTGGTGCGTTTTGAGTATGTGCAAGTTTTGTGTGAGGCAACTTTTGCATGTGGTGCAACTTTTGTACATGTGGCAATTTTTCTGTGTGTGCAAGTTTTGCATGAGGTGAGTTTTGCACGTGTGGCGAGTTTTGCGTGAGCCTAGTTTTGCATATGGCGAGTTTTGCATGTAGCGAGTTTTGCGCGTTGCGAGTTTTGAGTGGTGACTTTTGTGTTTCGACTTTTATGTGGCGAGGTTGGTGTGTGTGTGGTGAAATGTGTGCTGAGGGTGGTATATGTGTTCAAGCACGTGGTAGTGTGTGGCGCATTTTGTGTTTGTGTTCATATCCCCGTGTGTGGTGAGTATCCCATGTCGGGGCCCCACCTTAGCAACTGTACGGTATATACTCTTTGTCGCCATCGCTCTCATTCTTTAAGTCCTCATTGTTCACATCTGGCAGCTGTCAATTTTCCTCCAACACTTTTCCCTTCACTTTTTCCCCATTATGTAGATAGGGGCAAAATTGTTTGGTGAATTGGAAAGGACGGGGTTAAAATTTCACCTCACAACATAGCCTATGACGCTCTCGGGGTCCAGACGTGTGACTGTGCAAAATTTTGTGGCTGTAGCTGCGACGGTGCAGATGCCAATCCCGGACATACACACATACATACATACACACATTCAGCTTTATATATTAGATATACCTGTATGAAATCTCCTGTATATAGTATATACCTGTGTGTCATCTCACCTATATATAGTATATATCTGTGTGTCATCTCCTCCTGTATATAGTATATACCTGTATGTCATCTCCTCCTATACATAGCATATACCTGTATGTCATCTCCTCCTGTATATACTATATACCTGTAGGTAATCTGCTCCTGTATATAGTATATACCTGTGTGTCATCTCCTCCTGTATATAGTATATACCTGTATGTCATCTCCTCCTGTATGTAGTATGTACCTGTATGTCATCTCCTCCTCTATATAGTATATACCTGTGTGTCATCTCTCCTGTATATAGTATATATCTGTGTGTCATCTCCTCCTGTATATAGTATATACCTGTGTGTCATCTCCCCTGTAAATAGTATATACCTGTGTGTCATCTCCTCCTGTATATAGTATATAGCTGTATGTCATCTCCTCCTGTATTAGCCCTCGTTCACACGTTATTTGGTCAGTATTTTTACCTCAGTATTTGTAAGCTAAAATGGCAGCCTGATAAATCCCCAGCCAACAGTAAGCCCACCCCCTGGCAGTATATATTAGCTCACACATACACATAATAGACTGGTCATGTGACTGACAGCTGCCGGATTCCTATATGGTACATTTGTTGCTCTTGTAGTTTGTCTGCTTATTAATCAGATTTTTATTTTTGAAGGATAATACCAGACTTGTGTGTGTTTTAGGGCGAGTTTCGTGTGTCAAGTGTGTGTTGAGTTGCGTGTGGCGACATGCATGTAGGGACTTTTGTGAGATGAGTTTTGTGTGGCGACTGTTATGATCCTAGTGGTAGAGGATCTCAGGAGTTCCAGCTAAGTCCGCAAACACAAAAACCAGCTCATAGGGAAGTAACTTGGCTGACCGCATATCTGATCCTGGCACAACAACTAGAAGTAGCCGGGGAACGTACCTACGTTGATTCTAGACGTCTCGCACCAGCCGGAGAACTAACTAACCCTTTCAGAGAAAATAAGACCTCACTTGCCTCCAGAGAAAAGACCCCAAAGTTATAATACAAGCCCCCAACAAATAATAACGGTGAGGTAAGAAGAAAAGACAAACGTAAGAATGAACTAGATTTAGCAAAGAGAGGCCCACTAATTAATAGCAGAAAATAGGAAGAGGACTTATGCGGTCAGCAAAAACTCTATAAAAATATCCACGCTGTATATCCAAGAACCCCCGCACCGACTAACGGTGTGGGGGGAGAATATCAGCCCCCTAGAGCTTCCAGCAAAAACAGAAATACATAGTAACATAGTTAGTAAGGCCGAAAAAAGACATTTGTCCATCCAGTTCAGCCTATATTCCTATATTCCATCATAATAAATCCCCAGATCTACATCCTTCTACAGAACCTAATAATTGTATGATACAATATTGTTCTGCTCCAGGAAGACATCCAGGCCTCTCTTGAACCCCTCGACTGAGTTCGCCATCACCACCTCCTCAGGCAAGCAATTCCAGATTCTCACTGCCCTAACAGTAAAGAATCCTCTTCTATGTTGGTGGAAAAACCTTCTCTCCTCCAGACGCAAAGAATGCCCCCTTGTGCCCGTCACCTTCCTTGGTATAAACAGATCCTCAGCGAGATATTTGTATTGTCCCCTTATATACTTATACATGGTTATTAGATCGCCCCTCAGTCGTCTTTTTTCTAGACTAAATAATCCTAATTTTGCTAATCTATCTGGGTATTGTAGTTCTCCCATCCCCTTTATTAACTTTGTTGCCCTCCTTTGTACTCTCTCTAGTTCCATTATATCCTTCCTGAGCACCGGTGCCCAAAACTGGACACAGTACTCCATGTGCGGTCTAACTAGGGATTTGTACAGAGGCAGTATAATGCTCTCATCATGTGTATCCAGACCTCTTTTAATGCACCCCATGATCCTGTTTGCCTTGGCAGCTGCTGCCTGGCACTGGCTGCTCCAGGTAAGTTTATCATTAACTAGGATCCCCAAGTCCTTCTCCCTGTCAGATTTACCCAGTGGTTTCCCGTTCAGTGTGTAATGGTGATATTGATTCCTTCTTCCCATGTGTATAACCTTACATTTATCATTGTTAAACCTCATCTGCCACCTTTCAGCCCAAGTTTCCAACTTATCCAGATCCATCTGTAGCAGAATACTATCTTCTCTTGTATTAACTGCTTTACATAGTTTTGTATCATCTGCAAATATCAATATTTTACTGTGTAAACCTTCTACCAGATCATTAATGAATATGTTGAAGAGAACAGGTCCCAATACCGACCCCTGCGGTACCCCACTGGTCACAGTGACCCAGTTAGAGACTATACCATTTATAACCACCCTCTGCTTTCTATCACTAAGCCAGTTACTAACCCATTTACACACATTTTCCCCCAGACCAAGCATTCTCATTTTGTGTACCAACCTCTTGTGCGGCACGGTATCAAACGCTTTGGAAAAATCGAGATATACCACGTCCAATGACTCACCGTGGTCTAGCCTATAGCTTACCTCTTCATAAAAACTGATTAGATTGGTTTGACATGAGCGATTTCTCATAAACCCATGCTGATATGGAGTTAAACAGTTATTCTCATTGAGATAATCCAGAATAACATCCTTCAGAAACCCTTCAAATATTTTACCAACAGTAGAGGTTAGACTTACTGGCCTATAATTTCCAGGTTCACTTTTAGAGCCCTTTTTGAATATTGGCACCACATTTGCTATGCGCCAGTCCTGTGGAACAGACCCCGTCGCTATAGAGTCCCTAAAAATAAGAAATAATGGTTTATCTATTACATTACTTAGTTCTCTTAGTACTCGTGGGTGTATGCCATCCGGACCCGGAGATTTATCTATTTTAATCTTATTTAGCCGGTTTCGCACCTCTTCAAAATCACATTTTGAACAAGCTGGAACAAAATAAGAGCAAATGCAAAAGGACAAAAATAAGAAAGCAGAACTTAGCTTATCTTGCAAAACTCAGGGACCAGGAGTCAGGAGGAAAACAGACATAGACTGATTACATCGATTCCAGGCACTAGACTGAGTTTCCAGGAAGTCTAAATAGGAACACCCAAGGCCTAACGAACCAGGTAGGTACCAACCTGGGGAAAGATAATCCAAGTGCCATACCGCTAGTGACCACAAGAGGGAGCCAACAAATATAGTTCACAACAGGCGACATGCGTGTAGCAACTTTTTGTGTGTCGAGTTGCATGTGACAGGTTAGTGTAGCAAGTTGTGTGCAGCAAGTTTTGCGCATGGCGAGTTTTGCGCGTGGCGAGTTTTATGTGTGGTGCCTTTTGAGTATGTGCAAGTTTTGTGTGAGGCAACTTTTGCATGTGTTGCAACTTTTGTGCATGTGGCAATTTTTCTGCGTGTGGCAATTTTTCTGCGTGTGCAAGTTTTGCATGTGGCGAGTTTTCCATGAGATGAGTTTTGCACGTGTGGCGAGTTTTGCATGTGGAGAGTTTTGCGCGTGGGGAGTTTTGAGCGGCGACTTTTGTGTTTCTACTTTTATGTGGCGAGGTTGGTGTATGTGTGGTGAAATGTGCGCTGAGGGTGGTGAAATGTGCGCTGAGGGTGGTATATGTGTTCGAGCACGTGGTAGTGTGTGGCGCATTTTGTGTGTGTGTTCATATCCCCGTGGTGGTGTGGTGATTATCCCATGTTGGGGCCCCACCTTAGCAACTGTACAGTATATACTCTTTGGCGCCATCGCTGTCATTCTTTAAGTCCCCCTTGTTCACATCTGGCAGCTGTTAATTTGCCTCCAACACTTTTCCTTTCATTTTTTCCCCATTATGTAGATAGGGGCAAAATTGTTTGGTGAATTGGAAAGCGCGGGGTTAAAATTTCACCTCACAACATAGCTTTGACGCTCTCAGGGTCCAGACGTGTGACTGTGCAAAATTTTGTGCCTGTAGCTGCGACACCTCCAACACTTTTCCTTTCACTTTTTCCCCATTATGTAGATAGGGGCAAAATTGTTTGGTGAATTGGAAAGCGCGGGGTTAAAATTTCACCTCACAACATAGCTTTGACGCTCTCGGGGTCCAGACGTGTGACTGTGCAAAATTTTGTGGCTGTAGCTGCGACGGTTCAGATGCCAATCCCGGACATGCATACATACATACATACACACACACATACACACATTCAGCTTTATATATTAGATTTACTTAGAAAATTGGTGATGTGTGCAATATTTATTCCAGCCACGCACATACACACACACAGTGGGGAAAATATTTGATACACTGCGGATTTTGCAAGTTTTCCCACCTACAAAGAACGGAGACAGAATCTTCAAAAAAAAAAAAAATCCAGAAAAACATATTGTATGATTTTTACATAATTAGATTGCATTTTATTGCATCAAATAAGTATTTCACACAGGAGAAAAACAGAACGCAATATGTGGTATTGAAATTGCAATTACAGAGGTCAGATGTTTCCTGTAGTTCTTAACCAAGTTTGCATACACTGTAGCAAGGATTTTGACCCACTCCTTCATACAGATTTCTAGATCTTTCAGGTTTTGGGGCTGTCCCTGGGCAACATTGAGTATCTGCTCCTTCCGAAGATTCTCTATTGGGTTCAGGTCTGGAGACTGGCTAGACCCCTCCAGGATCTTAAAATGTTTCTTACGGATTCACTCCTTTATTGCCCTGGCTGTGTATTTTGACTCATTGTCATGCTGGAAGACGAAGACATGACCCATCTTCAATGCTCTTACTTAGAGAAGGAGTTGGTTGGCAAAATCTCGCAATACATGACCCCATCCTGCCTTCCTTCAATATGGTGCAGTAGTCCTGTTCTCTTTGCAGAAAATCACCCCCAAACCATGCTTCACGGATGGGACAGTGTTCTTAGGGTTGTACTCATCCTTCTTATTCCTCCAAACATGGAGAGTGTAGTTAATACCAAAAAGGTCTATTTTGGACTCATCTAACCACATGACTTTCTCCCATGCCTTCTCTGGATCATCCAGATGGTCATTGGCGAACTTCAAATGGGCCTGTACATGTGCTGGTGTGAGCAGGGAGACCTTACGTGCCCTGCAGGATTTTAATCCATGACGCTGTAGTTGTTACTAATGGTAATGTTGGAGACTGTGGTCCCTGCTCTTTTCAGGTCATTTACCAGGTTCTTCAGTGCAGTTCTGTGTGGATTCCTAAAGGCCCCGTCTCACATAGCGAGATCGCTAGCGAGATCGCTGCTGAGTCACAAGTTTTGTGACGCAACAGCGACCTCAGTAGCGATCTCGCTATGTGTGACACGTACCAGCGATCAGGCCCCTGCTGTGAGATCGCTGGTCGTGTCGGAATGGCCTGGGCCGTTTTTTGGTCGTTGAGTTCCCGCTGACATCGCTGAATCGGTGTGTGTGACACCGATCCAGCGATGTCTTCACTGGTAACCAGGGTAAACATCGGGTTACTAAGCGCAGGGCCGCGCTTAGTAACCCGATGTTTACCCTGGTTACCAGCGTAAATGTAAAAAAAAACAAACAGTACATACTCACCATCTGATGTCCGTCAGGTCCCTTGCCGTCTGCTTCCCACACTGACTGAGCGCCGCAAAGTGAAAGTGAAAGTACAGCACAGCGGTGACGTCACCGCTGCGCTCTGCTCTCACTGTACGGCGGCACTCAGAGCGGGAAGCAGACGGCAAGGGACCTGACGGACATCAGATGGTGAGTATGTACTGTTTGTTTTTTTTGGTAACCAGGGTAAACATTGGGTTACTAAGCGCGGCCCTGCGCTTAGTAACCCGATGTTTACCCTGGTTACCCGGGTGCTGCAGGGGGACTTCGGCATCGTTGAAGACAGTTTCAATGATGCCGAAGTCGTTCCCCTGATCGTTGGTCGCTGGAGAGAGCTGTCTGTGTGACAGCTCCCCAGCGACCACACAGCGACTTACCAACGATCACGGCCAGGTCGTATCGCTGGTCGTGATCGTTGGTAAATCGCTATGTGTGACGGGGCCTTAACTTTCTCAGAATGGTCCTCACCCCAGGAGGTGATATCTTGAATGGAGTCCCAGAACAAGGAAGATTGACAGTCATCTCGTGTTTCTTCCATTGTCTACTAATTGTGCAAACAGTTGTTGCCTCCTCACCAAGCTGATTGCCTATTGTCCCAGCTCTACAATTTTGTCCCTGGTGTTAGGGTACTGTCACACAGTGGCACTTTGGTCGCTACAACGGCACGATCCGTGACGTTCCAGCGATATAGTTACGATATCGCTGTGTCTGACACGCTACTGCGATCAGGGACCCTGCTGAGAATCGTACGTCGTAGCAGATCGTTTGAAACTTTATTTCGTCGTCAAGTGTCCCGCTGTGGCGGCATGATCGCAGCGTGTAACAAAGATGTGCACGATATTCCCAATGTCCCATATGACTTCTACATCGCAACTACGTCATTAAATTATCGCTCCAGCGCCGTGCATTGCAAAGTGTGACCGCAGTCTACGACGCTGGAGCGATAATCAAGCGACGCTTCAACGTCACGGATCGTGCCGTCGGAGCGATCAAAGTGCCACTGTGTGACAGTACCCTAAGACAGTTCTGTGGTGTTGGCCATGGTGGAGAGGTTGGAGTGTGATTAATTGAGTGTGTGGATATTTGTCTTTTATTCAGGTAACGTGTTTAAAAAGGTGCAATTAATATAAGCAGTGAGTGCAGAGTAGGAGTGCTTCTTAAAGAAAAACTAATAGGTCTGTGAGAGCCAGAATTTTTGCAGATTGGTAGGTGATCAAATACTTATTTCATGCAATAAAATGCAATTTAATTATTTAAAAATCATACAATGGGATTTTCTGGTTTTACATTTTTAGATTCTGTGTCTCACAGGTGAAATGTACCTACAATAAAAATTACAGACCTCTCCATTCTTTGTAAGTGGGAAAACTTGCAAAATCAAGAGTGTATCAAATACTTATTTTCCCCACTGTATATACACACACACATACATACACATATCTACTCTAGTGCAGTGATGGCGAACCTATGGCACGTGTGCCACATTGGGCACGCAGAGCCCTCTCTCTGTGGGCACGCATGCCAGGCCTGCCACCGTACACACTCTACTCCCTTCCGATGTTCAGATGTATTTGTGTCCTTTAGACACTAATACATGTAAACCAGGGGCGGAGAACTTAACTTTTCATGCGGCCCACAGGCAGGTCCCCAATGCTCGGACGGCAGTCATATCCTGCCAGCTGCCGGCCCTTTAACCCTGAAGTGCACGGTATGCAGCGTTCATTACAGATCGCTGCCTGCACATGAATGATGAAAGTCATCGGGATGGGCAGGGTTAGCGCTCAATGCGCTCTCCTCCTCCTGCCTCGAAGGAGGAGCGGCTGCCAGAGAGTACAGAGCGATCTCTGTGCCGGCAGCTCTGTGCCTGTGAGCTGGTTGTTTCTGTGCTCTCAGCTCTGTACCTTTGTGCTGGTGATCTGTACCCCTCAGCTATGTGCCCCCTACCTATATGCCCCAATATGATCTCTGTGCCCCAAACTATATGCCCCCTGTGAACTCTGTGCCCCCTGTGATTTGTGCCCCCCAGCTATGTGACCCCATGTGATCTCTGTGCCCCCCAGCTATGTGACCCCATGTGATTTGTGCCTCCCTGTGATCCCTCTGCCCCCCAGCTATATGCCCCCTGTGATTTCTGTGCCCCTCAGCTATGTGCTCCCATGTGATCTGCCCTCTCCAGATATGTGCCCCCCTGTGATCTTCGTGCCACCCCCTGGGTGATCTCTGTGCCTCCCCAGCGATGTGGTCAGCCCCAGGTCCAACGTGCAACATTGCTGCCGGGGCCAAAGAGGAGTAAAGACCGTGCAGGCGTGCACTGGTAAGAGCTCCAGCAGGAGCTGGACATTAAATGTATTAAGCTTAGTTTTGAAAGAGGTGGGGATGGGGGACTGCTTAATTCAGAGGGAGTGTGTGTGTGTGTGTATATATATATATGTATACATATTTTGCAGAGGTAGAGTGTGTGTGTGTGTGTGTGTGTGTGTGTGTGTGTGTGTGTGTGTGTGTGTGTGTGTGTGTGTGTGTGTAAGGGGGAGTATTTTGCAGGTCTTCCATCATGTGATGTTAAATTACCGTATTGGCACTTTCTGATAAATAAGTGGGTTTTGGGTTGCCGTTTCAGCGCTCGGTCTCTAAAAGGTTCGCCATCACTGCTCTAGCGTGTACCTTCTGAATAGAAGCTGTCTGTAAAATGATCAGGTCACTTCTTTTAGCTGAGGCGGTTAAATGAAACTGAAGATGACTTAATGTATGCATAGCAAGTCATTTTAAATGACAGTGCATATGTTCATTTTTTTAGCATACATTAAGCACTTTTTCAGGTGGAATCTGTGAGAAGAATAAGTCAAGTGTACATACCCAAATATAGGAATACTCTTAAGCAAACAATTTTTTTTGCCTCACATAAAAAAAAATAATTAGTACCTGTACTTTCTTTTAATTGGTTCAGACAAACTTCTACTTACCCTGGTAGATCTGAATGAACCTGGGTAGCATTGCAGTACTGATTACTCCATCTGGCATCTCTCGGAGGAATAGCTTAAGCAGACTAGCAGCAGAATGGACATCTCCATCCTCTGGCAATGTAACCTGCTCCCCATTTTCATACTTGACTCGTAGCTGTTCAACCACTTTGACATTTCCATTTATTCTAAAAAGGCCTTCTTGAGTCATCCCTGAAAACATACAACATTGAATATTGCTCTAGTATTATCACACATGATACAGTGCTAGTAAATATACACATTTAAGCAGACATGTTAGTACAAATAAGCGTGTGAATGATGCCTAGACAATTCTGACCATGCAGGTGTATAAAAATGTTGAAGAATTTAAGATATTCAGATATTTGAAATGCAACGCCAATTCCAAAAAAACACTGGGATGCAGCCATATTTTATTCACAACAGAACATATCAGAAGATGAGAGTTAGACACTTTTCCATTTCATCTGCAAAAAAAATCATTTCGAAATTGAAGTCAGCAACACATCTCAAAATAGTTAGGGTAAGGTTAACAAAAGGCTGGAAAAGTAAGTGGTACTAATGAAAAACAGCTAGAAGGTCAATTTTCAACCTGTGTATAAAATAGCATGTTAGAGAGGCAGAGTGTCTCAGAACCAAAGATGTTCATAAATTGGTGAATTTTTGACTATCTAAGACTAAAAATAGTGGAACAATTTTTAGAAGAATGCCCCTCAACATAAAATTGCAAAAACTTTGAATATCACACCATGTGCGCTGTTGACTGCTGACGTCATGCTGATTCACAGCCAGCTCCCTGCTGTATACCTGCTGGGAGCCAGCTGTCCATCGGAATGATGTCGGAAGTCACACCCCATCAACAGAGCAGTCTGTAAGTGGAAACGCTGCTCTGCTAAAAGATGCAGGTAGGAGAGGCCTTTCCACATCACCAATTATCTTCTGTTACAATACCAGTCAGAATACAGTGAACACCGAACAAGTTATCAATTATACAACCATGTCTTAAACTTTTACTCGATCATTGTCACATGCTTGACTGCCATCGTTAGAGGTGGCATTTTGTGATCGTATATTCTACACTGCTTAAAGGGGTTCTCTGAGAAATGTGATAAAAAAAATAAAGTATTTAAACACTTTTCTCATTACCTTTATTTAGCAATAATATGTGCTTTTTGTAGGCCGCTCTACTACACTGTCTAGATTTTAAAGATGGCAACTTCCATTCTAGTAGTGTCACCTGTCCCAGGGTAGATTGTATGAAGAGCGAGACAGATGTACTCTCTGCACTGCATTGAAACTGTCAGGCTGACCGAGATGGACGTTCATTCTCAGTCAGCTAAAGAAACGTGTTTATCTTCTCCTTTAGTCCGGCTCCACTCAGTGTCCTTTAAACCTAAGGATGAATGACATCGGGGAGATCAAAACATCCAACACCGCGGAGACACCATCACGTGTTTCTCAACGCAGTGATCCAGAACACTGCCCTCATCCCTAAAGGGAAATATGCAAATGCATGTAGAAAAGCCGCGGAGACACCATCATGTGTTTCTCAACGCAGTGATCCAGAACACTGCCCCCATCCCTGAAGGGAAATATGCAAGTGCATGTAGAAAAGCCGCGGAGACACCATCACGTGTTTCTCAACGCAAGCAATGAATAGCCAGGTCTTTCACCTGGAAGGAACAACCACGGGAAGGGCAGCATCCAATAAAGGAAAACCATCTATGCCAAAACATAGTATCCATCCACAGACAGCTGTTTCGGGGTATTTGCCCCTCATCAGTGTGGAGTAGGAACCTGGCTATTAGGAGCAGTGCCTGGTGAAGAGACTATAAATCTAAGGATGAATGACCTCGGGGAGATCAAAACATCCAACACCGTGGAGACACCATCACGTGTTTCTCACCGCAGTGATCCAGAACACTGCCCCATCCCTGAAGGGAAATATGCAAAAGCATGTAGAAAAGTCGCGGAGATATAATCTTCATCACCATTTTCCTACTCCACACTGATGAGGGGCAAATACCCCGAAACAGCTGTCTGTGGATGGATACCATGTTTTGGCATAGGTGGTTTTCCTTTATTGGATGCTGCCCTTCCCGTGGTTGTTCCTTCCTGGTGAAAGACCTGGCTATTCATTGCTTGCGTTGAGAAACACGTGATGGTGTCTCCGCGGCTTTTCTACATCCACTCAAGTGTCCTGTCAGGCTGGCTGAGAAGGCCGACAGGACGCTGCTCTCATCTGACGAATATCTTGAGCAGATGCCCGTTATGCAGCCTATCCGAATAGGTGTCCTCTGGATTCTAGGACGGGTGCACACTGATTTATGGCAGTTACCATCTTTATAATATTGACAGCGTGCACTAGATAAACCATACTGTTTTTGCTAAATAAAGGTATTTAGTAAAAAATTGTAATATATTTATTTTAAAACAATTCTCAGAGAACCCCTTTAAATGACCAGCTACTCATCTAAACCCAGCATTAAATGCGATCCCCTTTTTTTCCTGTAGCTGTCTGCAGGGTAGGGCTATTGTGTGACTAGGAGCATGTTCCTGAATACATGATTTAGATGGAGAGTTGTCATCCATAACGAAAGCTGTAAAACTCTATTTATTGTATGGTCAATGGTCTGGTTCTGATGAGGTATTAGACATTTTTACTAGATATAAAAATGCTTTAAGGCCATCTCGCAGATAGGCTACTTTCACACGACCGTATATATGGACCTGATGCTGCCGGGAAACAAGGAAATGACCTCACACGGACAACACTCAGACCAATGTTACTCAATTGGGCTGTTCAGATGACCGTATATCAACACTGAACAAATGACTGAATCCATTAATCTCTTCTGTATTTTGATTGATACCACCCACGTATTCAAGTCTATGGATGCACACAAAAAAAAATTGGATACATACAGATGACAAAACATCTGCTTTTTCTGGTTGAAAATTGGATGATTTTTTTCAAACACTTGTGTGAACTTAGCCATAAAGTGATGTCAGAATCACTTTAATGCAAAACTATGACAGTGCAAAAAAAGGGGCCAATTCAGTGTGTTGGTGACAGAATTCTGACTCAACACATCTTAAAAAGTCACAATTTTTTTTTACCAACTTAGAAGTTGTGCAGAGCCACGAAAATTTTTAGCGTACAGGGTGGGATGGCACGTGGCTAAGCCCGCACATCTAGTTCATGAAAAGTTTAAAATTTAACCAGAAATGTACTCGAGTCCATGAAACGTGTAAGGCGAATTGAATTTATCAAATGACCTCAGCTTCTAAAGCTTCTTTCACACTTCCGTTTTTACAATCTGCACAGGGTCCGTCAAAATGTTGAAAAGACGGATCCTGTGAAGTTTGTAAAAAACGGGTCCACTGGGCCCGTTTTTCTGACGGACCAATCGAGGCTATGTGCACCTGTTGTGTACGTGTCTTTGCAGCGGTTTTCCGCTGCGAAAACGCATACACAACACACCCCAGGTTAAAAATAATAAAAAAATAAAATAAAAAAATCGCAATATTCTTACCTTCTGGCGTCCCGTGCAGCGTTACCGATGCTCGTAATGCTCACGGCAGTTGGCGTTCCCAGTAATGCCTTGCGTGCAATTACGTCGCGGTCTCGTGTCATTTCGCAATGCATTAGTGGGAACGCCAGCTGCCGTGAGCATCGGTAACGCAGCGTGGGACGCCGGAAGGTGAGAATATTGCGATTTTTTTTTATTTTAAACATTATATCTTGTTATTATTGATGCTGCAAAAAACATTCCTCTGTGCATTGTCCCCGCCCGGACAGCAATTTTCCGACGGATCCAGTGCATGACGGATGAAACGTGTGGCCATCCGTCACAATCCGTCGCTAATACAAGTCTATGAGAAAAAACAGGATCCAGCAGAAACATTTGCTGGATCCTGTTTTTTCAAAAATCGACGGATTTTGACGGGAGCTTAAAGACGGAAGTGTGAAAGAGGCCTAACCCATCACACCCCTTGTATAAAGTCAAGCTTAGTGAATTGGGCCCAAAGTCTCCTGCATGTTCCTCCAATGCCTCCTCCTGGAGACACCTTGAACTTCTGGAGTCAGATCTGCTGTTGCATATTCACCCACAGCTTAGCAAACAGTGTGGCTCAGAAGTCCCTAGTAAAGAATCCCAATTAAACTAATTTCACTGGGAAATTCTCAAGTTCCTGTTAAAGGGAAATTCCAGAAACCCAACTATAAAGTCACAGTTTCTGGGTATTCTTTTTTGGTAGTTTCACTGTTTCTATTCTGACCTTAATGCAAATCAGCCATCTATACACGGATTCCCTGCTGGGCTTGTGCACATACGTAAAACTGCCAATCTAAAAAGGCAAAGCTGAAATGTAAATCTAGGAGATAGCACAGGAAGAGCCTTAACATCACATTACCTTGAAGCGGTTGTCCAGGATTAACATATGGATGATCTATCTTCTGGAAAGGTCATCAACATGAGATCAGTGGGGGTCCATCACCTGGCACTTTCACCATCAGCTAACTTGTTCTGGATGTGGCCGGACTCAAACTGCAGTGTTCCACCCTGTGCACTACTTCGATCTGGATTGTGCCCGAGAAGATATCAGATTATCAGTGATACCAGGTGTTGGACCCCCACTGATCTCACAATGATGATCTATCCAGTGGACAATTCCTTTAAAGTAATGGCAGTGCAGTAAAGTGCCAATTATCACATCTCTATCAAAATAAAGTGAAGGTTAAAAAAAAAAAGCCAAACACTGAGGAAATAGAACTGGTTAAAATGGCATGGAAAGCACGCAGCAGATGGGAAGATAATTGAAAGGTAACATGCATGTCTGTGGCAGCACATTTCTAATGTTCAAAGTGATCATTTCTACAAAGTTTGTCACCTAGCTTGGCACATGACCTGCCTTTTGGTTGCAGTTCGGCAACACTTTCACTTTCAGCTACAGTAATTTTCCCAGAAATAAATCACAGATCGCAGATAACCAGATGCAGAACCCTAGAGGAAGAGAACAAAACTTCCTTATATTGAGGCTTATGTATAAAATGTATTGTTCACATGGCAATATTTATCAACGAACATATGAAAATGACTGACTGCTGTCATGAGCTGCATGCTCAAAACCATCTCACCCTGCTCCTAGAAGATTTCATATGTGTATCAGCTATTTGTACCGAATATTTTGATTTGTTTTCTCTACTTCAAAATGTCCCACATATAAAACTATGCTGTATCTGAATTGTAAAGTGCTGCGGACTATGCTGGTGCTATATAAATAAAATTAATTATTCCTATATCTAAACAGCCCCATACGCTGCTTTCCTTTCCTGACATTTAGGCTGTGTGCACACGTTACGGAAAAACGCAAAAAAAACGCTTACTGTAAGTGATATCTGTAATTTGGATGTAACTCCTTCTCATGTACAGCACCACGGAATCAATGATGCTATATAAATAAATAAATAATAATAAGGGTTAAAACTTGACCAGCAATTTCTCTTTTTTCCAACAAATTTTCCAAAACCATATATTGTATTTTTTAGGGACCACATCACACTTGAAGTGATTTTGAGGGGTCTATATGACAGAAACTACCCAAAGTGACACCATTCTAAAAACTGCCCTCCCCCCCCCAAAGTGCTCAAAAACACATTCAAGAAGTTTATTAACCCTTCAGGTGCTTCACGAGAACTGAAGCAGTGTGGAATGAAACAATTAACATATACATTTTTTCATAAAAAATGTAATTTAGACCCAACCTTTTTTTTTATTTTCACAAGGTTAACAAGAGAAAGTGGACCACAAAACTTGTTGTGCAATTTCTCCTGAGTAGACCGATACCTCATATGTACTATTTGGGCACATGACATGGCTCGGAAGGGAAGGAACAGTTTGACTTTTTTGAATGCAAAATTGGCTGGAATCGATGGCGGGCACTATTTCACGTTAGGAGAACCTCTGGTGTGCCTAACCATTGGAAACCCCCCCAACAAGTGACCCCATTTTGGAAACCACGCCCCTCAAGGATTTTATCCAGGGGTATAGTGAGCATTTTGAACCCACAGGTGTGACACAATTTGATAACATCTGGTCATCATACTGAATATGTCGTCATTAGTGTTGAGCGCAAGTGCTTGCTACTCTAGTTTGCATCAGGTACTCGGGCATGAACCTAATATCGCGGGTGTATAGTGACATTCTCGAGCTTCTGCCCTGTTTTGTGGCTATTAGACACCCCCAAAAAAACATGCGGGGTGTCTGCGATACTGCATACCAGAGCACCCGATGCAAACTCGAATAGCAAGCACTTGCGCTCAAGACTAGCTGTCATATCGTCATTTTTTTAATTTTTATAAGCTTTTGAAAAACCTCTAATTCTAAATCCAACCCTAAAACATCCCTAACCCCAATCCTAACCCTAACACAATCCTAACCCCAAGCCCTAACCCAATCCTAACCCCGACCATAACCCTAACTGCAAAGAATGCAAAAAAATTATTTTATAATTTTTATCTAACTAAGGGGGGTGTCAAAGGGGGATTTGATTAACTTTTTGTTATTTTAATCACTGTAATAGGGTTTATCACAGTGATCAAAGGGAACCACTGGGAAAAATTTTCTAGTGTTGCCGGGTACTGGCCGACAGATCTCGGGGGGCACACTGCACATGCGCCCACCTTTTTTTTCCCAGAAAGATCATACGGAAGGTTCCGGGAATGGAGCAGGAAGGCCCGGGAATGGTGCTCAGGGGACCCCATTTCTCTCTTTTCTGATATGCTAGATCATGGCAGAGGAGAGAGAAATTAATTGTAAATCGGTGTTTTTTTTTGTGATAGTTGTTATTCGATGAATAACGGCGATAACATGACGGGACCGTAAAAAACGGTCCTGATTACGTTCTCCGGGGTCTCAGCTACCCTCGGTAGCCAAGACCATGGAAACTTTCCGATGCTGGGGGACACTATACCCTTATTTTTCAGCGCTGTTAAAATGCGACACTGTGGAATAAGTACCCTTAACTGCTGTCGTTAAAATCCGTATCGGTGGTCGTTAAGGGGTTAACTGAACTTTTATTTATTACCCAACATACTATGTTTTCTTACATTTCTGACTACAGGCTGTCTACAAGAGCCAAAGGAACTTTCGAAACTGCATAAATTGCCCAGAATTCTGGAGGCGAGTAACTTGCTAGAGGATATGACAGATTATGTGGATTTATAATAAATGGAATATTATTTAAGCAGGTAAGGTATGCTAAACGTATAGATATTCATTCTCTATATATGGTTTACAAAGAGAATATATCTCAATAATGGTATGATAATGTGATCTTTAAAGAAAAATACAGTTTCACACATTTCAGTGTTCCAGGTGAGTTCTTCTTTCAATAGAACTTACCTTCACTGCGTAAGTACTCCACGATGCTCCACACTACGGCTGGCACACCATTCATGACCAGACCCTCTTTATGCAAGTCTTTGAGTGGAACTCCAAAAAATCTCTTACAATGCTTGGGGGGTTGTCCTCTTCCAGGCCGCACTACCACTTTTTTCATATCTTCCTTCAGCCTCACAGCAGCTTTGCTTTGCTTAAAGGAGCAGAGGAAGAGAGAGCAGTCATAAGCAGAAACAACAGGAGGTTGCATTTCTGGCCTGAGCTTTGGACTCAGAAGTTCAAGCATTTTGGGCCATAACAGAAATAAAAACAAACAAGGCAATGAGACGGGTGTTACTGATCCCAAGTAAAATATGTGTTGAGACTGGGAGTGATCTTTTCGCAGTAACACACAGGCAAGCAGGGGGCGGTGCACTCACACAACTTCCCTGTATCTAGGAAATCAAGAAGGCTTTTCTTTCAACACAGTTGTCTCCAAGCCATATTGCCACAGTAACCTCTGGGCGGAACTAGGAACCAGTCTACAACTCAATTCTCAGCTATGTCAACTCCCCGACAAGGTCTGTTGGTGCTGCAGATTCAGAGTTTGAGCACAGGACTGGATGCTGGACAGGAAGAGTGTCCTCCAGGAGCTAAAGTGGCATCTCTAGTCCTAATCTTCCTGCTTATCTAGAACAGGAATCATTTTTTTCACTCCGTAATCACACAAAGAAAATTATTCCTACTTCTATAGGACATACTATAGAAGTAAAAAAATACTGTTTTCTATAGTATGTAAAAAAATAGTATATACAATATATGCGATAATATACATTAACTGCAACGCTACTGGTGTACTCTACCCCAGTTCTTGCCAATGAATTGCTAGTGCTCAGGGAACTGTCATTTTAAGAGTTAACCGAGGGAAATAGGAAGATAAATTTGGATAAACTAAACACTTTGGATAATAATCACCACCTTTGTTTTGTAGTCTTGATACTGTTGCCTTTTTTTAATACCTTGAGTACAAGTAAATTAACTTGTTTATGGCATCTCCAAGACAACCACAGGCAATTTACAGGAAATTTCAGCTACTACACTGAAAAGCCAATGTAATTGTTAGTACCCCCCCTTGCGGTATTGCCGCACATTGTGGCACACTACTGCAAGATACACATGCACAAGGGATCAGTGATGCCATATCAGTATTTAGCTCACCCGTACACCCAGTGGTTTGTGCCAACACACACAGTTTTACCAATAATTGCCGCAGCTTTGCGATGTGGTATTCTGGTGTGTGGTTTGTAATGATGAAGCTTTTACTTTTAATCCCTTTCCAACATATGATCTACATATACGCCAGGTGGGAAAGTGTTCACCATGTCTAAGGACAAGGTAACCATGTATAGATTATTGTCGCTGGTCATCTTAAAGGGGTTGTCATCCACTCATACAGCCCCTTCTAAAACAAGATATTCCCCAGTGTAAAATAAAAATAAAGATACTCACTTCCTGCATTGGCCATCCAAGTGATGTCGGTGTTCGTTAAGGTGTGACATTGGCTGCAGTGCAAACGCTGTATAACAATCAGCAGTCACTAATGGGCAGAAGCCCTCATATCTCCCACAGATGTTCAAGGTTCATCCTAAAGAACTGGAGTCCATAGCAGCCAAGGATTAACAGCAACACTCACATGGCAACGTTATGCGAGCCCCAAAGAGACCTGGCACTGCCATTGATGGAACAGCAACCGGTGCTGGAAGCATCTATTATTTTTATTTTACACCAGGAAATATAGTATTTAAGAAGCGGTGGTCTGAGTAGAGGACAATCAATTCAGCAGCCGGAAACAAATTCAATCTCCTAACCTCCCATTTCCTGATCCCAGCCCGATGAACTACTCTCTCAGCAATATGCGCATCCTGCAACTGATAAGCAGTGATGCTTGAGCATTCCTACTCACATCATTTCACTGCCACACTGGGAGCTGTTCCGTGACACACATCACTGATTGCCATCCATCAGCCGTACTTGCTCAATATACATAGATGTGTGTCCGTGTGATCTGCATATATGTATGTGATCAGTGTATACAGGTGTGTGCTCTGTGTATATACATGTAGATATGCATGGTCTGTATATGCAAATTAATTACCTATTCAGAGAGGAAGAGGACTTGAACTACAGTGGCACCTACTGACTTTAGGATTGCTACTTCTAATTATTATTATTATTATCTAGCACCATTAATTCCATGGTGCTGTACATGAGAAGGGGTTACATCAAAAAAAAAAATATATCACTTCCAGTAAACAAACTAACAATGGCAGACTGGTACAGAGGGAAGAGCACCATGCCCTTGCGGGCTTACATCCTACAGGATGGGGAAGGAGACAGTAGGTCGGGGGATGCAGTAGCTCCGATGGCGTTGAGGTGGCCATGTGGTCATTACAATATTGACCCTTTAACAAGCCTTGCTATATGAGTTAGTGCGACAGTTGTGAATGTGGACCTGGAGCGGCATAACTAAGTAACTACCTAGTCTTCACTAGAGCCTCTCATGGTGAGGATAGGCTTGTTTTTTATGGTAGTCACCAGGTACAACTTGAGGGCAATCCCCGGATGTGCAACAGCTGACCAGTGGGTCAAATGCAAAATACGAGGCACAGAGGATAAAGACAGTGACATGGTAAGGAAGTTCGAGGTCAGGGCGGGCAGCACAAGTTCAAATTACGAAGCCGTGTCAGGAGCGGAGGTATCAGCACAAATGAGTGCACAACCTAGGTCAGTAACAGGAGAGTTAGAACAATAAAGCACCTAGACAAGGAACTAGAAACTACTGCACTAGAACCTAAGCTCAGGCAAGGTGTGGAGGGAGGAGTTGCTTAAAATATCCACTGCTGGCAGGGGATAGGCCAGGGAAACAAAACTGTACAGGACACAGTGGCTTTAAATTCCTACAGAGTCTGGCTGCGCCTCCCTATGGTGGAGACTCTCCTGCAACAGAAGGAAGTAGCAATGCTGGAAGTATTGCAGGAGGGAGCTCAGCAGGATGGTTTGATACTGGGAGGAGCAAAGCAGTGAACGCAATGAGTAGGACAGCATTTACAAACCATGCAAGTCACCAGCACAACACTTAAGTTTGTTATCTGTGTATGCGTCAATGTGCTTTTGTCATTTTTACATTGCTGTGCATTAAGACCACTTTTAGGGGCAGTTTTGCAGATATCGCCTGAAAAAGACAATGTACTTGCACATACCCTAACAATGGAAAATATAAAGTGGGATATGTACCAAATTATATGTACCAGAATTCTGATACGATATACACCAAAAATGGTCTTTCCTGACTTTCATGCATCACATACCGCATTTTTTTGACTATCAGAAGCACCGGATCATAAGACGCACCTAGGTTTTAGAGGAGGAAAATTAGGGAAAAAAAATTGAAGCAAAAAACGTGGTCAATTCCTTACTTAATATCCCCTATCCTGGTATATATGGTCCAGTCATCCCCATCTTGATACACATGACCCCCTCATCCCTATCCTGGTATGCATGGCCCCCTCATCCCTATCCTGGTATGCATGGCTCCCTCATCCGTATCCTGGTACGCATGTCCCCCTTATCCCTATTCTGGTAGGAATGGTCCCCCTCATCCCTATCCTGGCAGGAATGGACCCCTCATCCCTATCCTGGTATGCAGTGCCCTCATCTCGTCTTAGTATGCATGGTCCAATCTCTGTCCTGGTATGCAGGGCCCCATCTTTAACCTGGTATGATTGGCTCCCATCCCCATCCTGGTATGCATGGTCCCATCCTTATCCTGGAACAATTGGCCCCCACAACCCATACTGGCATGCATGACACCATCAGAAAACATAAAAAAAAAAAAAAAAACAATTACACCTACCTTCATAAAGCAGCTTCTGGCATTGGAACAAGACGCTGCAAGGGAGCGCAGGTAAGGTAAGTATAAGTTGTTTTTTTTTTATGTTTTCTGATGGGCTCATGCATACCAGGATGGGGATGGGGGCCAATCATATCAGGATCCTATTAAAGAGAAATTAATATTCATTGCCCTCCACGCCCATGGGCGTGGAATGCAGTGAATGTTCATTTCTCTTTAGCAGTGAGACAGGAATTAGTCGCAGCAGCCGGCTCCTGCCTCTGTGACCCGCTGCTTTGCCACTGCCGCTCCTCCACCACAGCCAGAGCAGGTGCAACCAGTCTATAAGACGCACCCCCCCCCCCCCCATTTTCTTCCACATTTTTGGAGGAAAAAAAGTGCATCTTATTGTCTGAAAATATGGTATGTATTATGTTATTTAGGAACTTCCTACTCCTTATTCAACAAAGGGGCAGATATTTACCAAAAACAGGGTGTGGCCTACACGTGACAGAGCAGGAAGAAACATGCACACATTTCTGGTGCAACTAATATGTGGTATAAACAAACTTAGTCACTCTTTAGATACACCAGATTTGTCAAACAGCATGAATCACAGTGATATATTTGGTACATTGTAAGATTGTCTAGTTTGCACTGTGTAAGAAATAAATATGCCTCAAAGCGTTTTACTCCCTTCTACCACACCATGGTTTGCATTCAAATTTGACCTATGACAGCTATTTTGGAACTGCCAGGCTTCGAGTATTTTAAAGGACAAGATTATCACTGCAGACTGAATTTGTATGTCTGCACAGGAATATGTGAGATTACAAGATCTCATTTACTCGCTGGTAACATAGCTTAAACTACTACTTCTACACTTGCTAAGATTATCTGAGACCCATGTAGTAACCATGGGGCTTGTAACACTGATACCTGCTAGAAAACAGCATACAATGTAAATATCATAGGACTAATTAGAGTAACAGTTTCCTAGTAAATATTTCATTATCCCTGTTTTCTAAGCAAATATTTATCATGGAGTGTTTATGGAAGCAGACTAGCATCATATAGTCATTTTATCCAGAACTGGGAGCAGCTAACAGTGCCAGGCTGTAATGACTCACAGACATGTCTATACTCACACATAAAGTAAGTGCTCCAGCCCCCATCCTTTCAGGAAGCGTCTGGAAGGACTGCTGTATATGAGAAGATGAAATTAATCCACAATCTGCTTCTTGCAATGCTCCAACAAGCCCTTTCTGGACAGGACTAGTAACAGGAGGCATGGGGAAAGCTCTCAGTATGCATAGCATACACTTCTTGCTCCCCACGATTTACAAGCATGCACATGGCTGAGAAGAGCAGCATCCTGGAGAAACCTGATCCCGAGGCAGCTATTGGTAATAAGCTATGGGTCATGTGACAAAAGCCTAAACCCTATTAGTATAGACTTGCCTTACAACTGCACGAATGCTTAGCAATGTCCCAGAAGAAGGGTGAGGGATTTAATCCCAGCTTCACAATAGTATTCATTGTATTAGAAAACAGCCAGAACAGATTTCAAAGTGGACGCAACCTAGCATCAAGTTTTTCTCTTAATTATTTCCACTGAAATAAAAAAAAATTAAATGCAGACAAGTGATTCCATATTATAACTATCATTAGAATTCAGCCTTTCGTTGATTGTTTAAAAAAAAAAAAAAAAAAGAAACAAAATGATGTATGTTTTTAAGATGCATTTTTCAAGCACGCTATATGGAAACTTCACAATTAATAGATGATGTGCTATTCTGGCTAAAGGCTCGGCTGCAGCTGCCTCGTCTCTTGCTCGACATCATCTGTTGAATTTCTAATGGAAAATCCTTTTGTTCTCGGTGGAGGTAAGTGGCTGTCGAAGGAGTCTGGAAAGGTCTCTCTCAGAGAACACTGGAGCCCTCAGTCAAGCCAAGCGTTCTTGTGTATGGGGGGCGTTTGGATAGCAGTCGGCCATTTGGCTGACAGATGTCTAATGTCTATGTGGGCCTTAAAGGGACTCTGTCACCTGAATTTGGAGGGAACAATTTTCAGCCATAGAGGCGGGGTTTTCGGGTGTTTGATTCACCCTTTCCTTACCCGCTGGCTGCAATATTGGATTGAAGTTCATTCTCTCTCCTCCGTAGTACATGCCTGCACAAGGTAATATTGCCTTGCGCAGGCGTGTACTATGGAGGACAAAGAATGAACTTCAATCCAATATTGCAGCCAGCATGCAGCCAGCGGGTAAGGAAAGGGTGAATCAAACATCCGAAAACCCCGCCCCTATGGCTGAATATTGTTCCCTCCAAATTCAGGTGACAGAGTCCCTTTCACCCCGAACCCTTTTTCGGTTTTGCGTTTCTGTGTTTCGCTCCCCTTCTTCCCAGAGCCATAACTTTTTTATTTTTCCATCAACAAGGCCATGTGAGGGCTTTTATTTTGCGGGACGAGTTGTACTTTTGAACAAAACCATTGGTTTTACCATATTGTGTACTCAAAAACGGGAAAAAATTTCCAAGTGCGGTGAAATTGCAAAAAAAAAGTGCAATTCCACAACTGTTTGTTTTATGTTTTTTTTCACCATGTTCACCAAATACTAAAACTGACCTGCCATTGTGATTCTCCAGATCATTACGAGTTCATAGACAGCAAATATGTCTAGGTTCTTTTTTATTTAACTGGTGAAAAAAAAATCAAATGTTTGTTAAAAAAAAAAAAAAAAAATTGCAGCCTATTTTTCAGAATCTCGGGTTGGGTGAGGGCTTATTTTTTGCATGCTGAGTTGACATTTTTAATTATACCATTTTGTTGCAGATACGATCTTTAGATCGCCCGTTATTGCATTTTAACCCCTTTCCGCCAGTTGACGGAATAGTACGTCAGCTGGCAGCATCCGCCGCTTGGAGGTGGACTCCAGCGGTGAGCCCACCTCAAAGCCGCAACATATCAGCTGTTTTCAACAGCTGAGATGTGCCCGCAATGGGCGCGAGCGGAATCGTGATCCGCCTGCGCCCATTAACTAGTTAAATGCCACTGTCAAACTATGACAGTGGCATTTAACAAGCGCTGCCGACCGCGCGGCCGGAAGTACGCGCACCGCTGACCCCCGTCATGTGATCGGGGGTCATCGGTGCATTGCCATCACAACCAGAGATCTCCTGAAGACCTCTATGGTTGTTGATGGCACTTTGCTATGAGCGCCACCCTGTGGCCAGCGCTCATAGCAAGCCTGTAATTCTGCTGCATAGAGGTGATCTGTGCATCATCTCTATGTAGCAGAGGCGATCGAGCACTGAATGCTTCAAGCTTCCCATGGAGGCTATTGAAGCATGCCAAAATTTAAAAAAATGTATTTAAAAATATAAGAAAATAAAAAATATATAAAAGTTCAAATCACCCCCCTTTCGCCCTAATCAAAATAAAACAATAAAAAAAAAAAAAATCAAACATACACATATCTGGTATCGCCGCATTCAGAATCGCACAATCTATCATTAAAAATAAGGATTAACCTGATCGCTAAATGGCATAGCGAGAAAAAAAGTCAAAACGCCAAAATTACGTTTTTCTGGTTGCTGCGACATTGAATTAAAATGCAATAACGGGCGATCAAAAGAACATATCTGCACCAAAATGGTATCATTATAAACGTCAACTCGGCACGCAAAAAATAAGCCCTCACCCGACCCCACATCACGAAAAATGGAGACGCTACTTGTATCGGAAAATTGTACATTTTTTTTTTTTTTTTTAGCAAACTTTGGAATTTTTTTACCACTTAGATAAAAGAGAACCTAGACATGCTTGGTGTCTTAGAACTCATAATGACCTAAAGAGAATTATAATGGCAGGTCAGTTTTAGCATTTAGTGAACCTAGCAAAAAAGCCAAAAAAAAATAAGTGTGGGATTGCACTTTTTTTTGCAATTTCATAGTACTTGGAATTTTTTTCCCCGTTTTCTGTTACATGACATAGTAAAACCAATGGTATTGTTCAAAAGTACAACTAGTTCCGCAAAAAATAAGCCCTCACATGGCCATATTGACGGAAAAATAAAAAAATGTTATGGCTCTGGAAAGGAGAGCGAAAAACTAAAACGAAAAAAGCTCCGGGGGTTAATGCAATGCTGCGGCAACAAAAAAAAAAAACAACTTAATTCTGGCGTTTTGACTTTTAGCGATTGGGCAATTCTGAACATGGTGATACCAAATATGTGTATGTTTGATTTTTTTTATTGTTTTATTTTGAATGGGGGTGATTTGAACTTTTGTAATTTTAAAAACATTTTTTTTTTTACTTTTGGCACGCCTCAATAGTCTCTGTGGGAGACCAGAAGCTGCCATAACCTGATCGGCTCTGCTACATACAGGCGATGATCAAATCGCCCGTATGCAGCAGAATTGCTGACTTGCTATGAGAATGCAGGTGCGATATATCACAGCAATCTGCGTCATGTATGTTAAGGACTGCATGCAGCAGCAGAGGAGAGGGGTGGAAAGAGTGAACCGACCGGATGGACCCTATTAGCATACATCGCGGGAGAAATATAAAAGGTTTTTATGGGTGATACATAGGGAGTCAGGGGGTTACAAAAGAGTTTAGGGAATGCATAGCAGACACTGAATAAAACCATACATACTTTTAGCTGATAGGAAAGAAGTGGTGATAAGTTCCCTTTAAGGTGGCAGACATTAAGCGACAGAGGTATTAGTCCACCTAAAACTGTCTCCTGAGCCTAAAGGAAATGTATCGGATTGCTTAAATGGGGACCGAAGTACCATATTTTTGGATTAGAAGATGCTCTATTTTTCCTCGAAAATGTGGGTGCAGGGTCGTTTTCAGAGATCTCAATTTGCACATGCACCGCCTCCGGCGGCCATTTTCCTGAAGTCCACAGCAGGGAACTGAATGGGAAAAGGTACTCCTTTCACTGGCGCGGACATCTAATGCATAGCCCCACTCCTGACGCCACCGGCCTCCTGAAGCAGCGACCTTGCCTCCTGTGAACCCGCTCCACTGCAGCTAAGCTACTGTTAAAAACAGATTATAAGACACCCCCCCCATTCTATTTAAAAAATATTTTTTCCTATTTTCCACCTCTAAATTTGGGGTGTGACTTATAGTCCGGAGCAAAATACGGTTTTCCGTCTTTCTTTAATGTAATTTGTATTTTCTTCTCCATCCTGCATCATCCGGAGGAAAGACTCAACATATTGTTCTGTTCTTGACCCGTGGAGCTTGGGCCTTTATTCTGCATCAGGATTCTAGATCTTTCCTTGGGTTTTTCTGAATCAATGATTCAAAGGTTGGTTCAGGGAACTCATAAAGTGGAGGATTACTGCTCTCAGTTCAGACATTTGGCTGTGAAAACTCCTGTAATGACTCAGCCCTCTGCAGTCAACTCTGCCAGGGTTTTTCTAGCCAGATTCGAGATATGACGGTTTATAGTCCCTCCTTGTTGTCTATAGAAGAAGCTATGTCACTGGCAGTGCGTTTAGACAGATATCTTAGGTAAGGGGAAACGTTGCATTTTCCCTGCAAATTTTAGGCTGTGTTTTACAGTATCAGTAAAAGCTATAAGATTTCAGAAACCTCATGCACACACATTGTTTTTTTTTCCCTGACAGAATTGGAAAACATCTCCATTTTTGAAAACTGCAGCATGTCACTTCTTTCAGTGTTTTTTCACCCATAAAAATCAACGAGTAAGCAAAAATACAGCAAAAAACGGACATGTCAGGTTTTGCTCCATTTTTAGTGAAAAAAAAGCATGTACAGCAGTATGTGAAACCCATTTATTTTTGTGATTTTCCCAAGTCTAAACCACAATGTCTTGGTCTCCTCACCTGAGAATGGCAGTATTAGTACAGTGTAATTAAATTAGTGATGCGTACAAAGTAAACATTAGCTGACCAAGGTATGAAATTATACAATACCTGACCAACTCAAGGGCTGAGCAAAGAGTGAAAGTAAAGAGTGTCCTACAAACTCCATTCTCTGCCAATTTATTGGGTAAACTATTCCTGACCAATTCACCTCCTCCTGCTGTTAAATTTGTAATTATGTATTTTTTCATGAATACATATGAACTTTTTTTTATTCAGAATAGTCACTTTTTTATTTTTTTGACATAAAAATCTTTTTCCACATAACAACTTGATGAAAATAACTTTTTTTTTTCTTTTTTTTTTTTAAACAAAAATGGTTTTAGGCTATGTGCACACGCTGCAGAATGGTGTGTGGATTTTTCCACACTGATTTTTGTAAAATCAGAATTACAGCAGATTTACCGAGGTTTTGGCGTGGATTCCACCTGCGGTTTTACACCTGCGGATTGCTATTGAGAAGCAGGTGTAAACCGCTGCAGAATCCACACAAAGAATTGACATGCTGCGGAATATAAACCATTGCGTTTCCGCACGTTTTTTTCCGCAGCATGGGCACTGCAGATTTTGTTTTCCCATAGGTTTACATGGTACTGTACACCTCATGGAAAACTGCTGAGTATCCACAGCATCAAATCCGCTGCGGATCCGCAGCGTGTGCACATAGCCTTAGGGCTGTCCCACACGTCCAGATAATTCCGGTACCGGAATAAATCGGTACCGGAGTTATCCGTGTCCGTGTGCCTGGGAACTCACGGAGGCCATACGTGCGGCACACGTGTGCCACCCGTATGGCGAGTGGGTACCACACGGAGCGTGTGGTACCCACTCTGCATGGTGCTGAAGCTGCGATTCATATCTTCCCTGCAGCAGCGTTTGCTGCAGAGAAAATATGAATAGTGTTTAAAATAAAGATCCATGTGTCCGCCGCCCCCGAACCCCCCCCCCCTGTGCGCCCCCCCCCACCCCCTGTGCGCCCCACCCCCCACCCCCTGTGCGCCCCCCCGCTGGTCAGAAAATACTTACCCGCTCCCTCGCTGCTTCCTGGTCTGGCCGCGGCTTCTCCTGCATGCGGTCACGTGGGGCCGATCATTTACAGTCATGAATATGTGGCTCCACCTCCCATAGGGGCGGAGCCGACTATTCATGATTGTAAATGATCGGCCCCACGTGACCGCATACAGTAGGAGGCGCGGCCAGACCAGGAAGGAGCGAGGGAGCGGGTAAGTATTTTCTGAGCGGGGGGGCGCACAGGGGGTGGGGGGGCGGCGGACACCTAAATCTTTATTTTTAACACTATTCTTCATATTTTCTCTACAGCAAACGCTGCTGCAGGGAAGATATGAATACCGGCTTCAGCACCATGTGGGGGGGACAGCGCTTACTGTAGCGCTGTCTCCTGCACGCACACGGACCCCAGACGGAGAATGTCCGTGTGAGGTCCGTGTTTTACGCGGACCCATTGACTCTATTGGGTCCGTGTAAAACGTGCGCTCCCACGAACACTGACATGTCTCCGTGTTTGGCACACGGAGACACGGTCCGCAAAAAATCAATGACATCTGAACAGATGCATTGATTTTTATGGGTCTACGTGTGTCAGTGTCTCCGGTACGTGAGGAAACTGTCACCTCACGTACCGGAGCCACTGACGTGTGAAACCGGCCTTATGGTTTCACATATGTCTTGCATTGGTGACGTGTGTTCATGCTTCTGTGGTGAAAGCAAAGTGGAACTTAGGGATCCCGAAAAATGCAGAAAAACTGCTTCTTTACTGCCAACAGAGAAGGTTTTGCCTGCACAAAAAATGCAGCAAAAACGCAATGTGTGAACATAGCCTAAGGGATAAGAGCACATTTGAAGGCGTTTCAGTGACTTCTCCTCTCCTATTGAGGCAGGAGAAGCTGTGGAAATTGGGGCCTGTAGAGAGTCCAAGGAGGGAACTGAGCATGGATTACCTGTTCGTCTCTGTCTACACTGCAGTAGAACGGGTCATGAAATGATTCAGTCTTTTAGATACAATTAGGGTATGTGTCCACGTTCAGGAAACGCTGAGTTTTTGATGCAGCGTTGAGCAGCATGCATAAAAAACGCAGCGTCCAGATGTTACAGCATAGTGGAGGGGATTTCATGAAATCCTGTCTCCACTATGCAGTAAAAGACGCATGCGGCACACTCGAGAAAAGTCACATGCGGCGCGTCTTTTAAGGACGCAGCATGTCCTTACATTGCAGAAAAAACTCAAGGACAACGCAGGTGACCTGCCAGTGACCTCAGGTGCAGATTTGGTCCTGAAGCACTCCCAGGTCTTTTTCATTGACGGTTTTGCCCAGAGTTTTAGAATTAAGCACATAATTATACATCTTATTACTTCTACCCAAGTGCATGACCTTACATTTATCCCCATTAAAGCTCATTTGCCATTTATCAGACCAAGCTTCTACTGTAGTTTACATAAATCATCCTGTAATATATTACTGTCCACCTCTGTATTGACTACCCTGCAGAGTTTAGTGTCATCTGCAAATATTGAAATTCTACTGTCAAGGTCATTAATAAATATGTTAAAAAGAAGAGGGCCCAATACTGACCCCTGTGGTACCCCACTGCCAACCGCGACCCAGTCTGATTGTGCTCCATTAATAACCACCCTTTGTTTCCTATCCCTGACCAAGTTCTTAACCTACTTACACATATTTTCCCCTATCCCCATTATTCTCATTTTATGTATCAACCTTTTGTGTGGCACCGTATCAAAAGCTTTTGAAAAGTCCATATACACTACGTCCACTGGGTTCCCTTGGTCCAGTCCGGAACTTACCTCTTCTTAGAAATTGATCAGATTAGTCTGACAGGAATGGTCCCTAGTAAACCCATGTTGATAAAAGAATTTCTTAAAAAGGTAATGAGAGAAAAATAAGAACTTATTGATGGGTCATTCCATGTCAAGTGAACCAATGATTTTTACCCCAAAATTTTTAATTCTTTTGAGATTTTGTTATTTGGTAATAGTGTGTCAGAGAATGCAAAATGTGAAGAAAAAAAAAATTCTAGATATTTTTTTTTTATTGATTTTCAAAGTTCGGAAAGAGTGTGAATTTTGGTCTTGCCTGCCTTTACATTTCTCCTCATAACTCAGGCTAGAAAAGAGATAAAGAAACAAAATAAACACCATTCTACTCAGAACTCTACAGGCATTCACCAGATATGTATTTGTTAATATTTTACCTATGCAAACAAAAATTTAAAAGGCATTTCTGAAAAAAAAAATTTAATTTAAAAATTTTAAATAATGCACAAGTGCCCACTATGCTCCTAGCCACATCTGTACCAAAATACAAGTTGGGATCATGATGGAATCATATTTAAAAAAATAAAACTCAGTGTCAAATCGAAAATCTTGGATTCAGATCTGTTCAGCCTGTGGTCTAAAAGTGTGGGGCCTATATTTGCCAAATAATCTATGATTTTTAGATACTACTGTATTATTTTATTATGTTAAAGCTTAGAAGCAGGAGAGGACAGAGGAGAAAGCTTTGTTAGGCCATGTTCACACTTTGCGGTTTTTACCGCGGAACCGCCGCGATTTTGATGCTGTGGGTCCGCAGCAGTTTCCATAGCGTTTCCATTTACATGTAAACCCTATGGAAACCGCAAACCGCTGTGCACATGCTGCGGGAAAAACCGCGCAGAAACGCAGCCGTTTAAAACCAGCAGCATGTCACTTTGTGCAGAATCGCTGCGATTCTGCACCCATAGGAATGCATTGAACCGCTTACTTCCCGCATGGGGCTGTGCCCACGTTGCGGGAAGTAAGCGGCTAATGTGCGGGTGGTACCCGGGGTGGAGGAGAGGAGACTCTCCTCCAGGCCCTGGGAACCATATTTGGGGTAAAAAAAAAGAATAAAAATAAAAAATCATGTTATACTCACCTCTCAGCGCTGCACGCGGACAGGACCTGCGGTGACGTCGCGGTCACATGACTGTGACGTCGCAGTCACATGACCGTGACGTCACGAAGGGTCCTTCTCGCACATCATCTTTGGAACCGGACCGCCGGGTGCAGCGCCGAGGAGATCTGGACATCAGAGAGTGAGTATAACCAATTTTTATTATTTTTAACATCACTATTGATGCTGCATATTGCTGCATATGCAGCATTAATAGTATAGGCGGAAACCCGCAGCGGAAACCGCAAAACAAACCGCGATAAATCTGCAGGGATAACCGCAGCGGTTTTACCCTGCAGATTTATCAAATCCGCTGTGGGAGAACCCGCAGAGGGACGCCGCAAAGTGTGAACGTGGCCTTAGGGCTCAGCCTGAGAATGAGCAGGGGTAGACAGTGAATGCAGAGCAGATGACAGGCCGGAAGTCCGAGCCTCCAGAGGCCATATTCACACCAAATCTTAACACCCAGGCAACTCCTCAAATGGAGGGAGAAAAATATTCTTAATATCAGTTCATGTATTGTACAAACCAGGACTACGAAGAGGAGGAGCATTTGTTAAAATATCGTACTATCATACACGAAGCAGAACCCATCAAAGGGACTCAGCAATACCACACTGTCATCCCATGTGGTGAAACAGAAATAAAACAAGGATTTTTTCATTCAGCAAAGACAGTGAAGTCCATGAAGGCGGCACAAGATTGGCAATGGATGACATAACTGGTTATGTGACCTGTGAGTATGATTGGCGCTGGTGGTGGCTACTGTACTCTCCAAAGATTGTGAAAATGAAGACGTAGAAGACTTTTTTGCACCTTCTGGTCCAGCGCTATCCTTTGTGTATCCAAGAAAACTAGACATCTTAAAAAAGTTAACAAAAATCAGATCTTAAATCAGGTGGAGCCGAACACCATGACAGGCTGTACATACTCTGACACAAAAGGAAACGGCCATTGCTAGTAAGCACTTATGGACAAGATCACATTTCACCCACTAGTAGGGACAAATTGACAATAAAAGGCCAGTTTAAAAACCTACTATTAATTGTTTGATTAGTTAATATTTTATAGAACGAGGATTTAACTACTGTACTATTCTTAATAATAATATAATAATAATAATAATTTTTATTTATATAGTGCCAACATATTCCGCAGCGCTTTACAAATTATAGAGGGGACTTGTACAGACAATGGACATTACAGCATAACAGAAATCACAGTTCAAAATAGATACCAGGAGGAATGAGGGCCCTGCTCGCAAGCTTACAAACTATGAGGAAAAGGGGAGACACGAGAGGTGGATGGTAACAATTGCTTTAATTATTTGGACCAGCCATAGTGTAAAGGTACCGTCACATTAAGCGACGCTGCAGCGATATCGACAACGATGCCGATCGCTGCAGCGTCGCTGTTTCGTCGTTGTGTGGTCGCTGGAGAGCTGTCACACAGACAGCTCTTCAGCGACCAACGATGCCGAAGTCCCCGGGTAACCAGGGTAAACATCGGGTTACTAAGCGCAGGGCCGCGCTTAGTAACCCGATGTTTACCCTGGTTACCAGTGTAAATGTAAAAAAACAAACACTACATACTTACATTCCTGTGTCTGCTGCGTCCCCCGGCCTCAGCTTCCCTGCACTGTGTAAGCGCCGGCCCTAACAGCAGAGCGGTGACGTCACCTCTGTGCTTTGCTTTACGGCCGGCACTGACACATTCAGTGCAGGAAGCTCTGAGCAGCAGCGCGGACGCCGGGGGACGTGACAGACATCAGAGGGTGAGTATGTAGTGGTTTTTTTTTACTTTTACAATGGTAACCAGGGTAAATATCGGGTTACTAAGCGCGGCCCTGCGCTTAGTAACCCGATATTTACCCTGGTTACCATTGTAAAACATCGCTGGCATCGTTGCTTTTGCTGTCAAACACAACGATACACGCTGATCTGACGACCAAATAAAGTTCTGAACTTTCAGCAACGACCAGCGATATCACAGCAGGATACTGATCGCTGCTGCGTGTCAAACACAACGATATCGCTATCCAGGACGCTGCAACGTCACGGATCGCTATCGTTATCGTTGGAAAGTCGTTTAGTGTGAAGGTACCTTAAGGCTCGGGTGTTCATGTAAAGCTGCATGAACCTGTTAACTGCCTAAGGGTACGTTCACACAGGACTTTTTTGCTGCTTTTTTTTGCTGCTTTTTTTAATGCTAATTTAGGTGCGTTTTTTTGGTGCGTTTTTGGTGCGTTTTTTGGGTACGTTCACACAGGACTTTTTTCCTGCAGATTTTTGCTGCTTTTTTTATGCCAATTTTCAGCTGCTAGGACACCTCACAATGGCTCTTCACACCTTACTACCAGGAACTCCCTCACAATAGATCACAATCAGGACACCTCACAATGGCTCTTCACACCTCACAATGGCTCACAATGGCTCTTCACACCTCACTACCAGGAACTCCCTCACAATAGATCACAATCAGGACATCTCACAATGGCTCTTCACACCTCACAATGGCTCACAATGGCTCTTCACACCTCACTACCAGGAACTCCCTCACAATAGATCACAAACAGGACACCTCACAATGGCTCTTCACACCTCACAATGGCTCACAATGGCTCTTCACACCTCACTACCAGGAACTCCCTCACAATAGATCACAAACAGGACACCTCACAATGGCTCTTCACACCTCACTACCAGGAACTCCCTCACAATAGATCACAATCAGGACACCTCACAATGGCTCTTCACACCTCACAATGGCCCAGAATGGCTCTTCACACCTCACTACCAGGAACTCCCTCACAATAGATCACAAACAGGACACCTCACAATGGCTCTTCACACCTCACAATGGCTCACAATGGCTCTTCACACCTCACTAACAACACCCCTAAGCTCTTGGCTGTGAGATCCCTTCCTGCTGGCCATGATTTTCTGCACAAAAAACGCAGCAAATAATGCTACATGCGTTTTTTCAGCGTTTTTTTCATCACCCATTCAAGTCAATGGGTGAAAAAACGCTGCAAAAACGCAGCAAAAACGCTGAAAGAAGTGACATGCCCTATGTCCAAAAAAAGCAGCAAAGCAGAAAAAACTGATCAAACAAAAAACCAACGTGTGTGCATGAGATTTCTGAAATCTCATAGGCTTTACTGGTACTGTAAAAAGCAGCTGAAAATTAGCATAAAAAAAAGCAGCAAAAAAAAGCAGCAAAAAAGTCCTGTGTGAACGTACCCTAAGTGTGTAGCAGTACAGACACAGAGTGCTATTAACTGCATAAAGTGTATGAGAACATGATGTGAGGAACCTGATTGTTTTTTTTTTGTTTTTTTTGTTTTTATTAAAAAAATAGGCCACACAGGGATAGTTAGGGTAATGCGTTGAGGCGGTAGGCCAATCTGAACAAATGAGTTTTTAGGGCACGCTTAAAACTGTGGGGATTGGGGATTAATCGTATTAACCTAGGTAGTGCATTCCAAAGAATCGGCGCAGCACGTGTAAAGTCTTGGAGACGAGAGGTTCTGATTATTGAGGATGCTAACCTGAGGTCATTAGCGGAGCGGAGGACACGGGTAGGGTGGTAGACTGAGACCAGAGAGGAGATGTAGGGTGGTGCTGAGCCATGGAGTGCTTTGTGGATGAGGGTAGTAGTTTTGTACTGGATTCTGGAGTGGATGGGTAGCCAGTGTAATGACTGGCACAAGGTAGAGGCATCGGTGTAACGGTTGGTGAGGAATATGATCCTGGCTGCAGCATTCATGACAGATTGGAGTGTTTATTCTTTATTCTTCTTAAACACTTCATAAATGACATGTTTAGCTATATAGTAGAAAAAAAATTGTTACATGTATAAATAGGTGGTAAAAACATTGGTTCTTTTACTCTTGTTTTTAACATATAAATAGGATGAGACTGTACTTAGAAAATCACACTTGAGGATATGGTCACCTTTTTGCATTTGGTTTGTTCAATGCATTCAGGTTGAAAATGCTGAGCAAGTTGTGTTATGATGATTAAGATGTATTTATTCTGGCACTTCGGTATTTGTTTTTTGTGTTTCTTTATTGTTGCATATAAATGTTGAATTCAATAAGTTGTAATTTGAAAAGAAAACAGAAAGAAACTCACACAAACATAAAATCAAATGATTCAAATAATAAAAAAGTTGAATCCCTGTACAAGTATAAACAAGAACACAAAAGCAACACACATGCATTTTTTCACAATTTTTCACAATTTTAAAACATACGTTTTTTTCACAATTGCGCATCAACATTTTGAATTTGATTTGTCCAAAACAAAATATAAAGAAACACAGTATTGTGACATATCAAATGAAAGCCCGTACCGTTCTGAGAAAAATGATGCGTCTTCCACCTCTTTATCTTAATTCTAGCCTGAGATATGATAAAAAAAAAATGTAAAGCCATACCAGGCCAAAATTCGCATCTTTTCAAATCTTTAGAAGTCTGTAAAAAATTAACTGATGAAGAAAAAAATTCAAAGTTTTAATTTGTAATTAACTAAAGTTGTACTTCATTAAAAAAAAAAATCTAAAGACTTCAGGTAAAAAAAAATATTCATATTTGGATCACTTGATATGGAATGATCCTGATATGTAAGGACACTGGTTCTAATGGTCTGAAGTTATCTCTCATGCACACTACCAGGGCTGTGGAGTCAGTAAGCCAACTCCTCAATTCCCATGACACCGACTCCAACTCCACGACTCTCTCATACATGGCTCATGTTTAAGTTTAAGTGATAAATTTACTATAGTAAAATGGTAACATCAGGCTTTTAATCTTTAGAATGATACAATAATCAAGCCATTTAGATAGAACATAAAATACACTGCTCAAAAAAAATAAAGGGAATACTAAAATCCCACACTCTAGATATCACTGAATTAAATATTCCAGTTGTAAATCTATATTCATTACATAGTGGAATGTGTTGAGAACAATAAAACCTAAAAATGATCAGAGTAAATCACAACTAATATCCCAAGATCTGGAGTTAGAATGATGCTCATAATCAAAGTGGAAAATGAAGTTACAGGCTGATCCAACTTCAGTGGAAATGCCTCAAGACAAGGAAATGATGCTCAATAGTGTGTGTGGCCTCCACATGCCTGTATGATCTCCCTACAACGCCTGGGCATGCTCCTGATGAGGCGGCAGATGGTCTCCTGAGGGATCTCCTCCCAGACCTGGACTAAAGCATCCCACAACTCCTGGACAGTCTTTGGTGCAACTCGACATTGGTGGATGGTGTGAGACATGATGTCCCAGATGTGTTCAATCAGATTCAGGTCTGGGGAAAGAGCGGGCCAGTCCATAGCTTCAATGCCTTTAACTTGCAGGAACTGCTGACACACTCCAGCTACATGAGGTCTGGCATTGTCCTGCATTAGGAGGAACCCAGGGCTAACCACACCAGCATATGGTCTCACAAGGGGTCTGAGGATCTCATCTCCGTACCTAATGGCAGTCAGGCTACCTCTGGTGAGCACATGGAGGGCTGTGCGGCCCTCTATAGAAATGCCACCCCACACCGTTACTGATCCACTGCCAAACCGGTCATGCTGAAGGATGTTGCAGGCAGATCGCTCTCCACGGCAGATTTCCTTAGCATTCCACAAGGTGCTGGAATCATTCTGTGCAGGTGATTAAATTATCACCTGTGCAATACAAGGAAATCCTGAAAACATGACCTGTTGGCGGCCATCGAGGAATGCAGTTTGACACCTCTGCTCCACGGTGTCTCCAGACTCTGTCACATGTGCTCAGTGTGAACCTGCTTTCATTTGTGAGGAGCACAGGGCACCAGTGGCGAATTCGCCAATCCTGGTGTTCTGTGGCAAATGCCAAGCGTCCTGCACATTGTTGGGCTGTGAGCACAACCCCCATCTGTATACGTTGGGCACTCAGACCATCCTCATGGAGCCAGTGTCTACCAGTTTGTGCAGAAACATGCACATTTTTGGCCTGCTGGAGGTCATTTTGTATGGCTCTGGCAGTGCTCCTCCTGTTCCTCCTTGCACAAAGGCTGAGGTAGCAGTCCTGCTGCTGAGTTGTTGCCCTCCTACGGCCTCCTCCACATCTCCTGGTGTACTGGCCTGTCTCCTGGTAGCACCTCCAGCCTCTGGACACTACACTGACAGACACAGTATTAGGATTCAGGAAGAACCCAAGAGTGGACCCTCTGGGTCGTGGCTCTAGAGCCCCCTTGGGCAAGCGGACCAGATGGAACCACCCCCTATACAGGGAGCGTTAGGAGCAGGCCCAAGGGGGATGGAGACACAACTGCTAAAGCCAAAGGGGCGACTACAAGGAGGAGAGGGAAAGAGACAAAGGACCGAAGGTAATGGATACAAGCAGGGAGAACTGGGAGACCAGACTTGATGCCTGACTGGTAAGGTCAAGGCACAGATGAGGCACAGCAGAGACACAGGACAGATATGGCAGAGACACAGGGCGAGCGCGGCAGTGGCACAAGGCTGGCACAGTAGTGACAGGAGGCAGGCACAGCAGAGACACAGAGCAAGAACGGCAGAGACGCACGGCAGAGACGCAAGGCAGGCACGGCGGAGACTCAGCACTGGAACGGCTGGGACACAAAGCAGACACAGCAGAGACTCTGGGCAGGCATGGGAGAGACACAGGACTGGAACGGCTGGAACACAGGGCTAGAAGGGAAGAGACAAAGAGGGACCTGAGGATAAAGAGTGTGCTGGCAAGAATGCAACAAAATACCTTAAGAAGCACAGGCGTCTTACCTAAGAAGACGCCGGGAAGATATACCGGATGGGCGCCGCCATATTGGGGAGGAGCCACAAGGTCGCGACCTCCCAGGGAACACAGCAGCGGAGGAGGCGCGACTGCACATGATGAGGATACGACGCACCGAGATCAGGAAAAGACAGGTGGAGCAGCGAGGGACCAAGTCGGGAGCACGCCGAGGGATGGGAGAAGGCAGGCAAGTATCCGTGGCCAAAACACACAGCAAACCTTCTTGCCACAGCTCGCATTGATGTGCTATCCTCGATGAGCTGCACTACCTGAGCCACTTGTGTGGGTTGTAGAGTCCATCTCATGCTACCACGAGTGTGAAAGCACAACCAACATTCAAAAGTGACCAAAACATCAGCCAGAAAGCATTGGTACTGAGATGTGGTCTGTGTTCCCCACCTGCAGAACCACTCCTTTATTGAGTGAGTGTGTCTTGATAATTGCCAATAATTTCCATCTGTTGTCTATTCCATTTGCACAACAGCATGTGAAATTGATTGTCAGTGTTGCTTCCTAAGTGCACAGTTTGATTTCACAGAAGTTTGATTCACTTGGAGTTATATTCTGTTGTTTAACCCATTACTTGCCAAATTAGCAATTTTCTTTTTTTTTTTTTTTTTTTTTTTTAATGACAGATTTTTAATGATTTGGGTCCTAATGAATCAGAGACATAATTTGCTAAATTTTTACAAGTACGGATTTTTGAGAAAAAGGCGTCCCAATATTCAATTAAAAATGACAATGACATGATTTCCTATTTTGAAAACATTCATTTTACAAACAACACAAAAAATTGGACCTAATTATAAAAATTATAAAATCTTAGTTGCTAGAAGCTAAAGATTAGGCGTCCCAAAAAAGGACATTGGTAGATAATGGGTTAAGTGTTCCATTTATTATTTTGAGCAGTGTACAGTATATTTATTTGAATACAACTTTAGAACAATTTTTTTTTTGCATATTTACAATTTATTTACACTCGGCAGCAAGTTGAAAAAAAAAAAAGAGTTTTGGAACCAAAATTTTTTTTGTTAGTGAGTTATAAGGGTTAAAAGTTGACCAGCAAATTGTCATTTGTACAACACCATTTTGTTTAGGGAATACATCACATTTGAAGTCACTTTGAGGGGTCTATATGATTGAAAATACCCAACTGAGACACCATTCTAAAAACTGCCCCACTCAAGGTGCTCAAAACCACATTCAAGAAGTTTATTAACCCTTCAGATATTTCACAGGAATTTTTGGAATGATAAAAAAAAAAAACGAACATTTAACTTTTTTTTCACAAAAAATTAACTTCAGATCGAATTTGTTTTATTTTTACCAAGGGTAACAGGAGAAAAGTTGTTGTACAATTTGTTCTGAGTACGCTGATACCCCATATGTGGGGGTAAACCACTGTTTGGGCGCATGGCAGAGCTCGGAAAGGAAGGAGCGCCATTTGACTTTTCAATGCAAAATTGACTGGAATTGAGATAGGACGCCATGTCTCGTTTGGAGAGCCCCTGATGTGCCTAAACATTGAAACCCCCCCCCAAGTGACACCATTGTGGAAAGTAGACCCCCTAACGAACTAATCTAGATGTGTTGTGAGAACTTTGAACCCCCAAGTGTTTCACTACAGTTTATAACGCAGAGCCGTGAAAAAAAAAAATTTTTCCACAAAAATTATATTTTAACCCCCAGTTTTGTATTTTCCCAAGGGTAACAGGAGACATTGGACCCCAAAAGTTGTTGTCCAATTTGTCCTGAGTAGGCTGATACCCCATATGTTGGGGTAAACCCCTGTTTTGGCACACGGGAGAGCTCGGAAGTGAAGGAGTACTTGTCACGGGGGTACTGGGTAGACTAAGGCTGATTACCCGGGCCCCTGTGATATCCCTCAGGCTAGGGAAACCCTGTCTGTCCTTTTCCCAGAAGTTACACTAAAGGTGTGCATGTCTGGGCCGCCAGGCCTGACCCTGACTCCTGTTTCAGCCCTAAGCTGAAACCACCACCCGCCACCCAGTGAAGAGACCACACACCAATCCCCACAGAAAGCACAGACAGGGAAAACTGAAAAACGCACCACGCCGCAGACACACAGGAATACACTAAAATGTGCACAGGGCAAAACAAATACAAATATAGGAAGGAGGAATATGACAAAGGATAATACACCACCAAATACGATATTCCTACAAGACCACCACTCCAGACCGGAATCACTAGGCACAAAGCACAAGCTATAATCGGCGACGCCCAAAGTCCAGCACGACTATTTAAAGGCCGTGGGCGTGACCCAGTCTCCAACTTGATTACCAGCTAGATTATCCCCGAGCAAGCTGGATAAAGTCTAGCCGATGCCACTGAGCGTGTAGTGGACGTATGTGGAATTACCGCTGTCTGTCGGATGCCCTAGTGTGAACCGTGTCCGACATGACAGTACCCCGCCTTCTACGAGGGACCCCAGGGCCCTCACGACTTATAGGACCCGGCTTGTCCGGATGGCGGCGGTGAAACATACTGACCAGCCGGTCCGCATGTATGTCCGAGGCTGGTACCCAGGACTTCTCTTCCGGCCCATAACCACGCCAGTGTACCAGGTACTGTAATGTGCGGCGCACTACTCGAGAGTCAACCACCTTGGAGACTTCAAACTCCAAATTGCCATCCACCAAGACTGGAGGTGGCATAGGCGACGTGTCCACAGAACCCACCACCTTTTTTAATAAAGATCTGTGGAACACGTTGTGTATTTTATATACCGTAGGGAGCGCCAAACGGTAGGCTACCGGGTTAATGATGGTGGCAACCCTAAATGGACCAATAAACCTCGGACCCAATTTCAAGGATGGAATCTTGAGTTTTATGTTTTTTGTGGACAACCACACCCAGTCACCCACACTCAGGTCCGGACCTGTCACACGTTTACTGTCAGCCACTCGTTTGTACCTTGCACCTACACTTAGCAAGCGCTGTTTCACTCTCCTCCAAACGGATGACAATTGTGCTCCTAACTGGTCCTCCTCCGGGATGCCAGTAGAGCCCCCCTGACGCAGAGTACAAAAGTGAGGATGGAGCCCGTAAACACAAAAGAACGGGGACTCCCCAGACGATTCCTGACGGTGATTATTTATAGCAAACTCAGCCAAAGGAAGGAAAGTCGACCACTCCTCCTGATTGTCAGAAACAAAACAGCGTAAATACTGCTCCAAATTCTGGTTCATGCGCTCGGTCTGACCATTTGACTGAGGATGAAACACAGAAGAATGCGACAACTTGATCCCCAGCCGTGAGCAAAAAGCTTTCCAAAATTTTGCCACAAACTGAGTACCCCTATCAGATACGATGTCAGACGGGACCCCGTGAAGTCTGACCACCTCCTGCACAAATACCTGAGCCAGAGTCTTAGCGTTAGGCAACGAAGGCAAAGACACAAAGTGCGACATCTTTGAGAACCGATCAACAACCACCAGAATGACCGTGTTCCCAGCAGAGGAGGGCAAATCTGTGATAAAATCCATGGAAATCTCCGTCCATGGCCTACTGGGTACCCCGAGGATGTAGTGTGCCAGCAGGACGAGAGCGGGACGTCTTAGCCCTAGCGCACGTGGTACATGCTGACACGTAAGAGACCACGTCCTGTCGGATTTTGGGCCACCAAAACTGACGCGACACCAACTCCAAGGTACCCCTAACCCCTGGATGGCCAGCCAGGACAGCATCATGATGCTCACCCAACACCTTTAGGCGAAGATGGAGCGGTACAAATGATTTGTTAATGGGAAGCTCTGGTGGTACCTCCTCCTGAGCCTCAGCAATCTCAGCCTCAACCTCGGTCGTGAGAGCCGAGATCACAACACCCTTTTGGAGGATGGGTACCGGATCTTCCCGAGGTTCTCCCCCTGGAAAACACCTGGACAAAGCATCCACCTTAGTGTTCTTAGACCCAGGTCGGTACGTAACAAAAAAGTTGAACCGCGTGAAAAACAATGCCCAGCGAGCCTGCCTGGGGGACAGACGCTTGGCTGACTCCAAATACAGCAGATTTTTATGGTCGGTGATAACTGTAACCTGATGAACCGACCCCTCCAAAAAGTGTCGCCATTCCTCAAAAGCCAACTTGATAGCCAACAACTCCCTGTTGCCGATATCGTAATTACGTTCGGCAGACGACAGCTTCTTGGAAAAGTAGGCGAAAGGACGCAACTCGCCCAAGGATGAGCCTTGTGACAGCACCGCTCCCACTCCAACCTAAGACGCATCAACTTCCACGGTAAATGGTTTTGATATGTCCGGTTGCACCAGAATGGGGGCCGAAGCAAAACTGTTCTTCAGAAATTCAAATGCGTGCACAGCAGCCTGAGGCCAGGTGGAGAAATTGTTACCCTTTTTCGTCATGTCAGTAAGCGGTTTAGCAATGGTAGAAAAATCTTTGATAAACTTTCTATAATAGTTGGAAAACCCAAGGAACCGCTGGAGTGCTTTTAGGTTATCAGGCCGTTCCCAATGCAGCACCGCTTGCACCTTAGCGGCGTTCATTTTAAACCCTGAAGCAGACACAATATAACCCAAGAAAGGCAACTCCTGAACCGAAAATACACATTTCTCAAGTTTTGCATAGAGCTTATTTTCCCTGAGTAGCTGTAACACCTGCCTCACATGCTCTAAATGAGTATCACGGTCGCATGAATAAATGAGAATGTCATCTAGGTACACAATAACAAATTTCCCCAGAACATGCGAGAATACATCATTTATGAAATGTTGAAAAACTGCAGGCGCGTTTGTCAACCCAAATGGCATCACCAAATTTTCAAAATGACCCTCAGGAGTATTGAAAGCCATCTTCCACTCATCACCTTGACGGACTCTTATGAGGTTGTATGCCCCCCTGAGGTCAAGCTTGGAAAACCACTTAGCACCAGCCACCTGGTTGAACAAATCAGGTATCAGTGGCATAGGGTATGGATCACGAACCTTAATCTGGTTTAACTCCCTGAAATCCAGACACGGGCGTAGTCCGCCATCTTTCTTTTTAATGAAGAAGAACCCCGCTGCCACCGGCGAGGACGAAGGCCTGATGTGACCTTTGCTCAGACTCTCAGCAATGTAGTCTTTTAAAGCTTAGGCTAGGTTCACATTGCGTTAGGGCAATCCGTTTAGCGCTAGCGCTTGCGGATTGCGCTAACGCAATGTTTTTGTAGGGGCCGCGTTTAGGGGTCGCGCTAACGTCCCCGCTCTCGCAGATCCCCGATCTGCGAGAGCGGGGAACGGACCTCGGGCGCGCCGCGGACGCTGCAAGCAGCGTCCGAGGCGCGCTACAAAAGAACGGCACATCGCTAGCGCGAGCCGAAAAAGGCACGCGCTAGTGATGCGCTACAGGCAAAATTTACATTGCCGTCAATGGGTGCGCTAACGGACCTGTTGCACGGCGTTAATTGCGACATTTTCGCCGTGCAACGCTGTCCGTTAGCGATCACCCACTAACGCAATGTGAACCTAGCCTTACCTCTCAGGACCAGAGATGTTGAACATCCTTGCTTTCGGCAATTTGGCCCCTGGTTTAAACCTAATAGTACAGTCATAGGGGCGATGTGGTGACAATTCTGAGCAACCCTTCTCTGAGAACACATCCACGAAATCCAGCAGTGACTCAGGAATGCTTGGAGTCACAGCAGACACACATGTGGCCAGGCAACTCTCCTGGCAAAATCCGCTCCACTGAATTATGTCCTGAGTTTTCCAGTCAATAACCGGGTTGTGCATAGATAACCATGGAAAACCCAGAACCATTTGTGCAGGAAGATTACTGAGCACCTTACATGTAACCTGCTCAGAATGTAGGACCCCAATGTGGAGTTTAACCTCAGCCACAAACTCAGTAATCTCCCCCTGTGGGAGAGGGGTAGCATTGATGGTGACCATCCGGATAGGATGAGGCAATTTTTCGACCGTGAACTCGGCCGTGCGCGCAAACCCCTCATCAATGAGATTAGTGGCTGAACCACTATACACAAAAACAGTGATTGGCAGCTCTCTGCCAGCGACCATAACTCTGGCAGGGAGCATACATTGAGAGACCACCATGGAGGATATGCATAAGCTCAGATTGGCCTCTTCCACACCCTCTGAGCTTAGTTTTCCGCCGTTGTGCTTTTCTTAGAAAACAGAGGACAAGCATTTACATAATGCCCCTTTTTACCACAGCAAAAACAGGCTCCCTGCTTCCTGAGCGAGGGGGATTGATGAAGTGACACCCCTGCTTTTTGCATAGGCTCCGTGGGCTCACCTGCAGCAACCTCACGTGCACCTACGACCTCCCCCATAGGCGGCGTCTCTAGCGCCCCCTGACGCAAACGGCGATCAATGCGGACAACAAGACTCATGGCAGACTCTAGAGAAGCAGGAGTCTAATACATCAGAAGGGCTTGTTTAACCCTTCTCGAAACCCCACATAAAAACTGACTCCGCAGCGCCGGGTCATTCCATTGTGTGTCCACCGCCCAGCGGCGAAATTCAGAACAGTAATCCTCCGCCATTCGCTCCCCCTGGCGGAGAGCGCGTATTTTAGATTCTGCTAGAGTCAATCTATCAGGATCATCATATATGAGTCCAAGAGCAGAAAAAAAACTCTCCACTGAGTTAAATGCAGCTGAATCAGAAGGTAATGAAAACGCCCATGCTTGGGGGTCTCCGTTCAGTAATGACAAAACCAAGCCCACACGCTGAGACTCATTACCTGAGGAAAGCAGGCGCATACGAAAATATAATTTGCAAGTTTCACGGAAAACAACAAATTTACTGCGTTCCCCAGCAAACCTCTCAGGTAAAGGGATTTTTGGCTCTGCAACTCTACCTGCAGTTTCCACTTGCACATTAGCTACCACAAGACCCTGTTGCTGAACTGCCCCCTTCAATTCAGTAACCTGTAAGGACAGCTCCTCCAACTGGAGGGTTATGGAAGTCATGGGATCCATGACATACAAAAAAAAAATATATATATATTTTTTTTTTCTCTTTTGGGCCGATTATAATGTCACGGGGGTACTGGGTAGACTAAGGCTGATTACCCGGGCCCCTGCGATATCCCTCAGGCTAGGGAAACCCTGTCTGTCCCTTTCCCAGAAGTTACACTAAAGGTGTGCATGTCTGGGCCACCAGGCCTGACCCTGACTCCTGTTTCAGCCCTAAGCTGAAATCACCACCCGCCACCCAGTGAAGAGACCACACACCAATCCCCACAGAAAGCACAGACCGGGAAAACTGAAAAACGCACCACACCGCAGACACACAGGAATACACTAAAATGTGCACAGGGCAAAACAAATACAAATATAGGAAGGAGGAATATGACAAAGGATAATACACCACCAGATACGATATTCCTACAACAAGACCACCACTCCTGACCGGAATCACTAGGCACAAAGCACAAGCTATAATCGGCGATGCCCAAAGTCCAGCACGACTATTTAAAGGGACTCTGTCACCTGAATTTGGCGGGACCAGTTTTGGGTCATACGGGCTGGGTTTTTGGGTGTTTGATTCACCCTTTCCTTACCCGCTGGCTGCATGCTGGCCGCAATATTGGATTGAAGTTCATTACCTGTCCTCCGGAGTACACGCCAGCGCAAGGCAGTATTGCCTTGTGCAGGTGTGTACTACGGAGGACACAGCATGAACTTCAGTCCAATATTGCGGCCAGCATGCAGCCAGCGGGTAAGGAAAGGGTGAATCAAACACCTGAAAACCCCACCCATATGACTGAAAATTGTTCCCTCCAAATTCAGGTGACAGAGCCCCTTTAAAGGCCGTGGGCGTGACCCAGCCTCCAACCTGATTACCAGCTAGATTAACCCCGAGCAAGCTGGATAAAGTCTAGCCGACGCCACTGAGCGTGTAGTGGACGTACAGTTAGGTCCATATATATTTGGACAGAGACATTTTTCTCATTTTGGTTATAGACATTACCACAATTTAATTTTAAACAAAACAATTCAGATGCAGTTGAAGTTCAGACTTTTAGCTTTCATTTGAGGGTATCCATATTAAAATTGGATGAAGAGTTTAGGAGTTTCAGCTCCTTAACCTGTGCCACCGTTTTTTAAAGGGACCAAAAGTAATTGGACAATTGACTCCAAGGCTATTTCATGGACAGGTGTGGGCAATCCCTTCATTAGGTCATTCTCAACTAAGCAGATAAAAGGCCTGGAGTTGATTTGAGGTGTGGTGCTTGCATTTGGAAGGTTTTCCTATGAAGTAAACATGCGGTCAAAAGTGCTCTCCATGAAGGTGAAACAAGCCATTCTTAAGCTGTGAAAACAGAGAAAAAACCCATCCGAGAAATTGCTACAATATTAGCAGTGGCAAAATGTAGTTTGGTACATCCTGAGACGGAAAGAAAGCACTGGTGATCTCATCAATGCAAAAAGACCTGGGCGCCCACGGAAGACAACAGTGGTGGGTGATCACAGAATAATCTCCATGGTGAAGAGAAACCCCTTCACAACAGCCAACCAAGTGACCAACACTCTCCCGGAGGTCGGCGTATCAATATCCAAATCTATCATAAAGAGAAGACTGCATGAAAGTAAATACAGAGGGTTCACTGCACGGTGCAAGCCACTCATAAGTGTCAAGAATAAAAAGGCTAGACTGGACTTTGCTAAAAAACATCTAAAAAAGCCAGCACAGTTCAGGAAGAACATTCTTTGGACAGATGAAACCAAGATCAACCTCTACCAGAGTGATGGAAAGAGAAAAGTATGGCGAAGGCTTGGTACAGCTCATGATCCAAAGCATACCACATGATCTGTAAAACACGGCGGAGGCAGTGTGATGGCTTGGGCATGCATGGCTGCTAGTGGCACTGGGTCACTAGTGTTTATTGATGATGTGATACAGGACAGAAGCAGCCAAATTAATTCTGAGGTATTCAGAGCCATACTGTGTGCTCAGATCCAGCCAAATGCAGCAAAACTGATTGGTCGTCGTTTCATACTACAGATGGACAATGACCCAAAACATGAAGCCAAAGCAACCCAGGAGTCTATTAAAGCAAAGAAGTGGAATATTCTTGAATGGCCAAGTCAGTCACCTGATCTCAACCCAATTGAGCATGCATTTCACTTGTTAAAGACTAAACTTCAGACAGAAAGGCCCACAAACAAACAGCAACTGAAAACCACCGCAGTGAAGGCCTGGCAGAGCATCAAAAAGGAGGAAACACAGCGTCTGGTGATGTCCATGAGTTCAAGACTTCAGGCAGTCATTGCCAACAAAGGGTTTTCAACCAAGTACTAGAAATGAACATTTTATTTAAAATTATTGTATCTGTCCAATTACTTTTGGTCCCTTTAAAAACAGGGTGGCACATGTTAAGGAGCTGAAACTCCTAAACCCTTCATCCAATTTTAATGTGGATACCCTCAAATGAAAGCTGAAAGTCTGAACTTCAACTGCATCTGAATTGTTTTGTTTAAAATTCATTGTGGTAATGTCTATAACCAAAATGAGAAAAATGTTGTCTCTGTCCAAATATATATGGACCTAACTGTATGTGGAATTACCGCTGTCTGTCGGACGCCCTAGTGTGAACCACGTCCGACACGACAGTACTGTTTTACTTTTTCAATTGGCAGAATTGGCTGGAATGGAGATCGGACGCCATGTCGCGTTTGGAGAGTCCCTGATGTGCCTAAACAGTGGAAACCTCCCAATTCTAACTGAAACCCTAACCCAAACACATCCCTAACCCTAATCCTAACCATAACCCAAACCACAGCCCTAACCCGAACATGCCCCTAACCCTAATCCCAACCACACCCCAACCCAAACACACCACTAATCCCAACCCTAACCACACCCCTAACTCCAACACACCTCTAATTCCAACCATAACCCTAACCACACCCCTAACCCTGACACACCCCTAACCCTAATCCCAACAGTAAATGTAATCCAAACCCTAACCCTAACTTTAGCCCCAACCCTAACTTTAGCCCCAACCGTAACCCTAACTGTAGCGCCAACCCTAACTGTAGCCCCAACCCTAACCCTAACTCTAGCACCAACCCTAACGGGAAAATGGAATAAAATACATTTTTTTAATTTTATTATTTTTCCCTAACTAAGGGGGTGATGAAGGGGGGTTTGATTTACTTGTATAGTGGTTTTTTTAGCGCATTTTTATGATTGACGCTTTTAATTGCAAAAATTAGTTTTTGCGTCTACATTTTGAGAGCTATAATTTTTCGATATTTTAGTCCACAGAGTCATGTGAGGTCTTGTTTTTTGCGGGACGAGTTGATGTTTTTATTGGTACCAATTTCGGGCACGTGACATTTTTTGATCGCTTTTTATTCCGATTTTTGTGAGGCAGAATGACCAAAAATCAGCTATTCATGAATTTCTTTTTTTTTTTTGGGGGGGGGGGGGAGCGTTTATACCGTTCAACGCTTGATAAAGCAGCCTTATTCTTCGGGTCAGTACAATTACAGCGATACCTCATTTATATTTTTTTATGTTTTGGCGCTTTTATACGATAAAAACTATTTTATATAAAAAATAATTATTTTTGCATCGCTTTATTCTGAGGACTATAACTTTTTTATTTTTTCTCTGATGATGCTGTATGGCAGCTCGTTTTTTGCAGGACAAGATGACATTTTCAGCGGTACCATGGTTATTTATATCCGTCTTTTTGATCGCGTGTTATTCCACTTTTTGTTCGGCGGTATGATAATAAAACGTTTTTTGCCTCTTTTTTTACGGTGAACTAGTTACTAGTTAACTGAAGGGGTTAACTAGAGGGACAGTTTTATAGGTCGGGTCGTTGCGGACGCAGCGATACTAAATGTGTGTACTTTTATTGTTTTTTTCTATTTATTTAGATACACATGTAAAATTTTTTTTTTAATTTTTTACATTGTCCCAAGGTGAGACATCACTATATATTGTCAGATCGCAGATCTGATACTTTGCAAAGCACTGTGTCAGATCAGTGATCTGACAGGCAGTGCCCCAGGCTTGCCGGCACCTGACCTGAGTAGTCGCTTGCAAGCCACTTCCCTGCATGACCCGGAAGGAGGCCCACGGCCATTTTGGATCTGGGGCCTGCAGGGAGGAGGACGTAGGAGACCCTCTGAACAACACGATCACATCGTTGTTCCGAGGATCTCAGGGAAGCACGCAGTGAGCCCCCTCCCTGCGCGATGCTTCCCTATGCTGCCAGAACGCTGCGATCATGTTTGATCGCAGTGTTCCGGGGGTTAATGTGCCGGGAGCAGTCCGTGACCGCTCCAGGCACATAGTGCCAGATGTCAGCTGTGATAACCAGCTGACACCTGGCGGCAATCTGTAGCCCTCCCCCTGTGAGCGCGGCCGATCGCCTATGACACAGTCTATCCTGTCCCTGGGAATTAAGTCCCAGGTCACCTCAACGGGATAGTATGTTATATGGGATTAAGGGGTTAAAAAAATTGTCTTACAATGTTTTTTTTTTAACTTTGTCCCACTTTTGGGACTTTCACTTTCATCAGCCTAATCATAGTTATAATCCATTGCAATTGCTTATAACTGTCAGTGCTGCACTGACACAAGACCCTGAGACCATGCTCTGCGCATGGTGACGGGGCTTGCCGTAGCCTGGTGACTCGGATGTCATCATGATGACATCAGGTCACCAGAGCAACGATCGGATCCCCACAGTGACGCCGCAGGGGCGCCAATCCAAGGGCAGAGGGCTTTCATCCCTCTGCCTGTTTGCTAAGCGATCGCAGAATTTGGGGTTAAAGTGCCGCGATCGGTGCAGGCATCGTTCCTGGCACTGAGAGCTGGGTGTCAGCTGTCTGAATCAGCTGATATCCGGCGGCAATCGTGAGCACACAGCCTCTGTGATCGCAAAATTGCCTGGATGTATGTCCAAGGTCGGTAAGTACCAAGGTCGGAAAGGGGCTAATGGATTTAGGGTATTTTGAGGGTGCTGTATTAAAAAATCCCATTACTTTTGCTGAATTGGTTCTAGTTTTTTAACCCCTTAACGACCGCCGATACGCCTTTTAACAGCGGCAGTTAAGGGTACTCAAACCACAGCGCCGTTAATTAACGGCGCTGTGGAAAAAGGGAATAGCGCCCCCCAGAGTCGGATTTTCTCTGGGGTCTCGGTTACCGGGGGTAGCCGAGACCCCAGAGAACATGATTCGGGATTTTTTTTTACCGACCCCCGGGTTGCGATCGCCGGTAATTAACCGTCTACTGGCGATCGCAAAGAAAAAAAAAAAAAGCGATTTCCCATTTAATTTATCTGTCCTCCGATGTGATCGCACATCAGAGGACAGAGAAATGGGGTCCCCGATAGCCCCCCAATACTCACCTGTCTCCTCCGGTGCTCCTCGTGGCTCCCGATGGGCGCCACCATCTTCTTCCGGCCAAAAAATGGGCAGTGCAGTGCGCCCACCGGCTGGCACCTGGAAGATCTTTGGGGTCTCGGCTGCCGGGGGTGGCCGAGACCCCAAAGAACATGATCGGAGTCGTTTTTTACCGACCCGTTTTGCGATCGCCGGTAATTAACTGTTTACCGGCGACCACAAAAAAAAAAAAAAGAAAAAAGCGATGTGTAATTCTCTGTCCTCTGATGTGATCGCACATCAGAGGACAGAGAAATAGGGGGATTCGGGGACCCTCTTATACTTACCTGTGTCCCTGGGTCCTCCTGTGTCCCCTCCTGGCCGCCGGCTTCTTCCTTCGGTAAGAAAATAGCGGGCGCATGCGCAGTGCGCCCGCCATGATCTGCCGGCCGGCAGCTAGAGGAGTTGGGGCTAAATTTAGGGTTAGGGTTGGGGCTAAAATTAGGGTTGGGGCTAAAGTTAAGGTTAGAGTTAGGGTTTGGATTAGGGTTGGCATTAGGGTTAGGTTTGAGATTGGGGTTAAGGTTAGGGTTGGGATTAGGGTTAGGGGTGTATTGGGATTAGGGTTGAGGTTACGGTTGAGATTAGGATTAGGGGTGTGTTGGATTTAGGGTTATGGTTGTTTTGGGGTTAGGGTTGTGATTATCATTAGGGTTGTGATTAGGATTATGGATCGGGTTGAGATTAGGGGTGTGTTGGGGTTAGGGTTGGAGTTAGAATTGGGGGGTTTCCACGGTTTAGGTACAACAGGGGGTCTCTAAACGCCGCAGCCAATTTTTCGCTCAAAAAGTCAAATGGTGCTCCCTCCCTTCTGAGCTCTGCCGTGCGCCGAAACAGTGGTTTAACCCCACATGTGGGGCATCAGCGTACTCGGGATAAATTGGACAACTTTTGGGGTCCAATTTCTCCTGTTACCCTTGTGAAAATAAAAACTTGGGGGCTAAAAAAAATATTTTTTATTTTCACGACTCTGCATTATAAACTTCTGTGAAGCACTTGGGCATTCAAAGTTCTCACCAGACATCTAGTTAAGTTCCTTGGGGGGTCTAGTTTCCAAAATGGGGACACTTGTGGGGGGTTTCTACTATTCAGGTACATCGGGGGCTCTGCAAACGCAACATAACACCCGCAGACCATTCTATCAAAGTCTGCATTCCAAAACGGCGCTCCTTCCCTTCCGAGCTCAGCCATGCGCCCAAACAGTGGTTTACCCCCATATATGGGGTATCAGCCTACTCAGCATAAATTGCACAATAAATTTTGGGGTCCAATTTCTCCTATTACCCTTGTGAAAGTAAAAATGTGGGGGTGAAAAGATCATTTTTGTGGAAAAAATATGATTTTTTTTATTTTCATGGCTCTACATTATAAACTTCTGTGAAACAGTTGGGGGTTCATAGTGCTCCCCACACATCTAGATAAGCTCTTTGGGGGGTCTAGTTTCCAAAATGGGGTCACTTGTGGGGGGTTTCTACTGTTTAGGTACATCAGGAGCTCTGCAAATGCAACATGACGCCCGCAGACCATCCCATCAAAGTCTGCATTACAAGCGGCGCTCCTTCCCTTCCGAGCCCTAATGGGTGCCCAAACGGTGCCCCCCCCACATATGGGGTATCAGCATACTCAGGACAAACTGGTCAACAGATTTTGGGGTCCAATGTCTCCTGTTACCCTTGAGAAAATAAAAAATTGCAGGCTAAAAAAATCATTTTTGAGGGAAAAAAAAGGATTTTTTATTTTCATGGCTCTACGTTATAAATTTCTGTGAAGCACTTGGGGGTTTAAAGTGCTCACCACACATCTAGATAAGTTCCTTAAGGTGTCTAGTTTCCAAAATGGGTCACTTGTGGGGGGGTTTCTACTGTTTAGGCACATCAGGGGCTCTCCAAACGTGACATGGTGTCCGATCTCAATTCCAGCCAATTCTACATTGAAAAACTAAAACGGCACTCCTTCTCTTCCAAGCTCTGCGGTGCGCCCAAACAGTGGTTTACCCCCACATATGGGGTATCGGCGTATTCAAGAGAAATTGCACAACAAAATTTATGGTTAAATTTCTGTTTTTACACTTGTCAAAATTAAAAAAAATGGTTCTGAATTAAAATGTTTTAAAAAAAAAAGTTAAATGTTCATTTTTTCCTTCCACATTGTTTCAGTTCCTGTGAAGCACGTAAAGGGTTAATAAACTTCTTGAATGTGGTTTTGAGCACCTTGAGGGGTGCAGTTTTTAGAATGGTGTCACACTTGGTTATTTTCTATCTATAGACCCCTCAAAATGACTTCAAATGAGATGTGGTCCCTAAAAAAAAATGGTGTTGTAAAAATGAGAAATTGCTGGTCAACTTTTAACCCTTCTAACTCCCTAACAAAAAAAAATTTTGTTTCCAAAATTGTGCTGATGTAAAGTAGACATGTGGGAAATGTTATTTATTAACTATTTTTTGTGATATATCGCTCTGATTTAAGGGCATACAAATACAAAGTTTGAAAATTGCTAAATTTTAAAAATTTGCCATATTTCCATTTTTTTCATAATCGCAAGTAATATCGAAGAAATGTTACCACTAACATGAAGTACAATATGTCACGAAAAAACAGTCTCAGAATCAGCAGGATCTGTTAAAGCGTACCAGAGTTATAACCTCATAAAGTGACAGTGGTCAGAATTGTAAAAGTTGGCTCAGTCATTAAGTACCAAATTGTCTCTGTCACTAAGGGGTTAAATAAATGTGACTTGTGTATGATAACAAATGCAGTAGCTTTTGGTCTTTTGACTCGAACAGTGTCTTAGGTAATGAAATATCCCATATAATTATTTTGTATTTCAATTTGTAGGCTTACATTGCTATAAAAGCACATTTTTGAAGCCAGAATTCTACTGTAATGATTAAATATCTCAGAAACTAGAGCCAATCTGTCAAAACTGAAGTCATATTCTTAATCAGCATCATAAACTTAATATAAAACTGTTTAGACATCGTTGGCAACAAAATCTCTGTATACCAGTGTTATACATCTACTATCTTTCTGTCGTCTATCTATATCTTTAGATATTATTGCTTTATTACTTTTGTAAACTAGCTTTAAGTTACAGAGTATTATAGTATGTAAAAGATGCTGTTGAAAACACATTGCATACGCATGTCATATGGATGCTAGAAGAGAAAAAAAATAGAAAAAAAAAATTGCACACTCATATGACATGTGCATGACACTCATCAACTTTTCTGGCTGAGAATCTAAGCGATTTTATATATGCAGATGTGAGCGAACTCTTACAATCACACACAGCTCTGCAGTGGAATCAGGAGAGCGGAGAGCAGCCATCACAGTGGTAACTCTCCCTTCATGTAAAATAATCTCTGGAGGCAGAGTTATCTACCAGGCAGCATCCACCCTAGAGCCTGGAAGAGGTCATTTATATAAAATGATAAAAGAGGATTTCTCAGCAGCAATACAGCTGATATAAGACACACAAGTATCACTCTCCTCAGCAGTTTACAGCCAGTATGCCAATATTAATAGTTAAGATAGGTCAACTGTGGTGACAGATTCCCTTTAATAAAAAAGTGGCAGCTAGTAAGAAAAGTCACACAGACTACACAGACCAAACATATTGGAACCAATGAATATATACGACCAGGTAATGTGACAACTGTGTTCTTTAGTCCTTCAGGAGGGTTGTTATGATTCAGCACTCCTTTTTTATACAGTATGGGTTACTGTATGCTACTCTTTCCTACAGAGTAAAAAAAGGATACTTTTTATTTATTTACAATGGCACTGTGTTCCTATCCAGTGGCATATATCAGAGCCTTGCTGTTGGAAGTATTCATTAGGGACTACACTGTGAAGTATATAATGAGATGTAAACAGAACCCAACCCAGACTTCGGTCCAAGAATCAATATTTTCTTTACATTAACAGACACCCGCCAATTCGCCTCCCTACGTGTTGTGTTACAGTCTGAGCTCTGGACAGGGCCGGACTGGCCATCTGGCAATTCTGGCAAATGCCAGAAGGGCCAGTCTGGCCATGGGCTGCCTTGATGCTATGTTGTTAACAGAATCGGTGTTCTCAAGACACTCATACTGTTAAGATTTGTGATGGAGCACAAAGTCACTCACTCAGTCTCTTATTCCGGCAGGCCACGGGTATCATTAGAAATATTGGTCTTGTAGTAAATCTTGCTAATATTAGTAATTTATTTCATTTAGTGCTTGGGGACAGGGACAGCATGAGCCTGTGTGATTTTAAATGCCAGGGCTAAATTTCAGCCTTTGTCCGTACCTGGCTCTGGATGTCATTTGTGAATATTGCAGGGAAAGTAGTAAACGAGTTCTACATAGTAAAACTACTAATGAACTGCAGAGCGCTCAGTTTATATCACTACGATAAATAATTCAACCTTGGGAGTCCAACCTGACATTTTCAAAGCCGAGCCATTGACTTTTACCTGCTGTGACTTCAAAACCAGGCTGAAATCGGCATGAAAAACAAGAAATAAAATGATGATTAACCAAAAGAACGTGAAAAAGCTGAGACACATTTGCAATATAAGCTCACGCACTATCTGCAGTTGAGTCCTGGCTAAAATCTGCCTCTGTCCATCCTTCTCAATGTCAGCGACCATGATGTATCAATACTAAAGTGGGCAGATCCTAGGTAGCCCCCCAGGGGTGGTATCCTTTCTTAGGGTGTGTGTCCACGGTCAGTAAACGCTGCTTGCTTGACGCTGCGCAGAGCTGCAGCGTCAAACACGCAGCGTCCAGATGTTCCAGCATAGTGGAGGGGATTTTTTTAAATCCCGTGTCCACTATGCGTGGAAACCCGCACGCAGCGGGCCTGCGACTCCGGACATGCTGCGCGTCTTTTCAGATCGCAGCATGTCCGTACACCTTGCGGGGACGCAGCGTCCCCGCAAGGCATAACACAGGGCCCTATGGGAGGGGGGCGATGATCCCGGATGTGTACAGTTAACACATCCGGCATCATTGCGTCCAAGAAGGGGGCGGGGCTTCGCCGCTCCGGCGATACCGCCGGCCATCCTGAACGTGGACACGCAGCCTTACAAAGCACATGTGAGTAACTACAATTGTAGCTGTCAGCAATGCCCAAAATGCCATACAGTCAGGGTGGATTTGATTTAAATCTAACTGATTTAAATCACGATTTAAATCACTAGTCAGTAAGGCTTGATTTAAATCAGTGATTTAAATCAAAGTTTCTACCTAAACTAGTTCTTGCTACTTTAACATGCAAGTAGATGAAGATTTTTAGAATCACTTTTTATATTACTTTTTTCTCCCCAGTTTAATGGGTTAATCATTCATATTTGGACACCACTGTTCTGTTGTACTTAGGAAGGAGAAAAATAATCCCGACCTTAATAACAATTTAAATAGATTTATTCAACTGAAACAATAACAACATTACAGCATAAGTTATTTGCTTAAACAAACATCCATGTTTGTTAACTAATTTGGCTAAACAAAATATATATATATTTTAAGAAACTTAGACTGACAGCCCAGCCGACACATGAAAAACTTAAATACTACTGTCCCTGCTGTCCTCTGTAGCTCACTTGTCGTCATCTTCATCATCATCTTCTTCTTTGTTCCTATTCATAATCTGGAAAAGAAAAACAAGCTTTCCTGCTTTATTGGGTCCCAACCAATTTCTCAATTTAGAATGAAAGAGTCCAAAGGAAGAGAATATTCTTTCAACGCCTGCAGAAGCTACTGCTGTTAAAAGTGAAATCATTACTTGAACGGTCTCTAAATCCAAGCGCTTAAGTGACTTCCACCAGTATACTGGTGTGACCTTCCTTAAACTATCTTCAGCAAACATATATTTCTTGAATGGTTCCCCCTTAGCTCTGAAGTTTATTATAGTTGGCATTAAAGATGGATGATTGCTGGATACCCATGTCATAGCTAACTCCTCTTCCTCAGCACTTAGGTTTTGACCCTGATATTGGATATTGACAATATTTGCCAAAAAATGAGCTGGAGTCAGTGCTTGTCCCACTCGTTTGTTTACTGCTTGTAATTTAATTCTGTCCATGTGTAGTTCTGTTTTTAAGTGTTCACTCAGTTCCTTCCAAATTTCAACAGCATCCGCAATAAAACAGCTATTTTTCTGTATTTTGTTTAAAGCTTGAGAGATGGGTTTCAGGAAGCTCAGCATATGTTCAACATTTCTCTTAAGCCCAATGTTGAGGATTTTGGCCGTGACAGTGCCATCTATTTTATCTCGATTTTCTTCACAAAGTGTCATCAGAATAGGCCAGTTTTTGATATACTGCTCAAAACAGTCCACCACAGAGTTCCATCTAACATCTTGTGGGAGCGTTAGCTTGGTTCCACCCATCCTTTTCAGAGCTGCTGCAGCAAAATGATTATTACGGAAGTATTTCCGTAACAACATTAGCCTTTATTTTTCAACAACAGTTTCAACAACATTAGCCTTTATTTTTGGAACACTTAAGTCTTTGGCTAAGAGGTGCAGCAAATGAGCACTGCAACCATATGTTATTAGCAGCTTTGTATTCCCTCCCTGCTCTTCTAAATCTCTTCTCATCTTGGATACATTTGCAGCATTGTCAGTGACCAAACTGCGTACTAGACATTTGAATTTTTGTTCACATGTCGTTATAGCTTTTACTGCCACTTCTTGTAAGTATTCTGCTGTGTGTGCATTTCCTGACGTATCAGTTGTTTGTGCAAGGAAGACTTTACCTTCTTCTGTTGTTATACAAGCACATACAATAGGATCATTGTGGACATTACTCCACCCATCAATACTTAGGTTAACAATTTTACCCTCCAGAGCTGTTGCACATTGCTCCATTTCTCTGTCATACACTTGATCCAGCACTTTCCCTGCAACATCAGCTCTGCTGGGTGGACTGTATCCTGGTCTCAGTGACTGAACCATATTAATGAAATGTGGGTTCTCAGTCAGATGGAAAGAAGAGTTCGTTGCATAAATAAACTGGGCAATTTTTTCATCAATCAACTCTTTTTCTAATCTGCTAGTTCTTATCACAAACCTATCTATGGTGGTTCCAGGAGGTAAAGGTTTTTTCTTTCTTTTGGGTGATGGTGATATGTGGCTGTGGGTGTCTGATGATGATGCTGCTGCTAATGAAGCACTATCCTGGATGGATAACTCTGAAACTGTAGAACAGGATGATGGTGATCTTGGAGGTGGATAGTTTCCAGAATCCATGAATTCCCCTAAACAAAAAAAGTCAATGCTGTTATTTTATTGTTTATACAATTTCTGCTTATTGTACACAACACATCACTGCCCCTGCCCAAAAAGGAATATTTGTTTTTCTTCATAACTGTACCAAATGACAGTAACATGCAGTAATAATAAGAAATATAATTTTTCTCACACATGACAGTTCAGTCTTTAGAAATAGGATTCAATAAAAATGTTTACCAACCTGAAGATCCTGCCTGTTCAGAAGTGTTTCTTTGGTCATCTTCATCACCGCACTTCTCATGATGTTGCCTCATTCGCGCCACCAGGCCTTGCATCTCTTTGTTGCATCGTTTGCATTTTGCACGCATGCCTGCCTTACCGATAGGTGAAGGAGCTTCATTAAAATATTCCCAAACTGGGTCTCTTTTACGGCCTGCTGCCATTATAAGGAAAGAATGTAATAAACCTCAGATCGTACACACAAACAGATCCAGACTTGTCTGTCTGTGGCTATGCTGCAGTATTGTGCTCAAAGTTTCACTTTCATTTTCTTGTCTGCTTGCCCTTCCTCCTCCTCACACTTAGATTCACATTCTTCTTGTGTTGTGCAGATCTATTCCACTCCAAACAATCAGAAACATATTGTCTAACTTCTTGGACTTGGCACTGAAGGGGTTGATTCTGTATTCATAGGTTTGTAGAACAATAGGATTAAGGTCTTTTTCTCAACTCTGTTCATGTTGTAACATTTTTGCCGTGAAGAAGAGGCTGGGACCTCTGCGGAGTCAAATTCAGTTTTGAGAACTGCGTAAGTAAAGCGAGCGTCTGTGATAATATAGGAGATAAACTGCCCACTAATCCTACAGAAACCTCTGGAAGAGCATGGCATTGTGAATGTTACACATATACAGCCTTTATTCTACTGAGTTAAACAACTCAGCTTTATCTCATGATGGAAGAACCTTTGGATGGTAAAATATTTTCCTCAAAAAGCAGTTTATTGAAAAAAATCCGATTTAAATCAAAAAAATCCGATTTTTTTTTATTTTTAAAAAAAAAACATTGATTTTTATCCACCCTGCATACAGTATAATGTGATAAAAATCATAACATTTTCCCTGCCTTGTATAAAGATTCAAATGGAACCTGTCATATCAGATATTGCAATATCAGAAAAAGAAATTAAAGTATTCCTCCCGGAGGAAGTTGCCAGTTTTCAGTCCCTCAGGTGTGCCGGACAGGCGTCAGTCCTCTCTTATTATACCATGAGTGGTGGCTATAAGCATGCCTCGGCACATTGACTCTGCACCGATTCATTATACAGCCAATTGGCAGTCAAAGTGTCAGTGCGTGCTTACAGCCGCCACTCATAGCATAGCGAGCGAGGACTGAAGCAGTGCCGCCACGCCTGAATGACTGAAAGCCGGGAGCACCAGGCAGGAATACTGTGCTCTCTTAGCCTTTGTGCACACATTCAGGATTTTTCGCGTTTTTCTTCGTCTTTTTTCAGCCGTTTTCCATGGAAAAACGCTTATATTAAGCATCCCATCATTTTAATGCATTCTGCAATTTTTGTGCACATGCTGCGTTTTTTTCCGTGTAAAAAACACAGCATGTTCATTAATTTTGCGGATTTTTCGCGTTTTTGCCGCCATATTATTGCATTGGAAAGCTCCGGAAAAAAAGCGAAAAATCCGCAAAAAAAAAAAAAAAAGCGCAAAAAAACACAATAAAAACGCGAGCGGATTTCCTGCAGAAAGAGTCCGGTTTTGTTCAGGAAAATTCTGCTGACATTCCTGAACAAGTGCACATAGCCTTACAGTACGGTGGCCAGGAAACTTCATAATGCCATTACCCTGCAGAATAACCTTATATATGCAGGTTAATAGCGTTATCCGACTCGTCAGGTTACCTTTAACCCCTTTACCCCCAAGGGTGGTTTGCACGTTAATGACCAGGCCAATTTTTACAATTCTGACCACTGTCCCTTTATGAGGTTATAACTCTGGAACGCTTCAATGGATCCTGATGATTCTGACAATGTTTTCTCATGACATATTGTACTTCATGATAGTGGTAAAATTTCTTTGATATTACCTGCGTTTATTTGTGAAAAAAATGGAAATTTGGCGAAAATTTTGAAAATTTCACAATTTTCCAACTTTGAATTTTTATGCCCTTAAATCACAGAGATATGTCATGCAAAATACTTAATAAGTAACATTTCCCACATGTCTACTTTACATCAGCACAATTTTGGAACCCAAATTTTTTTTTGTTAGGGAGTTATAAGGGTTAAAAGTTGACCAGAAATTTCGCATTTTTACAACCATTTTTTTTTTTAGGGACCACATCTCATTTGAAGTCATTTTGAGGGGTCTATATGATAGAAAATACCCAAGTGTGACACCATTCTAAAAACTGCACCCCTCAAGGTGCTCAAAACCACATTCAAGAAGTTTATTAACCCTTCAGGTATTTCACAGGAATATTTGGAATGTTTAAAAAAAAAACGAACATTTAACTTTTTTCACACAAAATGTATTTCAGCTCCAATTTGTTTTATTTTACCAAGGGTAACAGGAGAAAATGGACCCCAAAAGTTGTTGTACAATTTGTCCTGAGTACGCTGATACCCCATATATGGGGGTAAACCACTGTTTGGGCGCATGGCAGAGCTCGGAAGGGAAGGAGCGCCACTTGACTTTTCAATGCACAATTGACTGGTATTAAGATTGGAGAGCCCATGATGTGCCTAAACATTGAAACCCCCCACAAGTGACACCATTTTCGAAAGTAGACCCCTTAAGGAACTTATCTAGATGTGTGGTGAGCACTTTGACCCAACAAGTGCTTCACAGAAGTTTATAATGCAGAGCCGTAAAAATAAACAATCATACTTTTTCACAAAAATGATCTTTTCGCCCCCACTTTTTTATTTTCCCAAGGGTAAGACAGGAAATTGGACCCCAAAAGTTGTTGTGCAATTTGTCCTGAGTACGCTGATACCCCATATGTGGGGGTAAACCACTGTTTGGGCGCATGGCAGAGCTCGGTAGGGAAGAAGCGCCGTTTGACTTTTCAATGCAAAATTGACTGGAATTGAGATGGGACACCATGTCGCGTTTGGAGAGCCCCTGATGTGCCTAAACATTGAAACCCCCCACAAGTAGACCCCCTAAGGAACTTATCTAGATTTGTTTTGAGAGCTTTGAACCCCTAAGTGTTTCACTACAGCTTATAACGCAGAGCCGTGAAAATATATACATATTTTTTTTCACAAAAATGATTTTTTAGCCCCCAGTTTTGTATTTTCACAAGGGTAACAGGATAAATTGGACCCCAATAGTTGTTGTCCAATTTGTCCTGAGTACTCTGATACCCCATATGTGGGGGGGAACCACTGTTTGGGCGTATGGCAGAGCTCGGAAGGGAAGGAGCGCCATTTAGAATGCAGACTTAGATGGATTGGTCTGCAGGCGTCACGTTGCATTCGCAGAGCCCCTGATGTACCCAAACAGTACAAACCCCCCCACAAGTGACCCCATATTGGAAACTAGACCTCCCAACGAACTTATCTAGATGTGTTGTGAGAACTTTGAACCCCCAAGTGTTTCACTACAGTTTACAACACAGAGCCGTGGAAATAAAAAAATCCTTTTTTTTCCCACAAAAATGATTTTTAGCCCCCCAAATTTTTATTTTCCCAAGGATAACAAAAGAACTTGGACCCCAAAAGTTGTTGCCAATTTGTCCCGAGTACGCTGATACCCCATATGTTGGGGTAAACCCCTGTTTGGGCACACGGTAAAGCTCGGAAGGGAAGGAGTACTGTTTTACTTTATCAACGCAGAATTGGCTGGAATTGAGATCGGACGCCATGTCGCGTTTGGAGAGCCCCTGATGTGCCTGAACAGTGGAAACTCCCCAATTCTACCTGAAACCCTAATCCAAACACACCCCTAACCCTAATCCCAACTGTAACCCTAACCACACCCCTAACCCTGACACACCCCTAACTCTAATCCCAACCCTAATCCCAACCGTAAATGTAATCCAAACCCTAACCCTAACTTTAGCCCCAACCCTAATCCTAACTTTAGCCCCAACCCTAACCCTAACTTTAGCCCCAACCCTAACCCTAGCGCTAACCCTAACCATAGCCCTAACCCTAATGGGAAAATGGAAATAAATACATTTTTTTAATTTTATTATTTTTCCCTAACTAAGGGGGTGATGAAGGAGGGTTTGATTTACTTTTATAGCGTTTTTTTTTTTATAGCGGATTTTTATGATTAGCAGCTGTCACACACTAAAAGTCGCTTTTTATAGCAAAAAAGTTTTTGCGTTACCACATTTTGAGACCTATAATTTTTCCATATTTTGGTCCACAGAGTCATGTGAGGTCTTGTTTTTTGCGGGACGAGTTGATGTTTTTATTGGCAACATTTTCGGACACGTGACAGTTTTTGATCGCATTTTATTCCAATTTTTGTGAGGCAGAATGACCAAAAACCAGCTATTCATGAATTTCTTTTGGGGGAGGCGTTTATACCGTTCCACGTTTGGTAAAATTGATAAAGCAGTTTTATTCTTCGGGTCAGTACGATTACAGCGATATCTCATTTATATCATTTTTTTATGTTTTGGCGCTTTTATACGATAAAAGCTATTTTATAGAAAAAATAATTATTTTGGCATCGCTTTATTCTGAGGACTATACCTTTATTTTTTTGCTTATGATGCTGTATGGCGGCTCGTTTTTTTGCGGGACAAGATGACGTTTTCAGCGGTACCATGGTTATTTCTATCCGTCTTTTTGATCGCGTGTTATTCCACTTTTTGTTCGGCGGTATGATAATAAAGCGGTTTTTGGCCTCGTTTTTTTTTTTTTTTTCTTACGGTGTTCACTGAAGGGGTTACCTAGTGGGACATTTTTATAGGTTGGGTCGTTATGGACGCGGCGATACTAAATATGTGTACTTTTATTTATTTTTTTATTTAGATAAAGAAATGTATTTATGGGAATAATATTTTTTTTTTCTTTAGGATTTTTTTTTTTTACTTTTTTACTTTCTCCCGGGGGGGGACATCACAGATCGCTGATCTGACAGTTTGCACAGCACTCTGTCAGATCAGCGATCTGACTTACAGCGCTGCAGGCTTACCAGCGCCTGCTCTGGACCCGGAAGTAATCCCTGCAGGACCCGGATTCAGCCCCGCGGCCATTTTGGATCCGGGGCCTGCAGGGATAGGAGGTATGAGACGCTCGGAGCAACGCGATCACATCGCGTTGCTCCGAGATTCTCAGGGAAGCACGCAGGGAGCCCCCTCCCTGCGCGATGCTTCCCTATACCGCCGGAACACTGCGATCATGTTTGATCGCAGTGTACCGGGGGTTAATGTGCCAGGGGCGGTCCGTGACAGCTCCTGGCACATAGTGCCAGATGTCAGCTGTGATAATCAGCTGACACCCAGCCGCGATCGGCCGCGCTCCCCCCGTGAGCGCGGCCAATCGCGCTGGATGTACTATCCCGTTGGTGGTCATACGGGCCCACCCCACCTCGACGGGATAGCACGTCCGATGTCAGAAAGGGTTAAACGAGTAGTACGAAATGTGAAAAACATTGTACTGTGTTATGCATAATACTGAAGCGTAGCCTGCTGAAGTAATCCTCAGTTACAGAAACGTAAACAGCCCATTGATAAGACTGGCTCGGATTCTGGAGAGCAGCCATGTTTCACACAACCACATTACACAGATAGTGTATGGATTAAAGGCAGCTATACGAGGATGGATTTACAGACATTTCTATGTCAATTCTGCTGAGTGTGAATTCATCATTGTTGTTATTCATCGTCTGACGGATGCGGTGTCATTTACTGGGTCTGCTCCTATGATAGAGCCAAACAACAGAAATGACAACTCAGGTGTGAACTCAGCCAAACTGCCAGGTTCCAACAGGTGTATTATGGAGGCCAGGCCCTAGACACATTCCCATCTGTGTATTTGTGTACAAGATGAAGACAAGCGTTGCTCATCAGCGTGCTGGATCCAATTTTTGACCCGTTTGTCTGTGTTTACCATCATCTATTGTTATTCTGAGTCCACTTAAATGGGATAGTTTAATATACCTACAGGATAAAAAAAAAGGTTAAAAATTGTCAACAGAAAAACAAATGTTGCCGACTGATAGCCTAAAAAATCATGAGAATATAAACAGACTAAAACTGGGGCACAAGTTTCTTGAAAATTGCAGATCACACTCCTTATTGAAACACATCATCTGAAGGAGGCCTAAGGACTTGTTCAGACAAGGGTATAATATTCTGGCAGACCAATGTTATTCAATAGGACTGCACAGAAGACATGTTCCTTAGACTCAGCTTGGATTTGCCTATTGAAGGCAAAGGGTGTGTAACATTTTGTATCCCATGCAGAAGATCTAGGTGCGCCCCTAATTCTTATGCACGTTGCCATTATCATCCTGGGAAACTGTATTTATTTTATTAATTTACACAGCACTTTACAGACATTATCATCGCTGTCCCCCATCGGGCTCACAATCTAGATTCCCTATCAGTATGTCTCTGAAGTGTGGGAGGAAACCGGAGCACCCAGAGGAAACCCACGCAAACACGGGGAGAACATACAAACTCCTTGTAGATATTGTCCTTGGTGAGATTCCAACCCAGGACCCCACAATGCAGCAATGCTAACCACTGAGCCACCGTGCTGCCCCTTGATCATGTACATGTTAAACTGCAGATGTATAAATTTGGATGCCTCATGGACTTAAAAAAACAAATAGATGGGTGATAACATGAATGAAAATTGCCCTAGTTTCTTCTGAGCCTGGTTTTAGGGTGAGACCCCACAGGCCATCACAGACGGGCAGCCTTGGCAGCCGCACTGTGTGATCAGCCCATAGATCTTTATGGCGCTGTCAGTTTGGTGATCGGACCAGTACTTGCAGGTCGTGCCTTCCATATAGATGAACAATTTTATTTGTAATATGCTCACATGAACCCGGCCTACGAGGAAAGTCAGAGGCCGTAAAAATAGGACCGAGATCGGAGTGCAAAGCACGGCTCCACCGACCCAGATGTGGCTGCTTCATATACTTCTATCCAACCGTCACCCGTGTGGGCAGTGCCGCCGGCCGCTCCGGTAGATTATACGGCTTCATCACTGATGCGGAAACAATAAATTATAAAGCTTCTCCTCCCCATTACAGATCCTCGTGTATGGGTCATTTTTATCAAACAAAGATGTCTCCATGATTTTTTGTGGACACACGACTTGTGAACAGCGCCATATACTACAGTGGCTACGGCTTCTACCCATGAAAAATATGAATATCGCACGTACGTGACTCATGGAAGTCTGAATGACGCCCAAGGCCGAATCCACACGCAGCCCTGTACTCACAGTCCCACAGACACGGAGGCCTGCGGACAGTCCGCGCTTTGGTATACGGACCGTGAACCACATCGGTGTGAATAGGTGCTAACTCTCCGTACACCGAACGCCCTCTAGTGGTGGCTGCAGGCAAATAAAACGCTGCGTCTCTCCGTCCAGGAGCAGAAACAAAGCGCTGGGAAAAAGCTGACGTAGTGCTAGAAATAGGTGAAACCACGGGTAACTGACGGGAGCCTGTCTGCCATGTACACAGTATAGCTGCGCTCACCCCACGCCCGTCTCCATAACACACCGGACATACCTGAGGTAATAACCCGCCGCGTACGGCGCCCAGCATGTCAGGACGGAGGCCTCGGGGAGAGCTCGGTGACGACACTCCCACCTCAGTGTTTGTAAACACGCCACACGTGCACACGCCATTCCTGCGCGATTCACAAAAGTCCCTCACACTAGTTTCTGCCAGTCCCCCAGGTATCCTGCGCTCTCTGCTACGTAACCTGCAACGCAAGTAACGTAGAGAGGAAGCGGCGGAATAATAGACCTCGTGTGTGCGGCGATAGGTCATTAGTGCGGGGCAGGACGGGGCCTCAGAGGGGTCACTACAGGCTATAACATGGGGGCGGTGAGGGGCAGACATACTGGATACTTAGGGTGGGTTCCCCTGTGCCCCCAATACAGCTCTGAAGCCTTGGACTCCATTAGACCAGGCTGTACAGTGAAGGTGACCAGTCATACGTCTGAAAACATTGTTCCTGAGGGGAAATAATTTGCTGACGCGATTATATCACCCATATGACCGCTGCTGCCGATCACTCACCTCACCTTCCCTGGAAGAGACTGGGGTTGTCTCATCAACGTAAGGTGGTAAACCTGCTATGAGCTTGTAAACGCTTTTGCATGAGTCCGCGTAGCACAAAACATTTTGAGACTTCAAAGTTTTCATGCGTATTTGCTTTGCTGAATCAGCCCCATAGGGATTTATAATTCTATAGTTTACTGCCCGTTGCCTAGGTTACTGACCAATGCTGCAGTCTGTCATTACTGTCCAGTGTGCAGCTCTTTCTATAGAGCTTGTAAGCGCTGCTATGAAGCTGCCTGGATCTCAGGCCCTGACCACCTCCAGTGTAACCGCACTCCCCTGACGCTGCCAGCAGAGGCAGCGTAGCACAGCACGCACACGGACAACCTCGCCACCGCCGGCTCGCTGGTCCAGTCTGTCAGGAAGGAATGTGAACACCTGGGACAGCAGGATGATGCAGCCCCTTTAGCTAAAAGGTTATTCCAATCCTCAAATATTGGAATAACAGGGCTTGTAAAAACTACTTTCCAATTTACTACTAATTAAATTATGCACCCACCGTCCCCTATGTGAATTGTCCAGTTTTTATTTTCACAGCTGCTTGCCTTGGTCACCAGCCCCTGCTGCAGTCTAGCATATGCACATTGCTTACATCGCACAGGTATGGCCCGCGGCACAAAGTTGCTGCTGATCTGAACTGTCAGTCAAGTAGAAGCATACTGCCCTATAGGAACAGGAAGCCCGGAGGCTGGGGAATGGTGCGCTGTTAAAAAGAAATGATGGGAATAACCCACAATACTAGGCAATAGGAGAAGTGCATTAAAGGGAATCTGTCAGCAGGTTATTGCTGCCTCACCTGAGAGAAGCACAATGTAGGAAACGAGACAGACGATTGCTTATGTGGACCAGCAATGGTAATATCCTGATAATAAAACCTTCAGAGTAAGTACACACCAGCACACAGCTTGTAAAATGACACATAGCTGGATTTTGTGTTTTATCCTCTACCTCATGTTGTATAGCAAAAGCCGGCTTCCCTTTAAAGGAAACCTGTCACCCCCAAAATGGAAGTTGAGCTAAGCCCACCGGCATCAGGGGCTTATCTACAGCATTCTGTAATGCTGTAGATAAGCCCCTGATGTATCCTCAAAGATGAGAAAAAGAGGTTAGATTATACTCACCTGGGCGGGCGGTCCAATCCGATGGGCGTCGCGGTCCAGTCCAGGGCCTCCCATCTTATGATGAAGTCCTCTTCTTGTATTCACGCTGCAGCTCTGGGCCTTTCTGACCTTTCCCGGCACCAACGCACTGCAATAATTTGCTCTGCCCTCAACAGGGCTGACAAAGTACGCCTGCGCCTGAGCCACAGCGTGAAGACAAGAAGAAGGCGTCATCGTAAGAAGATTGGAGGCCCCGGACCGCAACGCCCATCGTACCGGGACCCCCCCCCCCCCCCAGGTGAGTATAATCTAACCTCTTTTTCTTATCTTTCAGGTTACATCGGGGGCTTATCTACAGCATTACAGAATGCTGTAGATAAGCCCCTGATGCCGGTGGGTTTAGCTCAACTTCCATTTTGGGAGTGACAGGTTTCCGTTTAAGGTCTCCAGACAAATTACTGACTTTTGCCCATATATTCTTGTATCTCAAAATGAGTCGCCATTTTATAGGAAGGTGGTGCAGTCCGGGCCTACTGTATGATTGGAGTCAGAGGGCTTAGCTGCGGATGTGCCCAACTCAATGCAAGTATGGGTGCAGAAACGCTGCAGATCCGCACAAAGAATTGACATGCTGCGGAAAAAACAATGCTGCATTTCCGCTCGTTTTTTTCCGCAGCATGTGCACAGCGGATTGGGTTTTCCATAGGTTTACATGGTCCTGTAAACCGCATAGAAAACTGCTGCAGATACGCAGCGTCAAAAATGCTGCGGATCCGCGGTAAAATCTGCAACGTGTGAGCATGTCCTAATACTACCCCCCTCCCATGCAGGAATCCTGCACCCTGCACTCCTTCAGAAATACATACCTCTTCCTCCCTTCAATGGGTGCTGCATTCAGGGATCTGTGCAGGCATCGGCGACTTTCGCTCCAGTGACCTCCGGCATGCGCGACGATAAGGTGGTCTCCCCATTTCCTCCCTGTATAGTCATCATTATGTACACATGGACGTGGGGAGAGCACCTTATCGGCATGCACACCAGAGGTCACAGTGACTTGCCCGGCGACTGCACAGAAGATCCCGAAATGAAGTGCCCATAGAAGGGAGGAAGAGGTAAGTATTGTGGAGGGAGTGCATGGAGCAGACGTGGGATTCCGGGGCCATAACTGACGTGCATGGGAGGGTGGTAAGTATTACAATGAAGACAGGAGGCAGGGATTTCTTTCAGGCACTGCACGCCCCGGAGCCTGGAAGAAATCATTAGCATAAAGACTGATAACAACATTTCTCAACAACAAGACCGTTAATATGATGCATATAGGTAGGACTAGTGTAACATTTCTATCACCTGTCTGCCCATATTAATGGGTCATAAACGTCCCAGAGGTGACAGATTCACTTTAATTCTTTAATTTTTCTGGTCATTTTTTATTCCACCTTTTGCTTTTAATATTTGTGGTATGAATAAATAAAATATGATGTGGTTGCACACAATTTATTAATCTATGCTACCTGGATTACATCAGCCTTATCATCTATTTATAAATAAATGTATACAACTTGTAATGTGAAATCTAATGACAGATCCACTTTAACAGGAGTTATTAGCCAAATATACATGAGAGAGAATTATGTTCCTCTATTAATCATTTAGAGTTTATTCATGAGTTATCTCAGTCCAAATAATATGTTTATACTGTCTTCTTCTCGTAATTGTACTTTTTGATCATGTCCTCTACCCACTGTCTGTAGGCTGACACTTTGGTGAAGACATGAGGTTTCCTTTCAACAGGACAGTTATTAGGTCCAAAAGTAGTGATTCCTTGAACTTCCCATACAGAGTTGGAAGTAGACTGGCAAATCAGTGCTCCTTCAGCCTCGCTCTGGAAATACATGTAATAAAACTTGTTATATATACACAAAATTATAGCATGTGCATAAAGTTGCACCCAAACCATATTTGCCAACATTCCCAGAACATCTGCGCAGCTTACAGTTAAAGGGAACCTGTCAGCTGAATTTGGCGGGACCGGTTTTGGGTCATATGGGCGGGGTTTTCGGGTGTTTGATTCACCCTTTCCTTACCCGCTGGCTGCATGCTGGCCGCAATATTGGATTGAAGTTCATTCTCTGTCCTCCGGAGTACATGCCTGCGCAAGGCAATCTTGCCTTGCGCTGGTGTGTACTCCGGAGGACAGAGAATGAACTTCAATCCAATATTGCTTGCCTTGCGCAGGCGTGTACTCCGGAGGACAGAGAATGAACTTCGATCCAATATTGCGGCCAGCATGCAGCCAGCAGGTAAGGAAAGGGTGAATCAAACACCTGAAAACCCCGCCCATATGACCCAAAACCGGTCCCGCCAAATTCAGGTGACAGGTTCCCTTTAAAGAGATGACCTACAGGACTCCTAGAAAAGTTAGCAAATATCCTGAGTGCTGGGGAATGTTCCTGAAACCTCCCAAAAAGCAACGCTTTCAGGCATGACCCAAGAAAGGAAATGTAGCAATGCGAAAAAAATGTAATTGTTCCACTTTGTGTAACACATTAACTGTCCACGTGGTAGCGTTTGGCCTGATTTGCGGCAAGTATGCCCTATATCTATGGTGACAGTCCGACTGTACTCCAAAAACATCTTTTTTTATCCTTTTGTTTCTTCAAGATAAGTGTAATAAATTTAAATTCCTCTTTGCCCACCCCAAAAATAACATGTTTATAGTGAAAAATACTTATCGGAAGACTATGGCCAACCTAAGATTTTGGCTTACCTTACAAGCAGACTTTAATTTTTCTTGAGAATCAAAGCCAGCACAAACCATGGATGCCGTAATCTGGTCCTGCCAAAAACTGGACTGACTGCATGTTTCGTAGGACATTATGGGTATTGGCACCTGAAATTTTGTTTTGGTATACGTTCCACCTACAACAAGACATATTTTATATACACTATGATCTATGATATAGACTCTGAAGTATTCCTAATTTTCTTTTTCTATTAAGAAATGTTTTTTTTTTAAGTCTACATCAATTCTAATACTTTAATGAAAAGCAACCCATCCTCTTGCACAAGTCAGTACCTCATTTGTTTTGTGCAGCAATATCCTTTTAAATAAATGGACATCTGTTCTCCTAATTTTTCTTAATCATAATCCACTTAAAATCCAATCATGCCACCCTGATCTTCACCAATTGCATATCTGTAACTCCATCTAATTACTGCCTTGTAGGAAACAATCTCTAAATTCTCCAATCTTTTAATCTATTACAGACACACACAACACACAGAGCACAGAATACATACAGTAATATTTTTCATGTTATCTAACCTGTGTGTTTCTTAAAGAGGTAGAAAGTTGAATCTTTGTAAACATGTATGCTAGAATTTGTGAAAATCCAATTTCAACCTTGACACAATAATGACACAAGTATAAGCAGTGTTTCTCTTTCTGAAACAAGATTACTCATTTCCAGTGTCACACACACACACTCAAATTATTATTTTCTCTAATCAAAGTGTATGTATTAGTTTTACAAGTATCGAGTATTATATAGTATTTGAAGTGTTTTCTTTACTTGCACTTTTTACAACTTTCTACCTATCGTTTTATTTTCTGTTTCATCAAATAAGAAAATATTTTATTTTATTTATTTTTTAATTTTATAGTGATTTCAACTTTCCACTTTCAATTTTCTGTTAACATACTTTATTACTAGTATAGAAATATCCAAGCCAAATATGTCCTTATAGGCATTTACAATAGAAAGCTTTGTAGGTCTTTTTCTGGACCAGGCTGCTCAGTTTTGGAAATTAATGACTATTCCTTAATCCTTATACACTGTTGTGTTCATATTTGGTCACAACGCTAATGGAGTTTACCTCCACAATTTGAGATTTCCTAAGACAGCAGTTTTGGAATCTAGAGATGCGTATTGCTTACTAGTGTTCCCGCAATAAACCATCATAATGTAAATGATCATTATAGTGTGTCAACTAGCATCCTTTTTGTTAGATGGCAGAAACAGTGTTCATTTCAGAAACCTGACCATGTGAAATAACATATCATGGGCTACTAACTTCAGAGCTAAACGCAAAGTTGTGGGATCATCCTTAATAATATGGTTTTATAACTGGTCAGTTTTTTTCATTAGACCCAAGGTATATGTCTGGAGTACTGATGAATGAACATGCTCGGATAATATCTTATCCGCGCATGCTCTGGTTCTTTCAGAGTATCTGGGGCGTGCCCGTGTATTATGTTTGAGTTCCTGTGACTGCATGATTTGCAGCTGTTAGCCTGAACATATGCAGGAATTGCCTGTTAGGGAATCCCCACATGTGTTGAGGCTCTCTAACAGCCGCAAATCATGCAGCCGCAGGGACTCAAACATAATATACAAGGACACCCAGATGCTCGAATAACACCCGAGCATGCTTGGAAAAGACTTTATCCAAGCACGTTTGCTCATCCCTAGTCAGGAGTAGTCCTACGATGTATATATAGGCATAACATGGAAAAAAATATTTTTTTGTCAGCTCACCCACATGTAGACTGGAATACGGAACATGGAATGCAGCGGTGCAGCAGGAAAACCAATCGATCACGAAGGAAAATCCAGCACCATGATATCCATAAAAATTATTTTTTATTCATAATTCATTAAAAAGTTCTTTTTGATACAATCGGCATAAATGTCACAAGCCTCCTATGGGGAGGTATATAGTAGCATTTGCATTCTACACCTTCCTATGCATTCAAAAAGGTATGCCAGCCCAGAAAATGCCAAAGGGACAGACTTGACCCATGCTTTGATGCGAGAGGGCCTTTGGATATGTTTAGTTTGGGAAGCTAAAATGATTGTTCATGTATTTTAGCAATCACGATCCTTGGTAACTTTTGATGTACTGTAAGTGGGCTCTGAAAATACCGGGAACTTCTTATCTCTCTTGACAGATGATGTTATGGCACTGAAAGTGCATGCTTGGTCAAGTCCAGCATGTACAGGTGCTTCTCCCAAAATTAGAATATCCTCAAAAAGTTAATTTATTTCAGTTCTTCAATACAAAAAGTGAAACTCATATAGAGTCATTACAGAGTGATCTATCCCAAGTGTTTATTTCTATTAATGTTGATGATTATGGCTTACAACCAGTGAAAATCCAAAAGTCATTATCTCAGTAAATTACAATAATTAACAAAAACATCTGCAAAGGCTTCCTAACTGTTTAGAAAGGTCCCTTAGTCTGTTCCAGTAGGTTCCACAATCATGGAGAAGACTGCTGACTTGACAGATGTCCAGAAGGCGGTCATTGACATACTCCACAAGGAGGGTAAGCCGCAAACGCTCAAAAGATCATTGCTAAAGAAGCTGGCTATTCACAGAGAGTGCTGCATCCAAGCATATTAATGGAAAGTTGAGTGGAAGGAAAAAGTGTGGTGGAAAAAGGTGCACAAGCAACCGGGATAACCGCAGCCTTGAAAGGATTGTTAAGAAAAGGCCATTCAAAAATTTGGGGGAGATTCACAAGGAGTGGACTGCTCCTGGAGTCATTGCTTCAAGAGCCACCACACACAGACGTATCCTGGACATGGGCTGCAAGCGTTGCATTCCTTGTGTCAAGCCACTCATGACCAATAGATAACGCCAAAAACGTCTTATCTGGACCAAGGAGAAAAAGAACTGGGCCGTTGCTCAGTGGCCCAAGGTGTTGATTTCAGATGAAAGTAAATTTTGCATTTCATTTGGAAATCAAGGTCCCAGAGTCTGGAGGAAAAGTGGTGAGACCCACAATCCAAGCTGCTTGAGGTCTAGTGTGAAGTTTCCACAATCAGTGATGGTTTGGGGAGCCATGTAATCTGCTGGTGTAGGCCCACTATATTATATCAAGAGTAAAGTCAGTTCAGCTGTCTATCAGCAAATTTTAAAGCACTTCATGATTCCCTCTGCCGACAAGCTTTTTGGAGATGGAAATTTAATTCTCCAGCAGGACTTGGCACCTGTCCACACTGCCAAAAGTACCAATACCTGGTTTAAAAACAACGATATCACTGTTCTTGATTGGCCAGCAAACTCGCCTGACCTTAACCTCATAGATAATTTATGGGGAATTGTCAAGAGGAAGATGAGAGACACCAGACCCAACAATGCAGATGAGCTGAAGGCTGCTATCAAAGCAACCTGGGCTTCCATAACACCTGAGCAGTGCCACAGGCTGTTTACCTCTATGCCACGCTGCATTGATGCAGTAAGGCTAAGTTCACAGTTGCGGTTGAGTCCGCAGCATATCATCTGCAACCGCAAACGCATGCAAAAATGCATGATAATGCAGCATTTTTTATCCGCATCAGCTTACGCTTGACGGAAAAAAATTGCAATGTTTGCATGCTTTTGCATGCGTTTTCGCACGCATTTGCATTTTTTATGCGCATGCTTTTGATAGGAAAACAGTTTTTCAGGAGACTTTCCTTGACACAAACCACGCCTGATGGGCGTGTCTCATGGGATTTCTGTATTTAGACCCTTGTGCAAACGCAAGCGAACGCATGTCCTTGCGTTCCTATGCGTTCCCACAGTCTAATGCGTTTATTTGACGCACTCCTTCCTCAAGCGTCCGCATGCTTATGGCGGCGGAAATTTGCCACCACAAAAATTCTAACATGGTGCGTCAGCCGCGCCCAGTTGCACAACACACAAATACATATGCGTATGGAAACGTGGGCGAACGCATGCACCTGCATATGCAATGTCAAAGATATGAAATCAAGACACATGCGGATGTATGCGTCAGAAACGCTGCGGACACAACTGCAAATGTGAAACCAGCCTAATTGATGCAAAAGGAGCCCCGACCAAGTGTTGAGTGCATTTACTGAACATACATTTCAGTAGGCGAACATTTCGGATTTAAAATCATTTTTCAAGATGGTGTTATAGAGTATTCTAATTTACTGAGATAATGACTTTTGGGTTTTCATTGGCTGTAAGCCATAATCATCAACATTAACAGAAATAAACCCTTGAAATAGATCACTTTGTTTGTATGACTCTATATAATATGAGTTTCACTTTTTGTATTGAAGAACTGAAATAAATTAACTTTTTCATGATATTCTAATTTTGTGAGAAGCACCTGTATATGTAGGGAGGGCATTTGGAGATAGATGTCAGCTCAGAAAGAGCTCTTCTAACTGCTAACTAAGGTGTATGGGCAGCTTTAGTAATATACCGTATATACAGAAAATTACTATAAGCTATATAGTTACCTGCCATGTACACAGTGAACATGCATTTCTTTTTTCTGCCTCCTGTGACCCGCTGCCTCTCCCCCTCCGTTTTCTGGGACCCACCCTCGAGTATAAGGCCGGCGTCACACTGGCGAGTTTTACGGACGTATGAGCGCAGAAAATACATCCGTAAAATACGCATAACACGGCACAATGATTCCCTATGTCCCAGCTCCTATCTGCCGTATTTTACTGATCCGTATTATACGGTCCTCTACGGCCATACAAAATCGCAGCATGCTGCGTTTGTCAGCGTATTGCGCAAATAAATCGCCAATGAAAGTCTATGGGGGCGAGAAAAATACGGATTCCACACGGACCAGCAGTGTGACTTGCGATAAATACGCAGCGGTGTTATTGAAAAGCCGGTAATTCAATTGCCGGCTTTTCATTTCTCCTGCCTAAACCCGACATGATATGAGACATGGTTTACATACAGTAAACCATCTCATATCCCCATTTTTTTTGCATATTCCACACTACTAATGTTAGTAGTGTGTATGTGCAAAATTTGTGCGCTGTAGCTGCTAAAATAAAGGGTTAAATCGCGGAAAAAATTGGCGTGGGCTCCCACGCAATTTTCTCCGCCAGAGTGGTAAAGCCAGTGACTGAGGGCAGATATTAATAGCCAGGAGAGGGTTCATGGTTATTGGCCCCCCCCGTGGCTAAAAACATCTGCCCCCAGCCACCCCAGAAAAGGCACATCTGGAAGATGCGCCTATTCTGGCACTTGGCCACTCTCTTCCCACTCCCTGTAGCGGTGGGATATGGGGTAATGAAGGGTTAATGCCACCTTGCTATTGTAAGGTGACATTAAGCCAGATTAATAATGGAGAGGCGTCAATTATGACACCTATCCATTATTAATCCAATTGTCTGAAAGGGTTAAAAAACACACACACACGTTATTAAAAGTATTTTAATGAAATAAACAAACAGGTTGTTTTAGTATTTTATTGCTCTCTCAATCCATCTGGAACACCCTTGCTTGGCAAAATAATAAACACACAATATACATACCATCCGAGGTCCTCAGCTCTGTCCCCCAGTCCTCGGCGTCTTCTTCCGTGAAGAAAATGGCGGGCGCATGCGCTGTGCGTCCGCGGAGATCTGCCGGCCGGCACCCATCAACAATAGGAGATTTTTCCTATTGGTTCATTTTGATCACTGTGATATACCCTATCACAGTGATCAAAATAAAAAAAAAAACCTTTATCACCCTCTTAGGTAAAAATAATAAAATTTAAAAAAGTATTTCCATTTTTTCATTAGAGATAAGGTAGGGGCTAGAGTTAGGGTTGGGGCTAGGGTTAGGGTTGGGCTAGGATTAGGCTTGGGCTAGGGTTGTGGTGTTGGTGTTAGGGTTGTGGTATTGGGGTTAGGGTTGTGGTGTTGGGGGTTAGGGTTGGGATTATGGTTAGGGGTGTGTTGGGGTTAGGGTTGGGATTAGGGTTAGGGGTGTGATGGGGTTAGGGTTGTAGTTAGAATTGGGGGGGTTCTACTGTTTAGGTACATCAGGGGTTCTCAAACACGACATGGCGCCTACCACTGATTCCAGCCAATTTTGCATTCAAAAAGTCTAACTGTGCTCCTTCCCTTCTGAGCCCTGCCATGCGCCCAAACAGTGGCTTTCCCCCACATACAGGGTATTGGCGTGCTCAGGAAAAATTGCACAACAAATTTTGTGGTCCATTTTCTTCTGATACAATTGTGAATATAAAAAAGTTTGGTTCCAAAGTAATTTTTTTGTGAAAAAAAGTAAAATGTTCCTTTTTTCCTTCCACATTGCTTTAGTTCTCATGAAGCAGCTGAAGGGTTACTAAACTTCTTGAATGTGGTTTTGCACACCATGAGGGGTGCAGTTTTTAGAATAGTGTAACTTTTGGGTATTTTCTGTTATATTGACCCCCAAACTCACTTCAAATGTGAGGTGGTCCCTAAAAAAATGGTTTTGTATATTTTGTTAGAAAAATGAGAAATCGCTGGTCAACTTTTAACCCTTATAACATCCTAAGGAAAAAAAAAAGTTATATTTCCCAAATTGTGCTGATGTAAAGTTGACATGTGGGAAATGTTATTTGTTAACTATTTTGTGTGACACCACTCTCTGATTTAAGGGTACAAAAATTTTAAGTTTGAAAATTGCTAAATTTTCTAAATTTTTGCCAAATTTCCTTTTTTATTCATAAATTGACACAAGTTATATCGAATAAATTTTACCACTAACATGAAGTGCAATATGTCATGAAAAAACAGTCTCAGAATCAGTGGGATACATTGAAGCGTTTCAGAGCTATTACTTCATAAAGTGACAGTGGTCAGAACTGTAAAAATTGGCTTGGTCATTAAGTACCAAATTGGCTCTGTCACTAAGAGGTTAAAAAGCTTTTGAGACCAATGTCCAATAACTTTTGGTCCCTCCAAAAAGAGGCAGCTAAATATTACAGAGCTATAATTCCTAAGCCCTTACTCCAATTAGAATGTGAATACACTCAAATTTGGGCCATGTTCACACGTTCAGTATTTTACCTCAGTATTTGTAAGCCAAAATCAGGAGTGGAACAATCAGAGGAAAAGTATAATAAAAACCGTCTCCACTTCTGCATTTATCATCCACTCCTGGTTTTGGTTTACAAATACTGAGGTAAAATACTGACCAAACACTGAACGTGTGAATGTGGCTTAACCACTCAGTGACGGAACCAATTTGCAGCTTAATGACGGGCGAATTTTTACAATTCTGACCACTGTCACTTTATGAGGTTATAACTCTGGAACCCTTCAACGGATCTCGCTGATTCTGAGACTGTTTTTTTCGTGACATATTGTACTTCATGGTAGTAGTAAAATGTATTCAATATTACTTGTGTTTATTTATGAAAAAAAAATGGAAATATTGCGAAACATTAACATTTTGCCATTTTCAAACTTTGAACATTTATGTCCTTGAATCAGAGCGATATGTCACACAAAATAGTTTAATAACATTTCCCACATGTCTTCTTTACATCAGCTCAATTTTGGAGCCAAAGTTTTTTTTTGTTTTCTCATTTTCACAACATTATTTGCAAAACCATTTTTGTTAGGGACCATTTCACATTTAAAGTCACTTTGAGGGGTGTACATGACAGAAAATACCCAAAAGTGACACCATTCTACAAACTACACCCCTCAAGGTGGTCAAAACCACACTCAAAAAGTTTATTAACCCTTTACATGCTTCACAGGAACTGAAGCAATGTGGAAGGAAAAAATTAACATTTAACTTATTTTTACAAACATTTTACTTCAGAACCAATTTTGTTTATTTTCAAAAGTGTAAAAAGCGAAAATGAACCACAAAATTTGTTGTGCAATTTCTCTTGAATACGCCAATACCCCATATGTGGGGGTAAACCACTGTTTGGGCGCACGGCATTATATTTTAACCCCCAGTTTTGTATTTTCCCAAGGGTAACAGGAGACATTGGACACCAAAAGTTCTTGTCCAATTTGTCCTGAGTATGCTGATACCCCATATGTTGGGGTAAACCCCTGTTTTGGCACACGGGAGAGCTCGGAAGAGAAGGAGTGCTGTTTGACTTTTTCAATGCAGAATTAGCTGGAATTCAGATCGGACGCCATGTCGCGTTTGGAGAGCCCCTGATGTGCCTAAACAGTGGAAACCCCCCACAAGTGACACCATTTTGGAAACTAGACCCCTTACTGAACTTATCTAGATGTGTGGTGAGCACTTTGAACCCCCAAGTGCTTCACAGAAGTTTATAACGTAAAGGTGTGATAATAAAAAATCTTTTTTTTCCACGAAAATGATCTTTTAGCCCCCAATTCTTTTTATTTTCCCAAGGGTAATAGGAGAAATTGGACCCCAAATGTTGTTGTCCAATTTGTCCTGAGTACGCTAATGCCCAATATGTGGGGGTAAACCATGTTTGGGTGCATGGCAGAGCTCAAAAGAGAGGGAGCACCATTTGACTTTTTGAATGCAAAATTGGCTGAAATCAATGGTGGAGCCAAGTCGCATTTGGAGACCCCCTGATGTACCTAAACAGTGGAAACCCCCCAATTCCGACCCCAACCCTAACCATAACCCTAATCACAACCCTAAACCCAAAACACCCTAACCCTAATCCCAACCCTAACCATAACCCTAATCAAAACCCTAATCCCAACGCACCCCTAGTCACAACCCTAACCCCAACACATCCCTAACCCTAATCCCAACCATAACCCTAACCACAAACCTTACCCTAATCCCAACACACCCCTAATCCTAACCATAACTCATATCCCAAACCTAACCCTAATCCCAACCCTAACCATAATCTCAACCCTAATCCTAACGCTAATCCAAACCCTAATCCCAACTCTAACCCTAACTTTAGCCCAACTGTAACCCTAATTGGAAAATGGAAATAAATACATTTTTTATATTTTATCATTTTTCCCTAACTAAGGGGGTGATAAAGGGGGGGTTTATTTACTATTTTCTTATTTTGATCACTGTGATAGGGTCTATCACAGTGACCAAAATGAACCTATGAAAATAGGAAAAATCAGCCTATTGTTGCCAGGTGCCAGCCGGAAGATCTCGACGGGCACACTGCGCATGCGCCCGCCATGTTCTTCATGGAAAAACATGGCGGCGCCCATGGGGGGAAGCAGCAGGGCCAATGAGCATCACATCAGAAATTAAATGTCACATCAGACTTTTTTTGCGGCCGCCGTTAAACGGTTAATAACAGTGATCACAAAACCGAGGTCGGTAAATACAGACCCAAATTATGTTTTCTGGGGTCTCGGCTACCCCCAGTAGCCGAGCCCCGGAGTAAATCCGACTCTGGGGGCGCTTTACACTTTCCAAAGCGCTGTTAATTAACGGCACTGTGGTTTAAGTATTCTTAATTGCCGCCGTGAAAAGGCATATCAACGGTCGCTAAGGGGGTTAAAGATGAAAGTTTACACTTTAAGTCCATATTGAAAATATAACTGTATCTTGAATATGTTTTTTCAACAGCTAAAATGTCAAAACTTAGGTCACTGTCCAAATATTTGTATACCTAAGTGTGTTTTAAATTACATACATTTTTATTGTTGGAGGCACACTAAATCCGTTCATGTTTTGTCTTTTCCTGGTTGTAGTCAAGAGAAATGAGAGATGGACAACTCTAAGCAATTGGCTATCATTTACGGTAGGTCTTTTATATTATTACTCTATTTTTATTTATATTATATTCTATTATTTCAGGTTATTGGTCAGGCTTTTAAAAATGTGCAATTCAGAAAGAAAACTCGACCGCCATCGAACCTTACCCAAGACGTAACACCGAATGCTTTACTCAGGTGATATTGTGTTTTTCTAGATACCAACATGTATAAACAATGGTGCGTCATCACATGGATAATAATGTCTATAGTAGATAGTCTATGTGAAGCTTCTTTTATATGACTGGAAGCAATGACAATACTCTACCTGTATTAGTAGCTTCCCAGCCTGCCCAGTAGCAAACCTGTCCAGATGAAACGGGTTCCTCGGCATAAGGCAAGCAGACAGGCTGTATATTCAACACCTTTTCTGACAGGTGCAGTAGAGCTATATCATGAAAGTAGACGTTACTACTGGAATATTCAAAGTCTTCATGTCTGATGATAGCATCAGTTTCAATGCAAGTCTCGATAGAATCGGATGAAAAGCATACCCTCCTTGAATTATGCTTCCAGTCTCTGTAAAGAAGAACATAGTTAGGCTCTGAGCCTGCATAGAAAATTACACTGGATTTGACATCAGAGACAGTGGAGGATACATTTAGGGGGACACTGTGCATGTATCTGTTATTTGGGTACTATGGCTAGCTTATTTATGGGGGGTTTGTGGCTTTACTGTTATAAAAGCAATGTAGCAAATTGTGATAAAGGGGCATCATGCCATATTTTAATCTTGATGTGGAATGCTGCATATACTAAATACACAATATACTCAATACCTGTGTTGAGAGTATATATCTCTCTACTTTACCAGTTATGCACGTCACCAATCACCCACCTTCAGACTGAGTATTAGCTGCAGTTACACCAAGTAGTGCCCGCTTACAAGATGATGCACTTCTCTGTGTAAATATTGTGCTGCTGTATCTTCATTATAATGAAACACTGCAAAGTGCCCTGGGTGAAGAACCGGTCACAGAAGAAGAGGTTACTTGGCTTCTCACATCTTCTTGCCCTACTACCTGCGCCAATGACCCTAGTCCCTCACATCTCCTTCAGTCCCTTTCCCACTCACTTAACTAAAATATTTAATCTTGCTCTCATCTGGTATTGTTCCCTTTTCTTTCAAACATGGCAGTATATACCCATTGCTTAAAAAACATCCCTCGACCAAAACTACACTGTTAACTACAGACCTGTCTCTAATCTCCCCTTCATTTTGAATCTGGAATTGGTCTACTCCCATGTAATCCGCTATCTTTCAGATAGCTCTCTTGACGCTTTACACGCTACTGAAACTGCCCTTACTGAAATCTTTATGATCTACTACCAACTAAATCTAATGATCACTACTCCCTGCTGATTCTCCTGGATCTCTCTGATGCATTTGACCGGTTCCTCCTCACTATGCTCCCCTCTCTCAAGTATACTGCTGTCTCTTGGGTCTCCTTCTACCTCTCTGATTGCTGCTTCACTGTATCTTTTGTGTAAACCAATCACCAGAACCATGGAAGCCAAACCCAAGAAGGCACTAGCAAGGATATGAAATTAAATGTACTTTACTTGCAACAATTAAAATGTAACATACAGTGTGCACATATATTAGGACAGGAATATAATTAGTAAAAAATAAATATACCTAAAATCATTCATATGTTAAGGCCTAGATAGGAGTGAGGGGCACCCAGAAGGTATAAAAAAATATATACAGATATATATATATATATATATATATATATATATATATATATATATAATTGTCTAAGGGTTTTTCCGTCTGTCTGTCTGTCTGTCTTTCTGTCTGTCCTGGAAATCCCGTGTCTCTGATTGGTCGAGGCCGCCAGGCCTTGACCAATCAGCAACAGGCACAGTATCGACGTAGATGTCATAATGGTTGCCAAGGCGACGATGATGTCATAAAGGTATACTACGGGGACATGCATATTCTAGAATACCCGATGTGTTAGAATCGGGCCACAGTCTAGTATATATATATATATATCTATACAGATCTCCAGAAAAATAGATGTAAGTGATCCTATTGACCCCTAAATTGACAAAGGAATCCAGTATCTCACTAAGCACCTCAATAAAAAAGCGTGATCCAGCAATCAAAAACCCATAAATAGGGTAACATAGTGCAGTGTGTAAATAAAAAAGAGATAAAAGCGTGATCAAATAAATCTAATCACAAAGTAATCCCTACATAGTGTAACACTGTGCAATGTACAAAAAGTGCAAAGTGCCAGCAACGGAAGATAAAACAACCCACACATAGGGTAACAATGTGCAATATACAAAAAGTGCAAAGTGCCAGCAGCGAGAGATAATTTTAGGAGAATCAATACCTTATAGGTGCCACTCGGTCCTAGCAATGCGCACACCCTGACGCGCGTTTTGGATTTAAAATCCTTCGTCCCCTGACTTCCCTGCACAAATCGCACAATGCACCTCCTTCTGGTTATGTTTTACTCTATCTGTATCTGATGTTAACAGAACTGTAGCTATAGGGAGAGCAGAGGTAACTGTTGGACTGACCTCTAGGGGGCACCTATGGTCCTGCTGCTGCAGGAGAAGACACTGACTTTATGAGTGTACTCACAACACCACAGAAGTGACAGGAGAGCTGTAGGTAAATGAGATGGATGTGGAGAGGCGAAGAATATGCTTCCAAGCTTTCTGCTAAAGCTGAATTAAATATGAGCACCATCTTTAGCTGCTTTTCAGATCTACATGAAAGGCTATACTCGGACCCTCTATTGGAGTTTTAGCAAAAAAATATAGGAAACAAGTCTGAGCATGTTCGCCATTTTATTTGTTAATAAGGTGAACACCCTGAAGGACCTCATTAAAGTCAATGGGATCCCTAAAGCTCTACTTGTGCTAGGTATCTGGATCTAACTAGATCAGGCATCTGAAAAGTTTTCTGAAATGAGTTGTTCTTTATAGTGAATCCTACTTGATGACATAAGCCTAAGGAGCCAGGGAATCTGGCCAAATCCTGAGATGTCAAGCCGGTACGTACTGTACATTTGATTACTCACATGCCTAAACAATGAGCAGGAAGGAGGATCCACTGCGAATGGATCAGTGACCCTGCACATCTGTGACGGAATGGTAGAAGTGATCTGGAGCGACTCTGCAACCAAACACAAACATTGTAGGAGAAAGGCAGCAGCCAAGTGTGTATGTGGGTGAATAGGGAAAACTCGCCAGTGAACTCTCTTTTCTATCTGCTAGTTCTTATTATACTGAAACAAATGAGACGAGGACCTGGATTTAATGCCATGACAGTAACAACTAAATAGCTTTCTTTTCTTTAGATTCTTTTATATCTAATGTTGTGCAATTGTACTTTTATACTGTATTTTATGTCTGTTCAAGGGTTGTGACTGGAAGGCTACAGAAAAGAGAAGCTAATGTGGTGCCATCTAGTGGAAATCTTGTGTCACTGCAACATATAATGAAAAAATTCTTCAATTTACATTCTAATCTTTTATCTATATCTGAAGGACTAAAACTGGTTTTACCGCATTTTGTAAGTGTTATGTAACTTTCTAAAAGACTTTGGGATGGGGGGATTTAATATAATTATATGATTAAAAAAAAAATGCTAATTGTATCAATTGTACAACCCCCTGTCAATATACTACAATATATGGAGTCTGGATTTTCACCTGTGTTTCATAAAATAGTGTCTACAATTATATACACTTGTAACTGCGCTTATGTGCACCTCATATTTTATAGTGAAACAATGTCATGTCAAAATGAATTAGCCAGAACACTATTTACTGCTTACCTGTACAGAGGCCTGCCAGTGCAGCTGTGAGGAATCACTGGGTATTGTCGGTAAAGAGCGCGGATCACAGTTTGCAGGCCAATCTAACGCAATGTAATAGGTCAGTAAACTGCAGTGTTACATTACACTTCAGAAAAACATCATACTTTGTTTAGATTACGTAACATTGTGAATCCGGTGATGATGTTAAAAGGAAACTACAAAAGTAATAATGGAGAACTGGGCAAGAAACTTGGTCTTCAATTCATCAAAGTGTTTATGCTAGAAATCCAGTGTTAAACACTTTGAAAAGTCGCACATTTTTTGCCAACGCTGAGCTCTGTATAACCCTGCCTATATCACTGATTGGCAGCTTTCTGTTTATCAGTGGTTGGGGCAGATTTATACAGAGCTCCTGTATATGGAGGACTACCGTGCTTGGCAACAGGTTTACAAATGATAATCTCCTGCTTATAAAATGGTCATTTTATAATAACTACAGCAAGCAGCCCTCTAAGTGATATATTGCTTGAATCAGGGTCTCTGTCTGTATATCATACTGTTCACAGATTTGGTAACCAAAACCTTGTGACATTCCGTTTTACAATTTGGTTTCTTTTACAATTTTAGATGTTAAAACAGTTGCCTTAACATGATAGATGATTGGATTTGTAAAGTTGACCGAGTCAGTGTTGGAGGGGGCCTGTCAATGCCAATTTCACCAGGCTGTGCACCTTTGAATGCACATTCAGGTGAAATGTGTTGTGGTGCAGAGATCTTCCAGCTCCCTGTGCTGTTATGCACGTTGCCGGCAAGTCAGAGGCTGGCAGCTGACTTTGGTTTGCCAGACCTGTGCCAGATATAGAAGAGGACACCGCATGTCGTGGGAGCGGTGGAAGGTGAGTAGAATTGTTTTTTTCTTTCTAAAATGTGCTGGACAAGAACGTAAGGGGCCCAGGATAAGGAGCATTATACCAGGATGGGGACATTATGCCAGGATTTAGTATATGATATGGCATTATACCAGAATGGAGACATATCAGAATGGGGACAGAATACCAGGATGGGGGCCATTATGCCAGAATGGGGATATTATCAGAAATTATACGAAAATGGGGACATTATACAACATTATACCAGAATAGGGGCATTATACCAGGATGGAGACATTATACAACATTATACCAGCAAGAGGTACCAGCACGATGGGCTGCATTATTACTGGAAGGGTCTAGGATGGGGACATCATTACTGGACAGGGCTCATGATGAGGGAGATTACAAAAATGAGCCAGGATGGGGGACATTGCTACATGGAGGGTGAACACATATGTATTTATGGGATCTAGAATGCTATAAGGGCCCATACATCTGACCAACATGCAGGTGTGGGCCCAGGTTAAATTTTTGCATCGGGGCCCACTGGACTCTAGTTACTCCACTGAACGCAGCACTTGAAAGCTGTTTTCTATAGAGTGTGAATGCTCTGTGCTTCAGTTCACCTGCACTCCTCCAATACTGCTGTGGCAAAGCTGCCCCGCTTGCAGCATTGAAGAGCGCACAGTTTGGACTAGCATCCCAACAATTCTGCCATCTCAAACTGCCAATAATTAGGAGCACTCCACTCCTCCCCCCAGCAAGCAGGAGGCCGGGGAACAATGTGCTACTGAAGACTGATTTTGAGAAAACCTCTTTAAATTGCATTCATCTGAAAAAAACACTATATTTTTTCTTGAAATGCCCTTCTACCTAAGTATTGAGAAAAAATGGTACCACTTTTCTACCACTTAGCCTATTACCATTTACCATCTTACACTTCTGCCACATGTCCTGGACCTTGGTACTGCCATCACCTAATAGCGGTGGCACCGCTAGTCCGTGAGATCAGTTTAAGGGAAACTGGTTTCCTCCACTCTTACTGCACGGTACCTCCTCACTATGGGCTCAGGTCTCAATGACCCCAGCGGAGTGTTGTGCCCCTTTTCCGGGCTCCTGAACTTGCAGGAGCCGGCGTGATACCCACAGTGGGGGAGTGGGTGGCCTTATAAAGTTCAATCAAGCTAACCAACTGATCTATAGAATAGCAGGGAAAGCCTACATAAACAGCATGTGGAATTGAATATGTATATCATAGCATAGAGGACCTCATTGAATATGCATTGGCAACAATGATAGGGGACCATTGAAATGTGAATATGGTTAGATATCAATTAGAATTCAAAATTATCAGGGTAGAAATAAGAATGTAGAGGATATCTAAACATTAACAGATAAAGTACAGTGTAAAGTCAAAATAACGTGCATAGTGCAATTATGAACACCTTTCCATTATCTGAATATAGAACACCCAAACTTAGGTCCACAATCAGAAGCCAGTATGTTTCAACAGTATTATATAAAATATAATGTGAAACGGCATAATGTGAAGTCCGTAATGCAATTCTGAAGGCCTTCATAAACAAAATAACAAATATTTTGTTGGAACTGGTGACATAGCATAAAGCCCAGTAAATTTAATTTTAAGGTCAGATCATGTCCACATGTGAGAAAATACCCCGACACCAGTGCTTTTTCCATGGGGCGTTAATCACAGATGTAGGAGTGGTGGAGCTGATGGTTTGCGCCCTGACACTTTAAAGGGTTAAATGTATTTGATGGTTATGTATGTTATAAAAGGATGATACCCACTGGGCCTACAGTTAGCTTAGACAGGGTTAACTGTAATGGCTGGCCCAGTTTGGGAGGGGGAGCTGAGAGTTAGTGGCAAGTCCAGCAAGGGACAAAATCAGTCAGTGTGTGGAGAGCAGTGTGTGAAGCAGCAGGCCTAAGTCAGAGGCTGCTAGGGAAAGCGTGGGCCTAATACTCGGAGCAGTGGATTGCCAAAAATACCCTTCCATATAATTTCATCTAATGGCCAGGGGCAACCTCGAGATGGACGTTGGGTGCCTAGGACGCATTCAGCGTGTGAAGCTACAGGGAAAGATGGACTCTGAGTACATGAGCGGAAGGAATTGCAATCCAAATATACTGCTAGTGGTGGAGAAGATTCCCATTGGGTCTTATCCTTTACATCTGCCTGTAAATACTGCCATTCACCAAGTAAAAGTTTGGTTGTTTTCATGAACCTCGTGTCTCCTGGATTAATTGCTACCATGGATCCAGAAGAGGGATTCCTAGACTTAGAAGAAGGGGCCTGCAGCCTTAAAGCAAATGTGATGCACCTCGCACACAGCAGCACCCCAGTACTGGGACATGAGTTGTCTGTAGGATGTCAAAGCGAGTGGAAACAGAAGCTCGCCCACGTCTACCTCACTTGACCATCTTACTTGGACATGCAGCTTTCTTTGGGGTATATCTTGGTTCACACTGCGCACATTCTCCACCATATTTAATGCAGTAGCTTTCACAACAGTGTGGTATTGAGGTAGTTCAACGTAAATGTCTATATTTTGGAAATTTACCAAAATAACTCAAATATTATCCTCCGGTTTGCAGCCAGATCATCTGTAACAGTCTGTATCAAGTCTGTTGCCGTGGGTGACTGCACCACCGAATCACTTGTGATCTGGCTCTGTCCCGCAAAGAGCCTTCTTTGAGCTGGCAAATCAAAACTGACATACCCAAACCTTAACTGAAATTTTAAATGGGAACCGTGTGCATGGGCCACTCCAAAGACCCTTAATGGAGGGAGAAATCCATCCCACTACCATCTTACAGATCTCTCCAAAAAATAAAAAGGTCATGTCAGGTTTTGCTAAGTCTGACTTGGTTAAATAGCTTGACCAAATCCACACTCTTTTATTTTACATTGTAACCACAGCTGTAGCTGTAATTACAATACTCTTGAGCGAGCTTAGAATATTTCTATGCACGTCCTGTAGGACACATAATGACCCTCACTGCCTCACACCACTTTTTGTATTCAAAACAGTATCAAAACATCAATTCTTCTCGGTACACTGTCTCTAAACATCTTGGTGAACCAATCACAGATCTTCTGTGAATTGAGGCTTCTGTCTCTTCTTGTAATCCCAAACAGACTGTTGAGCTCAGTGCTTTTATAGGAGACATATAATCATTTACAGGTCTCCTTGTTTATCTTTATGCTTTACATTTATATTTATTTTAATGACATTAGTTATACTGTATGTTTGGGGGTCATTGTTTTGCTGCAGAATAAATTTGGAGCCAATCAGATGTCTCCCTGATGATATTGCATAATGGATAAATTACTATTTCTTAGCATTGAAAATACCAAGAGATGGGCAATGCATTGTTCAGGATCATAGATGCAATGATCTGCAAGAAAACTTATTGCAGCAGATGAAAGCCAAATTATGCTCACTTTCTTTTCTAATTAGATGTCCAGCAGTATCATCAGCTCAGAAGTGGGAAGAACTCGGCTACACCCATCTATTGTTTAGAAAAACATGTTTAGAAGTGTTTTATGAAGGAAGAATGGTGACCAAAAACTATACATTCGACACAGAAACAAAGCCAAGTAACTCAACTGTGTGAAAATATAACAACTGGAGTGTAGAAAAATCATAGCTGGTGCTCTGGACCAATGAGTCAAAATTTGCAATATTTTGTTGTAATAGAAGTCAATTTGTTCACTAAAGGACTGGACAGTGGTACAATAATGAGTCTGCTGGTAACAGTGAATCATGGTGGAGGTTCATTGTGAGATTGGGGCTGCATTTCAGCAAATAGAGTTGGGAATTTGGTCAATATTAATGGCATCTTCAATGCATCTAATTGGCTTCAAATTTATTCTGCAGCAGGACAATGACCCTAAACATACAGCCAATGTCATTCTAAACTATTTTCAGCATAAAAGTCAACAAGGAGTACTGGAAGTTATGATATGATAATGTCTGTAAAGTGCTGCAGAATATTGTGGCACTATATAAGCAAGTAAAATACAAATAAATGAAGTGGGTATGGAAAGTTTTCAGACCCATTTAAATGTTCACTCTTTGTTACATTGCATCCATTTGGTAAATTCAAAAAAGTTCATTTTTTCACATTAATTTACACTCTTCACTCCATCTGGACTGAAAAAAATAGAAATGGAGACATTTTTGTAAATTTAATAAAAAAAGAAAAACTGAAATATCACATGATCATAAGTATCCAGCCCCTGTGCTCAGACACTCATATTTAAGTCACATGCTGTCCATTTCCTTGTGATCCTCCTTGAGATGGTTCTACTGCTTCATTGGAGTCCAGCTGTGTTTAATTAAATTGATAGGACTTGATTTGGAAAGGCACACACCTGTCTATATCAGACCTCACAGCTCACAGTGCATGTCAGACCAAATGAGAATCAAGAGGTCAAAGGAGCTGGCCAAGGAGCTCAGAGACAGAATTGTGGCAGGGCACAGATGTGAAAAATTACTGTATCAATAATCTAATAAGGTCAAAAAATCGAGTGAGCTAACAAATTAACCTTAAGCCATCAGATAAAATAACTTTTAATAAATTCTTAAAAATATAACCATCAATCACAATACAAGCAACCGTGCTAGCTATGCTCACCCAGCACCAGTTCACCAGCATTCAATGCATACCTGTCAGCGGAGGTTGGCACCCTGAAACAAATAAACGAGTGATGGCGCCCCCGCTCTTCGGCGGCTATCCCTAAATCTCCTAGATAACCCTATGCTGGAGAGTCATGCAACCACTTATTGTTCATATATAGGGAAAGGAGCAAACAGAGGATGCCGTATAAGGATTAATAATAAAGGTAGACAGCAATAATAAAGGAAGTGCAAAAGCGGTGAAAAAAATAACACTCATAAAGTGACATGTGCAAAAGAATTGACAAGTACCTCGGTATACTGTTCCCTGCTGATTGAACTCCTGCCTTGCAGCGGAGTTAGACACCCTACTTGTCAGCGGATATGGCACCCCCGCTCGACGACGGCTGTCCCTTGGAATCCCTATTGATAATCCAGCTAATCCACAGGACAGTTTTATAATAAATAACATAGGCAAGTAACATATAATATTAGACCCAGAATAGATAAAGGTTCAAAGGCACATAACATGGATATATCATCATGACAGCAGTAAGTATTAGAGGTACTTATGGTTTTGGATGCTCATCAGAAACCTCTACGCGTTTCACCACAGCGGATCATCAGGAGGTTTACATCCAACCGGGGGTTAACATCCAACCTCTTGATGATCAGCTATGGTGAAACATGTAGAGGTTTCTGATTTATTAAAAGTTAAATTTTATCTGATGGCTTAGTGTTAATTTGTTAGCTCAAGGAGCAGATCTGGCCAAGGTTACAACAGAATTTCTGCAGAACTCAAGGTTCCTTAGAGCACAGTGGACTCCATAATCCTTAAATGGAAGAAGTTTGGGATCACCAGAAATCTTCTTAGACCTGGCTGTCCAGCCAAACTGAGCAATTGTGGGAGAAGAGCCTTGGTGAGAGAGGTAAAAAAGAACCCCAAGATCACTGTGGCTGAACTCCATAGATGCATTAGGGGGATGGAAGAAAGTTCCACAAAGTCAACTATCACTGCAGTCCTCCACCAGTCAGGCCTTTATGGCAGAGTGACCCGACAGAAGCCTCTCCTCAGTGCAAGACATATGAATAGAGTTTGCTAAAAAACACATGAAGGACTCCCAGACTATGAGAAATAAGATTCTCTGGTCTGATGAGATGAAGATAGACCTTTTCGGTGATAATTTTTAGCGGTTTGTGTGGAGAAAGCCAGGCACTGCTCATCACCTGCCAAATACAATCCCAACAGTGAAACATAGTGGTGGTGGCAGCATCATGCCATGGGGGTGTTTTTCAGCTGCAGGGACAGGACGACTGGTTGTCATTGAAGGAAACATGAATGCGGCCGAGTACAGAGATATCATGGATGAAAACCTCTTCCAGAGTGCTCTGTACTTCACACTTGGCCGAATGTTCACCTTCCAACAAGACAATGACCCTAAGCACACCGCTAAAATAACAAAGGAGTGGCTTCAGAACAACTCTGTGACCATTCCTGACTGGCCCAACCAGAGCCCTGACCTAACGCCACTTGAGCATCTCTGGAGAGACCTGAAAATGGCAGTCCACCAATGTTCACCATCAAACCTGATGGAAATGGAGAGGATCTGCAAGGAAGAATGGCAGAGGATCCCCAAATCCAGGTGTGAAAAACTTGCTGAAACATTCCCAAGAAGACTCATGGCTGTACTGTCTCAAAAGGTTGTTTCTACTCAATACTGAGCAAAGGGCCTGAATACTTATGACCATGTGATATTTCAGTTTTTCTTTTTTTTTTAAATTTGCAAAAATTACTACATTTCTGTTTTTTTCAGTTACTACATTTCTGTTTTTTTCAGTCAAGATGGGGTGCAGAGTGTACATTAATGAGGAAAAAAAACGTTTTAGAATTTACCAAATGGCTGCAACAAAACAAAGAGTGAAAAATGTAAAGGGGTCTGAATACTTTCCGTACCTACTGTATGGCTTCTACAGAGCCCTGATCTGATCATCAAGTTTGTGTGGGATTATCTGAGGAGACAGTATGATTTGCACAAGCCTGCATCTTCAGATCTGTGGTTAGTTCTCAAAGGTTTTTGGAGCAACCTCCCTGCTGAATGCTTTAAAAAACTGTCTACAAGTATACTTATAAAATTGATGCTGTTTTGAAGGATGATCACACCAAAAAATATTGATTTTTATTAGATTTTTGTTTCATTAATTTTTTGTGCATTTTGTTACTTGACAAAAATAAACTTTTAACACTTCTATTTTTGAAAGCATTCTTACATTACAGAATTTTTTTCCTACACCTGCTTAAAACTTTTGCACAGTATTGTATGTCCTCAGCTTAAATGGGTGCTATTACAGCCTATGGGCAACGGATACTGCTGTTAGAAATCTATCGCAGCCTCTGTTCAAATTATACATCAGAGTATAAAGTTCAAAAATGTTTCCATATGACACCTTTTTAGTACATCCCAGTTTGACCATCTACTATATAATTGCCTAAGGGTACTTCCGTCTGTCCTTCTGTAACGGTTATTCGTTCGCTGATTGGTCTCGGCAGCTGCCTGTCATGGCTGCCGCGACCAATCAGCGACGCGCACAGTCCAGAAAAAAATGGCCGCTTACTCCCCGCACTCACTGCCGGCGCCCGCATACACCGCTCACACAGGGTTAATGCCGGCAGTAACGGACCGCGTTATGCCGCGGGTAACGCACTCCGTTACCGCTGCTATTAAGCCTGTGTGTCCCCAACTTTGTACTATTGACGCTGCCTATGCGGCATCAATAGTACAAAATGTAATGTTAAAAATAATAAATAAAAAAAAAAACCTGCTATACTCACCCTCCGCCGCCTTTCTCGCTCCTCGCCACGCTCCCCGGACCGCTCCGTTACAAGCGTCAGCTTGCGGTGAGGTCCCGTCCCAGGGCTGGTGTGCGGCAAGGACCTGCCGTGACGTCACGGTCATGTGACCGCGACGTCTTCATAGGTCCTGCTCCCACCAGCCCTGGCACTTGCAATGGAACTCGGCTTCAGGAAAATGGCCGCCGCGATCTCGATCTGCGCACACGCGGCATCCCGCGGCCATTTTCCTGAAGCCGAGCACTACCATCTGCACAGGATCCCACGAAGAGGAGAGGCGGGACGCGGAGGAGCAGCGACAAGAATGGTGAGTATGATACACTACAAGGGGCCCTCGGATCGTTAGGTGAGTATGTTTATTTTTTAGCCCTGTGACATACGTGCCTCAGTAATATACTACGTCACTGGGCAATATCCTACGTGGCTCTGCTGTATACTACAAGGCTGGGCAGTATACTACGTGGCTGGACAATATACTACAAGGCTGGGCAATATACTACAAAACTGCAATATACTATGTGGCTCTGTGCAATATACTACGTAGCTGTGCTGTATACTAGGTAGCTGGGCAATACACTACGTGGCAGGGCAATATATTACGTGGCTGGGCAATATACTATGTAGCTGGGCAATATACTACGTGGCTGGGCAATATACTATGTAGCTGGGCAATATACTACGTGGCTGGGCAATATACTACGTGGCTGGGCAATATACTACGTCACTGGGCAATATCCTACGTGGCTCTGCTGTATACTACAAGGCTGGGCAGTATACTACGTGGCTGGACAATATACTACAAGGCTGGGCAATATACTACAAAACTGCAATATACTATGTGGCTCTGTGCAATATACTACGTAGCTGTGCTGTATACTAGGTAGCTGGGCAATACACTACGTGGCAGGGCAATATATTACGTGGCTGGGCAATATACTATGTAGCTGGGCAATATACTACGTGGCTGGGCAATATACTATGTAGCTGGGCAATATACTACGTGGCTGGGCAATATACTACGTCACTGGGCAATATCCTACGTGGCTCTGCTGTGTACTACAAGGCTGGGCAATATACTACAAAGCTGTGCAATATACTATGTGGCTCTGTGCAATATACAACGTAGCTGCGCAATATCCTACGTCGCTGTGCTGTATACTATGTAGCTGGGCAATACACTACCAGACTGGGCAATATACTACGTGGCTCTGCTGTATACTACAAGACTACGTGGCTGGACAATATACTACAAGGCTGGGCAATATACTATGTGGCTCTGTGCAATATACTACGTAGCTGCGCAATATCCTACGTCGCTGTGCTGTATACTGTGTAGCTGGGCAATACACTACGTGGCAGGGCAATATACTACGTCGCTGGGCAATATACTACGTGACTGGGCAATATACTACGTAAATGGGCAATATACTACGTGGACATGCATATTCTAGAATACCCGATGCGTTAGAATCGGGCCACCATCTAGTATTCAATATATTAGGACTTGAACTCATCATCTATATTCTCAAAATGGAACTTCCTTTTATTAATGGCACCATAGGAAACCCAGTGCAGTTTTAACGACAGTTCCTAAAACAGAAGTCGCATGACCAATGTTATATCATTGTGGGATTGGAATTTGGATCACACATTTATAGCCTTAGAGTAAAGCTTTAGTCGCATAACCCCTTCAGGAGTTTATTATAGACTAATTGAGAGAAGCATACAAGGCTACACAATGTTATTCCAGCATAGATCTAAAGCTAAACAACTCACCTATGCTATCATCATCCCATGGTTTGGGAGGTATCAGTGCGATGCTTGGAATATCAGTCAGATTAGTTGTCCAATATCCATTGAAACCTCTGGCATTCAGCGCGTTATTGCTGACAAATTTAATAACAGCAGTATTCCCTGTTGTGTTTAGGGTGTTCGGTAATGTGCTTCCACAGAACTGACCTGTAATACAAATTAAAGTTAGGTTATGAATCTATCCTCCATCATAGATTTCATTAATCAGAGGGAAATAAAGTGATCAGACATAGAATACTTTCTGCAGATTTGACATTACACTACATAGAAATGGGATCACAAATAGTGCAGTCGGGCTTGTAAAGCAAATATTTTTATTGTGTCCACTTAATTAATTCTAAAACCACCAAAACTGAGGGACAGCTACTACCAAATGCTTATTTTTAATAACCTTTTTTGGTACATGAAATAATACAATAAAATGCATTCAAGTCAAAGTGAAACACACCAGATAGTGGTAAAAATGGTCTTTGCATAATCACTTTAGTCATTTATTTAGCAGTATTATTGAGTTTTTCACATATACATTGCACACTAAATGATGATGTGAAATCCTGAGACACCATATGAGATGATATGTGTGCACATAATAGAATCCTAAAGTAACATGCTCAAAGCATTATGGAGGAATCGGGTGTATAAGTGTTAGGAAGGTGTCACGTCCCCTTGGAAGACCTGGAGACCCTGGAGTTAGTGTCCCAGTTCCAGGGATAGTTTGAGACCCCCCTTCCTTACCGAAGACCGTCACAGTGTGACATTTTCACCGGCCCCACATTTTGTATCTTGGTTTGGATCCTGTTGCAGTCCTTGCCAAACATTTGCAGGATCGCTCGCTTGAACTGTCAGACCTGGAATCTAGGGTCTCACAGCAGCAAACTGTCTGGCGGGCAGTCAGGCTGAACTGGAACCTAAGTTGGCCCTCCCGGATAGGTGTTCTGGGGGATGGGATAAATTTGTTTTGTTCTGTGAACTATGCAAGCTTTATTTTAGGCTTCGTCCTCATTTATTTGGGAGTGAGTAGCAACAGGTTAGAATTGTTATTTCTCTCCTTCAAGAAGATCCCCAATCCTGGACCTTTTCACTTCCGTCAGACTCGCTGTCTCTCCAGTCGGTTAATGTTTTTTTTGAGGCTCTATGTCTTGTGTGTGTGATGACCAGAGGAATTCTGCTCAGAGTTCCGTTGATGGGCCACTGACACCCAGTGCAACGATCCTCCTGCTCTTAGGAGTCAGTTTTGTCAGGGCCTGTTTGTAAGACTAAAAGACGCACTAGCGTTTTACAAAACGCAAGGTGGGGTAGGTGTTTAATAGTAAGCCTATACACCTGTAAATTCACTCTCATGCAGCAGGGTACAAACCCATAGACTGACTATGGGTGGAACTGGGAAATTAGAATATTAGGTTCCTTAAAATTTAGAAGAATAAAGAAGGAACACTACGTTTTATTCAGCACTTTTATAATGATGTAGTCAGTTTACGAAGCAGAAATTGGCGAAAGGTCCCCATTAAAAAAAGGTGCTGTGATTTTTCTTTTTTGTTTTAATAATTATTGATTATGTAATCAATTATCATTGTGTATATGTCTGAGCACGACATTTACACACCTCAAATATCATATGGCAGCCCCTGCACATAGGAGAATGCGGTCGGTGTCTGACTGGATCTCCTGCACTGTGGCTGCCTCCAGCTGTGACCTGGAGGCCATCATCTGTGATACAACCCAGAGCCGCATATGTATTGTCCATCATGCGTGATGCAACTAAGAGTCGTGCATCTATTTCCCATCATGCTTCATACCCGCCTAGATCCATGTATCTAATCTCACCATCTGTGATACAACCCAGCGCCATGCATCTAATCCCATAATCTGTGATGCAGCCCAGAGCCGCAAATCTAATGTTCATCATCTGTGATGCAACCCAAAGCAGTGTATCTAAGGTCCATCCTGTGTGATACAAACAAGAGCCATGTACCTAATGCCATCATCTGTTATATAACCCAGAGACGAGTATCTAATGACCGTAATCTGTGAAACAACCCAGAGCCGTTTATCTAATCTCATCTGTGATACAACCCAGCGCCGTGAATATAATGCCCATCATCTGTGTTACAGCCCATAGCCTTGTATCTAAGGCCCATCCTGTGTGACACTAATCAGACCCATATATCTAATCCCATAATCTGTGATGCAACCCAGAGCCATGTATCTAATGCCTATCACCTGTGATACAACCCAAAGCAGTGTATGTAAGGCCCATCCTGTGTGATACAAAACAGAACCATGTATCTAATGCCATCATCTATGCTATTACCCAAAGCTGCATATCTAAGGGCTTGTTTCCATTTGCGAGAAACACGTCCGTGTCTCGCATGTGGAAACCAAGCTCTGGCGCCGGCACTTTGGAGCGGAGCGTGCGGCTCCATGTGTTGCTATGCGGCCGCACGCTTCGCTCCCAAGTGCTGGCACCAGAGCTTGGTTTTCACATGCGAGACACGGACGTGTTTCTCGCAAATGGAAACGAGCCCTAATACCCTTCATCTGTGAAATAGCCCAGAGCTGGGTATCTAATACCATCTGTGATACAATCCAGGGCCATATATCTAATGCCCATCATCTGTGATACACCCCAGAGCCGCATAACTAATGCCCATAATGTGTGGTACAGCCCACAGAGATGCGTATCCAATTCCAGCACGTGATACACTCTGCGTATCAAATCCCAACCTGTATAGCATATTACATCACAGCTCCCATAGGAGTGGAGGGGTTATACATTACAATGCTACTCCCAAGGAAGTGAACAGAGTGGTGTCATACATACCACCACTGCTCCCATAGAAATTGATGGGGCGGTGTCACACCTTATACACCAGCTCCCATAGAAGTGGATGGAGCAGGAGATGGGGGGAATCACACATTACACTGCTCCCCTAGAAGTGGATGGAGCAGTGTCACACCTTACACCACTACTCTCATAGAAGTGGACTAAACGGTGTCGCACATTACACCACTGCGCCCATAAAAGTGGACGGAGTGGTGCCACACATAGAAGTGAAAGGAGCAAAATTTCACATTATACCACTACTCCCTTCTAAGTGGATGGGGTGGTGTCACACATTACACAACTGCTGCCTTAGAAGTGAATGGAGCAGGGGTATGGGGGGGTAAAACATTTCACTGCTCCCCAAGACGTGGATGGAGCAGTGTCACACACACATTACACCATTGCTCCCATAGAAGTGGACAGAGTGGGGTCACACATTACATCACTTCTCAAGTAGAAGTGGATGGAGCGGGATAGTACATTACACTGCTCACAAAGAAATGGATGGAGCGGGGCTCACACATTACACCAGTTCTCCCATAGAAGTGGATGAAGCAGTGTCACACATTACACTGCTACTCCCATAGAAGTGGATAGAGCAGAGCCTTATATATCTAATCCTACCCTGTGTTATGCACTCCTCTGAGCCCTGTATCTATTCCCATCAGCTGTGATACACTACACTGATCCTTGTATCTAATCCCCAGCTTGTGATACAGTCCGCGTATCTAATTGCATCACGTAATAAACTCCTAGTATCTAACCCCACCCATTCTCAGTGACACTTTCCACATGTTAATATCACTGTGTAGTCATCAATAATATGGCTCTGCACCGTTATCCTAAACTTCGACCTCCCTTATTCTTTTGCAAACACCTTGAGTGACATCGCACACATGTGAGAAGATCCCGCCTATTTTACTGCAGTTGTAATGTGAGCCAGCACTACACTTGGTACCGTTAAAAATTAAAACATTAATACTTTACATTTTTGCTATTTTTTTAAGCATTTTTTTTATGGCACCTTCCCTTTAAGGCTACTTTCACACTAGTGTCGTGCACTGCACGTCGCTATGCGTCGTTTTGAAGAAAAAACGCATCCTGCAAAAGTGCTTGCAGGATGCGTTTTTTCTCCATAGACTTGCATTAGCGACGCAGTGCCACACGTCCCAACCGTCGTGCGACTTTTGTGTCGTGTTGCGTCAGACCGTCGCTACCAAAAAACATTACATGTAACATTTTTTGCTGCGTCGTGACCGTCTTTTCCGCCCCCGCCTCCCCGCACCTCACAATGGGGCAGCGGATGCGTTGAAAAACAGCATCCGCTGCCCCCGTTGTGCGGCGCTTTCACAGTTTGCGTCGGTGCGCTGCAAAGTCGCATTGCGACGTGCAGTGCACAATGCTAGTGTGAAAGTAGCCTAAGTAATTAAAAAAACCCAGCAACTATACAAGTTTGTCATCACTATAATTATTGACCTGTAAAAGCTCAAAATAGCGGAGAAAAATTGTGGAATTTAGTTTTTTCACCTCACTTGAAACTTATAAAAAGCAAACAAGTTCTCATATGGTTATGTTGAAGGAAAAATAAAATCCCATTATGATTGCTGAATGAAGGGATGGGAAAAAAGAATGCGAAAAAATAAAAATTAGCCTGGGTGGGAAGAGGTCAGGCATTCTTTAACCAACTCATGACATATAACGTACATTTATGTCATAAGTCATGTCCTGACTTTCTTGCGGGTTCACAAGCTGAGCCCGCATCTTTCTCCACTCATGATGGCTGATCTAATCACCCATCATGTACCTTTAACAGCCGTGGGTGGAGCAGTGCTCTGCTTGTGGGGGTTTTAACCTGTTAAATCCCACTGTAAATCTCTGCCTGTGGCATTTATCATGCACCAACAGGGGCGCGTGTCATTTTCTGATCCCATTGGCGTGCCCGTGACGTGATCGTGGGGTGCCGATGGGTTGTCATGGCAGCCGGGGGTCTGCTGGTGACCCCTGGTCCTGTCATTACGATCTTCCTGTGAAACCTAGCCCATGGCCATTGTTCATAGCAGAACTTCAAGTCCCCTAAGGGGACTATTACATACAGAAAAAAGTTAAAGTTTTTCAAAATATGAAAAAATAAAAAACACAACAGTTCACATCACCCCCTGTTTGCCCCATTGAAAAGAAAACAATTAAAAAAAATAAAAAAAAACAAATATTTGGTATCAGAATAGTGAGAGAGCATGGAACATTTACTCCCCAAAAGTAAGGGACAAATAATGGAGAAACCTATACAATATAAAATATTTGTATTTTATTAAAGCTATTAAAATAGGTTTCAATTATACAACAATATTAACATTTGTAGATGGTCAAACCGGTGAAGACACAATACATGTGACAACACAAAAGGCTGATAGTAGATGTTAGTATAAGGGTAGTACAATATACAAATATTTTATACAGTATATACGTTTCTCCATTATTTGTCCATTACTTTTGGGGTGCTCCATGCCCTCTCACTGTTCTAATTGTTTTGGGAGTTCCCCACATTTTGGACTATGGTTCCTAATCTTGTTCATCATTCTGGCAATTTTTGCAAATATTTGGTATTGCCGCTTTCAGAAGTGTCCAATTTATGAAATACAAAATAAATTAATCCAATTGGTAAACGGTATGACAAAAAAAAAGCCATATACATGATACATGGATCTAGGTGGCTGCCGAAATAATGCAATAAGAGGCGATCAAAACATCGTATCTACCTCAAAATGGTATCAATAATTACATCAATAAATAAATGCCAGCTCAGGGAGCAAAAAATAGGCCATCAGACAGCTCTTTGTACTGAAAAATGAATACATTATGGGTCTCGGAAAATAACACCCCAAAAATTAACAAGAGTTAAAATTTGTTATTTTCATACAAATTTTATTTTTTTTCCCTATTAAAAAAAACCCCTATACAAACCATATACATGCCCCCTGAAGAAGGCTTTGCGAAACGTACGTCGAGGAGGAGGGACGTCTGACAGCAGCAGCCTGAGCCCAGTATTCACCCACACTACAGGTACCGTCCTTGCTTGTAACAGCTGCTCTCGGTCTCGTACTTGTCTTATGGCATTAACCCTTTGATAGTGATACCTCTTACACTTTTTGCACACTTGCACTGGCACTTTAGCTACCTAGTTTTTGATGGTACACTAATACGTATATACCATTTGCTCTTTTTGTAATTATGACCGTGTACTTCTGCGATTGGTAACTTTTGGATAACAGTATATATTTTAAAAACTTTATACTATGATTTTTATTGCATACTGTTTGAGCTTTGCTCACTGGTGTTGGACTGGCCTACTGTTGTTGTTTTCTGTCTAATGTTCCCCACACTCTGAGCCATTTTGTTTATGTACTGTATCTACTTTTCTAATAAAATATTGCCTTTAAATCTATTTGATTGTCACGTGAATCCTTACTATCACAAGAGTGATTGCTGGTGGTGGTACTTTTGATTCTATGTTTGGTATATGCGTACTTGTACTGAATTTTAGAATAATATTGGCAGGTCAGTTTTACCATAGAGTGAACATGATACCTAAAAAAAAAACAATTAAAAATTGTGGAATTGCACTTTTTTTGCAGTTTCACAGAACTTTGATTTTTTTTCCCTGTTTTCCAGTACATTATATGGTAAAATGAATGATGTCATTCAAAAGTACAACTCGACCTGCAAAAACAAGCCCTCATATATCCATATTAATGCAAAATATAAAAGATATGGCTCTTGGAAGAAGGGGAGGAAAAAATGAAAATTCAGGTGACAGGTTCCCTTTAAGGAAACAATTAAGCACAGAATTTGGTGATTGAAGGATGACCACTTTGAGACGATTTCCTTGCTATGACCTTTTTGAAGGGAAACTGGTGCTTTGAAAAGTTGTATGTGAGCATCTAAAGGCACGAAAGTACTTTTGTAGCACAATCAATGACAATCAGCCATAAAGAAGATCATGACCACTGATTTTTCACGCTGGCGAGTTTCTCAGAATATAACAAGTAATTGACCAGTGTGAATAATCTTTTGTTACACAGGCTGCCGCCAATCCCAGAGGACTCTGTACTTACCCAGTCTGGTGGCTTCAGGTTTATCTCCATCATAAACTTCCACAAAATCCAGACAACCTCCTATGATGGCTGCAGCTTGTAGGGTGAAGTTTGTAAAGACGATGTGAATTATCTCGCTGGGTTGTACTGTGATTTTCCATGTGCAAGCTTTACTCCTTGGATAAAGGATAGGCCAGTTGGGTGACTTAAACTCTCCTTTGTCTGTATCGAAATGACCACCACACTGTGCAATGCCTAAAAAAAATACAGATATATTGTAAAGAATTCACAGCAGGAAACCATCATAGATCCTCTCTGGGCTTTGATTTTAAAGGGAACCTGCCACCTCTAAAAATGCCATTTCCCTGTAGATATAGTGGTAATCTGCAGGAAAGTAGGATTTTAATCCTGTTTGGCTGCTTTACTGGAGCAACGGCTACGAAGTTCTATTCTTGCAGCTGCTCGCTCTCAGTCATCAGGCCGGTGCAGGAAGCTAAGACAGTCATTGTTCACTACATAGTGAGCTGTGATGAGACCCCAGTATATTGACTGACAGCCTGCTCTGCACACATATGCCACAAGCAGGCTGTTAATCACTGTTCTGGGTCCTAATCACAGCCACGCTCACTGTATAGTGATTAGTGGCTGTAACACTTTCCTGCACCGCTCTGATAACTAGTGGCTGCAGGGAGAATATAACTTCATTTTCTCCCTGTAGCTGCTGCACCAGTAAGGCAGCCAGGCATGATTTAAATGCTATTTTATGAAGATTACCACTACATCTGTAGGGAAAAAGCTTTTCTGGAAATTACAGAAAGGCGTTTTCTGCTTTGAAAAAATGTGACCCTCAAATGCTTGTATACATAGAAAGTAACAAGCGCAGTGGGTACTCCACTTCCATAGGTCCAGCTCTGACTTTCCTGTACTTCTCTGGTGTATGTCTATTGGCTGCAGTGCTGATGTCATGACTAAAAACAGTTGAATTCCATGATTGTTGTTATTGCATTAGATCAATTGAGAATAAAATTTATCTCATGAAGGTGTTCATTGTCCTGTAGTTCCAAGTGAATTACATTTTCCAGAATAATTTCTTGGTATAAATCAATGTTTCCCAAACTCCAGTCCTCACGGCCCCCACAGGTGATGTTATCAAGATTTCTATAAGATTGCACAGGTGAGTGAACTTCTGATTCCTTGAGGATACTTCCATCACCTGGGCAATATTAAGGAAATCCTGTGAGAACATAACCCGTTGGGGGCTGTGAGGACTGGAGTTTGGGAAACACGGGTAGAAATTTGTCATCCAACCACTAATGCTGTAAATTCCCTTTGACACTAGATGGCAGCAGACCCTCAGTATCCTAAAGTAGTGATACCGTACTTGGCCTGTCCAGCTTCTTCCCTGCAACTTTTTGAGATACATATAATTTTTTTAATTTACTTAAATATTTTTTTCTTGGGAGGATGGGTACATCCAATCCTATTGCTTTAATTGTATCGATCCTAAATATGCTGTTTTGTTGTAGTAGTATACTATTTTTACACAATAGTTTATTTTTTATGTAAAAGGCCCTAAATTTCTTATATTTAATGCAGCATTTTATTATTTAGAATACATAGAAATCTTTCTGTTATAGATTTTCTCTCTGCAGGTTCCCCTCCTGGTTTTGGTTTGTAAATACTGATAAAGAATGCTGACCCAAGAACTGCCGTAAGTGTAGCTTTAAAATAAAAGACCTTATAAATTGCTGAGGGCACTGTGGTTATTTAAGAACATGAAAAAATATATTCTCTTTTTTTATTTACAAATCTGTTGGTGATATCATTTTGTGGCTCGTAGTAATATACAAAGTGGGGGAAATAAGTATTTGATCGCTTGCTGATTTTGTAAGTTTGCCCACTGACAAAGACAGCCTGTGTCTTTATTTCATTAAAGGACTTTGTAATAATGTGTGTCTTTTATTAAACATTTCGTACTATTGGATTAATAATGGATAGGTGTCATAATTGACGCCTCTCCATTATTAACCTGGCTTAATGTCACCTTACAATAGCAAGGTGACATTAACCCTTCATTACCCCATATCCCACAGCTACACAGGAGTGGGAAGAGAGTGGCCAAGTGCCAGAATAGGCGCATCTTCCAGATGTGCCTTTTCTGGGGTGGCTGGGGGCAGATGTTTGTAGCCAGGGGGGGCCAATAACCATGGGCCCTCTCTAGGCTATTAATATCTGCCCTCAGTCACTGGCTTTACCACTCTGGCGGAGAAAATTGCGCGGGAGCCCACGACAATTTTTTCCGCGATTTAACCCTTTATTTTAGCAGCTACAGCGCCCAAATTTTGCACATACACACTACTAACATTAGTATTATTATTATTTATTGTTATAGCGCCATTTATTCCATGGCGCTTTACAAGTGAGGAGGGGTATACATAATAAAAACAAGTACAATAATCTTAAACAATACAAGTCATAACTGGTACAGGAGGAGTGAGGACCCTGCCCGCGAAGGCTCACAATCTACAAGGGATGGGTGAGAATACAGTAGGTGAGGATAGAGCTGATCGTGCAGCGGTTGGTTGATCGGTGGTTACTGCAGGTTGTAGGCTTGTCTGAAGAGGTGGGTCTTCAGATTCTTTTTGAAGATGTTGATGGTAGGCGAGAGTCTGATGTGTTGTGGTAGAGGGTTCCAGAATAGGGGTGATACACGAGAGAAATCTTGTATACGATTGTGGGAAGAGGAGATAAGAGGGGAGTAGAGAAGGAGATCTTGTGAGGATCAGAGGTAGCGTGTAGGTAAGTACCGGGAGACGAGGTCACAAATGTATGGAGGAGACAGGTTGTGGATGGCTTTGTATGTCATGGTTAGGGTTTTGTACTGGAGTCTCTGGGCAATGGGGAGCCAGTGAAGGGATTGACAGAGGGGAGAGGCCGGGGAATAGCGGGGGGACAGGTGGATTAATCGGGCAGCAGAGTTTAGAATAGATTGGAGGGGTGCAAGAGTGTTCGAGGGGAGGCCACAGAGCAGGAGGTTGCAGTAGTCAAGACGAGAGATGATGAGGGCATGGACTAGGGTTTTTGCATATTCTTGGTTGAGGAATGAACGGATTCGTGAAATATTTTTGAGTTGAAGTCGGCAGGAAGTGGAAAGGGCTTGGATATGTGGTTTGAAGGAGAGATCAGCGTCAAGGATTACCCCGAGGCAGTGAGCTTGTGGGACTGGGGAGAGTGGGCAGCCATTTACTGTAATGGATAGGTTCGTTGGGGGGGTCGCATGAGATGGGGGAAAGATGATGAATTCTGTTTTGTCCATGTTAAGTTTGAGAAATCTAGAGGAGAAGAAGGATGAAATAGTGGACAGACATTGAGGGATTCTGGTTAGTAGGGAGGTGATATCTGGTCCAGAGATGTAGATCTGTGTGTCATCAGCATAGAGGTGATACTGAAAGCCATGAGATTCTATGAGCTGTCCCAGGCCAAAGGTGTAAATGGAGAAGAGCAGGGGCCCAAGGACTGAACCTTGTGGGACTCCGACAGATAGGGGGCGAGGTGAGGAGGTGGTGTGTGAGTGGGAGACGCTGAATGTCCGGTCTGTTAGGTATGAGGAGATCCAGGATAGGGCCAAGTCTGTGATGCCAAGGGATGAGAGGGTCTGTAATAATAGGGAATGGTCCACTGTTTCAAAGGCAGCCGACAGGTCGAGGAGGAGGAGAACAGAGTAGTGTCGCTTGCTCTTGGCGGTTAAGAGGTCATTGGTGACCTTAGTTAGGGCAGTTTCAGTGGAATGGTGTGACCGGAAGCCAGATTGTAAGCGGTCAAAGAGGGAGGAAGAAGAGAGATGGGAGGACAGTTCAAGGTAGACGTGTTGTTCCAGTAGTTTTGAGGCATAAGGGAGAAGTGATATAGGGCGATAGCTAGATACAGAGGATGGGTCAAGAGAGGGCTTTTTGAGGATAGGTGTAATGGAGGCATGTTTAAAGCTTGAGGGGAAAACACCAGTTGTTAGTGATAGGTTGAAGAGATGGGTTAGGGTTGGGATGAAAATTGTGGTGAGGTAGTGAGGTGGTGAGGTAGTAGTGTGGAATATGCAAAAAAAGGGATATGAGATGGTTTACTGTATGTAAGCCATGTCTCATATCCTGTCGGGTTTGGGAAGGAGAAATGAAAAGCCGGCAATTGAATTACCGGCTTTTCACATATATCGCGCTGAATTAAATAAAAATACAGAATATATACTGTATATATGTGTGTCTCAATGACATATATATATATATATATATATATATATATATATATATATATATATATATATATATATATACTGTATATATGTTTTACCGAACATTTGAGCTCATAAATCCATTAGATGTCGGTTTTTGCAAGCCTGCGAGAAAATATCGCAGTACGGATGCCATACGGATTACGTACGGACGATGCCATGCGCAAAATACGCTGACACACCCTGCCTACGGATGACATACAGATCACTATTTTGGGGACTTTTCTGCGTATTACGGCCGTAATAAACGGACAGTATTTACATACGCTGAGTGTGACGCCGGCCATAGACAAGTTGCAGATCTGGCTATGAAAGTGTTGAGGTGTGATTACAGCCACACTCATTGCTTAGTGAGCTATAATGGCACAGCTCCCTACACCACCCCAATGATCGGAAGTAAGCAACTACAGGGGGAATATCACATAAGCCTGCCCGACATGGCTTGAATGCTATTTACCCCAGATTAGCCCTGCTTCTGTCTGCAGGTAAATAGCAGCTCTGGAGGTGACATTCCCTTTAACTATGTCTTCTTCTGATTTGTATTTTGTTTCCTATGTTTGTCCAATCATAGTTTTTCAACACATAAAAACTTACTTGATATTGAAGATGGATCTACAAATTCCCAGGTAGCGTAAAATCCATCATCCACCAACCTGCTGTTGGAACTGAATTGCACAGACAACTTGTTGCTGAAGCTAACTAGATCAGCTGGGATGAAGTTTCCACAGTGGGCACCTAAAAAGGAAACATGACAGATTGTGTCAAAAGGGACACACACAAATGTCAACATGGTTTGGGTGGATTCACACAGCGTTTTGTGGAAAAACACCCCTGCAATGTTCTTCAATTACAGTAATTTCTATCTATTTGCTAGGTTAAGGTTGAGTAGTTCCTGTGATTACACAAACAGTTACTTGATTTTGCAGGGGAACAGTTGTTTCTCCTACAAAACTGCATGACTGTGCCTTATTTATTTTTTTTGCAAAATACCTGCTCCACAAAAAGTCAAGTGATTGCTTGTTGAACAATCATAGGACTGCAGCATTGTGGCTTTTGGCTGTGTTTTGCGGCTGCGTTATAGCTACTCCATTCATACTTACCGTATGCTTAGGCTATGTTCACATTTGCGTTGTGCAGAACGCATGCACAACGCAGTGTTTTGTGACGCATGCGTTCATTTTTTGCATGATTTTTGGCACAGAAAAAACTGCATCATACAGCGTCCTCTGCGCCCTGACAGTTGCGCCAAAATGACGCATGCGTCACAAAACGCAAGACAACGCATGTCCATGCGCCCCCCCATGTTAAATATAGGGACGCATGCGTCGCCGCGGCTGCGCCCGACTCTGCGCCGCACAACGCTAATGTGAACATAGCCTTACACCTTTTAAATCCATTCTGAATTTGGCTTAAAAAACTACATCAAATTTTGAAGCACTGTTTTTCCCATGACAAATATAGACATTCACTGGGTAATTATTCAGCTCAATAGGTACATTATCGTTACATTATAGTACCTATACGGGGTCATTCATCATTGCTTTTACGCCTCTTTTCTAGAATAAAAATGGTTCTAAGAATGCTTTCATACATCCATATAAATTGGATGAAGAACAGACCGCAATGCACCGACTGGCCTGATAAAAGTGTGACGGCTTGATAAAAATATATGAAGCAGTCACGCTCAGGTCAGGAGACCGGTCGGCCTGTCCATGCATTGCGGTCCGAACTTGATTCCATTAATATGGACCTCTAAATGCACTTTGAGGCCACGTTCACTATTTGGTCACTATTTTACCTCAGTATTTGTAAACCAAAACCAGGAGTGGGACAATCAGAGGAAAAGAATAATAGAAACACATCACCACTTCTGTCTTTATCACCAACTCCTGGTTTGGACTTACAAATACTGAGGTAAAATACTGAACGTGTGAATGTAGCCTTAGAAATACTGATGTAAAATACTGACCAAATACTGAACATGTGAATGCAGCCTTACAAATACTGAGGTAAAATACTGACTAGTGTTGAGCATTCCGATACTGCAAATATCGGGTATCGCCGATATTCGCTGTATCGGAATTCCCATAGTGCAATAATGCACTATAATGGAGTGTGGGCGGTGTGTGGGCGGAGACTGCATGTCTCTGTGCGGGCGGAGTCTGTGTGGGACCGAGGGGGGTCTGTGCGTGTCTGCCGGGGCTCTGTGCAGCGTGCAGGGGCTCTGTGCGGGCTGCCGGGGCTCTGTGCTGCCTGCCGGGGCTCTGTGCTGCTTGCTGGGGCTCTGTGCGGGGCTCTGTGCCGTGTGTCGGGGCTCTGTGCGGGCTGCCGGGGCTCTGTGCGGGGCTCTGTGCGATCTGCCGGGGCTCTGTGCGGGGCTCTGTGTGGCACGCCGGGGCTCTGTGCGGGCTGCCGGGGCTCTGTGCGGGCTGCTGGGGCTCTGTGCGGAGCTCTGTGTGGTGTGCCGGGGCTCTGTGCGGGCTGCCGGGGCTCTGTGCGGGCTGCCGGGGCTCTGTGCGGGCTGACGGAGATCTGTGCAGGGCTCTGTGCGGGCTGCCAGGGCTCTGTGCGGGCTGCCGGGGCTCTGTGCGGGCTGCCGGGGCTCTGTGCGTGTGTGCAGGCATCGTCCGATGGGATGCCTGCTACAGTTACAGTGATTGACACATTAGCCAATGATAGGACAGTACTTTTTTCCTAATGTGTGTGTGTTTTATTAACCCCTTATTATTATTGGATTAATAATGGATAGGCGTCTTATTGACGCCTCTCCGTTATTAACCCGGCTTAATGTCACCTTACGATAGCAAGGTGACATTAACCCCTTATTACCCCATATCCCACCGCTACACGAGAGTGGGAAGAGAGGGGCTAAGTGCCGGAATTGGCGCATCTCATAGATGCGCCATTTCCAGGGCGGCTGCGGACTGGTATTTGTAGCCAGGGGGGGGGGCAATATCCATGGCCCCTCTCTAGGCTATGAATATCAGCCCGCAGCTGTCTGCGTAGCCTTTCTGGCTATAAAATATAGGGGCACCCCACATCATTTTTTGGGGGGTTCCCCCTATTTTAATAGCCAGTAAAGGCTACGCAGACAGCTGCAGGCTGATATTCATAGCCCAGGCTACAAATATTGGCCTCCGGCCTTCGGCTTTCCCCCTCTGGTGCAGAAAATTGCATGGGAGCCCACGCCGTTTTTTTCACGCCGATGTACCGACGCATGTTGTGAAATTTGTGCACGACGTGGGCAGCGGATGCAGTTTTTCAACGCATCCGCTGCCCATTCTGAAGTCCGGGGAAAAGGGGGCGAACGTTTTTTCGTGCCAACGGTCCACCAAAACACAACGGATCCATTGCACGACGGATGCGATGTGTGGCCATCCGTCGCGATCCGTCACTAGTACAAGTCTATGGGTAAAAAACACATCCTGCGAGCACATTAGCAGGATCTGTTTTTTTCGCCGGATCCGTTTTTTCCGCCGGATCCATTTTTTTCTCATAGAGTTGTATTAGAGCAAGATTGCACCTGATGGCCACACATTTCATCCGTTTTTTTTCAGGATCCGTCAAAAAAGCTGTTTCCGCCGGACGGAAAACACATACAGAGGAACGGTTTTTCTGTCCGGCGAAAAAATGCACAGCGACAGATCCGGCAAAAAATGTATGAAACTGAGACGTGAAATGATGAATCCGGCCTCCGAATCCCTTTTTTCATGCATGTTTCCATTCAAATCATGCACATTTTCCATTTATTTATTTCCAAAAACTGCATAAAAACCGCAACAAAAACTGCATCAAAACTGCATCAAGACCTGCATCATAACTACACCAAAAACTGCATCAAAACTGCACCAAAAACTGCATAAAAAACCGCATCAAAAACCTGCACCAAAACCTGCATCCAAACCTGCATCAAAAACAGCACCAAAAACTGCATAAAAATCTGCATCAAAAACCGCACCAAAAACCTGCACCAAAAAATGCATCAAAAACTGCACCAAAACCTGCATAAAAAACAAAAAACAGCACCAAAAACTGCATCAAAATCTGGACCAAAAACTGCATAAAAATCTGCACCAAAAACTGCATAAAAAAAACACACCAAAAACTGCACCAAAAACTGCATCAAAAGCCGCATCAATAACCGCACCAAAAATCTGCACCAAAAACTGCACCAAAAACTGCATCAAAAACTGCACCAAAAACAGCAACAAAAACAGCACCAAAACCTGCACCAAAAACTGCATAAAAAACCGCACCAGAAACCTGCACCAAAAACTGCACCAGTTTTTGATGCAGGTTTGGTGCAGTTTTTATTGCAGTTTTTTTTTGTGCCGTTTAGATGCGTTTTTGGTGCAGTTTTTGATGCAGGTTTTGGTGCGGTTTTTGATGCAGTTTTTGGTGCAGGTTTTGGTGCAGGTTTTTGATGCAGTTTTTGATGCAGTTTTGATGCAGTTTTTGGTGAAGTTTGGTGCAGTTTTGATGCAGTTTTTGGAAATAAAAGAAAATGTGCATGATTTGAATGAAAACATGCATGAAAAAACGGATTCGGAGGCCAGATTCATCATTTCACATCTCAGTTTCATACGTTTTTTGCTGGATCCGTCGCTGTGCGTTTTTTCGTATGCGTTTTCCGTCCGGCGGAAACAGCTTTTCTGATGGATCCGGCAAAAAACGGATGAAATGTGTGGTAATCAGGCGCAATCGGGCGCTAATACAACTCTATGAGAAAAAAACGTATCCGGCAGAAAAAACGGATCCTGCAAATGTGCTCGCAGGATGCGTTTTTTTTACCCATAGACTTGTACTAGCGACGGATTGCGACGGATGGCCACACGTCGTGTCCGTCATGCAACAGATCTGTCGTGTTTTGGCGGACTGTCGGCACGAAAAAACGTTCAAGTGAACGGTTTTTGTCCGTCGCGTCCGCCATTTTCTACTGCGCATGCGCAGACGAAACTCTGCCCCCTCCTCCCCGGACTTCAGAATGTGCACAAATTTCACAACGTGCGTTGGTATGTCGGCTCGACGCATAGCGACGGACCTGTACCGATGCAAGTATTAAAGAGGCCTTAATGAGCGTTGAATTTAAAAAAAAAAAAAAGGAAAAAAACGGCATGGGCTACCGTGCAATTTTCTGCGCCAGAGAGGGAAAGCCGACGGTCGGGGGCCAATATTTGTAGCTTGGGCTATGAATATCAGCCCGCAGCTGTCTGCTTAGTCTTTACTGGCTATTAAAATAGGGGGACCCCCCAAAAAATGACGTGGGGTGCCCCCTATATTTTATAGCCAGAAAGGCTACGCAGACAGCTGCGGGCTGATATTCATATCCTAGAGAGGGGCCATGGATATTGGCCCCTCCGGCTACAAATACCAGTCCGCAGCCGCCCCGGAAATGGCGCATCTTACAGATTTCGGCACTTAACTCCTCTCTTCCCACTCCCGTGTAGCGGTGGGATATGGGGTAATAAAGGGTTAATGTCACCTTGCTATCGTAAGGTGACATTAAGCCGGGTTAATAGCGGAGAGGCATCAATAAGATGCCTATCCATTATTAATCCAATACTAGTAAAGGGTTAATAAAACATGTACACATTAGGAAAAAAGTATTTTAATATTCTTCATTTCACCATACTTACCATACTTCAGTGCCTGCAAAAAAAGTAAAATAATAAACCGTATACTACCTGTCCGCCGTAGTCCAATTAATAACGCGTGTCCCACAACGATCTCCCCTATAGAACACTGACATCTGGTGATGTCACTGCTCTATAGAACCTTCAGTGACACACTGACAGGAGACAATGGCTCCTGCAGTGCATCACTGAACTATAGTAACCTCTGAGTCTTACTTTATGTCAATTGCTGTGAGGGAAAATTTCTCACACAGCAATGGCATAAAGTAAGACTAGGGACTTTTTTTTACAGCGGTGGAGGAATACAGTGCGGAAGGATACCTTCCTCCCGTCATTGTGTTCCTGAAGCCCCTAGAGAGCGGTCGCATCAGCTGATGCTGCTGTTCTCCACGGGAGATCGTTGTGGGACACTCGTGGATCTCTGTGGACAGGGAGTATATTGGATGTTTGTTATTTTAATCTTTTTTACAGATGACACTGGCTTCGGGGAACAAAGTGACAAGTAATGGTGAGTATGAACTCTATGTTTAATGTACTGTATGACTGTATGTATGTATTGTATGTAATGTATGAATGTATTGTATGTAGTATGTATGTATGTATGTAGCATGTATGTAGCATGTATGCAGCATGTATGTAGCATGTATGTAGCATGTAGTATGTATGTAGCATGTAGTATGTATGTAGTATATAGGTGGCATGTATGTAGCATGCGTGTGGCATGTATGTAGCATGTAGTATGTATGTAGCATGCATGTAGCATGTATGTAGCATGTATGTAGCATGTATGTAGTATGTATGTAGCATGCATGTAGCATGTAGCATGTATGTAGTATGTATGTAGCATGTATGTAGTATTTTTTTTTACATTTAACACATTAGCCGGATGATGGGACTACTACTGAGCCCCGACACGCCGCACAGAGCCCCGGCAGCCCGCACAGGGCCCCGGCAGCCTGCACAGAGCCCCGGCACGCCGCACAGAGCCCCAGCAGCCCACACAGAGCCCCGGCAGCCCGCACAGAGCCCAGGCACGCCGCACAGTGCCCCGGCAGCTCGTACAAAGCCCCCGCTCGCCGCACAGAGCCCTGGCACGCCACACAGAGCCATGCACAGAGCCCCGGCAGCCCGCACAGAGCCCCGGCATGCCGCTGTCACGGGGAGACAAGGAGGGCGAGAGCTAATAACCCGGGCCCCTGCAATTTCCCTCAGACTAGGGAAACCCTGTCTGACCCTCTACCTGAAGTTTACACTGAAGGTGTGCATGTCCAGGCGTCCACCCTCACCCTGACTCCTGATTCAGCCCTAGACTGAACACCAGCGCCCACCACCCAGTGGATGCAATAGACCAATACCCACAGTTATAACAAACAAGGATAAAGGAAAATATACACCACGCCGCAGTCAATCAGGAATACACTATAAATGTGCAGGGCAAAATAAATACAAATATAGGAAGGAGTAAATAAGACAAAGGAAAATACACCACCAGCAACGATTCTCCAACAACCAGCTCTCCACTCCGGACCGAGATAACTACGGAAAAGACAGAAGCTATAATCGGCGATGCCCAAAGATCAGGAAAACCATTTAAAGGAAATGGGCATAGCCCAGCTTCCAATCCGAGGATCAGATAAATTAACCACGGAGCAGCCAGACGAAAACTAGCCGACGCCAATGAGCAAACAGTGGTCAAACGCGGAATTACCGCTGTCTGTCAGACGACCTGGTCTGAACAGTGTCCGACATGACAGCCGCACAAAGCCCTGGCAGCCCATACAAAGCCCCGGCAGGCAGCACAGAGCCCCGGCAGGCAGCACAGAGCCCCGGCACGCCGCACAGAGCCCCACACAGAGCCCCAACAGCCCGCACAGGGCCCCGGAAGCCCGCAGAGAGCCCCGGCACACCGCACAGAGCCCCGGCAGCCCGCACAGAGCCCAGCACACAGCCCCGACAGCCAGCACATGGCCCCGGAAGCCCGCAGAGAGCCCCGGCACGCTGCACAGAGCCCCGGCAGCCCGCACAGAGCCCCGGCACGCCGCACAGAGCCCCGGCAGGCCGCACAGAGCCCCGGCAGGCCGCACAGAGCCCCGGCAGCTCGCACAGAGCTCCGGCATGCTGCACAGAGCCCCGGCATGCAGCACAGAGCCCCGGCAGGCAGCACAGAGCCCCGGCAGGCCGCACAGAGCCCCGACACGCCGCACAAAGCCCCGCACAGAGCCCCGGAAGCCCGCACAGAGCCCCGGCACACCGCACAGAGCCCGGCAGCCAGCACAGGGCCCCGGCAGTCTGCACAGAGCCCCGGCACGCCGCACAAAGCCCCGGCAGCCCACACAGAGCCCCGGCATGCCGTACAGAGCCCCGGCAGGCAGCACAGAGCCCCAGCAGCCCGCAGACAGCCCCGGCATGCTGCACAGAGCCCCGGCAGGCCACCCAGAGCCCCGGCAGGCAGCACAGAGCCTCGGCAGGCCGCACAGAGCCCCGGCACGCCGCACAGAGCCCCGGCACATTGCACAGAGCCCCAGCAGCTCACACAGAGCCCCGGCACCCTGCACAGAGCCCCGGCAGGCAGCACAGGGCCCCGGAAGCCCGCAGAGAGCCCCGGCACACCGCACAGAGCCCCGGCAGCCCACACAGAGCCCCGGCAGGCTGCACAGAGCCCCGCACAGAGCCCCGACAGTACGCACAGGGCCCCGGAAGCCCGCAGAGAGCCCCGACACGCCGCACAGAGCCCCGGCAGCCAGCACAGAGCCCCGGCACGCCGCACAGAGCCCCGGAAGGCCGCACAGAGCCCCGCACAGAGCCCCGACAGTACGCACAGGGCCCCGGAAGCCCGCAGAAAGCCCCGACACACTGCACAGAGCCCCGGCAGCCCGCACAGAGCCCCAGCACGCCGCACAGAGCCCTGCACAGAGCCCCGGCAGGCAGCACAGAGCCCCGGCACGCCGCACAGAGCCCCGCACAGAGCCCCGACAGCCCGCACAGGGCCCCGGAAGCCCGCAGAAAGCCCCGGCACACCGCACAGAGCCCCGGCAGCCCGCACAGAGCCCCGGCAGGCCGCACAGAGCCCCGCACAGAGCCCCGACAGCCCGCACAGGGCCCCGGAAGCCCGCAGAGAGCCCCGACACACCGCACAGTGCCCCGGCATGCTGCACAGAGCCCCGGCACGCCGCACAGAGCCCTGAACAGAGCCCCGGCAGCTTGCACAGAGCCCCGCCACGCCGCACAGAGCCCCAGCAGGCAGCACAGAGCCCCGGCAGGCAGCACAGAGCCCCGGCAGGCTGCACAGAGCCCCGGCATACCGCACAGAGCCCCGGCACACCGCACAGAGCCCCGGCAGCCAGCACAGAGTCCCGGCACGCCGCACAGAGCCCCGCACAGAGCCCCGGCAGCCCGCACAGAGCCCCGGCACACCGCACAGAGCCCCGGCAGCCCACACAGTGCCCCGGCACGCCGCACAGAGCCCTGGCTTGCCGCACAGAGCCCCGGCAGGCTGCACAGAGCCCCGTCAGGCAGCACAGAGCCCCAGCAGGCCGCACAGAGCCCCAGCAGGCAGCACAGAGCCACGGCACGCCGCACAGAGCCACGCACAGAGCCCCGGCAGCCCGCACAGAGCCCCGGCATGCTGTACAGAGCCCCGCCAGGCCTCACAGAGCCCCGGCAGGCAGCACAGAACCCCGGCAGGCCACACAGAGCCCCGGCATGCCGCACAGAGCCCGGGCACGTTGCACAGAGCCCCGGCACACCGCACAGAGCCCCGGCAGCGCGCACAGAGCCCCGGCACGCCGCACAGAGCCCTGCACAGAGCCCCGGCAGCCCGCATAGAGCCCCGGGATGCCACACAGAGCCCCGGCAGCCCATACAGAGCCCCGTGACGCTGCACAGAGCCCAGGCAGGCAGCAGAGCCCCGGCAGGCAGCACAGAGCCCCAGCACGCCACACAGAGCCCTGCACAGAGCCCCGACAGCCCACACAGGGCCCCGGAAGCCCGCAGAGAGCCCCGGCATGCCGCACAGAGCCCCGGCATGCCGCACAGAGCCCCGGCATGCCACACAGAGCCCCGGCACGCCGCACAGAGACCCGGCAGGCCGCACAGAGCCCCGGCAGGCAGCTCAGAGCCCCGGCAGGCCGCACAGAGCCCCGGCAGGCAGCACAGAGCCCCGGCACGCCGCACAGAGACCCCCACAGAGCCCCGGCAGCTCGCACAGAGCCCCGCCACGCCGCACAGAGCCCCGGCACACCGCACAAAGCCCTGGCACGCCGCACAGAGCCCCAGCAGCCCACACAGAGCCCCAGAATGCCGCACAGAGCCCCGGCACGCTGCACAGAGCCCCGGCAGGCTGCACAGAGCCCCAGCAGGCAGCACAGAGCCCCGGAGGGCCACACAGAGCCCCATCAGACAGCACAGATCCACGGCAAGCCGCACAGAGCCCCGGCTGCTCACACAGAGCCCCGGCATGCCGCATAGAGCCCCGGCAGCCCGCATAGAGCCCCGGCACACTACACAGAGCCCCGCACAGAGCCCCAGCAGCCCACACAGAGCCCCAGCACGCCGCACAGAGCCCCGCACAGAACACAGAGCCCCGGCACGCCGCACAGAGCCCCGCACAGAGCCCTGACAGCCCGCACAGGGCCCCGGAAGCCCGTAGAGAGCCCCGGCATGCCGCACAGAGCCCTACGCAGCCTGCACAGAGCCCCGGCACTCCGCACAGAGCCCCGGCAGGCTGCACAGAGCCCCGCACAGAGCACCGACAGCCCGCACAGGGCCCCGGAAGCCCGCAGTGAGCCCTGGCATGCCGCACAGAGCCCCGGCAGCCCGCACAGAGCCCTGGCATGCCGCACAGAGCCCTGGCAGGCCGTACAGAGCCCCGGCAGGCAGCACAGAGCCCCGGCATGCCACACAGAGCCCCGCACAGAGCCCCGGCAGCTCGCACAGAGCCCCGGCAGCTCGCACAGAGCCCCACCACGCCGCACAAAGCCCTGGCAGGCAGCACAGAGCCCCGGCAGGCTGCACAGAGCCCCGGTACAACGCACAGAGCCCCGGTAGCCCGCACAGGGCCCCGGCAGCCCACACAAAGCCGCGGCACGCACAGACCCTGCCTGCACACACAGACACACACAGTGTCCCCCCACGTACCGCCCACACTCTTCCCCCCTCCGGAACAGGATGTAGAAGCACAGAAAGGGCTTATTTACATTCCGATATTTGTTTCCCATTGACTTGCATTGGTATCGGTATCGGCGATATCCGATATTTTTTGGATATCGGCCGATCCAATCCGATACCGATACTTCTGGATATCGGACGGTATCGCTCAACACTAATACTGACTAAATATTGAATGTGTGAATGTAGCCTTGCAAATACTGAGGTAAAATACTAACCAAATACTGAAAGTGTGAATGTAGCCTTACAAATACTGAGGTAAAATAATGACCAAATATTGAACGTGTGAATGTGGCCATAGGGCTTACACTAATATAGAAATTGGATTAGTGCAATGCGAGAAAAAAGGTATTGTACTCAGACCAATGATATTCAATGAGGCAGTGCAGATCTGCAATTTATTTTCTCATTTGTATCCGACATGAGAAAAAAACTCAGCATTCTGCGATTTCACTTGGAAATCTGATGCATGTGAGAAAAAAATCGAACATATGGACCATCAGTATGGCATCCGTTTTTCACAGTGTGCAAGTGCAGCGCCCCAGAGTCCTGGTCGTTGCAGTACTGTGGCTCCGCCACTATGGGGAGCTATGGTGCGTCTGATGGCACTGAAGGAGTTCATCGGATCAGGTATCACAGACACCAATACATTTCACAGCTGGGCCTCCGGGGGGAGCTAAGGGTGCTATTCATTAGGCCACTCCCCACCATAGTGGGTAAACTGGGGGTCAGGCAGGAAGTTAGATCAGAAAGCTGACTGGGTTGGAACCAGGCAACACCTTGTGGCAGAGGGTGTTGTAGGGGAAGATACAGTAGGGTCTCTGTCGGGGGTGGGATCCTGACAGAGGCTTGGCAACAAGAAAGAACGTAACGGGACCGTGCCTGCTCCGGGTAGCGGCGGTACCCAAGAAAGGATTGGAAGCGAGATAGATTGTGCTGAGTGAGAAACGAGATCATGCAAAGGAGAAATACCAGTAGGAGTCGTGCTGTAAGACCGAAGCAACATCCTACTGAGGCGCACTACCGGTGGCCGGAACGCCGAGGGAGTATAATAACATTCAGCTTCAAGCAATACTTCAAACAGCGGCAGGGCAGTCAGTCTAAGGCGGGCTGTCTAACACATATCACCTATGCAGTCTTGGGGGGCAACTTGTGGAGAGGGGCGACTCTAGGGTCCCGGAAGAGCTCCGAGCCTACCCGTCAAACGGGTGCCGTCCCAACCAGAACATCAGGGAGGGACGGAGGATTAGCAGAACATCATCTAATCGAGTTGTGAGGGAACTTAAGAAACAGACACAACAGTTGTGGGGGACTTTCCGTAAGCACAGCAGGGAAGGACCACAACACATAGCGCTAGTAGGAAGGCACCGATTTCCACCTGTGAAGAGAACTCTGGAGGTGCCATTGGACCGGTCGGACTTGCGCAGCCTGGTGAACCGTGTTCCGGACTGAGGACCCAGAGACCTTCAGTAAAGAGGTAAAGAGACTGCAACCTGGTGTCCTCGTTATTTACTGCACCGCACCACCACAGCGTCACCACCATCATCCATATCTATTATTCACTGTGCGCCCCACGGCAGGGTCACGGACTGGGGCCCAGCCGCCGTGACAACCCCAGAGCAGAGACTCAGAGGCCCGGTACCGGGTACCCCTCGGCCCTGCGGCGGTGGGGGCGCCGCAACTTGGCGTCACGAACAGGATCTACTTAAGCCTGAAGAATCAGGTCATGTGTGCCTTGGAACTGTGATTTGACGTGCTTGTACTGTACTTTATTGAGAGACTGTGTGCTGCGCCATTTACCACCAAAATCCGCCGCCATTGCAGCGCTGAGGAGAGCGCAGGAGAAGAGGAGGGGCGTGGAGTAGGCGGAGGCAAGCTGGAGAGCGCGAACAACAATGGCCGCCCAATCTAAATATTTCTGTGTCCTGCGGACGTGTCCGTCAACAGCCGAGGTCCGCCTCCTGATCTTGTTTGGAGGGTGGAGACCATGGAGACGGGGCCGCCCACGAAAGAGACCGCGGGAAGAAGACACTGGAGAGGAGATAAAGACGCCGGAAGCACCGCATGGGGATGGTCGAACTCGGAGAGAGGCTGGACAGCCCGATGTGGCTCAGGGTACGCCGTCACTGCGGGAGCTGACCCTTACGGAGCCAACGATGGGCCGACCTCCCCGGCCGCCGTCGGAAGAGTGTATGGCTGCGGCCGAGGCCCGGCGGATCGCTGCCCGCCTGGAGGCTGATGCCCGTGTGATCGCTCGGCTGGGCCAGCCCACGGAGGTCTGTTTGTCTCCAGTGTCCCCTGCTCCTCCCAACCCGGTCGCGGCTGAAAGTGCGCCGCAGACACCGGGCCTGAAGCTCATGCCTGAGGCCGAACACCTGCGGCGCTTGATGGCTGCATGGCGAGCTCGACCACAACCGGTAACCCAGGTTGATTTAACCACTGTTGCGGAGCCCCCCTTGTCCCACTGGGGTGTAGTGGTCTCCTTCAACCCCCGACATGGACGCGGGGTTATTCAGGAGATCGGGGAGCCGCTACAAGTCCACGTGGACCGAGAGGAGGTGGAACATTGCAGTGGAAGGTTTGCTCGCGACCTGGAGCCAGGCGATGCCGTAACTTATACCAGGTGGAGGAGAGCAACAGGCGAAGCTGGCTGGATGGCGCGGGGCGTCCAGCGGTGCGTCGCGCTCCAGGCCGCCGCTGCAACCCCCGAAGATGAACCTCCCGCTGAAAAGACAACGGAACCTGGCTTTGCAGAGCAGCGGGAGACTCGGACCCACCATGTACCGTGGGGGCGTGCCGGATCCTCAGTGAAAAGAACATCCCGGCGAGGGATCCTGTCGTTGTTGGGGCGGGACCCGATCCTTGAACCAGCAGGACGACCCGTTGGTCTGGTGAGGCCCGGGAGGAAACCATCTTCCTCCCCGAAGAACGAGTAAGCATAATGCTTTATTAATATGTAAATAGTTCTTTGACTGTTTGTTCGTTTCCTGATTTTTACTGAACCCGTCCAGGGTTAACTCTTAAGGGGATCCTTCTGTGGACCTGGGATCCCTATTGTTTTGCTTTTGTTTGATTTTTCCAAAGTTTTTGCACAAGTTTCTAGTTAAAAAGAACTGCTGAAATCATGAACAGTGCATGATCCGAACTTCTTGTACATAGTTTGCACCTTATTAAAGGCGCTCCCTACTGGTTTTACTTAAAGAAGGACTCTTTGTGAAGATACCACACTGGAACCTTTGCTGAGTATGGACTGGTAGCTTGAGAAGGCGTGCTACCTCATAGAGACTTGGTCCCCTCTTAAAGGGGATGTTCATTTGTTGCGCTTAAACCGTGATATTGCTTTAAGACAGGAAGCAATAATGTCTTGACCAAAGAAAGTGATGATAATGTTTACATGAGAAAGTTATATGTATTTAATTAGTTAATTGTGAAGAAATACTGATGACATTCTCTGAGAAGAAAAAGGCGAAAGATAGAAGAAGGATGCAGTGGGCCCGTAGGGATAGACGTGGTGTCCAACATGTATGATAGAAAGAAAGATAATGAGAAGGCTTAATGTTCAATAGAAAATGTTTTGATAATGTTGATAGATAGTTAGGATAGAAGGTAAACCCTGAGTCCTCATAGGAGTCATGTAGAGATGGCTCAGTGCTCTTAAACTGAAAGTAATGTTATGTTCTATACTGTGTATAGTAGTTGAAAAGGCAGTAGGCCCTGGCTGAACGGGGCGGTCCTGTAACCGAAAGGAGAGGCAGAAGGTCTGGTGCCGATAGGACAGGCGGTCCTGCAGATTTAAAGAAGGAGAATGAAAAAGTTAAATTACCTTATAATGTGATTATAGGAAGGTCTTTAGTGGATTCAGAGTGTATGTCCTTAAAGGCAATGTTAAATTATTGTTCAACAATTTTGCACTTAGTAGAATACCCGGTTGGGTAAGAAGAGTTATTTATAGCATGTTGCTATGAAATTTAACCATGTTTGTAACGTTCAAGTGTCCTCACCTCCCATAAAGGGAAGCCTGTTCAAATATGCTTATTGTTATTGCACTCAACAAAACTGTATGTCTTTTTGCTAACTTGTATTGTTGTTTTCTTCCCAGTCCCGGAGTACTGTGTTTAACCAGGGGGGAGTGCAGCGCCCCAGAGTCCTGGTCGTTGCAGTACTGTGGCTCCGCCACTATGGGGAGCTATGGTGCGTCTGATGGCACTGAAGGAGTTCATCGGATCAGGTATCACAGACACCAATACATTTCACAGCTGGGCCTCCGGGGGGAGCTAAGGGTGCTATTCATTAGGCCACTCCCCACCATAGTGGGTAAACTGGGGGTCAGGCAGGAAGTTAGATCAGAAAGCTGACTGGGTTGGAACCAGGCAACACCTTGTGGCAGAGGGTGTTGTAGGGGAAGATACAGTAGGGTCTCTGTCGGGGGTGGGATCCTGACAGAGGCTTGGCAACAAGAAAGAACGTAACGGGACCGTGCCTGCTCCGGGTAGCGGCGGTACCCAAGAAAGGATTGGAAGCGAGATAGATTGTGCTGAGTGAGAAACGAGATCACGCAAAGGAGAAATACCAGTAGGAGTCGTGCTGTAAGACCGAAGCAACATCCTACTGAGGCGCACTACCGGTGGCCGGAACGCCGAGGGAGTATAATAACATTCAGCTTCAAGCAATACTTCAAACAGCGGCAGGGCAGTCAGTCTAAGGCGGGCTGTCTAACACATATCACCTAAATCACCTACGCAGACATAGGGGGCAACCTTTGGAGAGGGGCGACTCTAGGGTCCCGGAAGAGCTCCGAGCCTACCCGTCAAACGGGTGCCGTCCCAACCAGAACATCAGGGAGGGACGGAGGATTAGCAGAACATCATCTAATCGAGTTGTGAGGGAACTTAAGAAACAGACACAACAGTTGTGGGGGACTTTCCGTAAGCACAGCAGGGAAGGACCACAACACATAGCGCTAGTAGGAAGGCACCGATTTCCACCTGTGAAGAGAACTCTGGAGGTGCCATTGGACCGGTCGGACTTGCGCAGCCTGGTGAACCGTGTTCCGGACTGAGGACCCAGAGACCTTCAGTAAAGAGGTAAAGAGACTGCAACCTGGTGTCCTCGTTATTTACTGCACCGCACCACCACAGCGTCACCACCACCATCCATATCTATTATTCACTGTGCGCCCCACGGCAGGGTCACGGACCGAGGCCTAGCCGCCGTGACAACCCCAGAGCAGAGACTCAGAGGCCCGGTACCGGGTACCCCTCGGCCCTGCGGCGGTGGGGGCGCCGCACAAAATCAACTCACTCGGCTGCTTAAAGAAGTAGTCACAGGAACACTTTCCGTTTATGTTGTCAACTGATTTATTAAAACTACACTGCATAAACCATTCCAAAATTAGAAACCCAGCCCTTCTGGCAAAACGGAAAAGCAAAATGGCATACAGCGCAGTCAGTGTCACTGCCCGCACAGGGGAACAAAGCAAGGTTCAGTTCTCTTTAAGGCCTCTTTCACACTTGCGTCGGTACAGGCCCGTTGCTAAGCGTCGGCGCGACTTACCGACGCACGTTATGAAAATTCGGCACAACGTGGGCAGCGGACGCAGTTTTTCAACGCATCTGCTGCCCATTGTAAAGTCCCGGGGAGGAGGGGGCGGAGCGCATGTGCGGTAGGAAATGGCGGACCCGACGTAAGAAAAAACGTTCCCTTGAACATTTTATCGTGACGGCGGTCTGCCAAAACACGACACATCCAGTGCACGACGGACCACGTCGCGCTCCGTCGGCAATACACGTCTATGGGAAAAAAACGCAGGCACATTTGCAGGATCCGTTTTTTCCCCAAAATGACGCATTGCGACAGACGTCACACGACGCAAGTGTGAAATAGGCCTAACATGAGCACAGCTCTGGAGAATCTCATCTCCAGACACACCGAACACTGAATGATTAAGATTAAGGCTATGTGCACATGCTGTGGATTTTGCTGCGGATCCGCAGCGGTTTATATTCCGCAGCATGTCAATTATTTGTGCGGATTCAGCGGGACACTGCACAGTACCTCTTCTCTCATACTGTGCTTTGGGTGTAATAGGCTGCATCTGCTCATATTCTGTATACATGGACACTGCACAGTACCTCTTCTGTCATACTGTGCTCTGGGTGTAATAGGCTGCATCTGCTCATATTCTGTATACATAGACCCTACACAGTACCACTTCTCTCATACTGTATTCTGGGTGTAATAGGCTGCATCTGCTCATATTCTGTATACATGGACACTGCACAGTACCTCTTCTGTCATACTGTGCTCTGGGTGTAATAGGCTGCATCTGCTCATATTCTGTATACATAGACCCTACACAGTACCACTTCTCTCATACTGTATTCTGGGTGTAATAGGCTGCATCTGCTCACATTCTGTATACATGGACACTGCACAGTACCCCTTCTCTCATACTGTGCTCTGGCTGTAATAGGCTGTATCTGCTCATATTCTGTATACATGGACACTGCACAGTACCTCTTCTCTCATACTGTGCTCTGGGTGTAATAGGCTGCATCTGCTCATATTCTGTATACATGGACACTGCACAGTACCTCTTCTGTCATACTGTGCTCTGGGGGTAATAGGCTGCATCTGCTCATATTCTGTATACATAGACCCTACACAGTACCACTTCTCTCATACTGTATTCTGGGTGTAATAGGCTGCATCTGCTCATATTCTGTATACATGGACACTGCACAGTACCTCTTCTCTCATACTGTGCTCTCGGTGTAATAGGCTGCATCTGCTCATATTCTGTATACATGGACAATGCACAGTACCCCTTATCTCATCCTGTGCTCTGGGTGTAATAGGCTGCATCTGCTCATATTCTGTATACATGGACGCTGCACAGTACCTCTTCTGTCATACTGTGCTCTGGCTGTAATAGGCTGTATCTGCTCATATTCTGTATACATGGACACTGCACAGTACCTCTTCTCTCATACTGTGCTCTGGGTGTAATAGGCTGCATCTGCTCATATTCTGTATACATGGACACTGCACAGTACCTCTTCTGTCATACTGTGCTCTGGGGGTAATAGGCTGCATCTGCTCATATTCTGTATACATAGACCCTACACAGTACCACTTCTCTCATACTGTATTCTGGGTGTAATAGGCTGCATCTGCTCATATTCTGTATACATGGACACTGCACAGTACCTCTTCTCTCATACTGTGCTCTCGGTGTAATAGGCTGCATCTGCTCATATTCTGTATACATGGACAATGCACAGTACCCCTTATCTCATCCTGTGCTCTGGGTGTAATAGGCTGCATCTGCTCATATTCTGTATACATGGACACTGCACAGTACCTCTTCTGTCATACTGTGCTCTGGGTGTAATAGGCTGCATCTGCTCATATTCTGTATACATAGACCCTACACAGTACCACTTCTCTCATACTGTATTCTGGGTGTAATAGGCTGCATCTGCTCATATTCTGTATACATGGACACTGCACAGTACCTCTTCTCTCATACTGTGCTCTCGGTGTAATAGGCTGCATCTGCTCATATTCTGTATACATGGACAATGCACAGTACCCCTTATCTCATCCTGTGCTCTGGGTGTAATAGGCTGCATCTGCTCATATTCTGTATACATGGACACTGCACAGTACATCTTCTGTCATACTGTGCTCTGGGTGTAATAGGCTGCATCTGCTCATATTCTGTATACATAGACCCTACACAGTACCACTTCTCTCATACTGTATTCTGGGTGTAATAGGCTGCATCTGCTCACATTCTGTATACATGGACACTGCACAGTACCCCTGCTCTCATTCTGTGCTCTGGCTGTAATAGGCTGCATCTGCTCATATTCTGTATACATGGACACTGCACAGTACCTCTTCTCTCATACTGTGCTCTGGGTGTAATAGGCTGCATATGCTCATATTCTGTATACATGGACACTGCACAGTACCTCTTCTCTCATACTGTGCTCTGGGTGTAATAGGCTGCATCTGCTCATATTCTGTATACATGGACACTGCACAGTACCTCTTCTGTCATACTGTGCTCTGGGGGTAATAGGCTGCATCTGCTCATATTCTGTATACATAGACCCTACACAGTACCACTTCTCTCATACTGTATTCTGGGTGTAATAGGCTGCATCTGCTCATATTCTGTATACATGGACACTGCACAGTACCTCTTCTCTCATACTGTGCTCTCGGTGTAATAGGCTGCATCTGCTCATATTCTGTATACATGGACAATGCACAGTACCCCTTATCTCATCCTGTGCTCTGGGTGTAATAGGCTGCATCTGCTCATATTCTGTATACATGGACACTGCACAGTACCTCTTCTGTCATACTGTGCTCTGGGTGTAATAGGCTGCATCTGCTCATATTCTGTATACATAGACCCTACACAGTACCACTTCTCTCATACTGTATTCTGGGTGTAATAGGCTGCATCTGCTCACATTCTGTATACATGGACACTGCACAGTACCCCTGCTCTCATTCTGTGCTCTGGCTGTAATAGGCTGCATCTGCTCATATTCTGTATACATGGACACTGCACAGTACCTCTTCTCTCATACTGTGCTCTGGGTGTAATAGGCTGCATATGCTCATATTCTGTATACATGGACACTGCACAGTACCTCTTCTGTCATACTGTGCTCTGGGTGTAATAGGCTGCATCTGCTCATATTCTGTATACATAGACCCTACACAGTACCACTTCTCTCATACTGTATTCTGGGTGTAATAGGCTGCATCTGCTCACATTCTGTATACATGGACACTGCACAGTACCCCTTCTCTCATACTGTGCTCTGGCTGTAATAGGCTGCATCTGCTCATATTCTGTATACATGGACACTGCACAGTACCTCTTCTCTCATACTGTGCTCTGGGTGTAATAGGCTGCATCTGCTCATATTCTGTATACATGGACACTGCACAGTACCTCTTCTCTCATACTGTGCTCTCGGTGTAATAGGCTGCATCTGCTCATATTCTGTATACATGGACAATGCACAGTACCCCTTCTCTCATCCTGTGCTCTTGGTGTAATAGGCTGCATCTGCTTATATTATGAATACATGGACACTGCACAGTACCACTTCTCTCATACTGTGCTCTGGGTGTAATAGGCTGCATCTGCTCATATTCTGTATACATGGACACTGCACAGTACCACTTCTCATACTGTGCTCTGGGTGTAATAGGCTGCATCTGCTCATATTCTGTATACATGGACACTGCACAGCACCACTTCTCTCATATTGCATTCTGGCATTCTGGGTGTAATAGGCTGCATCTGCTCATATTCTGTATACATGGACACTGCACAGTACTACTTCTCTCATCCTGTGTTCTGGGTGTAATAGGCTGCATCTGCTCATTTTCTGTATACATGGACACTGCACAGTACCACTTCTCTCATACTGTGCTCTGGGTGTAATAGGCTGCATCTGCTCATATTCTGTATACATGGACACTGCACAGCACCACTTCTGTCATATTGCATTCTGGGTGTAATAGGCTGCATCTGCTCATATTCTGTATACATGGAAACTGCACAGTACCACTTCTCTCTTACTGTGCTCTGGGTGTAATAGGCTGCATCTGCTCATATTCTGTATACATGGACACTGCACAGCACCACTTCTCTCATATTGCATTCTGCGTGTAATAGGCTGCATCTGCTCATATTCTGTATACATGGACACTGCACAGCACCACTTCTCTCATATTGCATTCTGGGTGTAATAGGCTGCATCTGCTCATATTCTGTATACATGGACACTGCACAGTACCTCTTCTCTCATACTGTGTTCTGGGTGTAATAGGCTGCATCTGCTCATATTCTGTATACATGGACACTGCACAGCACCACTTCTCTCATTCCGTGTTCTGGGTGTAATGTACAGCATCTGCTCATATTCTTTTTACATTAAAACTACACAGTACCACTTCTCCTGTACGAGGGTGTAATTTTCTTTGCCTCTTCTTATTCTGTGCATCTGGACGCTGTACAGTCTACTTCTCCTGTCCTGTACATTTTAATTCTCAGTATTTGCACCATACAGTACATCTTTTCATCTATCCATTTATTCAAAATTGAACAGTATCGCTTCTCCTTTCCTGGATGTAATTCTCACTATCTATTATTCTGTATAAATACATTGCACAGTGTAGCTTTTTTCTGTCCTGTGCAGAGGGTGTAATTTTCTGAATCTGTTCTTATTCTGTGCAATGGACACCGTACAGTACCACTTTTTCTGTGATTTCTACTGTGTGCACTTCTCAGTATCTGTGTTATTCTGTATACAGTGAAGGAAATAATTATTTGATCACTTGCTGATTTTGTAAGTTTGCCCACTGACAAAGACATGAACAGTCTATAATTTTAAGGGTAGGTTAATTTTAACATTGAGATAGAATATCAAAAATAAAATCCAGAAAATCACATTGTATAAATTATTTACATTTATTTGCATTTTCCAGTGAGAAATAACTATTTCCAATACTTAATACTTGGTGGCAAAACTCTTGTGGGCAAGCACAGCAGTCAGACTTTTTTGTAGTTGATGATGAGGTTTGCGCACATGTCAGGAGGAATTTTGGTCCACTCCTCTTTGCAGATCATCTCTAAATAATTAAGATTTTGAGGCTGTCGCTTGGCAACTCAGAGCTTCAACTCCCTCCATAAGTTTTCTATTGGATTAAGGTCTGGAGACTGGCTAGGAAACTCCATGACCTTAATGTGCTTCTTTTTGAGCCACTCCTTTGTTGCCTTGGCTGTATGTTTTGAGTTATTGTCTTGCTGAAAGACCCAGCCAAGACCCATTTTTAATGTCCTGGTGGAGGGAAGGAGGTTGTCACTCTGGATTTTACAGTACATGACTCCATCCATGCTCCCATTGACGCGGTGAAGTAGTCCTGTGCCCTTAGCAGATAACACCCCCAAAACATAATGTTTCCACCTCCATGTTTGATAGAAGGGATGGTGTTCTTTGGGTCATAGGCATCATTTCTCTTCCTCCAAACACGGTTAGTTGAGTTAATGCCAAAGTCCTCAATTTTTTTCTCCTCTGACCACAGCACCTTCTCCCAATCACTCACAGAATCATCCAGGTGTTCATTGGCAAACTTCAGACGTTCCTGCACATGCGCCTTCCTGAACAGGGGGACATTGTGGGCCACAGCTATGCCTGTGACTGCAATGCACTCCAGCGGGTTTAATACTCTTCTCTGCGCATCCTGGGGAACACTTAGCGATCCTCACATATAACACTGCCTCACATACCCCCCTCTGTTGTGGAGTTGAACACTTGGGACCATACAGGGGGCCCGTGACAGGGCATCTGCATTTCCCTGCGACTTCCCCACCCTATGTTCCACTGTGAAATTAAAGTTCTGCAGAGAAAGAAACCATCTGGTGACCTGTGCATTTCTCTCATTGGCATCCATACCAAGGGTTAATGATCTGTCACCAACCGAAATGGTCGACCGAGTTAATAATAGCGTAGGGACTGCAAGGCCCTCTTAATGGTGAGGCTCTCCTTCTCCACTATGCTATAATTTTTCTTGGCCGGGGAGAGTTTCCTACCTACGATGAAGGTTTTCCTGAAGTTGGGGCTGATGAAGACCGGCTGTCCAAACAACGCCGACTTCAGGAACTGGAATGCTTCCTCCACTTGAGGATTCCACCGGACCATAGCTGACTTCTTACCCTTTAATAGGCCAGTTAGGGTTGCTGATCTCACTGCAAGATTGGATATAAACCGGTGGTAGAACCCAGTGATGCCGAAAAATGCCCTCATCTGCTTTGTACTTAGCAACTTGAGCCAGTTTTGGATGGCCTCAATCTTATTTTTTGGGGGTTTGATAACTCAGCAGCTGATCACGTATGCTAAGTACCTTGCTCGTGTGAGTCCCACCGCACTTTTTTTTGGGTTCGCTGTTAACCCCGTGATTCTGAGAGAATCCAGCACTGCTTGTACCTGGGTCAGGTGGGTATTCCAGTCAGCACCAAGATGACTATGTCATCTATATATGCCGATGCATGTTTTGTTTGAGGCTCTAACACTATGTCCATTAGCCTCTGGAATGTGGCCAGAGCCCCATGTAATCCAAAAGCCAAGATGACATAGTGATAGAGACCCTCTTGCGCTATAAAAGCAGTCTTTTCTTTCACCGATTCTGTCAATGGGACCTGCCAGTAACCTTTGGTGAGATCGAGCGTGGTGAAGTATTGGGCCTCCCCCAATCTCTCAATTAGCTCATCCACCCAGGGCATTGGGTAGAGGTCAAATTTTGACACCTCATTTAATTTTCTGAAGTCATTACGAAAGCGGAATGACCCATCTGGCTTTGGAATTAGCACAATGGGGATAGCCCACTCTCTACGGGACTCCTCAATGATTCCCAACTGAAGCATTTGCTTCACTTCGGCTGTGATGGCTTGCCTCCGGGTTTCTGGCACTCGGTATGGTTTCATCTCGGTGACAATGTCATGCTGGATCACCAAGGTCCACCCCGGCAGCTCTGAGAATACATACATATTCTGTTGCTCCAGAACCCGAGCCTCCCTTCACTGCTGTTCCCTGTTGGTACGACCGGAGTCGACTCCGTGACCAAACATTACCGGTCCTTCCAGGCTTTTAGCAGGTTTACATGGTACAGTTGTTCAGGTTTCCTCTTTCCGGGCTTGTACATTTTATAATTTACTTCTCCCACCTTCACCATATCTCATATGGTCCTTGCCACTTGGCCATGGGTTTACTCTCCAGGGTGGGCACTAGTACCAACACCTCTTCTTTAACCCCTTCACCCCCGGAGCTTTTTCCGTTTTTCCGTTTTCGTTTTTCGCTACCCTCCTTCCCAGAGCCATAACTTTTTTATTTTTCCGTCAATTTGGCCATGTGAGGGCTTATTTTTTGCGGGACGAGTTGTACTTTTGAACGACATCATTGGTTTTAGCATGTCGTGTACTAGAAAACGGGAAAAAAATTCCAAGTGCAGTGAAATTGCAAAAAAAGTGCAATCCCACACTTGTTTTTCGCTTGGCTATTTTGCTAGGTTCACTAAATGCTAAAACTGACCTGCCATTATGATTCTCCAGGTCACTACGAGTTCATAGACACCTAACATGACTAGGTTATTTTTCACCTAAGTGGTGAAAAAAAATTCCAAACTTTGCAAAAAACAAAACAAAACAAAATTGCGCCATTTTCCGATACTCGTAGCGTCTCCATTTTTCGTGATCTGGGGTCAGGTGAGGGCTTATTTTTTGCGTGCCGAGCTGGCGTTTTTAATGATAGCATTTTGGTGTAGATACGTTCTTTTGATCGCCCGTTTTTGCATTTTAATGCAATGTCGTGGCGACCAAAAAAACGTAAATCTGGCGTTTCGAATTTTTTTCTCATTACGCCATTTAGCGATCAGGTTAATGCTTTTTTTTTATTGATAGATCGGGCGATTCTGAACGCGGCGATACCAAATATGTGTAGGTTGGGGTTTTTTTTTATTGATTTATTTTGATTGGGGCGAAAGGGGGGTGATTTAAACTTTTATATTTTTTTTATTTTTTTCACATTTTTAAAAACTTTTTTTTTTTACTTTTGCCATGCTTCTATAGCCTCCATGGGAGGCTAGAAGCAGGCACAGCCCGATCGGCACTGCTACATAACAGGGATCATCAGATCGCTGTTATGTAGCTAAAATGCAGGTGTGCTGTGAGCGCCGACCACAGGGGGGCGCTCACAGCCACCGGCAATCAGTAACCATAGAGGTCTCAAGGACCTCTATGGTTACCTTCCTGACTCATCGCCGACCCCCGATCATGTGACGGGGGTCGGCGATGCGCTCATATCCGGCCGCACGGCCGGATGCGGTAGTTAAATGCCGCTGTCTGTGTTTGACAGCGGCATTTAACTAGTTAATAGCGGCAGGTGATCGCGATTTCACCCGCCGCTATTGCGCGCACATGTCAGCTGTAAAAAACAGCTGACATGTCGCGACTTTGATGTGCGCTCACCGCCGGAGCGCACATCAAAGCGGGGGTCCCGACATGTGACGTACTATACCGTCACATGTCGGGAAGGGGTTAAAGGACTGACCATGGCTCTTTTATTATACGTGCAGCTCTGCGCGGCCTGGGCATCCATCAGATGCTCCTTTACTATGAGCCTGACAGCCACAAGCCGGTCCTGCATGCTTGCCACATGCTCGATTATACTCTGATGTGGAGTTGACTCCTGTTCCCACATCTCCTTAGCTATGTCGAGCAGCTCCCTTGGATGCCTGCCATACAATAGCTAAACAAAGATTATTAAAAAATAAAGATTATTAAAGATTATTAAAACAGTGAGAAACCCGTGGATGCCTGTGGTACCTTGCGGATAGCGAACTTTAGATAGGGCAATAACATGTCCTATTCTCTCCCATCCTTGGAGACTACCTTTTTAAGCATGGATTTATAGGTTTTGTTAAATCTCTTTTCTAACCCGTCAGTTTGTGGGTGGTTCACAGACTTGTGTAGCTGTTTAATCTGGAGCAGCTGACATAGCTCCTTGGTCACCTTGGACATAAAAGGAGTCCCCTGATCTGTGAGTATCTCCTTTGGCAGCCCAAAACAGGCGACAAAACATGACAAACAGCTCGCGGGCTATTAGTTTTGCCAAGGTGTGGCGGAGAGGTATTGCCTTTGAATACCACATGGTGTAGTACATTATGACCAAAATATATTGATGGCCACTGGCAGATTTCACTATAGGGCCCACCATTGCTATCCACTCAAATGGTACCTCTATAATGAGTAGAGGCACCAATGGACTTCGGAAATGCGCAGTGAGTGTGGCAATTTGGCACTCGGGACAGGACTCACAATGCGTCTAGACCTCAGCATAAATCCCAGGCCCCCAAAAAAGCTGCAGAATGCGCTCCTGCATCTTTTTGGCCCCCAAGTGCCCTCCTAGCATGTGGGTGTGAGCCATTTCGAGCACCACCTGACAGTAGGATTGGGGCACTACCAGTTGTTCCACCACTTCATCCTGGATTTTATCTACCTTGTATAACAATTCCAGGTGGATAGCCATGCGGAGGAAAACTGCCTCGGCACCCGGTTGCTGAGCCACTCCATTTATTTCCATCACCCTTTCTCGTGCCCCAGCCAGAGTGGGTTCCTGAAGCTGAGCTGTCCCAAACTTACCAGGGGAGACTTCCAGCTCCGGGATCGGTGGGGTCTCCTCTAACTCTCTTGCCAATACCTCTAGGGGAAGCCTATTGGGGTTACACTCTGTCCCTAGGTTGGCAACCTCCATGGCAGGTATCCCCGACTCGGGATCTTCGGGTTCCATGCCTGGAATAACCTTTACCTTGGGAGGGTTAATCCTGGCCTCCTGCAGGGACCAGAATAGGGGTAAGTCTCTTCCCAACACCTAATAGCGGCGGCTTGACTGGACTTTGGGAGCAGTTTAGGGGAAGTGGGACTTTTGTCACCCTCACTTCGGGGTACCCCCTCAGTACGGGCTCAGTCCTGATTAGCCCAACAGAGGAACGTGGACTTTTCCTGGGGTTTCTGGGCTGGTAGTGCCTGAGGTGACAGCCGAAGTGGAGCAGTGTCCCGTATAAGGTCCTGAGTGGCTGAAGCCATTTTTTACCAGCTGCAACAAATCATATGAATGAGACCGGCTGGGTCGAGTCTTCACATAAGACCATTGGAATACCTGTTGTGCACGTACATATGTGTTAACCCCCAGTCGAGCAAGGATCTCGCCTTTCAGTTTCCCATAGTCCAGGGCATCATCCCGACTGATGTCTAAGTAGGCTTTCTAGGCATCTTCCGTCAGTAAGGGGGCCATCATTTCAGCTCACTGGGAAAATGCCATGCTCTCTCGCTCTGCAGTGCGCTTGAAGATGATGAGGAAGGCCTCCATGTCATCCTCAGGACCCATCTTCCTTAGCGCTGACTGGATTTTGTACCAGGCCTCCGAACGGATTGAGGTCGCTGGTAGGGCCGCCTCTCGCATAGCTGCGATCTGCTGCATCAACAGATTATTTGTCTGCTGCTGTTGCTGATACTCCTGCTGCCATTGCTCTTGTTGATGCTGAAATTGCAGCTGCTGCTGCTGCGTGAGGACCAACTGCTTCTATAGCTCCTCTATCTTGTCAGCAGGCTTGGGCGGCAGCGTTGCAGGCCTAATAACTGACATGCAGCGGGCTTTGAGTATGCTTCAGTTCACACTGCCCACATTTTCCAACCATATGTAGTGCAGCGGGGTTGGTGCAGTGTGACAGACAGGCAGGGACCACAGGAAAGTTCAAAACAAATGTATTTTAATGTGCAACAAACTCGCAAAAGAAACAGCATGCGGAATCCTCTGGATCACAGCCAGGAATCAAGACAGTCTGTATCCGAGAACGGTTGCCATGGGCGACTGCACCACAGTGCTACGCTGAGAGGTGCAAGACCTTTTGGCTTCGCTTAGCTCCATGTTACCTCACACAAGCTGAGCTTTGCAGGGCCACCTGCTCTGCAAGTTTGCAAACCAAGATTGACACACCCAACCCTTTGCTGCAGTGTTTTTAAATTAAATCTGTGGCCATGGGCCACTTGTAAGACCCAGCCTGTAGTCCGCTCCAAATATAAAAGGCCATAACGGGTTTTCCTAAACATTGCCTTGGTCAAATAACTTGACCAGGTCCACACTTACTTTTATTTTGCACTGCAGCCACAGCTATGCCTGTGACTGTAATGCACACCAGCTGGTTTAATACTCTTCTGTGCACATCCATGGGGACACATAGCGACCCTCGCATATAACACCTGTCACTGCCTCACAATTTATACACTTTGCAGTACCACTTCTCGTGTCCTGTATACTGGGTGTAATTCTCAGTATCTGTGTTATTCTGTACATATACTGCCCAGTACTACTTCTCCTGTCCTGTATACTAGGTGTAATTCCCAGTATCTGTATTATTCTGTCAGTACCACTTCTGCTGTTCTGTATACTGGGTGTAATTGCAGCGCCCCCACTGCCGCAGGGCCGAGGGGTACCCGGTACCGGGCCTCTGAGTCTCTGCTCTGGGGTTGTCACGGTGGCTAGACCCGGTCCGTGACCCTGCTGAGGGGCGCGCAACTAAAGGTGATGGTATGGTGCGGTGAAGTGCCGGTCGCAGTAAATAACGAGGACACCAGGTTGCAGTCTCTTTACCTCTTTACTGTAGGCTTCAGGGTCCTCAGTCCAGAATATGGTTAACAGGGCTGCGCAAGTCCGGCCGGTCCGATGGCACCTCCAGAGTTCCCTTTGCAGGTGGAAATCTGTGCCTTCCTGCTAGCGCTATGTGTTGTGGTCCTCCCCTGCTGTGCTTACGGGATAGTCCCCACAACTGTTGTGTCTGTTTCTCGTGTTCCCTCACAACTCGATTAGATGATGTTCTGCTAATCCTCCATCCCTCCCGATGTTTTGGTTGGGACGCACCCGTATGACGGGTAGGCTCGGAGCTCTTCCGGGACCCTAGAGTCGCCCCTCTCCAAAGGTTGCCCCCTATGTCTGCGTAGGTGATTTAGGTGAGACAGCCCGCCTGTGACTGACTGTCCTGCCGTTGGTTTGAAGTATTGCCTGGAGCTTTATACTTCCTCGGCGTTCCGGCCGCCGGCTGTGCGCCTCAGTAGGATGTTGCCTCGATCTTACAGCACGACTCCTACTGGTATTCTCCTTCTTGCTTTGATCTCGTTTCTCACTCAGCACAATAAATCTCGCTTCTTATCCTTTCTTGGGGCACCGCCGCTATACTGAGCAGGCACGGTCCCGTAACGTTCTCTCTCGTTGCCAGGCCTCTGTCAGGATCCCACCCCTGACAGGGACCCTACCGAATCTTCCCCCACAACACCCTCTGCCACAAGGTGTTGCCTGGTTCCAACCCAGTCAGCTTTCTGTCTAACTTCCTGCCTGACCCCCAGTTTTACCAGACTGTGAGGAGTGGCCTAATGAATAGTGCCCTTAGCTCCCCCTGGAGGCCAGACTGTGAAATGTATTGGTGTATGTGATACCTGGTCAGATGAATTCCTTCAGTGCCATCGGACGTACCATAGCCCCCCTTAGTGGCAGAGCCACAGTACTGCAACGACCAGGACTCTGGGGCGCTGCATAATTATCAGTATTTGAGTTATTCTGTATATACACTGCACAGTACCACTTCTCCTATCCTGTACACTAGGTGTAATTCTCAGTATCTGTGTTATTCTGTATATACACTGCACAGTACTACTTCTCCTGTCCTGTATACTAGGTGTAATTCATAGCATCTGGATTATTCTGTATATATATATATATATATATATATATATATATATATATATATATATATATACCTGTCTTGTTTGCTGGATGTAATTCTCAGCATATGCTCTTATTCTGTATATGACTTTGCACAGTACCACTTTTACTGTCCCTTCTGCTGGGTGTAATTCTCAGAATTTGCTCTTATTCTACTCTGCACAGTATCACTTCTCCATCCTATTTGCTTGGTGTAATTCTCAGTATCTGTTCATTGTGGAACATGATGGAACGCTGTACAAATTGAATGCCAACTGTCCATTGAAGGAGAAAAACACCTGTGCAAGTGGTAATACATGACATACGCACCGTGCACACAAATGTGCTGATATTGTACCAGGATTAGGAACATTATTACTGGAAAGGGACATTATACCTGGAACAGGCCCAGGATGGGGGACATTATACCTAGAAGTGACCATGATGGAGGACATTATATCAGGAAGAGGCCTGGGATAGGTGACAATAGAGCAGGAAGGGATTAGGGAAATTAGTACCAAAAGGAACCCAGGATGAGAACATTATTAAAGAAGGAGCTAGGATGGACGACATTATTACAAGAAGGGGCCACTTTGGGGGGCACTACTTAGGAAGGAGCCAGGATTGGAGACAATTATAGGCCAAGGGAATGTATTACATAAGGGGGTGAACACTTATGTCCTTATCAGATCTGGCACGCTACAAGGACCCGTACATCTGATGAACATGCAGGTGGGGTATCAGGTCCAGATTTTGCACCAGTGCCCGTCAGACTCTAGTTATGTCGTCGTGATAACAATTCCACTACACTAAACTGACCATAGATGACCATTGTGCCAAACTGTGGACTGATTGACTGCAGCATTTACTCTAGACTGTGCACTAACAACAATGTTGACACTAGACTGTGGACTGACTGAACCATTTAGATTAAATGGGGGAGTGACAATAGCATTTATCAGGGCCGTATCTGCCACTAGGCACTTGAGGGCATGTGCCTAGGGCGGCACCTGAGCAAGTTTTTTTTCTGATTTTTTTTTTAAATTAAAGTCCGGGGTGACCTCCCGACCGACCCCCCCGCCCGCCTGCCTGCCTCCCTGCCTCCTTGAAGATGTCATACTCACCCTACTCCAGCAATGCCTGGCCTCAGCACCTGCAGCTAGTCCTGTGCGAGCGGTCACGTTATACCGTTCATTGAGGTGATGAATGTGGACGCATATTCATGACCTTAATGAGCGGTACCACGTGACCGCTCATGCAGGAAGAAGGTGCTGCAGCGGAACAGAGATGGAGGGATGTTCAGCGTGGTGTGAGAAAGGTGAGTATGACAGCCAGGGAGGACGGGGGGAGGATAAAGGAGGACAGGGAGCTGAGCCATGCAAAATGTGAGCGGGGAGCCGAGCCATGCATACAGGATGGGAGGGGGGAGAGATGAGCCATGCATACAGGATGGGAGGGGGTGAGATGAGCCATGCATACAGGATGGGAGGGGGGGTGAGATGAGCCATGCATACAGGATGAGAGGGGGGTGAGATGAGCCATGCATACAGGATGGGAGGGGGGTGAGATGAGCCATGCACACAGGATGGGGGGAGATGAGCCATGCACACAGGATGGGAGGGGGGAGATGAGCCATGCATACAGGATGGGAGAGGGAGATGAGCCATGCATACAAGATGGGAGGGGGGAGATGAGCCATGCATACAAGATGGGAGGGGGGCATTATACAGTATGGAGAATCATGTGTGGCCATTATACAGTATGAAGCATCATGTGTGGCCATTATACGGTATTGATCATCATGTGGGGCCATTATACAGTATGGAGCACTGTGTGGCCATTATACAGTAGGGAGCATCATGTGTGGCCATTATACAGTATAGAGCATCATGTGGGGCCATTATACAGTATGGAGCACTGTGTGCCCATTATACAGTATGGAGCATCATGTGTGGCCATTATACATTATTGAGCATCATGTGGGGCCATTATACAGTATGGAGCACTGTGTGGCCATTATACAGTATGGAGCATCATGTGTGGCCATTATACAGTATAGAGCACTGTGTGGGCATTATACAGTATGGAGCACTGTGTGGTAATTATACAGATTGGAGCACTGTGTGGCCATTATACAGTACGGAGCATCATGTGTGGCCATTATACAGTACAGAGCACTGTGTGGCCATTATGCAGTATGGAGCATCATGTGGGGCCATTATACAGTATGGAGCATCATGTGTGGCCATTATACAGTATGGAGCATCATGTGTGGCCATTATGCAGTATAGAGCATCATGTGTGGCCATCAAACTGTATAGAGCATCATGTGTGGCCATTATACAGTATAGAGAATCATGCGGGGCCATTATACAGTATGGAGCACTGTGTGGCCATTATACAGTATGGAGCATCATGTGTGACCATTATGCAGTATAGAGCATCATGTGTGGCCATCATACTGTATAGAGCATCATGTGTGACCATTATACAGTATGGAGCATCATGTGTGGCCATTATACAGTATTGAGCATCATGTGGGGACATTATACAGTATGGAGCACTGTGTGGCCATTATACAGTATGGAGCATCATGTGTGGCCATTATACAGTATACAGCATCATGTGTGGCCATTATACAGTATGGAGCACTGTGTGGCCATTATACAGTATGGAGCATCATATGTGGCCATTATACAGTATAGAGCATCATGTGGGGCCATTATACAGTATAGAGCATCATGTGGGCCATTATACAGTATGGAACACTGTGTGGCCATTATACAGTATGGAGCATCATGTGGGGCCATTATACAGTATGGAGCACTGTGTGGCCATTATACAGTATGGAGCATCATGTGTGGCCATTATACAGTATAGAGCATCATGTGGGGCCATTATACAGTATGGAGCACTGTGTGGCCATTATACAGTATGGAGCATCATATGTGGCCATTATACAGTATGGAGCATCATGTGTGGCCATTATACAGTATAGAGCACTGTGTGGTCATTATACAGAATGGAGCACTGTGTGGCCATTATACAGTATGGAGCACCATGTGCGGCCATTATACAGTATAGAGCACTGTGTGGCCATTATACAGTATGGAGCATCATGTGGCCATTATGCAGTATGGAGCATCATGTGGAGCCATTATACAGTATGGAGCACTGTGTGGCCATTATACAGTATGGAGCATCATGTGTGGCCATTATACAGTATGGAGCAGCATGTGTGGCCATTATACAGTATTGAGCATCATGTGGGGACATTATACAGTATGGAGCACTGTGTGGCCATTATACAGTATGGAGCATCATGTGTGGCCATTATACAGTATTGAGCTTCATTTGGGGCCATTATACAGTATGGAGCACTGTGTGGCCATTATACAGTATGGAACATCATATGTGGCCATTATACAGTATACAGCATCATGTGGGGCCATTATACAGTATGGAGCACTGTGTGGCCATTATACAGTATGGAGCATCATGTGTGGCCATTATACAGTATGGAGCAGCATGTGTGGCCATTATACAGTATTGAGCATCATGTGGGGACATTATACAGTATGGAGCACTGTGTGGCCATTATACAGTATGGAGCATCATGTGTGGCCATTATACAGTATTGAACATCATGTGGGGCCATTATACAGTATGGAGCACTGTGTGGCCATTATACAGTATGGAGCATCATGTGTGGCCATTATACAGTATAGAGCACTGTGTGGTCATTATACAGTATGGAGCACTGTGTGGCCATTATACAGTATGGAGCATCATGTGTGGCCATTATACAGTATAGAGCACTGTGTGGCCATTATACAGTATGGAGCATCATGTGTGGCCATTATACAGTATTGAGCATCATGTGGGGCCATTATACAGTATGGAGCACTGTGTGGCCATTATACAGTATGGAGCATCATGTGTGGCCATTATACAGTATAGAGCACTGTGTGGTCATTATACAGTATAGAGCACTGTGTGGCCATTATACTGTACGCAGCATCATGTGGGGCCATTATACAGTATTGAGTATCATGTGGGGCCATTATACAGTATGGAGCACTGTGTGACCATATTTTTTTGTCTATAATTATTGTTTATGAAACAGTGTAATCAGCAGTACTAAATGGGTGTGGTTGGGGCATGGATATGGGTGTGACTAGTTGTGAAATGGGTGTGGTCAGAGGCATGGCCTAAAATTTGCCGTGGTGCGCTACGGGCGCTGCAAACTTTGTCTCTCTTTCGCTTCTTCAAAAGTTGGAAGGTATGATACCGCATTTGTCAGATTGCGACAAGTGCCGCAAATGTCCGCAAATCCCATAGGGAATGAATGAGGCCGAACGCAGTGTTGCTGTAAGTGATACATTATGCGGCAGATGCGGAAAAACTGCCGGATCTGCTGCAAAAGGCTACTTTCACATCAGCAATTTTTGACAAAGTCACTGCCGATAGTGTCATACTCACCAAAGGGGGGGCAGCACTAAAAGTGCCTAGGGCAGCAGAAACTCTAAATACGGCCCTAGCTTTCATACTAGACAGTCATTTACACTGGACTGTGGGCTGACCGCATCATTTACACTGGAACATTGACTGACGGCAACATTTAGACTAGACAGATGGCAGAATTTACACTACACTGTCGCCTGACTGCAGCTATTACATTCAACTGTGGGCTGACTGCAGTATTCACATTAGACTATGGACTGATGGCAACATTTAGGGTATGTGCACACGTTCAGTATTTTTCACTTTTTTTGTGCTTTTTCGCTATAAAAGCGCGATAAAAAGGCATAAAAAATGCATACAAACGCATCGTGGTAATAAAAAGCAGCATGTTCATTAATTTTGCGGATTTTTCGTGTTTTTTCCCGCTATTTAATGCATTGGGAAGCTCCGGACAAAAACGCGAAAAAACGCGCAAAAAAAGCGAAAAAAAATGCATGCGGATTTCTGGCAGAAATGTCCAGTTTTTTCAGGAAATTTCTGCAAGAAATCCTGAACGTGTGCACATACCCTTACACTGACCTGTGGTCTGACTGCAGCATGTATATTTGATTGTGGACTGACTGCACCATTTACATTAGACCGTGGAGTGGCAACAGCATTTATACTAGACTACGGTCTGCCTTCAGAGTTCACACCAGACTGATAAGCTGTCATCTGCTTGAGCTGCACAATGTGCTTGAACTGTGACCGACAGATATAAGATGTAAACTAATAGGTGGGCCCCTCTGCTTTGGAAAGTGGATACACTGACAGGATGCAAGTTGTTCCCTGAATTGGCTAATGAACTTGTGTACTGCCGGAAGGAGGACAATGTGTGTTTGGGTCATTTATTGGAAGCGCAGCACAAACTAGGATATTTTAGACAGGGAAGTCAATTAGTAGTTTCGGGGCCCTCCGGTGAGTTGACCGACTCCCCAATGGGCCAGTTCACACCCACAAAGTTACAATAGGTGAACACAATCATAATGAATGCACAATAAGAATTGTAATGACATAAATACTTACCAACACTGCCAAGCTCATCTGATATCACAATTCTATCATTGATGCAGAGAGTACTTTCCTCAAGCACAAAGTTATTAAAATGTAAATGAATGACTTCATCAGCTGGGGCAACAATATTCCAAACACAGTCTGCATCATTGCTATATGTGGAAGGATATCGCATAGAAGTAAATATCCCATTCCTCTCAGTGAGTTCCTTGGCACTGCCACAACCAGATGCTGGAGATTAAATTAAATAAATGCATTGATTAACAGGTTTACTTTACTTTTATACTTTAAATTTCATTTAATTTATTTAGGGAAAAATATCGAAACACCAGTATTGCATTTTTGGCACCACATTTACCTACGCAATAAAAGTGATTAAAATGTTGAATGTGCCTCAAAATCATATGAATAAAACCATCAGCTCACTTGCATAAAATAAGCTCTCTCTCTCTCTGCTTCCATCAATGGAAAAATAAAAAGTTTACAAGCCTCAGAAAATGATGACAGTAACAAAATTTTAGACTTTACAAACTTCTACAATTTTCAAATAAAAAAAAAAAAGTATGGAAGTTTGATATTTCTTCAATTATTACGACCCAGAGAATATTTTTTTCAGGTAATTTTCACCGCACAATAAACGCTGCAAAAACAAAACCCCAAAAACTTTGGAAGAATTGCATTTTTTCACCATTTTTCATTCCCTGGGAATTTTTCCCCCCGTTTTCAGTAGATTATATGGTAAAATGAATGATGTCATTTAAAAGTCATTCTGCAAAAAACCCTCATATGTCTATGTTGGCTGAAAAGTAAAAAAAGCTATGCCTCTTGGAAGAAGAGGAGGAAAAAATGAAAGTGCAAAAGATTAAATATTACCCTGGCATTAAAGGGGTTGTCAGGCCTTAGGTTATTCACATTACGCTGTGAGGATTCTCTGGTGATGTTGTTGTGAACAAGTGGTCATGTGATCGCAAGCATGTGATTTGCATACTTCCGGCCACATTCCAACTAGACTGTGTCCAGCCTCGCTCAGTACACTTGCATTGAGTGAGGCTGCGCACATCTAGTTGGCACGTGACCGCATGTATGCAGATCACATTATTACAGCCACATGTCAGCTGCTTCCCTCATCAGAGAATCCTCATAGCGTGAGCGCACTGTGAGGATTCACAAGTCTGCAATCACATAGAGTGCAGACTTGCAGCCTAAGGCAGCCTAAGTCCTGACAACCCCTTTAAGGAGTTAAACCAAGTTCAATTATCATAAAGTAATTTTTTGCCATTTCCTTTTTTAAAATTGTTTGCTTTTTATGTAGCGCCTCCATATAAAGTCAGTAAAAAAAATAGTATGCATGTGCTAAGATCAAATGGCCAGAAACAATGAAACAAATTTTGTCATATTATTATCACCTGAAGTGGGGAATTAATGACATAAGGAAAAGTATATTGTGCTGCGTATCCAAGATAAGTGGCTTTCACAGATTAGCAAAACATGGAGCCTGAATAGCAGGGATGCCGTGGGATGTTAAAAACTGTGATCTGCAACTAAAAATGGAGGTACAGTTTGGGTCCACAATATTCTATGCCTTTTTTCATATTTTACTGTACAATTGTATATTTTATATTGTACTTGACTGCTTACCCTGCTTAGGTTAATGTATGTATTATTGCATCCTTTATTTGCCTCTTACCTTTTTTGTACATTTGCTATTATGTAATTAAAAAAAAAACAGCATCAGGTTTATTGGCATTTTGGTATTAACCTTTTAAGCCCCAAAAAGTGATGATCCTTCTGCAATGATTCCCTAGGGGTTTTCTCCACATTTGGGTTTTTCTTCCGAGTGCTGAAGTTAGGATGACTCTTCGTGATTTGAGGGTTTAATGTATTTTATTTATGATTTGGCTTGATTTTATTAAAAAAATGAGCTTTGTCTATTGTTGTGACAGCTGTGATGTTGGGTCAGGTGGAAGAGGATGGCAACTTATGGTGGACGCATTTTAATTAAAGGGAACCTGTCACCTGAATTTGGCGGGACAGGTTTGCAGTCATATGGGCGGGGTTTTCGGGTGTTTGATTCACCCTTTCCTTACTCGCTGGCTGCATGCTGGCCACAATATTTGATTGAAGTTCATGCTATGTCCTCCGTAGTACATGCCTGCGCACGTGCAGTATGCTTTGCCCAACTGCGGGCAAAGCCGAAAAGCATTAGTGCGCATGCGCCGGCGCACTATGTCCCGGAAGTATTTCGCTGCGTCCTTGTTTTGTCAAATTTTTTCATGGATAGAACAAGCACTCATTATAATCTATGTGGCTGTTCACATTTCTGTGTAATTTTGTGGATTGAGTGAATGCAGACATGTCCATATTTGATCCAATTCACTGATCAAACTCGACAATGCAAGTCTAATGGGTTCTTGAAAAATTAATGTGCTGTTCGTGATTAATATTGCAATGAGTATTTTTCCCTATGAGAAAATCACTGATGAAACAGTAGAAACTGGAACACTGACTAAACACTGATGAAACCACAATTTGCTAGAAAAATAAGGGTATGTGTCCACGTTCAGGTTTGCTTCAGGCTTTGGTCAGGATTTTATGCAGGTAAAATCCTGACCAAAACTGCATCTGAGGTCACTGGCAGGTCACCTGCGGTGTTCCTGCGTGTTTTGCTCATTGTGGCAACATGCTGCGTTCTGAAAAAACGCACCGCATGTGCGTTTTTCGCGGGAAAAACGCATGCGTTTTTTCCTGCACAGTGGAGACGGGATTTCATTAAATCCCCTCCACTATGCTGTAACATCTGGACGCTGCGTTTTTGACGCTGCGGCTCAGCACTGTGTCAAAAACGCAGCGTTTCCTGAACGTGGACACATACCCTCAGAGATGTCTGAATGGGGCCATTGAAACTTTTTTACTCCAAAATAAGGCTCAAATACTATCACTAGTGATGAGCGAATATACTTGTTTCTCGAGCACGCTCGGGGGTCCTCCGAGTATTTGTAAGTGCTCAGAGATTTAGTTTTTATTGCCGCAGCTGGATGATTTACATCTGTTAGCCAGCATAAGTACATGTGGGGGTTGCCTGGTTGCTAGGGAATCTCCACTTGTACTTATGCTGGCTAACAGATGTAAATCATCCAGCATGCTCGAGAAATCTCGAGTTACGAGTACATTCGCTCATCACTAACTGTCACGAATTGGGACCAAAGTATTTAGCACTTACATAATGGAGAATAAGACTTTATTCACATTTACATCATGTATCCATAATAGAACTTTAACAACTATGCTTCTTTTTAAAAAAAATAAACAGCAGCTAATCCCAATGGGCGATATTTATTTTATTGGGTGCAATCAGGATTCTGGCAGTAAGACAGTGAGTGGAGTGCCTGAGCGCTAGCGTAAATTGGGCAATATTGATGTTTGGACATACAGTTTCTTCTCACAAAATTAGAATATCATCAAAACCCTGTAATATACATATTGTATTAGGCCGGGGTCACACATGTGAGTTTTACGGACGTAAGAGCGCAGAAACTACGTCCGTAAAACTCGCATTACATACGGCACAAATATTCTCAATGGGGCTGCTCCTATCAGCCGTATATTACGGTTCAGTATTATACGGCTTTCTACGGCCGTACAAAATCGCAGCATGCTGCGTTTGTCAGCGTATTGCGCAAAAAAATCGCCAATGAAAGTCTATGGGGGCGAGAAAAATACGTATTCCACACGGACCAGCAGTGTGACTTGCGAGAAATACGCAGCGGTGTTAGTGAAAAGTCGGTAATTCAATTGCTGGCTTTTCATTTCTCCTGCACAAACCCGACAGGATATGAGACATGGTTTTCATATAGTAAACCATCTCATATCCCCTTTTTTTTTGCATATTCCACACTACTAATGTTAGTAGTGTGTATGTGCAAAATTTCAGCACTGTAGCTGCTGAAATAAAGGGTTAAATTGCGGAAAAAATTGGCGTGGGCTCCCGCGCAATTTTCTCCGCCAGAATGGTAAAGCCAGTGACTGAGGGCAGATATTAATAGCCAGGAGAGGGTCCATGGTTATTGGCCCCCCGTGGATAAAAACATCTGCCCCCAGCCACCCCAGAAAAGGCACATCTGGAAGATGCGCCTATTCTGGCACTTGGCCACTCTCTTCCCACTCCCTGTAGCGGTGGGATATGGGGTAATGAAGGGTTAATGCCACCTTGCTATTGTAAGGTGACATTAAGCCAGATTAATAATGGAGAGGCGTCAATTATGACACCTATCCATTATTAATCCAATTGTTTGAAAGGGTTAAAAAACACACACACACATGATTTAAAAGTATTTTAATGAAATAAACACAGCGGTTGTTTTAATAATTTATTGTTCTCTCAATCCATTTCCAGGCCCTCGCTTGGCAAAATCATAAACGCACAAGATACATACCTTCTGATGTCCGATCACTTCCCACGATGTAATCCATCTGAAGGGGTTAACTAATATTACAGGCAGGAGCCCTGCTAATGCAGCTGTGCTCGTGCTTGTAATTCCCCGGCGAATGAATGAAATGTAGGTCATTGACCTACATTTCCTTCAGTCGCGGTGATGCGCCCCCTGGTGGATGTCCTCATATGACCTGGAGTGTGGGAAAAAGTTCCCAGGCTGCAGTTCATGAGAACATCCAGCAGGGGCGCATCACCGCGACTCAATGTAAGTACAGATCCAGCTTTCCTTTCAGCACCCGGGGATTACAGGCACGAGCGAGTGGTTTATCGCAGCTCGTGCCTGTAATATTAGTTAACCCCTTCAGATGGATTACTTCGTGGGACGTGACGTTTCAGCAGAAGGTATGTATCTTGTGCGTTTATTATTTTGCCAAGCGAGGGCCTGGAAATGGATTGAGAGAGCAATAAATTATTAAAACAACCGCTGTGTTTATTTCATTAAAATACTTTTAAATCATGTGTGTGTGTTTTTTAACCCTTTCAAACAATTGGATTAATAATGGATAGGTGTCATAATTGACGCCTCTCCATTATTAATCTGGCTTAATGTCACCTTACAATAGCAAGGTGGCATTAACCCTTCATTACCCAATATCCCACCGCTACAGGGAGTGGGAAGAGAGTGGCCAAGTGCCAGAATAGGCGCATCTTCCAGATGTGCCTTTTCTGGGGTGGCTGGGGGCAGATGTTTTTATCCACGGGGGGGCCAATAACCATGGACCCTCTCCTGGCTATTATTATCTGCCCTCAGTCACTGGCTTTACCATTCTGGCGGAGAAAATTGCGCGGGAGCCCACGCCAATTTTTTCCGCCATTTAACCCTTTATTTCAGCAGCTACAGCGCTGAAATTTTGCACATACACACTACTAACATTAGTAGTGTGGAATATGCAAAAAAAAGGGGATATGAGATGGTTTACTGTATGAAAACCATGTCTCATATCCTGTCGGGTTTGTGCAGGAGAAATGAAAAGCCGGCAATTGAATTACCGGCTTTTCACAGATATCGCGCTGAATGAAATCTAAATACAGAATATATATATATATGTGTCTCAATGACATATATATATATATATACACATACACTGTATATATGTTTTCCCGAACATTTGAGCACATAAATCCATTAGATGTCGGTTTTGCAAGCCTGCGCGAAAATCTCGCAGTACGGATGCCATACGGATTACATACGGAGGATGCCATGCGCAAAATACGCTGACACACCCTGACTACGGATCAATATTTTGGGAACATTTCTCCGTATTACGGCCGTAGTACGGACGTATAATACGTGGCGTATTGTCTTACGCCAAGTGTGACCCCAGCCTTAGGTTTGTGATTTTTTTTTGGAAGGTGAAGTGGTTTTCCTTTCTCCAGATGTCATGGAAAGCAGGAATTCTGAGGAGCTAGCTCTCCAATGAAGCCCCAGCAGGTGAGGACAAACAGTGCTACGTTCTCTCTAGAGATAATCTTATGTTACAAACTATGTAAGAGCAGCAAACCTAAAAATATGTTTATGAAGCATGTTTGCTGGTTGAACAATTATAAGGACTAGAAAAAGAACCCTATTTACTTATGGATGTGAAATAAAGGCATTTTAGCAGAGAACACTGACTCGCCTCTTCTAATTTAATCTGTCAGGCTAGTGCTATTTATATCATACGTGCAAAATGGGGAAGAAGACTTCTCCCATAGGGTTCACTCAGCAAAGACCCAAAGCATTGTTTCATTTGTAAATTTAACATTTTGTGGTTAGAACTCCAAAATGAGATATTGGCTTTTTACCAAACACAATATCAAACCTTTGCCAAGAAAACAAGATTTATGTGAAATTCAAAAGGTAAAAGAAATGCTGATGAATGGAGCGTTAAAAAGATGAGGAAACATCTAAATACTATGATAAAGTTAGAAAGGATAAAACTAGACTGGACAGATGGAAACTACTGGTACTAGTAACATTGACTTTGGGGGGGCCCACTTTTCACTTGCATACAAATATTACACTACCCTCGTTCACAAATTTACCTATATGTCTGTATGATAATAAACTGGATAGTTTGCTTAATGAAAGATAAGATGCTGTTTTTTCTGTACAAAGTGAATCAAGTGAATTATGCCAAGTATTGCCCATGCAGTGAGGCTGGGGGCCCAGCTCTGCCCAGAGGTCTACCGGGGGATTGCCCTGTTACCCTATGGGCCAGTCCGAGCCTGTATATGATACATTTGCTGCACTCCTCCTCCATATACATTGCATTTTTTGTTCATTTGGACCCTTTTTACTCCAGATTGTTGTACAATATTTTTGGATATCATCTTTTAGGCCTTATTCAGATGTCCATGTTTATTTTATAGTTATTTGGTCGGGGTGTCAGTTTATACCATCAGTGTTTTTTACCTATCGATATAAATTACAAATGTTCTATTATCCATTGCAATGATAATCACGGATGGAGGTCTTATTTTAGAGAAATTCACATTTTTCTTAGTATGTTAATGAGCTGTTAAGATCTATAAGCTGAACACTGATCTGCATCAGAATTTGTTTCAAGAATTATTTTAAATGAAAGGGAACATTACCAGTGTGAGACAGGTACAATAACTAACACAGAATATTAGAAATGAACTTCATCTCATGGGTTTACTAGGGACCGCTCATGTCAGACTAATCTGATCAGTTTCTATGAAGAGGTAAGTTCCGGACTGGACCAAGGACACGCAGTGGATGTGGTGTATATGGACTTTTCAAAAGCTTTTGATACGGTGCCACACAAAAGGTTGATACATAAAATGTGAACAATGGGGATAGGGGAAAATATGTGTAAGTGGGTTAAGAGTTGGCTCAGGGATAGGAAACAAAGGGTGGTAATTAATGAAGCACACTCGGATTGGGTCATAGTTAGCAGTATGGTACCACAGGGGTCAGTATTGGGCCCTCTTCTTTTTAACATATTTATTAATGACCTTGTAGGGGGCATACAGAGTAGGATTTTTAAGTTTGAATCATATGAAAATTTATGTAAATGTATACCTACAGTAAGTATCGTAAATATCCTTTCTGATAACACTATCAATCCAATCGAGGTGAGCAGAAGCACGGGTAAAAACACTGGGTTTTTTATCCATAATGCAGCCAATAGGTCCAAAACTGGTTATTCCATGAACTTCCCAAGTTGAGCTATCAGTGGTAGAGGGGCAAACCAGCGGTCCTCCTGAATCTCCCTGGAGCATTGAAAAGAGAAGAGAAATGTTTAATATTTTACTACTTATTTATTTAGAAATTAACAAGGCAGAATTTTAAAGCACTTATTACAGTTTTTTAAATTTGTTTAGACGCTGTAACATGGTATGAAATTTTTTTCAGAATTTTCATTTAAATGATGCATACATTTTAGTGTCTTACCAATTTTTTTCAGAATTTCTTCTTCAATTAATCCATACTTCGGATCTTAAAGACTTAATATTGAAAGCGGCAAAGACCCCATTAGAGTTCTATGGGCCTTGTATATTAATGGTTTTGGGACCCTTTCAAATCCATTGACTTACAACTAGTATGAAATAAATAAAATTGTGAGCTCCCATTGGAAAAGGAGTGATTTAAATGAAATCAGGAGTAGACAGCGAAGGACCCATGTTCAAGACGTGTGTCTGTAATTTTAAAGGAACTAAATGACGTCTTGTTTTTTTGTGAGTTGAGCTGTTGTTTTTTCATAATTTTGCCATACACTAATTTAAGATTTACATTTAAAATATTTTTTTTATTGTGGAATAAGTTGGGAAAAAAAGTATTCCACCATTTTTTACACTATTTACCAATAACCATAAATGATGTGTTTAATGGATTGTATAGCCTGTTATAATAACAGGGAAACTTAGTATGTCTGTGTTATTTACTTGTTTTTTTTGCCATTTATTTAACAAATGCGTATTAAAAATGTGGTTATTAATTGTGCTTGTGCAATTCTATTTTATTAGCATTATGAAAAAAATCTGGATTTTACTTTACAGCTTTGTTTTATACATAATGTACAGGAAAGTAGAGATGTACTGGTTTATACAGATGTACAGTATCTCTATGCACCAGTACAATATTCATGCAAAAAAATAAAAGTTTAACAGTTAGATCTTTAGGTAGAGAAAATACTCTTATATATTAGGGTGCATGTCCACGATCCGGATTGACGACGCTTTGGACGGAGCGGAAAACCGGCTCCGCCCATAGCGCTGCCCCCTTCTATACGTGCTGTGATTCCGGACGTGTTCATTGCACACATCCGGAATCTCCGCACCCCCTACATAGGACCCTGTTATTTACCTTGTGGGAACGGAGTGTTGCCGCAAGGTAAACAGACATGCTGCAGTCTAATAAGACGTGCCGCATGTCTGTAAAAGCAGGGCCGCCGGGTGCGTGTTCGCACGCATAGTGGAGACGGATTTCATAAAATCCCCTCCACTATGCTGTAACATCTGGACGCTGCAGGTTGAACGCTGCGGTTGTATGCAGCATTCAATCTGCAGCTGATCCGGATGTAATCCGGCCCGTGGACACATACCCTCACAGTGCAACTTGTCGCTCACTGTTAAGGAAGCACGCCATTAACATATTTTTTTTTTAAGTTAATGCCAGTGTTTTTTAATGTTTGCCTGGATGAGACATGAGTGTTACCAACTTAAAAAAAGAAAATAATTGATTAAAACATATAGGGTCATCTACTGAACAGAGTCAGATGATAGGAGCAGGGCACTTACTTTAGTGTACTGGGTCCTTAGGGGAGAAAGGAGACACAATGCAGGGAGAACTGTAATTGTTTATTGACAGAATAATTTAAATCAACTTTCGGCAGAGAACAGCTGTCCCAAGACTCTCCACCATTGGATGTGTTAAAAAAATATTCCTGTGCCGAGATAATCTTATAAATGTGCCCCTGCTGTGTACTGTGTATTGGCTGTGTCTGACCGTACAGGGACATGGTCTGATCATACCACAGCTCCTGGGCAGGGGAGGACACACAAGAGTATAAAGACATTACAGCAGGTAATCACAGCTAATTCCTTTTTGGGAGGTAAAACATTTTCCCGCCTGTTTTTAATCATGTTTTACCTTAAAGGAAGAATCATTTTGAATCCCCTTCTGTAATGTCAGAATACTCTTTTGCTTCCTCCCCTGCCCAGGAGCTGTGGTATGATCAGGACATGTCCCTGTATGGTCAGACACAGCCATTACACAGTACACAGCAGGGGCACATTTATAAGATTATCTCAGCGCAGGAACATTTTTATTAAACACATCCAATTGTGGAACTTATTATTATTCCAAGATCTAGCGAATAAAATGAACGTTAATGGCCCATCTAGACAGCAGAGTTCAGGTGCAACTGCAACTTCTGCACTCATTATAGTTATATACGTCCCTGGTCATAAGGGCATGCAATGAAAATATTCCTACTGTTACAGCGAATGGTGTTCATGGTAATTGCAGAACATGTATTTCCATTTGTAATAAATAGCTAGTTCAGCTTTCCTAGCAGTAATAGCAGTGATACCGGTAACAGGTGGCCAAACAAGTACATAAACCCAGCTGCACAGATAATACAAGACATATACTAACCTGACACACTGACTTTAGCTCATCTGGAGAAACATAACCAGCACAGATCATTGACTCCTTTATTTGGAACCACCAATATAGTGGTGTTTTGCACACTTCATATGGAATTACAGGGAGAGCCACCTGGTTTAATCCTTCAGCCGCTTTTGGGGCAATTGAGTTTCCTGCATGTATTGATATTACAGAATTCATGTATATTTTTATCTACATTTTATTTATTCAATCTTCTTCATAACATATTGAATTAATGAAATAAAATTGACGTGATTTTTTTTTAATACTGTGTTAATAATACCTGTCTCATCCCCCCATCCGGTTGCATGACAGCGATAGCTTTCCGGTAAAACCTGATTGTCCGGTGGCAGACAAGCAAAATCGATTACGTCATTGGCTACCACTTCTCCATCTAGCTTTACTAAAGCAATGTCAAACTCTAACGCTGGTACTTCTGGATAGACGAACCCTTCATGACGGTAGATTCCAAGAATTTTGTAGCACACTTCTGTAGGTTCAACCAAGGTTAAGTTGTGTTTCCCAACACACATTTGCCATCGATACAATTCATCTGCGTAACTTGAAATATACAATTAATACATTAAATAGATTTAAACTAAGTGACAATGAAGATTTCTAATGTAATCAAAATGTAAAATGGCTTAATTAAAAAAACTTAACTAATAATGCAAAGTATTACACATCAACAGACCAACTCCATAAAGGGAACCTGTTATGTTGCAAATGGTATCTGATCTGCAGGCAGGATGTTGTATTGGAGGAGATGATCAGACTGATATACATTTTTACGGGAAAACGTTCAGTAAAACTCACATTTTATTGGCTGAAATCTCTTGTGTTTGTTAAGAAAATTAAGTGGGACCCCACACCATTTTTTTCTTTTATCCTTTCTCTATATCTATTCTATTCTGAATGTTCACACTGTGAGATTACTGCACCCAACCACTAACCATGAGTGGAGAAAAAGTTTTGGTGTTATCATTCATATTCCCTGGAAAAAGGCAAAGAAAGCAAAAATTCTGCCGGGGTATGAAAACTTTTGAGCACAACTGTAAAGTGCAAGTCATACTGAATTTCGGACTAGATGTTAAACATCATGTCGTAGTAGTAGTCTGCTCTACCTTCGTGTTGGACACAGTAAAGACTGCCAGAGAATACAACGGAGGTTCAGCAGCATATCATTCTACATCAGGTCCCTATGTAGCCACTAGGGTTGAGCGACCTTTAGTTTTTTAGGGTCGAGTCGGGTTTTGTGAAACCCGACTGTCTTAAAAGTTGAGTCGAGTGAAATCGGCCGACCACCGTTCAAATTCGGGGATCGGCCGAAACACGAAACCCAATGAAGAAATTATTATTATTATTTTTTTTTTTCTCTCTCTCTCTCTCTCCCCCCTGAACGCCAGAACGCTGATTTTGCACATCGCTCCCAGAAAGCTCATTTCACACTTTGCACATCGCTGTAATGCACGCGCAAAAAATGCCGTTAGTTGTGTACGCCCCCTAACACCTATGTCATCACTCTACCGCTCCTTCATTGGCTGCAAAAATGGCGCTAAATGCGTCATACGAAACGCGACTTTCGCGCCAAGTTCGCGTACCACGTGGCCAACCCCACACAGGGATTGGGTCGGGTTTCATGAGACGCCGACTTTGCCAAAAGTCGGCGACTTATGAAAATGAACGATCTGTTTTGCTTAACCCTAGTAGCCACCATTCAGACAAAACAGATCATAAGAATCAGCATGTTCATAGAGATGAGAGGTAGACAGCCTTTAAGAGATTCTCGGGACTAGTGGCTCCTTGTATCTTCATGGAGGCTTGGGAAAAGAGAGCACTTCAGAGGAACTTGGTTAAGCAGTGGCTCATTGCTACTTCATGGGGGCTCGGGAAAAGAGAGTGTGCGTAACTAGGGCTTGGAATAGACAGAGACCTAATTTGAATTTGTGAGAGGAAAAAAAGAACCTACATGGAGATTTGGAGATAAGGATAGGAATGCTCTACGAAATGTCTGTATTTTTATTAGTATACAGTATAATGTGCTGTTATATATACTGTATATACGCCAGTACAAAATAGTGCAAAAATGAAGATTATACATTGGATTATTAATCACGGAACTTATAATAACAGCCAAAGTGTTCATGCAGGACCGGGTTAAATTATCTTACAAAAGTTGCATTATTGTGCCTGTCAATCATGGAATAAAGTACCATCAGAGCTAGTGACATTAAATGGGTTGTCCACAACTAGGACAACTCCTTCTTAATGTAAATGTTCGGCCCCGATAAAATGATAAAGCCTATACTCACCTCCCGTGCCATTGCCATTCCCACAGTGCCGAGACTCGTTGCCCCCAAGGCTGCGAGGCGGTGTTGTGACATGTGACACCAGCACGCAATCAGTGCTGGTGTCACTGTCTCTGCCTTCAGACAAACTGAGCATGAAGAGGAAGCCAGGGCTACAGCTTATCCCAGACTTCCTTTTCATGGTCAGTTTGTCTGAAGGCGGAGACAGTGACACCAGCACTGATTGAATGCCGGGCATCGTGTGTTATTCCACCGCATCACAACCCTGGGACCGCGAGTGCCGACACTGTTGGAACAGAGCTGGCACCGGACGGGAGTATAGGCTTTATCATTTTATGGGGGCTGAACATTTAGTTTAATAAGGGGTTGTCCTAGTAGTTAACAACCCCTTTTAACCATTCCACTACCATGGGACATTTTAATTACTATAAAATACTTGTTTCTTATTTTCTATTGTCAAATCTTAGAGTCAGGTTCACCGTCTAGGCCAAAATTTTTTTTAATTTTATTGTTATTGTTATTTGATCTAGACAATGGAAGATATCCCCATATCCCCCAAAATTGAGCTTGCCTTTTAATCAATAAGTAGTAATCATTCAAGCATAAAAGTGTTATTATCAGTTTTTAATAAAATAAAAGTTATAAGTTTCATATGAATTAGGGGTTTTAGGGAACACTATACACTCACCGGCCACTTTATTAGGTACACCATGCTAGTAACGGGTTGGACCCCCTTTTGCCTTCAGAACTGCCTCAATTCTTCGTGGCATAGATTCAACAAGGTGCTGGAAGCATTCCTCAGAGATTTTGGTCCATATTGACATGATGGCATCACACAGTTGCCGCAGATTTGTCGGCTGCACATCCCAAAGATGCTCCATACAAGGCAGGATGGATCCATGCTTTCATGTTGTTTACGCCAAATTCTGACCCTACCATCCGAATGTCGCAGCAGAAATCGAGACTCATCAGACCAAGCAACGTTTTTCCAATCTTCTACTGTCCAATTTCGATGAGCTTGTACAAATTGTAGCCTCAGTTTCCTGTTCTTAGCTGAAAGGAGTGGTACCCGGTGTGGTCTTCTGCTGCTGTAGCCCATCTGCCTCAAAGTTCGACGCACTGTGCGTTCAGAGATGCTCTTAGGCCTACCTTGGTTGTAACGGGTGGCGATTTGAGTCACTGTTGCCTTTCTATCAGCTCGAACCAGTCTGCCCATTCTCCTCTGACCTCTGGCATCAACAAGGCATTTCCGCCCACAGAACTGCCGCTCACTGGATTTTTTTTCTTTTTCGGACCATTCTCTGTAAACCCTAGAGATGGTTGTGCGTGAAAATCCCAGTAGATCAGCAGTTTCTGAAATACTCAGACCAGCCCTTCTGGCACCAACAACCATGCCACGTTCAAAGGCACTCAAATCACCTTTCTTCCCCATACTGATGCTCGGTTTAAACTGCAGGAGATTGTCTTGACCATGTCTACATGCCTAAATGCAGTGAGTTGCCGCCATGTGATTGGCTGATTAGAAATTAAGTGTTAACAAGAAGTTGGACAGGTGTACCTAATAAAGTGGCCGGTGAGTGTAGATATAATGTTAAATGATATCATGAAAGAATTTTGTGTGAACTGAAAGATAGACTTACTTAATAAAGCAGTGGGCTGCAGTAAGGACCCATCTCTTGTGGATTAGAGTGCCTCCACATGTGTGAAAGAAAATGGTTTCATTACGAGAACTTGGCCACACCTGAAAATACAAGGCAAAGGTATGGGAAAAATCCATGTCACATCTTAGTATGGCCTTAAAGGGAACTTGGCAGCTGAAAAATGCCATCCAATATGCAGGCACCATGTTATAGAGCAGGAGGAGCTGAGCAGATTAATATATAGGTAAGTGAGAAATGATTCAGTGTCACTCATTATTCATATAAACCTTTGCTCTTTCCGTGCTGAGTGACTGACAGCTATCTCAGTACGCACACTTTTACAAATAAAGCTGTTAGTCACTGCTTGGACTGCCCACTAGACCAAAAATCCAAGAAAGAGCAGAGATTTAAATGACGAAAACACAGGTTAGACTGAATATTTTGTCTTGAATTCTTGATTATTTGACATGCTATATCAATATAATCTACTTCCCCTGCTCTATAAGATGATGTCTGCAGGTTGGACTACATTTTCATGATGACAGGTTCCCTTTGAAGGGACTCCGTCAGCACAGAATGACTGTTCAAACCAAGTACAGGCGCTCGGGTACCCTTGGGGTGGACAGTTCAGACAACCTTCCCACCTCCAGTACTTGGTGTCTTTCTATCTCCACCCCATCTGTACTTGGTTTGAATTGCTGCAAATAGCTGAGTACTGTACTTGGCTTTCTCCTGCAGTCCCATAGACAATGAATGGATCGTAGATTTAGCATGCACAACTCTCCACCAGTCAACAAGAGCTCTCTGCAGAGCTCAATTTTTGGAGTTACAGAGTTCTGTTCTTAGGATTGCTAGGGGTCCCAAAGGTCAGACCCCAGCGATCAGCAAGTTACTGCCTATCTTATGAATAAGGGATAATTTAACAGTTTCGAAAACCCTTTCAAGAATTTAAAATAGGTGAATTAGTTTTGTTAACCCAAGAAGAAGTAATATCATAAATGAAATGCACCAGATCTTCTTATTATTCAGCCCTTTATGAATGTACTAGCTGTTTCCAGCCAGCTAACGCTCGGCATGCTCATTGCTATCTAATTAACGCTGCTGGTGATTAAACTAAAGTAAATAATGACAACATTCAATAGCGCTTACGCAGGTGGTAAATTAAATTAAAATGAAGTTAATAACAATAATATCTCTCTCTGTCCATATCAACCTGCTCAGGTGTTCGTTGTTGATAACCAATCCTACGATTTAGTCGATATTGTTGTTGTCGATCAGCTACTGCATCATTGTCCGGATTTTCCTGCGGCCTGTGAGATGGACCTGGCGACTCTTCTTGGCTCATTTTGTTTGGGAGAATGCGGATGCAATTAAATGTACGTTTACCTTGGCTGAGGTGGTTGAATTACATAGAAAGGAAGTGCTGCATGTGGTAATGTGGGGGGGGGTGGAGTCTCGTGTGGTAATGTGTCGGGACGGAGCCTCCTGTGTTAATGTTGGGGGATGGAGCCTTGTGTGGTAATGTGTGGGGACGGAGCCTCGTGTGGTAATGTGTGGAGACGGAGCCTCGTGTGGTAATGAGTGGGGACGGAGCCTCGTGTGGTAATGTGTGGGGACAGAGACTCGTGTGGTAATGTGTGGGGACTGAGAATCGTGGTGTAATGTGTGAGGACGGAGACTCGTGTGGTAATGTGTGGGGATGGAGACTCGTGTGGTAATGTGTGGGGACAGAGCCTCGTGTGGTGATGAGTGGGGACGGAGCCTCATGTGGTAATGTGTGGGGACGGAGACTCGTGTGGTAATGTGTGGGGACAGAGCCTCATGTGGTGATGAGTGGGGACAGAGCCTCATGTGGTAATGTGTGGGGACGGAGACTCGTGTGGTAATGTGTGGGGACGGAGACTCGTGTGGTAATGTGGGGGGCGGGATTATGTGTGGTAATGTGGTGGGGGGCGGGATTATGTGTGGCAATGTGGTGGGGGGCGGGATTATCTGTGGTAATGTGGTGGGGGGCCGGATTATGTGTGGTGATGTGGTGGGGGGCCGGATTATGTGTGGTGATGTGGTGGGGGGCCGGATTATGTGTGGTGATGTGGTGGGGGGCCGGATTATGTGTGGTGATGTGGTGGGGGGCCGGATTATGTGTGGTGATGTGGTGAGGGCAGGATTATGTGTGGTGATGTGGTGGGGGCGGGATTATCTGTGTTAATGTAGTGGGGCGCGGGATTATGTGTGGTAATATGGTTGGGGGGCGGGATTATGTGTGGTAATGGTGTGGGGGTGGAATTATGTGTGGTGATGTGGTGGGTGGGCGGGATTATGTGTCTTAATGTGGTGGAGGCGGGATTATGTGTGGTAATGTGGTGGGGGGCGGGATTATGTGTGGTAATGGGGTGGGGAGGGATTATGTGTGGTGATGTGTTGGGGCGTGATTACGTGTGGTGATGTGTTGGGGGGGCGGGATTATGTGTGGTGATATGGTGGGGGGGCGGGATTGTGTGTGGTGATGTGGTGGGGGGGTTGGATTATGTGTGGTGGTGGGGGGCGGGATTATGTGTGGTGATGTGGTGGGGGCGGGATTATGTGTGGTAATGTGGTGGGGGGCAGAATTGGGGGCGTCTATGGGCTGGGCCACATTGGCGGCCGCAGCTGACCATGACAGAAAGTATCTTTAGCTCTATGAACAAGCTTAAAGGGAATCTGTCACCTACTTTTCCATATATAAGCTTCGGCCACCGCCATCAGGGGCTTACCTACAGCATTCTGTAATTCTGTGGATAAGCCCCCGATGTAACCTGAAAGATAAGAAAAACAAGTTATATTATACTCACCTCTGGGGAGGTCCGGTTTGGTCCGGTCCGATGTGCGTCGCGGTCCAGGCGCCTCCCATCTTCATACGATGACGTCCTCTTCCTTGCTTCCTGTCGCGGCTCCTGCGCAGGCATAATGATTTGCCCTGTTGAGGAGGGCAGAGCAAAGTACTGCAGTGTGCAGGCGCCCGGTCTCTCTGACCTTTCGCGGTGCCTGCGCCCTGCAGTACTTTGCTTAGTCCTCAGCAGGGCAAATCAGTACACCTGTGCAGGAGCCGCGACAGGAAGCAAGGAAGAGGACAACATCGTATGAAGATGGGAGGTGCCGAACCCAGACTGCGATGCCCACCAGATCGGACCGCACCGGGATCACCCCCCAGGTGAGTATAATATAACCTGTTTTTCTTATCTTTCAGATTACATTATAGAATGATATAGATAAGCCCCTAGTGGCGGTTTGCCGCAGCTTATACATGAAAAAGTAGGTGACAGATTCCCTTTAATGCCATAACACTTTACTTTAGAATCTGACATTAAAACAACTTCTTTTAATCTGTGCCAAATTCTCGGAATGCAAATCTTTGCTATTCTTCTTACCTGCATGGACACTTGCCAAGGCCAGGTGTGAGGTGCAGCGGGTTCTCCATTGACAATTCTAGAGAGAATTTGGGGAGGATTTGTCGGCTTTCCACATTTATTTGGCCAATCTGAGAACAGCAATAAAATGAATACAACATTTTGCAAATTGATGAAGTATCTCTTGTCTCGTTTTCTACAACTGTTTCATTCATCTGATTAGGATTTACAGTAATCTATACACATACTTAAGAAACTGAGCCAGTCAGATGTGTGTTACATCCTCTTATGTGAGCCATGAAGGAAACCTAAATCTCAGTCATATTTTTCTGTGCTACCTCACTTGCTTTTGTGGGTCGAAAGGGCAAATTATATGCTCATATTATATGACTGTAAAATATTTAATTGGTTCTCGCAGGTATGTTCACCAGATCCACATAAACAGATTTGGCCAGTGGATTCAGTAGGTTATCTGCAGGAATTGTCAGATGATTTCTGCTGCAAATTGTCATACGGATCTGTGCACATTGTGCACCATTGTAATGGAACTATTCCATCCCCCAAAAATCATAATCAACATGTTCTTACGAATGACAGAGAATTATTATAATAATAAGCAATGAGCACTGACATTGTTTCTCCTGAGGACCAGCAATATGAAAATAGTCTGCCAAAAAAGATATCCATACAAAACAGAAGCAGTAATTTGAAAGGGAATCTGTCACCAGGATTTTGCTACCTTGTTTGAGAGCATCATGATGTAGAGTTAGAGACCCTGATTCCAGTGATGTATCACTTATTGAGTAGCTTGTGGCAGTTTGGGAAATTTTGATAAAAATCACAGTTTTAGCTTCTGCAAATGTACCAGTTCTCTGAATGCTGAGCTCAGAATAACCCCACCCACACTTCAGAATGGCAGTTTATTGTGTACACTGTGCATAGGCAGAAAGCTGCCAATCAGTGGTGGGGTGAGGTTATACAGAGCTCATGAGTATGAATGGCTACATGAGAACAGGTTTACTAATCCTCATGCTGATAATACAAACATTTTATCATAACTACAGCATAAATACATTTTATCATAACTACAGCAAGCAGGCCAGTAAGAGACATATTGCTGGAATCTGGGTCTCTGCCTCTACATTAAGCTGCTCTTAAATTAGTTGGCAAAAACATGGTGAGAGATTGCCTTTAGCGGTTTTTCAATTATTTTGTTTAATATGCTTAGAGGACTTTTTTTTGGAATTGACAAGTTATCACCAATCTGACTGCTGGGACCCTTGCTGATCATGATCTTAGGAGTCTTGATACCTCCATCTTAATAGTGCATTGATAAAGCACTCTATTCTAAGTCTTTGCATCTGAAAGTTATAGTTAGCTACAGCACAATTATTCCCATTATTTCCATAGACAATTGATGTGGGTGTACTTTTCCTGCTCGAACGCCTCTCAATTCAAGAGGAGAAATTGGGGCCCCTGTTCTCATAATCAATGGGGGTCCTTGTAATGGGATCTCTAGAGATCAGCCACTTATTGACTATTCTGTGCAAGGGGATAACTTGTTCCAACCAGAATACACCTTTATTGATACTTCTGTAATAATAATCATACCAATTTCATGTACACGCTCATGTAAAGATCTACTTTATGTTTGTGAAAGTTGTATAAACATTTTATGAAATTCACATTCCACATTCTCCTAACCAACCATATTCCGGTCTTGCTAATGTTGGGTTGAGTATGTTGGATAACCCCCTTCCAATGCTGATTTCAGTCAATACAAATGAAACCATTTCGAATTGGGCAATATACGATACCTATTTGTATAGTGTCCCACGGTTCGGGGGCTGGAGGGGCTTCTGTTGGCGGTGTCTGCAGTAGACTAGTGGCCCAGTAGGCTCTAAAGCCTTTTGACTCTGTATAAATGTCACTGTAGAATCGGATTGTAAGAATGTTACTGTTACTAGTGATACTGGTTGGTAGGTTTGTTCCACAGAAAGGACCTACAAAAAGTGAAGACAGCAGTAATAAGATATAAAGGTTTATACAACAGATATTGTCTTACACGTTGCTGCTTTTTTCATATTATACAGACACTTTAATTTCATCTAGATTGTTGTGATACCAGTTCCAGACCCCATCGACCATTCAAACAGACCCTCAAAAAGCACACAACTCAGGAATACACACAGAGTCAAGTATAAATTAAATAGAAACAATAGGCTACAAAACTACAAAAGTTATTGTTTCCATTGGATCCAAACTCCATGCTGAGTGTGAGCTAAAGCGGGAGCTCCTAACTTCTAAAATAGGCACTTCTCAGGGGTTGTTTAAGTGATTGGTTGGGTTACTTAGGATCCAGACCTCCATGATCTGCAGAGAAAATTGCTGAAATGTACGGTAATTATTTTTTAAGTCTTAAAGAAGCACTCCTCCTATCATAGTTTATATCCTTTTAATAAATTGCAATCATCATATTATATGGCACTGTTTGCTTGCAATTGCTCATATTGACCTTCTACTCAGTTAATTCTTCTCTTTTCTATTAGGTCTATGACATTACGTGATTAAAAACTGACTAAGCTCTATGTAGAAACAGGAGGTCAATTTTCCCTGCATGATTCATGATCTCTCTGGAAAAGTCCCTAGCATGGGGAGGAGGAGTAGCTGGGTCAGGGATTGAACAGGGGAATGATAAGGGACAAATCACTTCTTCAAAGAGAAGAATTTACTGGGTAGAAAGGCAAAATGAGCAATTGTGAGTACACAGTGCTATGTAATATGATGATTGCAATATATTAAGAGAATACAAACTTTGATGGGGTGCTTTTTTATGAAACAAAAGTGAGTGATCATTCAAATTCCTCATGAAAAAAAGACTTGGACAATTTTTTTTTTAAATGAAGCCCCTTCAAAATAAGATTGGAACTGTGAGAACTTTTATATAAAGTTCTGTATTCCTGTAAAGCCACAGTTCATGTTACTGGATTTTCTGAATAAGAAGTATATTGAACCCTCTCCACCTCTTTGAGAAGACCACCACTTATCAGACCAGATTTCAGTCTGCCCATTTTTTATGAGATTATAAATAGAATTTTGGGTGATCATCTCAAAGAGTTTTCACTGTATAATAAAAAATCCAAATATCATAGCATGAACCCTTGCCTCGATTGGATTGAGTCTTGTTTTACTGTAAATAAAATTTTACAATAATTAGATAACTTTTCAAAATGAAAAATGTAACATAACATGTTGCTACTGATAATCTTTACAAATGTAAAGAAGACATCAACAACTGTAAGAGCATACCATATTTAACGGCTTTCCCAGAGCTCTCTTCATATACTGCCACATAATCATAACACTGACTAGTTATTATGTCCACATCTTCTAAGTCAAAATGGGTGAAACTGATGATCAGATTTTCTCCTTCAGGCACTTGAAGATGCCATACACACAATCCGTTAGGGGAATAATTATTAGGCCAATTTGGGGACTTAATCACTCCGGTCTCCTCAACGGAACTACCACCACATGTCTGTATTTCTGTGAAATGAAATATATAATTTTTGTAATAATTAATGAAAACAAACCATAAAATTGTAAAGAGTCACATAATGTTATATTTACAAATGAACAATGGCTAATTAATAGATTAATATCTGCATGGAGACATCTGGGCTTCTTGCGTCCAATCCAGTTTCCTTCCACATTGCCAAATATACTAACAGGTTAAATGGAGATGGCACATGGTTCAGATGGGAACATCAGATCATGAGCCCCATTGGGGACAAGAACTGTATAATCCTGCTCAATAATATGTCTTTATTGGTTGCACAGGACTTTAAATATTGCTGCAGAATGATACCAGTTCCTTAGTTGTTATGTAAAAATCAACCAATGCCACAAGGTCAAGGGTCCAGTGATTGCAGATTTGCAGGTCTTCAGAAAAAAGGTAACAATTAACTACTTTTTAATGATATTGAGATTTGAGACAAATGGAAGACAGATACCTTCAGAATACCTTTTGTGGCATTATATGCATATGGTATTGGCTTCCTCCCCCTTAAGGAAGCAGAATCAATGGACAGCGAAACGAGCGTCGGGGTTCGGATGCTGGCGTTTTAGTACCAGGTAGGATGATTTTCTGACTGTGCATCATACAAATGAATTTGGGGAACCTCTGATGATTGTCATGTCAGACTGGATTTGGACCTTGGGCTCTTGACCACAAACCATGCAACCATGCATTAGTATAGACATAGGAATATTATAATGACTGATGGTACTTTTTGCTTACAGCAGGGAGCATTGTAATGTGACTCTCTGATCTCAACAAGCAAGTCCTCATCTTACGATTACTAAGTTTGTTATTGTGAATTGAGCTATACTTTGTACTAAACGCCACCACTTTTTTTTGTCCTTTATAGCACATGGTTTCATCTCTTTTTGTATGTTCATTATTGTGTCAATAAAGATTTTTGTTCATATATATATATATATATATATATATATATATATATATATATATTTTTTTAAAACTCCATTTGTCCTCAGTTTTGAGACACTTTCTCTGTAGATAAGTCGCACTCTACTCTCACCTCTGATTCTTTAGGAGAAATGTGAAGCACTCAATGGCCTTTTAGGCAGCATAGGTCAGAGTTTCCTTCCATCTTGTCTGTGGTTAGTGCTATCTCAGCTCATGCAGGAACCAGGGCTGGTGTTAGGGGCAGGCAGACTAGGCAGCTACCTAGGGCCACCCTTCCCCCAGGGGCCCCCAGCTAGCAGCACGTCACACAGCCACTATGAGGCCCCTGTGAGGCAGGGGGGACCGCCTTCTGCTAGCGCCGACTCCCTCGCCGCCACTGCATTGAACTATACCAGCGTCTGCCGGTACAGTTCAAAGCAATGATGGAGGAGAGAGCATCAGCTGATGCTCCCTCTCCCATCATTCCCCACTCTGCCTCTGACACTGCGGGTGCACAATGACGTCATCGCGCACTCACTGTGTGCCAGGCAGTGCAGCCGCTGAGACAAGAGCATGGAGCAGCGCAGGCATGAGTGGAGGTGAGGAGTGTGTGGTTTATTTTACTATAACAGTGTGTACTGGACTGTGGGGCCATTCTGGGGGGAGATGTGAGCTGTGCTATATACTATGTGGGCTGTGTTAAATACTATGTGGGCTGTGCTATATACTATGCGGGCTGTGTTATATACTATGCAGGCTGTGCTATATACTATGCGGGCTGTGTTATATACTATGTGGGCTGTGCTATATACTATGTGGGCTGTGCTATATACTATGTGGGCTGTGCTATATACTATGTGTGCTGTGCTATATACTATGCGAGCTGTGCTATATACTATGTGGGCTGTGTTATATACTATGCAGGCTGTGCTATATACTATGGGCTGTGCTATATACTATGCGGGCTGTACTATATACAGTGGGGCAAAAAAGTATTTAGTCAGTCAGCAATAGTGCAAGTTCCACCACTTAAAAAGATGAGAGGCGTCTGTAATTTACATCATAGATAGACCTCAACTATGGGAGACAAACTGAGAAAAAAAAATCCAGAAAATCACATTGTCTGTTTTTTTTATCATTTTATTTGCATTTTATGGTGGAAAATAAGTATTTGGTCAGAAACAAAATGTCATCTCAATACTTTGTAATATATCCTTTGTTGGCAATGACAGAGGTCAAACGTTTTCTGTAAGTCTTCACAAGGTTGCCACACACTGTTGTTGGTATTTTGGCCCATTCCTCCATGCAGATCTCCTCTAGAGCAGTGATGTTTTTGGCTTTTCGCTTGGCAACATGGACTTTCAACTCCCTCCAAAGGTTTTCTATAGGGTTGAGATCTGGAGACTGGCTAGGCCACTCCAGGACCTTGAAATGCTTCTTACGAAGCCACTTCTTCGTTGCCCTGGTGGTGTGCTTTGGATCATTGTCATGTTGAAAGACCCAGCCACGTTTCAACTTCAATGCCCTTGCTGATGGAAGGAGGTTTGCACTCAAAATCTCACGATACATGGCCCCATTCATTATTTCATGTACCCGGATCAGTCGTCCTGGCCCCTTTGCAGAGAAACAGCCCCAAAGCATGATGATTCCACCACCATGCTTTACAGTAGGTATGGTGTTTGATGGATGCAACTCAGTATTCTTTTTCCTCCAAACACGACAAGTTGTGTTTCTACCAAAAAGTTCCAGTTTGGTTTCATCAGACCATAGGACATTCTCCCAAAACTCCTCTGGATCATCCAAATGCTCTCTAGCAAACTTCAGACGGGCCCGGACATGTACTGGCTTAAGCAGTGGGACACGTCTGGCACTGCAGGATCTGAGTCCATGGTGGCGTAGTGTGTTACTTATGGTAGGCCTTGTTACATTGGTCCCAGCTCTCTGCAGTTCATTCACTAGGTCCCCCCGCGTGGTTCTGGGATTTTTGCTCACCGTTCTTGTGATCATTCTGACCCCACGGGGTGGGATTTTGCGTGGAGCCCCAGATCGAGGGAGATTATCAGTGGTCTTGTATGTCTTCCATTTTCAAAATTATTGCTCCCACTGTTGATTTCTTCACTCCAAGCTGGTTGGCTATTGCAGATTCAGTCTTCCCAGCCTGGTGCAGGGCTACAATTTTGTTTCTGGTGTCCTTTGACAGCTCTTTGGTCTTCACCATAGTGGAGTTTGGAGTCAGACTGTTTGAGGGTGTGCACAGGTGTCTTTTTATACTGATAACAAGTTTAAACAGGTGCCATTACTACAGGTAATGAGTGGAGGAAAGAGGAGACTCTTAAAGAAGAAGTTACAGGTCTGTGAGAGCCAGAAATCTTGATTGTTTGTTTCTGACCAAATACTTATTTTCCACCATAAAATGCAAATAAAATGATAAAAAAACAGACAATGTGATTTTCTGGATTTTTTTTTCTCAGTTTGTCTCCCATAGTTGAGGTCTACCTATGATGTAAATTACAGACGCCTCTCATCTTTTTAAGTGGTGGAACTTGCACTATTGCTGACTGACTAAATACTTTTTTGCCCCACTGTACTATGTGGGCTGTGCTATATACTATGTGGGGTATATTCTATTCTATGGGGGAGTGATGTGAACTCTATTTTTGGGCTCCCTCTAGTGGTCACAAGCGGTACTGTGTAGTGTTGTCTTTCTGCAGGTTGGCTGCATCAGCTGGTTCGTTATCCTTGGTTGGTTTCCTATTTAGCTCACCTGGATACTCAGTTCCTTGCCTGCTATCAATGTATTCAGTGCTCTTCAGATTCCTTGTGACTACCTTGCTCCCAGTCTCTCCAAGACAAGCTAAGTTTTTGTTTGTTCATTTTCTGATTATCAGCGTTCATCATGTTTTTGTCCAGCTTGCTAAAATGTGATCTCTTTGCTTGCTGGTTGCTCTAGGGGACTGAGTTTCTTCCCCCACACCGTTAGTTGGTGTGGGGGTTCTTGAAATCTCAGTGTGGATATTTTGTAAGGGTTTTTTACTGACCGCATAGATCCCTTTTCTATTTTCTGCTATCTAGTATTAGTGGGCCTCATTTGCTGAATCTGCTTTCACCCCTGTGTATGTGCCTTCCTCTTACCTAACCGTTATTATTTGTTGGGGGCTTCTATATCTTTGGGGATTATTTCTCTGGAGGCAAGAGAGGTCTTTCTTTCTCTCTAGGGGTAGTTAGTTCCTCAGGCTGGTTCGAGACGACTAGGATTTTAGGCACGTTCACCGGCTACCTCTAGTGTGTTTGGATAGGTTCAGATTTGCGGTCAGTCCAGTTTACCACCTCCCTAGAGCTTGTCCTATGTTTAGTTACCTTGCTGGAGTAATTTGTGATCCTCAACCACTAAGGATCATAACAGTATAGCAGGCCAAAAAGTGTTTAATGCATCGCAGAAGTGGGATTAAAAGAAGACCTGAGTACATTTTTTTTTCCCCTCCCGCTTTTCCTTGCTGCAGTCTGTCTAGCTTCTTTCATCCCCTTGAACTCTGAGTGGTTTTGAGCTCAGCTGCAGACATGAATATTCAGACTCTGACTTCTAGTGTGGATCATCTTACTGCACGGGTGCAAAGTATTCAGGATTTTGTTATTCATAGCCCTATGTCAGAACCAAAGATACCCATTCCTGAGTTGTTTTCTGGAGATAGATCTAGGTTTCAGAATTTTAAGAATAATTGTAAGTTATTTCTATCTCTGAGACCTCGTTCCTCTGGTGATTCCACTCAGCAAGTTAAAATTGTTATCTCCTTGTTGCGTGGCGAACTTCAGGATTGGGCTTTCTCTCTGGCGCCAGGAGATCCTGCATTGCTTAATGTGGATGCATTTTTTCTGGCTCTTGGACTGCTTTATGAGGAGCCTAATCTTGAGAATCAGGCAGAAAAAGCGTTGCTGGCCCTCTCTCAAGGGCAGGATGAAGCAGAGGTGTATTGTCAAAAATTTCGGAAATGGTCAGTGCTTACTCAATGGAATGAGTGTGCCCTGGCTGCAAATTTCAGAGAAGGTCTTTCTGAAGCCATTAAGAATGTTATGGTGGGGTTTCCCACCCCTACAAGTCTGAGTGATTCTATGGCTTTAGCCATTCAGGTTGATCGGCGTTTGCGGGAGCGCAAATCTGCTCATCCTTTGGCGGTATTTTCTGAACAGAGACCTGAGTCTATGCAATGTGATCGAACTCTGACCAGAATTGAGCGACAAAGTCATAGACGTCAAAATGGGTTGTGCTTTTACTGTGGTGATTCTACTCATGTTATCTCAGCATGCTCTAAACGCGTAAAAAAAGTCGCTAAACCTGTCACCATTGGTACTATACAGCCTAAATTTATTTTGTCTGTTACTTTGATTTGTTTTTTGTCGTCCTACTCGGTTATGGCCTTTGTGGATTCGGGTGCTGCCCTGAATCTGATGGATTTGTCATTTGCCAGGCGCTGTGTTTTTTTCCTGGAGCCTTTGGAATTTCCTATTCCTCTGAGGGGAATTGATGCTACGCCATTGGCTGAGAATAAGCCTCAGTATTGGACGCAAATGACCATGTGCATGACTCCCGTACATCAGGAGGTGATTCGCTTTCTTGTTCTGCATAATTTGCATGATGTTGTCGTTTTGGGTCTGCCATGGCTGCAGGCTCATAATCCAGTTTTAGATTGGAAAGCTATGTCTGTGTCAAGTTGGGGTTGTCAGGGAATTCATGGCGATACTCCGTTGGTGTCTATTGCTTCTTCCACTCCTTCTGAGGTCCCTGAGTTTTTGTCTACCAGGATGTATTTGATGAGCCCAGGTCCAGTGCCCTGCCCCCTCATAGGGATTGTGACTGTGCTATAAATTTAATTCCTGGTAGTAAATTCCCTAAGGGACGACTTTTTAATTTGTCTATACCAGAGCATGCCGCGATGCGGAGTTATATAAAGGAGTCTTTGGAGAAAGGACATATTCGCCCATCCTCTTCCCCTCTTGGTGCAGGATTTTTTTTTGTGGCCAAGAAGGACGGTTCTTTGAGACCTTGTATAGATTATCGTCTTCTGAATAAAATCACAGTCAAATTTCAGTATCCTTTGCCACTATTGTCTGATTTGTTTGCTCGGATTAAGGGTGCCAGTTGGTTCACCAAGATAGATCTCCGTGGTGCGTATAACCTTGTGCGCATTAAGCAGGGAGATGAATGGAAAACAGCATTTAATACGCCCGAAGGCCATTTTGAGTACTTGGTGATGCCTTTTGGACTCTCTAATGCTCCTTCTGTGTTTCAGTCCTTCATGCATGACATCTTCCGAGAATATCTGGATAAATTTATGATTGTTTATCTGGATGACATTTTGGTCTTTTCTGATGATTGGGAGTCCCATGTGAAGCAGGTCAGGATGGTGTTTCAGGTCCTGCGTGCTAATGCTTTACTTGTGAAGGGCTCAAAATGCCTCTTCGGAGTACAGAAGGTCTCCTTTTTGGGGTTTATTTTTTCTCCTTCTACTGTGGAGATGGACCCAGTCAAGGTCCAGGCTATTCATGACTGGACTCAGCCCACGTCTGTTAAGAGTCTTCAGAAGTTCTTGGGTTTTGCTAATTTTTACCGTCGTTTCATCGTTAATTTTTCTAGCGTGGTTAAACCTTTGACGGATTTGACCAAGAAGGGTTCTGATGTGACTAATTGGTCTCCTGCGGCCGTGGAGGCCTTTCGGGAGCTGAAGCACCGTTTTTCTTCAGCTCCAGTCTTATGTCAGCCAGATGTCTCTCTCCCCTTCCAGGTCGAGGTTGATGCTTCTGAGATTGGAGCAGGGGCTGTTTTGTCGCAGAGAAGCTCTGATGGCTCTGTGATGAAGCCATGTGCTTTCTTTTCAAGAAAATTTTCGCCTGCCGAGCGGAATTATGATGTTGGTAATCGGGAGTTGTTGGCTATGAAGTGGGCATTTGAGGAGTGGCGACATTGGCTCGAAGGAGCTAAACATCGTGTGGTGGTCCTGACTGATCACAAAAATCTGATTTACCTCGAATCTGCTAAGCGCCTGAATCCTAGACAGGCTCGTTGGTCGTTGTTTTTCTCCCGTTTCAACTTCGTGGTCTCATACCTGCCTGGTTCGAAGAACGTGAAAGCTGATGCACTTTCTAGGAGTTTTGTGCCTGACTCTCCGGGAGTTTCTGAGCCGGCTGGTATTCTCAGAGAGGGAGTGATTTTGTCTGCCATTTCCCCAGATTTGCGACGAGTGCTGCAGAAATTTCAGGCGGATAGACCTGACCGTTGTCCACCAGAGAGACTGTTTGTCCCGGATAGATGGACCAGCAGAGTTATTTCCGAGGTTAATTCTTCGGTGTTGGCGGGTCACCCTGGGATTTTTGGTACCAGAGATTTGGTGGCTAGGTCCTTCTGGTGGCCTTCCTTGTCGCGGGATGTGCGTTCCTTTGTGCAGTCTTGTGGGATTTGTGCTCAGGCTAAGCCTTGCTTAGCCAGCGCTCGTGCGCTGTGCCAGCGGTTTGCCAGCGGTTTGCTTTTGCCTTTGCCTGTCCCGAAAAGGCCTTGGACGCACATTTCCATGGACTTTATTTCGGATCTTCCTGTATCTCAGAAAATGTCTGTCATCTGGGTGGTATGTGATCGTTTTTCCAAGATGGTCCATTTGGTGCCCTTGCCTAAGTTGCCTTCCTCCTCCGATTTGTTTCCTCTATTTTTTCAGAATGTGGTTCGCTTGCACGGCATTCCTGAAAATATTGTGTCTGATAGAGGATCCCAGTTTGTGTCCAGGTTTTGGCGAACTTTTTGTGCTAAGATGGGCATTGATTTGTCTTTTTCGTCGGCCTTCCATCCTCAGACTAATGGCCAAACCGAGCGAACTAATCAGACGTTGGAAACTTATTTGAGATGTTTTGTTTCTGCTGATCAGGATGATTGGGTGACTTTTTTGCCATTGGCCGAGTTTGCCCTTAATAATCGGGCTAGTTCTGCTACCTTGGTTTCGCCTTTTTTCTGCAATTCTGGTTTCCATCCTCGTTTTTCCTCGGGTCAGGTTGAGTCTTCTGACTGTCCTGGGGTGGATTCTGTGGTGGATAGGTTGCAGCAGATTTGGAACCATGTGGTGGACAATCTGAAGTTGTCACAGGAGAAGGCTCAGCGCTTTGCCAACCGCCGCCGCGGTGTGGGTCCCCGACTTCGTGTTGGGGATTTGGTGTGGCTGTCTTCTCGGTATGTTCCTATGAAGGTCTCCTCTCCTAAATTCAAGCCTCGCTTCATCGGTCCTTATAAGATCTTGGAAATCCTTAACCCGGTGTCTTTTCGTTTGGATCTCCCAGCATCCTTTGCCATTCATAATGTGTTCCATAGGTCTTTGTTGCGGAGGTATGTGGTACCTGTGGTTCCTTCTGTTGAGCCTCCTGCTCCGGTGCTGGTCGAGGGCGAATTGGAGTACGTGGTGGAGAAGATTTTGGATTCTCGTATCTCTAGACGGAGGCTTCAGTATTTAGTTAAGTGGAAGGGCTATGGTCAGGAGGATAATTCCTGGGTTGTCGCCTCTGATGTTCATGCGGCCGATTTGGTTCGTGCCTTCACGCGGCTCATCCTGATCGCCCTGGGGGTCTTGATGAGGGTTCGGTGACCCCTCCTCAAGGGGGGGGGTACTGTTGTGAACTCTATTTTTGGGCTCCCTCTAGTGGTCACAAGCGGTACTGTGTAGTGTTGTCTCTCTGCAGGTTGGCTGCATCAGCTGGTTCGTTATCCTTGGTTGGTTTCCTATTTAGCTCACCTGGATACTCAGTTCCTTGCCTGCTATCAATGTATTCAGTGCTCTTCAGATTCCTTGTGACTACCTTGCTCCCAGTCTCTCCAAGACAAGCTAAGTTCTTGTTTGTTCATTTTCTGATTATCAGCGTTCATCATGTTTTTGTCCAGCTTGCTAAAATGTGATTTCTTTGCTTGCTGGTTGCTCTAGGGGACTGAGTTTCTCCCCCCACACCGTTAGTTGGTGCGGGGGTTCTTGAAATCTCAGTGTGGATATTTTGTAAGGGTTTTTTACTGACCGCATAGATCCCTTTTCTATTTTCTGCTATCTAGTATTAGTGGGCCTCATTTGCTGAATCTGCTTTCACCCCTGTGTATGTGCCTTCCTCTTACCTAACTGTTATTATTTGTTGGGGGCTTCTATATCTTTGGGGATTATTTCTCTGGAGGCAAGAGAGGTCTTTCTTTCTCTCTAGGGGTAGTTAGTTCCTCAGGCTGGCTCGAGACGTCTAGGATTTTAGGCACGTTCACCGGCTACCTCTAGTGTGTTTGGATAGGTTCAGATTTGCGGTCAGTCCAGTTTACCACCTCCCTAGAGCTTGTCCTATGTTTAGTTACCTTGCTGGAGTAATTTGTGATCCTCAACCACTAAGGATCATAACAGGGGAGGCTGTGTAATATACTATGTGGCTGTGTTATATACTATTTGGGGTATATTATATTCTATGGGGAGGCTTTGTTATACAGTCATGGCCAAAAGTATTCACACCCCTGCAATTCTGTCAGATAATACTCAGTTTCTTCCTGAAAATGATTGCAAACACAAATTCTTTGGTATTATTATCTTCATTTAATTTGTCTTAAATGAAAAAACACAAACGAGAATGAAGCAAAAAGCAAAACATTGATCATTTCACACAAAACTCCAAAAATAGGCCAGACAAAAGTATTGGCACCCTCAGCCTAATATTTCGTTGCACAACCTTTAGCCAAAATAACTTTGACCAACCACTTCCGGTAACCATCAATGAGTTTCTTACAATGCTCTGCTGGAATTTTAGACTATTCTTCTTTGGCAAACTGCTCCAGGTCCCTGATATTTGAAGGGTGCCTTCTCCAAACTGCCATTTTTAGATCTCTCCACAGGTGTTCTATGGGATTCAGGTCTGGACTCATTGCTGGCCACCTTAGAAGTCTCCAGTGCTTTCTCTCAAACCATTTTCTAGTGCTTTTTGAAGTGTGTTTTGGGTCATTGTCCAGCTGGAAGACCCATGACCTCTGAGGGAGACCCAGCTTTCTCACACTGGGCCCTACATCATGCTGCAAAATTTGTTGGTAGTCTTCAGACTTCATAATGCCATGTGTTGTGAATTCCGTTCTCGGGCTCCCTCCTGTGGTCGTGAGTGGTACTGTGTGAGTTCTGTTCTTGGGCTCCCTCTGGTGGCTTTTAGTTATATGGCTGGTTGGTAGCTGGGCTCAGCTGCCTTGTATCTGCTAGTCTGGCCTCCTATTTAATGCCACCTGGACCTTTACTGAGTGCCTGCTGTCGTTGTATTCAGTACTGGTTCTGATCTCTCTTGGACTACTTGTGACCTGTCTTCTCCTGGAGAAGCTAAGTCTTGCTAGTTCATTATTGCTCATTATTGTCTTGAAAATATTTCTCAGTATATGATGAGTTTAGTCCAGCTTGCTTATATGTGATTTCCTCGCTTGCTGGAAGCTCTGGGGCGCAGAGTTGCTCCCCTCATATCGTAGTCGGTGTGGGGGTTCTTGCATTCTCTGCGTGGATGGTTTTTGATAGCATTTTATACTGACCGCACAGATCCCTTGCTATCTTCTGTCTATTTAGTGTTAGCAGGCCTCATTTGCTAAAACCTGTTTTCATTTCTACGTTTGTGTTTTCCCCTTATCTCACCGTTATTATTTGTGGGGGGCTGTCTAAACTTTGGGGTTATTTCTCTGAGGCAAGTGAGGCTTTGCTTTCTCTCTAGGGGTAGCTAGTTTCTCAGGCTGTGAAGAGACGTCTAGGTTTTTTAGGACTGTTCCACGGCTGCCTATAGTGTGTGTCGATAGGTTCAGGGTTGCGGTCAGTAAAGTTTCCCACATCCCCAGAGCTCGTCCTAATATTCCGGTTTACCCATCAGGTCAGTTTTTGTAATCCTAACCACCAGGATCATAACAGTACAGCAGGCCAACAAGGTGTTAATGCATCGCAAAAGAGGGATAAGAGAAATCCTGAGTTCATTTTTTTTTTCCTCTGCAGTTTGTCTAGCCTCTCTCCTCCCCTTAATCTCTGGGTGGTTCAGAATTCAGCTGCAGACATGGACATTCAGAGTATGTCCTCTAGTGTGGATCATCTCACTGCAAGGGTGCAAGGCATTCAGGATTATGTAATTCACAGTCCTATGTCAGAGCCCAAAATACCAATTCTTGAGTTATTCTCTGGAGATAGATCAAGGTTTTGGAATTTTAAAAATAATTGCAAATTATTCCTTTCTCTGAGACCTCGTTCCTCTGGTGATCCTGTTCAGCAAGTTAAAATTATTATTTCTTTGTTGCGTGGTGACCCTCAAGATTGGGCATTCTCCCTGGCGCCAGGAGATCCTGCATTGCTAAATGTGGATGCGTTTTTTCTGGCGCTTGGATTGCTTTATGAAGAACCTAATCTGGTAGACCAAGCAGAAAAGGTTTTGCTGGCTCTCTCTCAGGGTCAGGATGAAGCTGAGGTTTACTGTCAGAAGTGCAGAAAATGGTCTGTGCTCACTCAATGGAATGAGTGTCCCCTGGCAGCGATTTTCAGAAAGGGTCTTTCTGAAGCCCTTAAGGATATTATGGTGGGGTTCCCCACGCCTGCGGGTCTGAATGAGTCCATGTCTTTGGCCATTCAGATTGATCGGCGTTTGCGGGAGCGCAAACCTGTGCACCATCTGGCGGTATTTTCTGAACAGAAACCTGAGTCTATTCAATGTGACAGGATTCTGACCAGAATTGAATGGCAAAATCACAGACGTCAGAATGGGTTGTGCTTTTACTGTGGTGACTCTGCTCATGTTATATCAGATTGTTCTAAGCGCACAAAAAGGTTTGCTAAATCTGTCACCATTGGTACTGTACAGCCTAAATTCATTTTGTCGGTTACTTTGATTTGCTCTCTGTCATCCTACTCAGTTATGGCTTTTGTGGATTCAGGTGCTGCCCTGAATTTGATGGATTTGTCATTTGCCAGGCGCTGTGGGTTTATCTTGGAGCCTTTGCAATTTCCTATTCCACTAAGGGGAATTGATGCTACACCATTGGCCAAGAATAAGCCTCAGTACTGGACTCAAGTGGCCATGTGCATGACTCCTGCACATCAGGAGGTGATTCGCTTTCTTGTGTTACATAATTTGCATGATGTTGTCGTGTTGGGTCTGCCATGGCTGCAGGCCCATAATCCAGTCCTGGATTGGAAAGCGATGTCTGTGTCAAGTTGGGGTTGCCAGGGAATTCATGGCGATGCTCCTTTGGTGTCAATTGCTTCTTCTACTCCTTCTGAAGTCCCTGAGTTTCTGTCGGACTACCAGGATGTATTTGATGAGCCCAAATCCAGTGCCCTACCTCCTCATAGGGATTGTGATTGTGCTATAGATTTGATTCCTGGTAGTAAGTTCCCTAAGGGACGATTCTTTAATTTATCTGTACCAGAACATGCCGCTATGCAGAGTTATATAAAGGAGTCTTTGGAGAAAGGGCATATTCGCCCGTCCTCGTCCCCTTTGGGTGCAGGGTTTTTTTTTGTGGCCAAGAAGGATGGTTCTCTGAGACCCTGTATAGATTATCGCCTTCTAAATAAAATCACGGTCAAATTTCAGTATCCTTTGCCACTTTTGTCCGATCTGTTTGCTCGAATTAGGGGGGCTAGTTGGTTCGCCAAAATAGATCTTCGAGGAGCTTGTAATCTTGTGCGTATAATGCAGGGCGATGATGGAAAACAGCATTTAATACGCCCGAAGGCCATTTTGAGTACTTGGTGATGCCTTTTGGGCTTTCTAATGCCCCTTCAGTGTTTCAGTCCTTCATGCATGACATCTTCCGAGAGTATCTGGATAAATTTATGATTGTGTACCTGGATGATATTTTGATCTTTTCTGATGATTGGGAGTCTCATGTGAAGCAGGTCAGGATGGTATTTCAGGTCCTGCGTGCCAATGCCTTGTTTGTGAAGGGCTCTAAATGTCTCTTCAGAGTCCAGAAGGTTTCCTTTTTGGGCTTTATATTTTCTCCGTCTACTATTGAGATGGACCCAGTCAAGGTCCAGGCTATTCATGACTGGACTCAACCTACATCGGTAAAGAGTCTTCAGAAGTTCTTGGGCTTTGCTAATTTTTACCGTCGTTTCATTACTAATTTTTCTAGTGTGGTTAAGCCTTTGACGGATTTGACCAAGAAGGGTGCTGATGTGACGAATTGGTCTCCTGCGGCCGTGGCAGCCTTTCAGGAGCTGAAACGTCGGTTTTCTTCGGCTCCTGTCTTATGTCAGCCGGATATCTCTCTTCCTTTCCAGGTTGAGGTTGATGCTTCTGAAATTGAGGCAGGGGCAGTCTTGTCGCAGAGAAGCTCTGATGGCTCTGTGATGAGGCCATGTGCTTTCTTTTCAAGAAAGTTTTCGCCTGCCGAGCGGAATTATGATGTTGGTAATCGAGAGTTGTTGGCTATGAAGTGGGCATTTGAGGAGTGGCGTCATTGGATTGAGGGGGCCAAACAACGTGTGGTGGTCTTGATGGATCACAAGAATTTGACTTATCTCGAGTCTGCCAAACGGTTAAATCCTAGACAGGCTCGATGGTCGCTGTTTTTCTCCCGTTTTGATTTCGTGGTTTCATACCTTCCGGGTTCGAAAAACGTGAAGGCTGATGCCCTTTCTAGGAGTTATTTCCGAGGTTCATTCTTCTGTGTTGGCAGGTCATCCTGGAATTTTTGGTACCAGGGAGTTGGTGGCTAGGTCCTTTTGGTGGCCTTCCTTGTCACGGGATGTGCGTTCCTTTGTGCAGTCCTGTGGGATTTGTGCTCGGGCCAAGCCTTGCTGTTCTTCTGCCAGTGGATTGCTTTTGCCTTTGCCTGTCCCGAAGAGGCCCTGGACGCATATTTCCATGGATTTTATTTCGGATCTTCCAGTCTCTCAGAGGATGTCTGTCATCTGGGTGGTTTGTGATCGTTTTTCTAAAATGGTCCATTTGGTGCCCTTGCCTAAGCTGCCTTCCTCCTCCGATTTGGTTCCACTGTTTTTTCAGCATGTGGTTCGTTTGCATGGTATTCCTGAGAACATTGTGTCTGACAGAGGATCCCAGTTTGTGTCCAGATTTTGGCGGTCCTTTTGTGCTAAGATGGGCATTGATTTATCTTTTTCGTCGGCCTTCCATCCTCAGACGAATGGGCAAACTGAACGAACTAATCAGACCTTGGAAACCTATCTGAGATGTTTTGTTTCTGCCGATCAGGATGATTGGGTGACTTTTTTGCCATTGGCTGAGTTCGCCCTCAACAATCGGGCTAGTTCCGCTACTTTGGTTTCGCCTTTTTTTTGTAATTCTGGTTTTCATCCTCGTTTTTCCTCAGGTCAGGTTGAACCTTCTGACTGTCCTGGGGTGGATTCTGTGGTGGATAGGTTGCAGCAGATTTGGAACCACGTAGTGGACAATTTGACGTTGGCACAAGAGAAGGTTCAGCGCTTTGCTAACCGCCGTCGCTGTGTGGGTCCCCGACTTCGTGTGGGGGATTTGGTATGGTTGTCTTCTCGTTATGTTCCTTGTTGTGAACTCTGTTAGTGGGCTCGCTCTTGTGGTCACAACTGGTACTGTGTGAGTGTTGTCTTTGGGCTCCCTCTGGTGGTTTTGTTTATCTTCCTGCAGGTTGGAGACAGGATCAACTGTCTCGTTATCCACCAGTGAGGTTTGCTATTTAGCTCAGCTACAACTTCACTTGTTGCCGGCTGTCAATGTGTTCAGACCTATTCTGATTTCATCTGACTACGTTTGGTCTCAGTCTTTCCAAGACAAGCTAAGTTTTGCTTTTCAGTTTTGTTTCTCATCAGTTATCAATATTTGCTCTGTGTATGATGAGTTTAATCCAGCTTGCTAACATGTGATTTTCTGCTTGCTGGTAGCTCTGGGGTTCAGACTTGCTCCCCTCACACCGTTAGTTGGTGTGAGGGCTCGCGCATTCTCTGAGTGGATTTTTAGAGGGTTTTTCACTGACCGCATAGATCCCCTTTCTATTTTCTGCTGTCTAGTATTAGCGGGCCTCCTTTGCTGAATCTGATTCATCTCTGTGTTTGTACTTTCCCCTTAACTCACCGTTATTATCTGTGGGGGGCTTTTCTATATCTTTGGGGTCATTTCCCTGAGGGAAGGGAGGTCTTGCTTTCTCTCTAGGAGTACTCAGTTGCTCAGGCCGTGACGAGACGTCTAGGATTTTAGGCACGTTCCACGGCTGCCTATAGTTGTGTGTGGTTAGGATCAGGGTTGCGGTCAGTAAAGTTTCCCACATCCCCAGAGCTCGTCCTAATATTCTGGTTTACCCATCAGGTCAGTTTTTGTAATCCTAACCACCAGGATCATAACAGTACAGCAGGCCAACAAGGTGTTAATGCATCGCAAAAGAGGGATAAGAGAAATCCTGAGTTCATTTTTTTTTCCTCTGCAGTTTGTCTAGCCTCTCTCCTCCCCTTAATCTCTGGGTGGTTCAGAATTCAGCTGCAGACATGGACATTCAGAGTCTGTCCTCTAGTGTGGATCATCTCACTGCAAGGGTGCAAGACATTCAGGATTATGTAATTCACAGTCCTATGTCAGAGCCCAAAATACCAATTCTTGAGTTATTCTCTGGAGATAGATCAAGGTTTTGGAATTTTAAAAATAATTGCAAATTATTCCTTTTTCTGAGACCTCGTTCCTCTGGTGATCCTGTTCAGCAAGTTAAAACTATTATTTCTTTGTTGCGTGGTGACCCTCAAGATTGGGCATTCTCCCTGGCGCCAGGAGATCCTGCATTGCTAAATGTGGATGCGTTTTTTCTGGCGCTTGGATTGCTTTATGAGGAACCTAATCTGGTAGACCAAGCAGAAAAGGTTTTGCTGGCTCTCTCTCAGGGTCAGGATGAAGCTGAGGTTTACTGTCAGAAGTTCAGAAAATGGTCTGTGCTCACTCAATGGAATGAGTGTGCCCTGGCAGCAATTTTCAGAAAGGGTCTTTCTGAAGCCCTTAAGGATATTATGGTGGGGTTCCCCACGCCTGCGGGTCTGAATGAGTCCATATCTTTGGCCATTCAGATTGATCGGCGTTTGCGGGAGCGCAAACCTGTGCACCATCTGGTGGTATTTTCTGAACAGAAACCTGAGTCTATGCAATGTGACAGGATTCTGACCAGAATTGAACTGCAAAATCACAGATGTCAGAATGGGTTGTGCTTTTACTGTGGTGACTCTGCTCATGTTATATCAGATTGTTCTAAGCGCACAAAAAGGTTTGCTAAATCTGTCACCATTGGTACTGTACAGCCTAAATTCATTTTGTCGGTTACTTTGATTTGCTCTCTGTCATCCTACTCAGTTATGGCTTTTGTGGATTCAGGTGCTGCCCTGAATTTGATGGATTTGTCATTTGCCAGGCGCTGTGGGTTTATCTTGGAGCCTTTGCAATTTCCTATTCCACTAAGGGGAATTGATGCTACGCCATTGGCCAAGAATAAGCCTCAGTACTGGACTCAAGTGACCATGTGCATGACTCCTGCACATCAGGAGGTGATTCGCTTTCTTGTGTTACATAATTTGCATGATGTTGTCGTGTTGGGTCTGCCATGGCTGCAGGCCCATAATCCAGTCCTGGATTGGAAAGCGATGTCTGTGTCAAGTTGGGGTTGCCAGGGAATTCATGGCGATGCTCCTTTGGTGTCAATTGCTTCTTCTACTCCTTCTGAAGTCCCTGAGTTTTTGTCGGACTACCAGGATGTATTTGATGAGCCCAAATCCAGTGCCCTACCTCCTCATAGGGATTGTGATTGTGCTATAGATTTGATTCCTGGTAGTAAGTTCCCTAAGGGACGATTTTTTAATTTATCTGTACCAGAACATGCCGCTATGCGGAGTTATATAAAGGAGTCTTTGGAGAAAGGGCATATTCGCCCGTCCTCGTCCCCTTTGGGTGCAGGGGGTTTTTTTGTGGCCAAGAAGGATGGTTCTCTGAGACCCTGTATAGATTATCGCCTTCTAAATAAAATCACGGTCAAATTTCAGTATCCTTTGCCACTTTTGTCCGATCTGTTTGCTCAAATTAGGGGGGCTAGTTGGTTCACCAAAATAGATCTTCGAGGAGCTTGTAATCTTGTGCGTATAATGCAGGGCGATGATGGAAAACAGCATTTAATACGCCCGAAGGCCATTTTGAGTACTTGGTGATGCCTTTTGGGCTTTCTAATGCCCCTTCAGTGTTTCAGTCCTTCATGCATGACATCTTCCGAGAGTATCTGGATAAATTTATGATTGTGTACCTGGATGACATTTTGATCTTTTCTGATGATTGGGAGTCTCATGTGAAGCAGGTCAGGATGGTATTTCAGGTCCTGCATGCCAATGCCTTGTTTGTGAAGGGCTCTAAATGTCTCTTCGGAGTCCAGAAGGTTTCCTTTTTGGGCTTTATATTTTCTCCGTCTACTATTGAGATAGACCCAGTCAAGGTCCAGGCTATTCATGACTGGACTCAACCTACATCGGTAAAGAGTCTTCAGAAGTTCTTGGGCTTTGCTAATTTTTACCGTCGTTTCATTACTAATTTTTCTAGTGTGGTTAAGCCTTTGACGGATTTGACCAAGAAGGGTGCTGATGTGACGAATTGGTCTCCTGCGGCCGTGGCAGCCTTTCAGGAGCTGAAACGTCGGTTTTCTTCGGCTCCTGTCTTACGTCAGCCGGATATCTCTCTTCCTTTCCAGGTTGAGGTTGATGCTTCTGAAATTGGGGCAGGGGCAGTCTTGTCGCAGAGAAGCTCTGATGGCTCTGTGATGAGGCCATGTGCTTTCTTTTCAAGAAAGTTTTCGCCTGCCGAGCGGAATTATGATGTTGGTAATCGAGAGTTGTTGGCTATGAAGTGGGCATTTGAGGAGTGGCGTCATTGGATTGAGGTGGCCAAACATCGTGTGGTGGTCTTGATGGATCACAAGAATTTGACTTATCTCGAGTCTGCCAAACAGTTAAATCCTAGACAGGCTCGATGGTCGCTGTTTTTCTCCCGTTTTGATTTTGTGGTTTCATACCTTCCGGGTTCGAAAAACGTGAAGGCTGATGCCCTTTCTAGGAGTTATTTCCGAGGTTCATTCTTCTGTGTTGGCAGGTCATCCTGGAATTTTTGGTACCAGGGAGTTGGTGGCTAGGTCCTTTTGGTGGCCTTCCTTGTCGCGGGATGTGCGTTCCTTTGTGCAGTCCTGTGGGATTTGTGTTCGGGCCAAGCCTTGCTGTTCTTGTGCCAGTGGATTGCTTTTGCCTTTGCCTGTCCCGAAGAGGCCCTGGACACATATTTCCATGGATTTTATTTCGGATCTTCCAGTCTCTCAGAGGATGTCTGTCATCTGGGTGGTTTGTGATCGTTTTTCTAAAATGGTCCATTTGGTGCCCTTGCCTAAGCTGCCTTCCTCCTCCGATTTGGTTCCACTGTTTTTTCAGCATGTGGTTCGTTTGCATGGTATTCCTGAGAACATTGTGTCTGACAGAGGATCCCAGTTTGTGTCCAGATTTTGGCGGTCCTTTTGTGCTAAGATGGGCATTGATTTATCTTTTTCGTCGGCCTTCCATCCTCAGACGAATGGGCAAACTGAACGAACTAATCAGACCTTGGAAACCTATCTGAGATGTTTTGTTTCTGCCGATCAGGATGCTTGGGTGACTTTTTTGCCATTGGCTGAGTTCGCCCTCAACAATCGGGCTAGTTCCGCTACTTTGGTTTCGCCTTTTTTTTTGTAATTCTGGTTTTCATCCTCGTTTTTCCTCAGGTCAGGTTGAACCTTCTGACTGTCCTGGGGTGGATTCTGTGGTGGATAGGTTGCAGCAGATTTGGAACCACGTAGTGGACAATTTGACGTTGGCACAAGAGAAGGCTCAGCGCTTTGCTAACCGCCGTCGCTGTGTGGGTCCCCGACTTCGTGTGGGGGATTTGGTATGGTTGTCTTCTCGTTATGTTCCTTGTTGTGAACTCTGTTAGTGGGCTCGCTCTTGTTGTCACAACTGGTACTGTGTGAGTGTTGTCTTTGGGCTCCCTCTGGTGGTTTTGTTTATCTTCCTGCAGGTTGGAGACAGGATCAGCTGTCTCGTTATCCACCAGTGAGGTTTGCTATTTAGCTCAGCTACAACTTCACTTGTTGCCGGCTGTCAATGTGTTCAGACCTATTCTGATTTCATCTGACTACGTTTGGTCTCAGTCTTTCCAAGACAAGCTAAGTTTTGCTTTTCAGTTTTGTTTCTCATCAGTTATCAATATTTGCTCTGTGTATGATGAGTTTAATCCAGCTTGCTAACATGTGATTTTCTGCTTGCTGGTAGCTCTGGGGTTCAGACTTGCTCCCCTCACACCGTTAGTTGGTGTGAGGGCTCGCGCATTCTCTGAGTGGATTTTTAGAGGGTTTTTCACTGACCGCATAGATCCCCTTTCTATTTTCTGCTGTCTAGTATTAGCGGGCCTCCTTTGCTGAATCTGATTCATCTCTGTGTTTGTACTTTCCCCTTAACTCACCGTTATTATCTGTGGGGGGCTTTTCTATATCTTTGGGGTCATTTCCCTGAGGCAAGGGAGGTCTTGCTTTCTCTCTAGGAGTAGTCAGTTCCTCAGGCCGTGACGAGACGTCTAGGATTTTAGGCACGTTCCACGGCTGCCTATAGTTGTGTGTGGTTAGGATCAGGGTTGCGGTCAGTAAAGTTTCCCACATCCCCAGAGCTCGTCCTAATATTCCGGTTTACCCATCAGGTCAGTTTTTGTAATCCTAACCACCAGGATCATAACAGTACAGCAGGCCAACAAGGTGTTAATGCATCGCAAAAGAGGGATAAGAGAAATCCTGAGTTCATTTTTTTTTTCCTCTGCAGTTTGTCTAGCCTCTCTCCTCCCCTTAATCTCTGGGTGGTTCAGAATTCAGCTGCAGACATGGACATTCAGAGTCTGTCCTCTAGTGTGGATCATCTCACTGCAAGGGTGCAAGGCATTCAGGATTATGTAATTCACAGTCCTATGTCAGAGCCCAAAATACCAATTCTTGAGTTATTCTCTGGAGATAGATCAAGGTTTTGGAATTTTAAAAATAATTGCAAATTATTCCTTTTTCTGAGACCTCGTTCCTCTGGTGATCCTGTTCAGCAAGTTAAAACTATTATTTCTTTGTTGCGTGGTGACCCTCAAGATTGGGCATTCTCCCTGGCGCCAGGAGATCCTGCATTGCTAAATGTGGATGCGTTTTTTCTGGCGCTTGGATTGCTTTATGAGGAACCTAATCTGGTAGACCAAGCAGAAAAGGTTTTGCTGGCTCTCTCTCAGGGTCAGGATGAAGCTGAGGTTTACTGTCAGAAGTTCAGAAAATGGTCTGTGCTCACTCAATGGAATGAGTCTGCCCTGGCAGCGATTTTCAGAAAGGGTCTTTCTGAAGCCCTTAAGGATATTATGGTGGGGTTCCCCACGCCTGCGGGTCTGAATGAGTCCATGTCTTTGGCCATTCAGATTGATCGGCGTTTGCGGGAGCGCAAACCTGTGCACCATCTGGCGGTATTTTCTGAACAGAAACCTGAGTCTATGCAATGTGACAGGATTCTGACCAGAATTGAACGGCAAAATCACAGACGTCAGAATGGGTTGTGCTTTTACTGTGGTGACTCTGCTCATGTTATATCAGATTGTTCTAAGCGCACAAAAAGGTTTGTTAAATCTGTCACCATTGGTACTGTACAGCCTAAATTCATTTTCTCGGTTACTTTGATTTGCTCTCTGTCATCCTACTCAGTTATGGCTTTTGTGGATTCAGGTGCTGCCCTGAATTTGATGGATTTGTCATTTGCCAGGCGCTGTGGGTTTATCTTGGAGCCTTTGCAATTTCCTATTCCACTAAGGGGAATTGATGCTACGCCATTGGCCAAGAATAAGCCTCAGTACTGGACTCAAGTGACCATGTGCATGACTCCTGCACATCAGGAGGTGATTCGCTTTCTTGTGTTACATAATTTGCATGATGTTGTCGTGTTGGGTCTGCCATGGCTGCAGGCCCATAATCCAGTCCTGGATTGGAAAGCGATGTCTGTGTCAAGTTGGGGTTGCCAGGGAATTCATGGCGATGCTCCTTTGGTGTCAATTGCTTCTTCTACTCCTTCTGAAGTCCCTGAGTTTTTGTCGGACTACCAGGATGTATTTGATGAGCCCAAATCCAGTGCCCTACCTCCTCATAGGGATTGTGATTGTGCTATAGATTTGATTCCTGGTAGTAAGTTCCCTAAGGGACGATTTTTTAATTTATCTGTACCAGAACATGCCGCTATGCGGAGTTATATAAAGGAGTCTTTGGAGAAAGGGCATATTCGCCCGTCCTCGTCCCCTTTGGGTGCAGGGTTTTTTTTTGTGGCCAAGAAGGATGGTTCTCTGAGACCCTGTATAGATTATCGCCTTCTAAATAAAATCACGGTCAAATTTCAGTATCCTTTGCCACTTTTGTCCGATCTGTTTGCTCGAATTAGGGGGGCTAGTTGGTTCACCAAAATAGATCTTCGAGGAGCTTGTAATCTTGTGCGTATAATGCAGGGCGATGATGGAAAACAGCATTTAATACGCCCGAAGGCCATTTTGAGTACTTGGTGATGCCTTTTGGGCTTTCTAATGCCCCTTCAGTGTTTCAGTCCTTCATGCATGACATCTTCCGAGAGTATCTGGATAAATTTATGATTGTGTACCTGGATGATTTTTTGATCTTTTCTGATGATTGGGAGTCTCATGTGAAGCAGGTCAGGATGGTATTTCAGGTCCTGCGTGCCAATGCCTTGTTTGTGAAGGGCTCTAAATGTCTCTTCAGAGTCCAGAAGGTTTCCTTTTTGGGCTTTATATTTTCTCCGTCTACTATTGAGATGGACCCAGTCAAGGTCCAGGCTATTCATGACTGGACTCAACCTACATCGGTAAAGAGTCTTCAGAAGTTCTTGGGCTTTGCTAATTTTTACCGTCGTTTCATTACTAATTTTTCTAGTGTGGTTAAGCCTTTGACGGATTTGACCAAGAAGGGTGCTGATGTGACGAATTGGTCTCCTGCGGCCGTGGCAGCCTTTCAGGAGCTGAAACGTCGGTTTTCTTCGGCTCCTGTCTTACGTCAGCCGGATATCTCTCTTCCTTTCCAGGTTGAGGTTGATGCTTCTGAAATTGGGGCAGGGGCAGTCTTGTCGCAGAGAAGCTCTGATGGCTCTGTGATGAGGCCATGTGCTTTCTTTTCAAGAAAGTTTTCGCCTGCCGAGCGGAATTATGATGTTGGTAATCGAGAGTTGTTGGCTATGAAGTGGGCATTTGAGGAGTGGCGTCATTGGATTGAGGGGGCCAAACATCGTGTGGTGGTCTTGATGGATCACAAGAATTTGACTTATCTCGAGTCTGCCAAACGGTTAAATCCTAGACAGGCTCGATGGTCGCTGTTTTTCTCCTGTTTTGATTTTGTGGTTTCATACCTTCCGGGTTCGAAAAACGTGAAGGCTGATGCCCTTTCTAGGAGTTATTTCCGAGGTTCATTCTTCTGTGTTGGCAGGTCATCCTGGAATTTTTGGTACCAGGGAGTTGGTGGCTAGGTCCTTTTGATGGCCTTCCTTGTCGCGGGTTGTGCGTTCCTTTGTGCAGTCCTGTGGGATTTGTGCTCGGGCCAAGCCTTGCTGTTCTCGTGCCAGTGGATTGCTTTTGCCTTTGCCTGTCCCGAAGAGGCCCTGGATGCATATTTCCATGGATTTTATTTCGGATCTTCCAGTCTCTCAGAGGATGTCTGTCATCTGGGTGGTTTGTGATCGTTTTTCTAAAATGGTCCATTTGGTGCCCTTGCCTAAGCTGCCTTCCACCTCCGATTTGGTTCCACTGTTTTTTCAGCATGTGGTTCATTTGCATGGTATTCCTGTGAACATTGTGTCTGACAGAGGATCCCAGTTTGTGTCCAGATTTTGGCGGTCCTTTTGTGCTAAGATGGGCATTGATTTATCTTTTTCGTCGGCCTTCCATCCTCAGACGAATGGGCAAACTGAACGAACTAATCAGACCTTGGAAACCTATCTGAGATGTTTTGTTTCTGCCGATCAGGATGATTGGGTGACTTTTTTGCCATTGGCTGAGTTCGCCCTCAACAATCGGGCTAGTTCCGCTACTTTGGTTTCGCCTTTTTTTTGTAATTCTGGTTTTCATCCTCGTTTTTCCTCAGGTCAGGTTGAACCTTCTGACTGTCCTGGGGTGGATTCTGTGGTGGATAGGTTGCAGCAGATTTGGAACCACGTAGTGGACAATTTGACGTTGGCACAAGAGAAGGCTCAGCGCTTTGCTAACCACCGTCGCTGTGTGGGTCCCCGACTTCGTGTGGGGGATTTGGTATGGTTGTCTTCTCGTTATGTTCCTTGTTGTGAACTCTGTTAGTGGGCTCGCTCTTGTGGTCACAACTGGTACTGTGTGAGTGTTGTCTTTGGGCTCCCTCTGGTTGTTTTGTTTATCTTCCTGCAGGTTGGGGACAGGATCAGCTGTCTCGTTATCCACCAGTGAGGTTTGCTATTTAGCTCAGCTACAACTTCACTTGTTGCCGGCTGTCAATGTGTTCAGACCTATTCTGATTTCATCTGACTACGTTTGGTCTCAATCTTTCCAAGACAAGCTAAGTTTTGCTTTTCAGTTTTGTTTCTCATCAGTTATCAATATTTGCTCTGTGTATGATGAGTTTAATCCAGCTTGCTAACATGTGATTTTCTGCTTGCTGGTAGCTCTGGGGTTCAGACTTGCTCCCCTCACACCGTTAGTTGGTGTGAGGGCTCGCGCATTCTCTGAGTGGATTTTTAGAGGGTTTTTCACTGACCGCATAGATCCCCTTTCTATTTTCTGCTGTCTAGTATTAGCGGGCCTCCTTTGCTGAATCTGATTCATCTCTGTGTTTGTACTTTCCCCTTAACTCACCGTTATTATCTGTGGGGTGCTTTTCTATATCTTTGGGGTCATTTCCCTGAGGCAAGGGAGGTCTTGCTTTCTCTCTAGGAGTAGTCAGTTCCTCAGGCCGTGACGAGACGTCTAGGATTTTAGGCACGTTCCACGGCTGCCTATAGTTGTGTGTGGTTAGGATCAGGGTTGCGGTCAGTCCAGTTACCACCCCCCAGAGCTGGTCTATTGTTTAGTACTTAGCAAGTCAGGTTTTGGATCCTCAGCCACTGAGATCATAACAATACAGCCGGCCAGGTGTTAATGCATTGCAGAAGCGGGATAAAGAGAAGCCTGGAGTTTTTTTTTTTTTCCTCCTCTGCTGCAGTGTGTCTAGCTTGTCTAGCTTCTCTCCTCCCCTTAATCTTTGTGTGGCTTTGAGTTCAGTTGCCGACATGGATATTCAAAGTTTGACTTCTAGTGTTGATCATCTTGCTGCAAGGGTACAAAGTATTCAGGATTTTGTTGTTCGCAGTCCTATGTCAGAGCCGAAAATACCTATTCCTGAGTTATTTTCTGGAGATAGATCTAAGTTTCTGAATTTTAAGAACAATTGTAAGTTGTTTCTCTCTTTGAAACCTCGTTCCTCTGGTGATTCCGCTCAGCAGGTTAAAATTGTTATTACCTTCTTGCGTGGCGACCCTCAGGATTGGGCCTTCGCACTGGCGCCAGGAGATCCTGCATTGCTTAATGTGGATGCGTTTTTCCTGGCGCTTGGAATGCTCTATGAAGAACCTAATCTTGAGAGCCAGGCAGAAAAGGCTTTGTTGGCTCTCTCTCAGGGTAAAGATGAAGTAGAGGTGTATTGTCAGAAATTTCGGAAGTGGTCGGTGCTTACTCAATGGAATGAGTGTGCTCTGGCTGCAAATTTCAGAAAAGGTCTTTCTGAAGCCATTAAAGATGTCATGGTGGGGTTCCCCACGCCTGTTAGTCTGAATGATTCCATGACTTTGGCTGTTCAGATTGATCGGCGTTTGCGGGAGCGCAAACCAGCGCACCATTTGGCGGAGTTTTCTGAGCAGAGACCTGAGTCTATGCAATGTGATAGAATTCTGACTAGAAATGAACGGCAAAATTATAGATGTCAAAACGGGTTGTGTTTTTACTGTGGTGACTCTACTCATGTTATCTCAGTATGCTCTAAACGCACAAAAAAGATCGATAAATCTGTCACCATCGGTACTTTACAGTCTAAATTCATTTTGTCTGTTACCTTGATTTGTTCCCTGTCTTCCTACCCGGTTATGGCTTTTGTAGACTCGGGTGCTGCCCTGAGTCTAATGGATTTGTCATTTGCCAAGCGCTGTGGTTTTATTTTGGAGCCATTAAAATTCCCTATTCCACTGAGGGGAATTGATGCTACACCATTGGCCAAGAATAAACCTCAGTACTGGACTCAGGTGACCATGTGCATGACTCCTGTGCATCAGGAGGTGATTCGCTTTCTTGTGTTGCATAATCTGCATGATGTTGTAGTTTTGGGTCTGCCATGGTTACAGACTCATAATCCAGTACTGGATTGGAAAGCAATGTCTGTGTTAAGTTGGGGTTGCCAGGGTATTCATGATGATGCTCCTTTGGAGTCAATTGCTTCTTCCACTCCTTCTGAAGTCCCTGCGTTTTTGTCAGACTACCAGGATGTATTTGATGAGCCCAAACTCAGTTCCCTACCTCCTCATAGGGATTGTGATTGTTGTTGTGAACTGTGTTTCTGGGCTCCCTCTTGTGGTCACGAATGGTATTGTATGAGTCATGTCTTTCTGCAGGCCTGGGCTTCAGCTGTTTCATTAAGCTGTGGGTGTTCCCTATTTAGTCCTCCTTAGGACTCAGTCTCTTGCCTGGTATCGATGTATTCAGTCCAATTTGGTCTCCTCCTGATTCCTTGCCATCTGTCTCATGCAAGAAAAGCTAAGTCCTCTTTGCATACTTTGGATCATTTGCATTATCAGTGTTTTTTGTCCAGCTTGCTCAAAATGTGATTTTCTAGCTCGCTGGAAGCTCTAGGGTGCTGATATTCTCCCCTCACACCGTCAGTCGGTGCGGGGGTTCTTGAATATTCAGCGTGGATGTTTTTGCAGGGTTTTCTGCTGACCGCATAGTTCACTTTCTATTTTCTGCCTATCTAGATTAGTGGGCCTCACTTTGCGGAATCTAGTTCATCTCTACGTTTGTGTTTTCCTCTTACCTCACCGTTATTATTTGTTGGGGGCTTTCTACATCTTTGGGGTTAATTTCTCTGGAGGCAAGTGAGGTCTTATTTTCCCTGTAGGGGTAGTCAGTTCTCCGGCTGGCTCGAGACGTCTAGAAACAACGTAGGCACGTTCACCGGCTACTTCTAGTTGTGTGTTAGGATCAGGTATGCGGTTAGCCCAGTTTCCACCTCCCTAGAGCAGTTCTATGTTTTTTGCAGACTTAGCCGGAATACCAGAGATCCTCTACCACTAGGATCATAACAGATTGTGCTATAAATTTGATTCCTGGTAGTAAGTTCCCTAAGGGACGTCTTTTTAATTTGTCTGTGCCAGAACATGCTGCTATGCGGAGTTATATAAAGGAGTCTCTGGAGAAGGGACTTATTCGCCCGTCCTCTTCTCCTCTTGGTGCGGGGTTCTTTTTTGTGGCTAAGAAGGATGGTTCGCTGAGACCTTGTATTGATTATCGCCTTCTGAATAAAATCACGGTCAAATTTCAGTATCCTTTGCCTTTGTTATCTGATTTGTTTGCCCGGATTAGGGGTTCTAGTTGGTTCACCAAGATAGATCTTCGTGGTGCGTATAACCTTGTGCGTATCAAGCAGGGCGATGAATGGAAAACAGCATTTAATACGCCCGAAGGCCATTTTGAGTACTTGGTGATGCCTTTTGGACTCTCTAATGCTCCTTCTGTGTTTCAATCATTCATGCATGACATCTTCCGTGAATATCTGGATAAGTTCATGATTGTGTATCTGGATGATATTTTGGTCTTTTCGGATGATTGGGAGTCCCATGTGAAGCATGTCAGGATGGTATTTCAGGTCCTGCGGGCTAATGCCTTATTTGTGAAGGGCTCGAAATGTCTTTTTGGAGTCCAGAAGGTTTCTTTTTTGGGTTTCATTTTTTCTCCTTCTGCTATTGAGATGGACCCAGATAAGGTCAAGGCTATTCATGACTGGACTCAGCCTACATCTGTTAAAAGTCTTCAGAAGTTCTTGGGTTTTGCTAATTTTTACCGTCGCTTCATCGCCAATTTTTCTGGTGTTGTTAAGCCTTTGACGGATTTGACCAAGAAGGGTTCTGATGTGACTAATTGGTCTCCTGCGGCTGTGGAGGCTTTTCAGGAGCTGAAGCGCCGGTTTTCTTCTGCTCCAGTCTTGTGTCAGCCAGATGTCTCTCTTCCTTTCCAGGTCGAGGTGGATGCTTCGGAGATTGGAGCAGGAGCTGTTTTGTCGCAGAGAAGCTCTGATGGCTCTGTGATGAGGCCATGTTCTTTCTGTTCTAGAAAGTTTTCGCCTGCCGAGCGGAATTATGATGTTGGTAATCGGGAGTTGTTGGCAATGAAGTGGGCATTTGAGGAATGGAGACATTGGCTCGAGGGAGCTAAGCATCGTGTGGTGGTCTTGACTGATCACAAGAATTTGATTTATCATGAGTCTGCCAAGCGCCTGAATCCTAGACAGGCTCGCTGGTCGTTGTTTTTTTCTCGCTTCAATTTTGTGGTCTCGTACCTGCCTGGTTCGAAGAATGTGAAGGCTGATGCTCTTTCTAGGAGTTTTGTGCCTGACTCGCCTGGAGATTCTGAGCCGGCTGGTATTCTCAGAGAGGGGGTGATTGTGTCTGCTATTTCCCCAGATTTACGACGTGTGCTGCAGAAATTTCAGGCGGACAGACCTGACCGGTGCCCACCGGGGAGACTGTTTGTCCCGGATAGATGGACCGGCAGAGTTATCTCCGAGGTTCATTCCTCAGTCTTGGCAGGTCATCCTGGAATTTTTGGTACCAGAGAGTTGGTGGCCAGGTCCTTTTGGTGGCCTTCTTTGTCGCGGGATGTGCGTTCCTTTGTGCAGTCCTGTGGGGTTTGTGCTCGGGCTAAGCCTTGCTGTTCTCGTGCCAGTGGGTTGCTTTTGCCCTTGCCTGTTCCGAAGAGGCCTTGGACGCACATTTCCATGGATTTTATTTCGGACCTTCCTGTCTCTCAGAGAATGACTGTCATCTGGGTTGTTTGTGATCGTTTCTCTAAAATGGTCCATTTGGTGCCCTTGCCTAAATTGCCTTCATCTTCTGATTTGGTTCCGCTGTTTTTTCAGAATGTGGTTCGTTTGCATGGGATTCCTGAAAACATTGTGTCTGACAGAGGATCCCAGTTTGTGTCCAGGTTTTGGCGGACCTTTTGTGCTAAGATGGGCATTGATTTGTCTTTTTCGTCAGCCTTCCATCCCCAGATGAATGGCCAATCTGAGCGAACTAATCAGACCCTGGAGACCTATTTGAGATGTTTTGTTTCTGCTGATCAGGATGATTGGGTGACCTTTTTGCCATTGGCCGAGTTTGCCCTTAACAATCGGGCTAGTTCTGCTACTTTGGTTTCGCATTTTTTTTGTAATTCTGGTTTGCATCCTCGTTTTTCCTTGGGTCAGGTGGAGTCTTCTGACTGCCCTGGGGTGGATTCTGTGGTGGATAGGTTGCAGCAGATTTGGAACCATATGGTGGACAACTTGAAGTTGTCACAAGAGAAGGCTCAGCGCTTTGCCAACCGCCGTCGCTGTGTGGGTCCCCGACTTTCTGTTGGGGATTTGGTGTGGTTGTCTTCTCGTTTTGTCCCGATGAAGGTTTCTTCTCCTAAGTTCAAGCCTCGGTTCATCGGTCCATATAGGATTTTGGAAGTTATTAACCCTGTGTCATTTCGTTTGGACCTCCCAGTATCGTTTGCCATTCATAATGTGTTCCATAGGTCATTGTTGCGGAGGTATGTGGTGCCTGTGGTTCCTTCGGTTGAGCCTCCTGCCCCGGTGCTGGTTGAGGGAGAATTGGAGTACGTGGTGGAGAAGATCTTGGATTCTCGTATTTCAAGACGGAGGCTTCAGTATTTGGTTAAGTGGAAGGGCTATGGTCAGGAAGTTAATTCCTGGGTTGTCGCCTCCGATGTTCATGCGGCCGATCTGGTTCGTGCCTTCCATGTAGCTCATCCTGATCGCCCTGGGGGTGTTGATGAGGGTTCGGTGACCCCTCCTCAAGGGGGGGGGGTACTGTTGTGAACTCTGTTAGTGGGCTCCCTCTTGTGGCCACAACTGGTACTGTGTGAGTGTTGTCTTTGGGCTCCCTCTGGTGGTTTTGTTTATCTTCCTGCAGGTTGGAGACAGGATCAGCTGTCTCGTTATCCACCAGTGAGGTTTGCTATTTAGCTCAGCTACAACTTCACTTGTTGCCGGCTGTCAATGTGTTCAGACCTATTCTGATTTCATCTGAGTACGTTTGGTCTCAGTCTTTCCAAGTCAAGCTAAGTTTTGCTTTTCAGTTTTGTTTCTCATCAGTTATCAATATTTGCTCTGTGTATGATGAGTTTAATCCAGCTTGCTAACATGTGATTTTCTGCTTGCTGGTAGCTCTGGGGTTCAGACTTGCTCCCCTCACACCTTTAGTTGGTGTGAGGGCTCGCGCATTCTCTGAGTGGATTTTTAGAGGGTTTTTCACTGACCGCATAGATCCCCTTTCTATTTTCTGCTGTCTAGTATTAGCGGGCCTCCTTTGCTGAATCTGATTCATCTCTGTGTTTGTACTTTCCCCTTAACTCACCGTTATTATCTGTGGGGGGCTTTTCTATATCTTTGGGGTAATTTCCCTGAGGCAAGGGAGGTCTTGCTTTCTCTCTAGGAGTAGTCAGTTCCTCAGGCCGTGACGAGATGTCTAGGATTTTAGGCACGTTCCACGGCTGCCTATAGTTGTGTGTGGTTAGGATCAGGTATGCGGTCAGTCCAGTTACCACCCCCCAGAGCTGGTCTATTGTTTAGTACTTAGCAAGTCAGGTTTTGGATCCTCAGCCACTGGGATCATAACAGTTCCTATGAAGGTCTCCTCTCCTAAATTCAAGCCTCGTTTCATCGGTCCTTATAAGATTTTAGAAATCCTCAACCCTGTGTCATTTCGTTTGGACCTCCCAGCATCGTTTGCCATTCATAATGTGTTCCATAGGTCATTGTTGCGGAGGTATGTGGTGCCTGTGGTTCCTTCTGTAGATCCTCCTGCTCCGGTGTTGGTCGAGGGAGAATTGGAGTATGTGGTGGAGAAGATCTTGGATTCTCGTATTTCGAGACGGAGACTTCAGTACTTGGTTAAATGGAAGGGCTATGGTCAGGAGGATAATTCCTGGGTTGTCGCTTCTGATGTCCATGCGGCCGATTTGGTGCGTGCCTTTCATTCGGCTCATCCTGATCGGCCTGGATGCCCTGGTGAGGGTTCGGTGACCCCTCCTCAAGGGGGGGTACTGTTGTGAATTCCGTTCTCGGGCTCCCTCCTGTGGTCGTGAGTGGTACTGTGTGAGTTCTGTTCTTGGGCTCCCTCTGGTGGCTTTTAGTTATATGGCTGGTTGGTAGCTGGGCTCAGCTGCCTTGTATCTGCTAGTCTGGCCTCCTATTTAATGCCACCTGGACCTTTACTGAGTGCCTGCTGTCGTTGTATTCAGTACTGGTTCTGATCTCTCTTGGACTACTTGTGACCTGTCTTCTCCTGGAGAAGCTAAGTCTTGCTAGTTCATTATTGCTCATTATTGTCTTGAAAATATTTCTCAGTATAAGATGAGTTTAGTCCAGCTTGCTTATATGTGATTTCCTCGCTTGCTGGAAGCTCTGGGGCGCAGAGTTGCTCCCCTCATATCGTAGTCGGTGTGGGGGTTCTTGCATTCTCTGCGTGGATGGTTTTTGATAGCATTTTATACTGACCGCACAGATCCCTTGCTATCTTCTGTCTATTTAGTGTTAGCAGGCCTAATTTGCTAAAACCTGTTTTCATTTCTACGTTTGTGTTCTCCCCTTATCTCACCGTTATTATTTGTGGGGGGCTGTCTAAACTTTGGGGTTATTTCTCTGAGGCAAGTGAGGCTTTGCTTTCTCTCTAGGGGTAGCTAGTTTCTCAGGCTGTGAAGAGACGTCTAGGTTTTTTAGGAACGTTCCACGGCTGCCTATAGTGTGTGTCGATAGGTTCAGGGTTGCGGTCAGTAAAGTTTCCCACATCCCCAGAGCTCGTCCTAATATTCCGGTTTACCCATCAGGTCAGTTTTTGCGATCCTAACCACCAGGATCATAACAGCCATGCACATGGTCAAGCAGTCCAGTGCCAGAGGCAGCAAAGCAACCCCAACACATCAGGGAACCTCCGCCATGTTTGACTGTAGGGACCGTGTTCTTTTCTTTGAATGCCTCTTTTTTTCTCCTGTAAACTCTATGTTGATGCCTTTGCCCAAAAAGCTCTACTTTTGTCTCATCTGACCAGAGAACATTCTTCCAAAACGTTTTAGGCTTTTTCAGGTAAGTTTTGGCAAACACCAGCCTGGCTTTTTTATGTCTCGGGGTAAGAAGTGGGGTATTCCTGGGTTTCCTACCATACAGTCCCTTTTCATTCAGACGCCGACGGATAGTACGGATTGACACTGTTGTACCCTCAGACTGCAGGGCAGCTTGAACTTGTTTGGATGTTAGTCGAGGTTCTTTATCCAACATCCACACAATCTTGCGTTGAAATCTCTTGTCAATTTTTCTTTTCCGTCCACATCTAGGGAGGTTAGCCACAGTGCCATGGGCTTTAAACTTCTTGATGACAGAGGTTAAGTCAACTATAATCCATGTCAACTGGCTGCAAGTGTGATTTAGTTATTGCCAACACCTGCTAGGTGCCACAGGTAAGTTACAGGTGCTATTAATTACACAAATTAGAGAAGCATCACATGATTTTTCGAACAGTGCCAATACTTTTGTCCACCCCTTTTTTTATGTTTCGTGTGGAATTATATCCAATTTGGCTTTAGAACAATTCTTTTTGTGTTTTTTTCATTTAAGACAAATTAAATGAAGATAATAATAACTAGAGTAATTTTTGTTTGGAATCATGTTCAGGAAGAAACTGAGTATTATCTGACAGAATTGCAGGGGTGTGAATACTTTTGGCCATGACTGTATACTATGTGGCTGTGTTATATACTATTTGGGGTATATTATATTCTATGGGGAGACTGTGTTATATACTATGCTCCCTCTCCCATCATTCCCCAATCTGCCTCTGACACTGCGGGTGCATGATGACGTCATTGCGCACTCACTGTGTGCCAGGCAGTCCAGCCGCTGAGACAGGAGCAGGGAGCAGCGCAGGCATGAGGAGAGGTGAGGTGTGTGTGGTTTATTTTACTATAACAGTGAATACTGGACTGTGGGGCCATTCTAGGGGAGATGTGAGCTGTGCTATATACTATGTGGGCTGTGTTATATACTATGTGGGCTGTGCTATATACTGCGGGCTGTGTTATATACTATGCAGGCTGTGCTATATACTATGCGGGCTGTGTTATATACTATGTGGGCTGTGTTATATACTATGTGGGCTGTGCTATATACTATGTGAGCTGTGCTATATACTATATGGGCTGTGCTATATACTATGTGGGCTGTGCTATATAATATGCGGGCTGTACTATATACTATGTGGTCTGTGCTATATACTATGTGAGGTATATTATATTTTATGGGGGAGGCTGTGTTATATACTATGTGGCTGTGTTATATACTATTTGGGGTATATTATATTATATGGGGAGGCTGTGTTATATACTATGTGGCTGTGCTATATACTATTTGTGTGAATCACTAGAGACTGTGAGGTCAGGATCTCTAATCTGCACAGGAACCTGCACAGGAACCGGCAGGATCAGTTGCAGCTTTCAGTTTGTTACCTTTTTTTCCGAGTGAGTTGCTATACTATCATAAAAACCTGGCAGGGGCCTCTACACACTGAAAGGAGCTGTGTAGTACAGCTCTATTCAATTTTTACATGTGAGAGATGCTGGAAGGAAAATCAACTTCCTCACCAAACAGATTTTGCAGGATACATCACCAATATCATATGCCCAGAGAACTTCTTTAACCCCTTCCCGACATTTGACGTACTATCCCGTCGAGGTGGGGTGGGCCCGTATGACCGCCGACGGGATAGTACGTCATCACCGATCAGCGGCGCTCACGGGGGGAGCGCGGCCGATCGCGGCCGGGTGTCAGCTGCATATCGCAGCTGACATCCGGCACTATGTGCCAGGAGCGGTCACGGACCGCCCCCGGCACATTAACCCCCGGCACACCGCGATCAAACATGATCGCAGTGTACCGGCGGTATAGGGAAGCATCGCGCAGGGAGGGGGCTCCCTGCGGGCTTCCCTGAGACCCCCGGAGCAACGCGATGTGATCGCGTTGCTGCGAGGGTCTCCTACCTCCTTCCTGGCTGCAGGTCCCGGATCCAAGATGGCCGCGGCATCCGGGTCCTGCAGGGAAGGAGGTGGCTTACCGAGTGTCTGCTCAGAGCAGACACTTGGTAAGCCTGCAGCCCTGCACAGCAGATCGTCGATCTGGCAGAGTGCTGTGCACACTGCCAGATCAATGATCTGTGATGTCCCCCCCTGGGACAAAGTAAAAAAGTTAAAAAAAAATTTTTCCACATGTGTAAAAAAAAAAAAAAAAAAAATCCTAAATAAATAATAAAAAAAATATATATATTATTCCCATAAATACATTTCTTTATCTAAATAAAAAAAACAAAACAATAAAAGTACACATATTTAGTATCGCCGCGTCCGTAACGACCCAACCTATAAAACTGCCCCACTAGTTAACCCCTTCAGTAAACACCGTAAGAAAAAAAAAAAAAAAACGAGGCAAAAAACAACGCTTTATTACCATACCGCCGAACAAAAAGTGGAATAACACGCGATCAAAAAGACTGATATAAATATCCATGGTACCGCTGAAAACGTCATCTTGTCCCGCAAAAAACAAGCCGCCATACAACATTATCAGCAAAAAAATAAAAAAGTTATAGTCCTGAGAATAAAGCGATACGAAAATAATTATTTTTTCTATATTTTAGTTTTTATCGTATAAAAGCGCCAAAACATAAAAAAATGATATAAATGAGATATCGCTGTAATCGTACTGACCCGAAGAATAAAACTGCTTTATCAATTTTACCAAACGCGGAACGGTATAAACGCCTCCCCCAAAAGAAATTCATGAATAGCTGGTTTTTGGTCATTCTGCCTCACAAAAATCGGAATAAAAAGCGATCAAAAACGGTCACGTGTCCGAAAATGTTACCAATAAAAACGTCAACTCGTCCCGCAAAAAACAAGACCTCACATGACTCTGTGGAGCAAAATGTGGAAAAATTATAGGTCTCAAAATGTGGAGACGCAAAAACTTTTTTGCTATAAAAAGCGTCGCTGGTTTCACACTTGCGTTTTTGTCTGCAGCGTTTTTTGCACAAAAAAACGCATGCGTTTTTCCCTATATTTAACATTGAAAACGCATGCGTTTTTTTTGTACGCGTTTGGTCGCGTTTTCAAACGCATGCGTTTTTTTTCTGCATGCGTTCATTTTCAGAAATACAACCTGCAGTATTTTCTTGCGTTTTTAAGCACATGCGTTTGTTTGCGTTAAAAACGCATGCATTTAAACACAATGAAAAGCCACCCACCACCATCAAGGTGATAAAGGGATCCAAACCCTAACCCTAACTCTACCCCTAACCTCACCCCTAACCGTTTAATGAACATTTTCTGACAGTCATAGTGCCACGTATTTCAGTGCCACGTATTTCAGTGCCACGTATTTCAGTGCCACGTGTTTCAGTGCCACGTATTTCAGTGCCACGTATCACATATTTCAGTGCCACGTATCACGTATTTCAGTGCCACGTATCACGTATTTCAGTGCCACATATTTTAGTACCACGTATTTCAGTGCCACATATTTCAGTGCCACGTATTTCAGTGCCACGTATTTCAGTGCCACGTATTTCAGTGCCACGTATTTCAGTGCCACGTATTTTAGTGCCACGTATTTCAGTGCCACGTATCACGTATTTCAGTGCCACGTGTTTCAGTGCCACGTATTTAAGTGCCACGTATCACGTATTTCAGTGCCACGTATTTCAGTGCCACGTATTTCAGTGCCACGTATCACGTATTTCAGTGCCACGTATTTCAGTGCCACGTATTTCAGTGCCACGTATTTCAGTGCCACGTATTTCAGTGCCACGTATCACATATTTCAGTGCCACGTATTTCAGTGCCACGTATTTCAGTGCCACGTATTTCAGTGCCACGTATTTCAGTGCCACGTATTTCAGTGCCACGTATTTCAGTGCCACGTATCACGTATTTCAGTGCCACGTGTTTCAGTGCCACGTATTTAAGTGCCACGTATCACGTATTTCAGTGCCACGTATTTCAGTGCCACGTATTTCAGTGCCACGTATTTCAGTGCCACGTATTTCAGTGCCACGTATTTCAGTCACGTTTAGGGTTAGGGTTAGGGGTAGGGTTAGGGTTAGGGTTAGGGCTAGGGTTGGAGGTAAAGTTAGGGTTGGGGCTAAAGTTAGGGTTGGGGCTAAAGTTAGGGTTAGGGTTTGGATTACATTTACGTTTGGATTAGGGTTGGGATTAGAATTATGGGTGTGTCAGGGCTAGGGGTGTGGTTAGGGTTACCGTTGGGATTAGGGTTAGGGGTGTGTTTGGGTTAGGGTTTCAGGTAGAATTGGGGAGTTTCCACTGTCCAGGCACATCAGGGGCTCTACAAGCGCGACATGGCGTCCAATCTCAATTCCAGCCAATTCTGCGTTGAAAAAGTAAAACAGTGCTCCTTCCCTTCCGAGCTCTCCCGTGCGCCCAAAAAGGGGTTTACCCCAACATATGTGTTATCAGCGTACTCGGGACAAATTGAACAACAACTTCTGGGGTCCAAGTTCTCTTGTTATCCTTAGGAAAATAAAAATTTGGGGGGCTAAAAATCATTTTTGTGGGAAAAAAAAGATGTTTTATTTTCACGGCTCTGCGTTATAAACTGTAGTGAAACACTTGGGGGTTCAAAGTTCTCACAACACATCTAGATAAGTTCCTTGGGAGGTCTAGTTTCCAATATGGGGTCACTTGTGGGGGGTTTGTACTGTTTGGGTACATCAGGGGCTCTGCAAATGCAACGTGACGCCTGCAGACCAATCCATTTAAGGCTGCATTCCAAATGGCGCTCCTTCCCTTCCGAGCTCTGTCATGCACCCAAACAGTGGTTCCCCCCCACATATGGGGTATCAGCGTACTCAGGACAAATTGGACAACAACTTTTGGGGTCTAATTTATCCTGTTACCCTTGTGAAAATACAAAACTGGGGGCTAAAAAATCATTTTTGTGAAAAAAAAAAAGAATTTTTATTTTCACGGCTTTGCGCTATAAACTTTAGTGAAACACTTGGGGGTTCAAAGTTCTCAAAACACATCTAGATAAGTTCTTTGGGAGGTCTAGTTTCCAATATGGGGTCACTTGTGGGGGGTTTGTACTGTTTGGGTACATCAGGGGCTCTGCAAATGCAACGTGACGGCTGCTGACCAATCCATTTAAGTCTGCATTCCAAATGGCGCTCCTTCCCTTCCGAGCTCTGTCATGCGCCCAAACAGTGGTTCCCCCCCACATATGGGGTATCAGCGTACTCAGGACAAATTGGAAAACAAATTTTGGGGTCCAATTTATTCTGTTACCCTTGTAAAAATACAAAGCTGGGTGCTAAAAAATCATTTTTGAGAAAAAAAATAAAAATTATTTTCACGGCTCTGCGTTATAATCTGTAGTGAAACACTTGGGGGTTCAAAGCTCTCAAAACACATCTAGATAAGTTCCTTAGGGGGTCTACTTTCCAAAATGGTGTCACTTGTAGGGAGTTTCAATGTTTAGGCACATCAGGGGCTCTCCAAACGCAACATGGCGTCCCATCTCAATTCCAGTCAATTTTGCATTGAAAAGTCAAATGGCGCTCCTTCCCTTCCAAGCTCTGCCATGCGCCCAAACAATGGTTTACACCCACATATGGGGTATCAGCGTACTCAGGACAAATTGCACAACATTTTTTGGGGTCCAATTTCTTCTCTTACCCTTGGGAAAATAAAAAATTGGGGGCGAAAAGATCATTTTTGTGAAAAAATATGATTTTTTATTTTTACGGCTCTGCATTATAAACTTCTGTGAAGCACTTGGTGGGTCAAAGTGCTCACCACACATCAAGATAAGTTCCTTAGGGGGTCTACTTTCCAAAATGGTGTCACTTGTAGGGGGTTTCAGTGTTTAGGCACATCAGGGGCTCTCCAAACGCAACATGGCGTCCCATCTCAATTCCAGTCAATTTTGCATTGAAAAGTCAAATGGCGCTCCTTCCCTTCCAAGCTCTGCCATGCGCCCAAACAATGGTTTACACCCACATATGGGGTATCAGCGTACTCAGGACAAATTGCACAACATTTTTTGGGGTCCAATTTCTTCTCTTACCCTTGGGAAAATAAAAAATTGGGGGCAAAAAGATCATTTTTGTGAAAAAATATGATTTTTTATTTTTACGACTCTGCATTATAAACTTCTGTGAAGCACTTGGTGGGTCAAAGTGCTCACCACACATCTAGATAAGTTCCTTAGGGGGTCTACTTTCCAAAATGGTGTCACTTGTAGGGAGTTTCAATGTTTAGGCACATCAGGGGCTCTCCAAACGCAACATGGCGTCCCATCTCAATTCCAGTCAATTTTGCATTGAAAAGTCAAATGGCGCTCCTTCCCTTCCAAGCTCTGCCATGCGCCCAAACAATGGTTTACACCCACATATGGGGTATCAGCGTACTCAGGACAAATTGCACAACATTTTTTGGGGTCCAATTTCTTCTCTTACCCTTGGGAAAATAAAAAATTGGGGGCGAAAAGATCATTTTTGTGAAAAAATATGATTTTTTATTTTTACGGCTCTGCATTATAAACTTCTGTGAAGCACTTGGTGGGTCAAAGTGCTCACCACACATCTAGATAAGTTCCTTAGGGGGTCTACTTTCCAAAATGGTGTCACTTGTAGGGAGTTTCAATGTTTAGGCACATCAGGGGCTCTCCAAACGCAACATGGCGTCCCATCTCAATTCCAGTCAATTTTGCATTGAAAAGTCAAATGGCGCTCCTTCCCTTCCAAGCTCTGCCATGCGCCCAAACAATGGTTTACACCCACATATGGGGTATCATCGTACTCAGGACAAATTGCACAACATTTTTTGGGGTCCAATTTCTTCTCTTACCCTTGGGAAAATAAAAAATTGGGGGCAAAAAGATCATTTTTGTGAAAAAATATGATTTTTTATTTTTACGGCTCTGCATTATAAACTTCTGTGAAGCACTTGGTGGGTCAAAGTGCTCACCACACATCAAGATAAGTTCCTTAGGGGGTCTACTTTCCAAAATGGTGTCACTTGTAGGGGGTTTCAGTGTTTAGGCACATCAGGGGCTCTCCAAACGCAACATGGCGTCCCATCTCAATTCCAGTCAATTTTGCATTGAAAAGTCAAATGGCGCTCCTTTCCTTCCGAGCTCTGCCATACGCCCAAACAGTGGTTTACCCTCACATATGGGGTATCAGCGTACTCAGGACAAATTGTACAACAACTTTGGGGGTCCATTTTCTCCTGTTACCCTTGGTAAAATAAAACAAATTGGAGCTGAAATAAATTGTGTGTGAAAAAAAGTTAAATGCTCATTTTTATTTAAACATTCAAAAAATTCCTGTGAAACACCTGAAGGGTTAATAAACTTCTTGAATGTGGTTTTGAGCACCTTGAGGGGTGCAGTTTTTAGAATGGTGTCACACTTGAGTATTTTCTATCATATAGACCCCTCAAAATGACTTCAAATGAGATGTGGTCCCTAAAAAAAAATGGTGTTGTAAAAATGAGAAATTGCTGGTCAACTTTTAACCCTTATAACTCCGTCACAAAAAAAAATTTTGGTTCCAAAATTGTACTGATGTAAAGTAGACATGTGGGAAATGTTACTTATTAAGTATTTTGCGTGACATATGTCTGTGATTTAAGGGCATAAAAATTCAAAGTTAGAAAATTGCGAAATTTTCAAAATTTTCGCCAAATATTCGTTTTTTTCACAAATAAATGCAAGTTATATCGAATAAATTTTACCACTAACATGAAGTACAATATGTCACGAGAAAACAATGTCAGAATCGCCAAGATCCGTCAAAGCGTTCCAGAGTTATAGCCTCATAAAGGGACAGTGGTCAGAATTGTAAAAATTGGCCCGGTCATTAACGTGCAAACCACCCTTGGGGGTGAAGGGGTTAAAGGGAATCTGTCAGCAGAGTTTTTCCATATAATCTGAGAACAGTGAAAGTTAGGCACGGAAACATAGATTTCAGGGATGTTAAAACAATGAATGTTTTATTGCCAGGAGATTATCACTAACTGGATTACAGCTTGCCTGAGCCCTGCTCTGACCATGACCCCTTCTATTATAAGCAGCTCAGTGTCAGTAGACAGTGTACACAGAATTCTGTTTCATGCTACATCTAAAAACTCTTATGTCATAATGGCTGCACCCAGTAAACCAAGTGACACATTGATGGAATCAGGGTCTCTTTTCCTAAACTATACTGCTCTCTGATGAGGAAGCTTAAACCTGGTCCCTTTAAGTGTCTATTATACTACTATCAAATCAACAACTAAATAGCATGTTTCTGCATTAATAAAGCACTAGACTTGTTATTATGATTTTTAACTCAACCTCCCAGAATACTACAATTAATTTCTAATGGATTAAGATAATCTGAGAATTTTCACATGTAATAGTCTATTTAAAAAGTCTCCTTTTTGGTACATAGGACTCATGTAGGAAACCAAAGAAAACATTCTGGCCCAAAAATTTTTTAATTTGAGCTTTGTTAAAAAATATTTTAAATCAGTGAAATAGGCTGACCATGAATTCAGAGTACTGAGGTGTAAACAGTCAGCCAGCTGTTGGCACACGTACACTTATTGCGGATGCTGAAAAAGTCAGACATCCACCCAAACATATTGTCATCCATCCAAAAAAGGGACACTCTCCACCTGGTATCCATTTTTTTAGATGATCATCTGGGAAACACACCACGTTCTTCTTAAAGTTGATGTATGAGGGTAAGCTCCAAGTTTATGAAGTGTACCTTTTATGCTTGCACATTTGAAGTGAAAACTGGTAACCTACCACGTGTTTGGGTGTGGGAAGAAACGTGTAGAAGTACATACAATTTACATGCAAATATTGCCTGCTGAAAACTGAAGACCTTAGCAGAGCATTTAGCTGTGTAGCCATTATCCCACCAAGAAATCACAGAATATTGAAGAACTGTTGTATGTCCAACCTTCACCAACCATTACCTTCAATATCATCAGGCAGGACCTCTTCCCATTTTACCTCAAAACCACGATCAGTTTTTAAATTGTCAGTTGAGAATTTCAGGAAAAGCTTGTTGCTAGAGCTGATGATCACTGGAGGCTTAACAAATCCACAGTAACTGCCTGGAATGCCAAAACAGATTAAAGTGACATCCTGGATGCTGCATTATTAGCTAAATAAAGACAAATAGCCGCTCATATTAGGCAGGATGACAGGAGACAGTGATCCTTATAATATGTCTAAAATGTCCCAATAAAATCTAAGATAAGAAAATCCTTTAAAGGATTATTTCCCAACCTTAATCTATCCCACTTATTACTATAAAGCTAAATTGGTGGAGCAAAGAAACCCCAATTTGACACTAAGTACCTACAATGCAAAATATGGGCAAGTAAGATTTGTTTTTAGAATGTTAAGGGGTTTTCACACGAACATAGTATATTTTAATAGATCTTGGAATAATAATAAGTTCCACAATTGGATGTGTTAAAAAATGTTCCTGTGCTGAGATAATCTTATAAATGTGCCCCTGCTGTGTACTGTGTAATGGCTGTGTCTGACCGTGCAGGGACATGGGTTGATCATACCACAGCTCCTGGGCAGGGGAGGAAGGAAAAGAGTATACAGACAGGACAGAGGGGGGATCACAGCTGCTGGTTCTGTGAGGTAAAACATTGCTTAAAAACAGGCAGGGAAATGTTTTATCTCACAGAAAGTTGTGATCCCCTGCTGTAATATTTTTTCCTCTGCTGCTTAGGAGCTGTGGTATACTCAGACTATGTTTCTTCATGGTCTTCGTTTATAAAATTACCTCAGCATAAGAACATTTTTTAACACATCCAATTGTGGAACTTATTTTATATTCTAAAATGCACTTTCTTATGGGACAACCCCTTTAATTCTGCCAAACAGGTTTCACATTGTTTTTTAAACCATTTTTTTTACCTATCGTATCAAAGCTGTCCGATATTTCCAGCACGTCCCCAGTACATTGTCCTATTTCCCCATCCATAGCAAGATCGGTGAATGCCAGTTTTACAAGCCATCCTGGAGTCACCGAGATATTCCAGCTGCAAAGGAGATCAGTTGGGTAGGTATCAGGGTAATTCATGGAGTAAATAAAACCCTTGCGTCCTTCTTGTAGAGCATTACTTCCACACCCGGAATCTGCAGGAAACAACACAAAGAAATATGGTACACAATACATAGTTGGTGAATCAGGTTAATAGAAAACTGGATAAACATCATTGAAATGTGCTAACACTACATAGTAGGTAAAGGCTATATGCACTTCCACAATTCCTGTACTTTTTCAAGTTCAAAACCACACTACTGCTTTGTGTCTCAAGCGCTATGCAGCCCTATTTATCGTCATGGTAACAGACTGTAAACAATTTATTCTTTATTCAGCAGCCATTTTTCCTTCCTTCCATAATTCACTATGATTCTCTTTCCCTTTGCGCACTTTCTACTCTCATTGTGATTAGTTGGCAGTGTGGAATTTTCTTCCTACTTTTGTATTATATTACTATAGACATTTAATGAAAAAAGAAACCTATTGAAATAGGTTGATAGTTACCGATGTAAGATGGGCTTTCTGTCGGAATAGCGTCCCCTTCAAATGCAATGTATTTAGCATGGAATGATCCTCGCCCACCCTGTTCATTTGCTTTGAAACGAACCAACAATGAATTTGATGTTGCAAGAACAGGAGCTGGGATTTCTTTTCCACAAAACTGCCCTGTAGCAAAAACAACAACATTGTACAAAGTGAAGAATTAATAGAGAAAAAAAAGTGTCAAGGTATTTAGCGAACTGATGGCAGAGAATAGCTACAGAAATGTAGTTTGCTGTGATTACGGTAGTTCCCCTCCATATTTCAGTGTGCATTGTGACTAGTCCTTTTATTAGCACTCATAAGAAATATGGTAGCCTCTAAGAAAATACTTGGGTCGCTTGATTAACATAATGTTCAGCCAACTAACTCCTGTTATATTTCCATCTTACTGTACAGTTGTAAAATAGAAATATAAGAGCATACAGATGTCATTTCAGGATCTCCAGCTTGGTTTCCCCTCCACGAGACAATAAGGGGGGACTCTACCTGGTGGACCTAGATTTCTATAGCTCATGAAATGGTTTGCATAGTATATCATTTCCATGCAGCAATAAGTAGGTCGCAGAAAGTCCTACCTTTAGTCCTATCTTTAGAGGACAGATTGTGGTTCTGAAGGTCATGGACAACTATCTATGTATGGACATTTATAAAGCGTATACGGTCAATCACTGAGTAACTATGTTCAACTCCTAACCACAGAATTGATAAAGGTTTAAATGAAGGAAAATATAAGTCATACTGAATCTTTCTAAAGAAAAAATATGCATATCGATCTGCTCAGCTATTGCCTCAGTCTGCTCTTGTTTATTGGAAAGGGAGAAGAGCGTCAGAATCGGAGGCATTCAGGGATTTTTACAAGTAGAGTTAGCGAATATGTTCGGAATTGGTCGCCGAATCTGAATTTGCCATATTTCTGCCAAATTGGTACCCTATTGGTGCTGAATTTATGTTTGATGATCAGTCCCGAACATATTCGTTTATATCTGCTCCCATTGACACCAATGACGTTCGGCTGTGTTCAGCGAATATTGCAAAAACAATATTCGCTGCCAATCGTAATTGGACCTGAATTTTGAAAAAATTGCTCATCTCTTTTTACAAGATGTCTAGCTCAATTTTTTGGAGCAAGTGAAATGTCCACTTTAATTTATTGCTGCAATAGAAGAAACATACCCAATTTCTGAGATCCTTTTCCATCACCATCATAAATTTCAACCACTTCATTACAACCAGCAAGTCCTGGAAGTTCTAAGTCAAATTTTGTAAAGGACAGTTTTACTCTGGAACCAGCATTAACTGATATTTTCCACTGCAAGATAAGTAAAAAAAATCTACATAAAGGAAGTACAGATGTTTTTTGACCTGTTATCCTGTTATAAAACTTGCGGTACGTAACTTATTTGTTGCAGATTTTCAATGTGGAACTTACATTGAAATTCCTCCACAGAATACAAAATAAGGGTTCGCTCACATCTGTGTATAAAAACGCAGAGTACAAAGGGATAAAAAGATCGTAGTGCACTCCCACCAATGTTATTCAAAAAGGCAGTGTCATCTCCTTTTTTTTTTTCCTCAGCTGGAATTGAGTTGAGGAAAAAATTGCAGCTTGTTGGAAATGGCCATGTAGAATGGCCGAGACTCACCAATGCAAGTCAATGGGTGTGAGAAAAAAAACGGATTGCACACAGACCATGCGTATGCCATCCGATTTTTTTTCTCGCACACACTTCTCAAATGATCTCATTCGCAAAAGGATTCCTACAAAATGGAGGCACAGAGATTTTATACAAAAGGTATGGACGTCATCAACATTTCAGATGCTTTACGTAGATAACGTTAGTTTAGCGTCTAAAAACCTGCTGATAGGTCCCTTTTAAAGTTCTAAAATGTTCATGATTTTACTCCCCTCTCCCAGACATGCCTCTACAGTGAATGAGAAAGAAACTGCACACCAAAAGGTATGGAGAGACCATTAATTAACATTTATTCAACATATCTCATATCCATAGATTACACAGTCATCAGTACAGCAAAAACATAATGTTTTGGATAAATACCCTTCATCAGATAAGTCTATTGTAGCAAAGGCACTCAAAATTAGGTCAAGAATTTGGGCTGGGCTTCTCCAGAGCAAAAAACCGTGACCAAGTATTGGGTACAGTGAGTGGTATGTGTGTGTGTGCGCGCCCTATACAAATTAAAGGTGTGGTGCGCCACCTACTCTATTGATTATTGCCTCTATTTACAGCTGTATGCCCCACTGTTACAAGATATAATATAGTGCTGCCATTTCTCCCTTACTTTACGGGCTACACAGCTCTGCTGCTCATTGAAATTGCTTTGCTGCTATACTAGACATCATTCTGCTAGTAGACATAGCTCTCCTACATTGCAGGATCTGCTGCTCAGCATGTGAAACATGATCCCTCTGTACACAGAAATGAGGGGGATTGCCAGGAAGCAGCAGAGAGAGATAGCTGGAAGATGGCTATATGTGATGCCATGTGCTAGAGTTTAGCGAGAGAAGGTAGATGATCATGTGTTTAGAGAAAAGGACATCCTACAGAGAGACAAAGACCAGGGGCATGGTCATATGATTGTGTGAAAGACTGTCTTACACAGTTACACAGGTAGCTTTCTACAGACAGTTCATAAGTAAGTGATTAATCATACTACATTAAACCATTTGTACAGAATTGTAAGCCCCCAATAACAGCACTGGATGACACCATACACAAGCCTAAGGCAAGTTATTACTTCCCATCAGTTGGGAAAAGCACCCATGCCAAGCATTTGTCTATGAGTATAATTATGTGTAGCTATATGAATTATTATAAGATAATAATATGTTATATTGGATCTTCACTTCTACTTCAGTGATCAATTGACCTTACACAACAGTTTGTTGGGTGTTTCATCCTAAGTGATAATTAAGTTAATAAACAGTCATTGATGCCAGAATTGCAAGCTTTGAGTGACTTGACAGTAATTGTAGCCTTATTTTCATATTTAGCAGTTAAAGCCGCACCTGGCAATAATTCCCAATCCAAATAAAGCAAGCTAATACTGTGCTTCATGGAAATCCTTCATCACACTGAAATGGAGAGAAGTAATTACCTGGTACAGGTCATAATTCTTGTTGTTGTACGTGCTTGGGGACTGGAACTCTCCGGTGTTACCCTCTAAATATCCTCCACCTCCCACAATGTCTGCAAAAAATAGATTTTGAAAATATTCTTAATCACTGTCATAAAAAGGTTGGACATTTTCTTTTATCGGAGTACTTGCACTACTATTTTTAATACATTCACTGAATACAGATTTTATCCATGAACTGGGAATTTGGAGAATGACTGATCAGTCCTGGTGGAGAAAGAAGCAGATGTCTCTGATAAGATCTATTACAAAGATTCCTATTTTCACATTTGTTCTTGACTTATGAAAATGATGGTTAATATTTTAATATTTTTAGTTCTTTGTTTTTTTTCTGAGCAAATATGTTGCCTAAAGCATTATTCACTACTAAGAAACCCGCTGAAATGGATTATGCTTAGCATTAGCAGACAGCGTGAGCATGAGAGCCTTACCTAGTTAATATAGTCATGATTAAAGGTTTCATTCAATGTAATAAACTAGGAGCAGTTTTAGGCACAGGTCCTGGATACCATTTATAACAGACTGAGGAGTGCTAATTAATCTTTCTGTGAAGTAGGTAGCAGTATACAACACCATTTACTGCATGGCGCATTTATCAGCAGCATGGGAACACAGGTATTTCACAGGAGATGAAGACAATTCTCCCTGCAGTGCTATCTATTTACCTTTCTGTCGCTACATTATTTTTAGTCTTATTTTATTGCTCTGATAGGTTTGTACTTTTTATTATTTCAATTTTTTTTTAGAGGGAGAGGGTTTTTTTCTTACAGAGAAGAAAACTAGGAAGAATAAAAAACACCTCTCCTGAAAAAACCCCATAAACAATCATAAAATCGTCACAAATAAGAAATATTAGTTGTCATAGCTCAAATGCTATTTAGATACAGCAATCATTTTGATTGTATCCTATTAAAAACAAGACTCCAATCAAAAATAATGATATTTTATTAATTCAAAATGTAATTTGAAAGTCCCACTCCTCTACAATGTAAAAATGTAATAATCTCATAATTGGACAAAGTGCTTAGTGCGGTATGCAATGTAAACCACTATGTTGCAGCATGTTTATATATTAATTCTACATTAGTTCTTGTGGTTCTTGTCCTTAGTATTGATAAGCTGCACTCTTCTCACACTGTGATATTCAGCATACTTTGTTTTGGCTGACCATCTTGGAGTCCTAGACTTTCTTCCACATGGTTGATTATTATATAATCTCTTCATTGTGTGCAAGAGTGTCACTTCCATTTGTGATTTTTTTTCATTAAGCCTTTTATTTTAGGTTCATAGTATTAGTCTGGGTGTGTTAAACTCATTTTCACAGAGGAACACATCAGCATCTTGGTTTTCTTCAAAGGGCCACTTTTAATTGTAAGTGCTTATGTAGATGTCCGTTCAACAGGGTACGACCACGGACTGTAATGCACAGATTGGCCTGGGGCTATAAGACAGCTGTCCCTGAGTAGTAGGGCTATAAGACAGCTGTATCTGGGTAGAAGGGTTTTGACAGTTGTCCTTGGGTAGTAGTGCTAAGTGCACTGTCACTGGGTAGTAGGGCTAGGAGAGCTGTCCCTGGGTAGTGGGGCTAAGAATGCTGGCCTCAGGATAGTAGAGATATAAGACATCTGTATCTGGGTAGTAGAGCTGTACTACATCTGTTCCTGAGTAGTAGGGCTAAGGCAACTGTTCTTGGATAGTAAGACTAAGAGCGCTGTCCTCTGGTTATTGTGGCTAAGAGTGCTGTCCCCGGGCAGTAGGGCTAAGAGAACTGTCCTTGAGTAGTAGGGTTAAGACCGCTGTCCTGGAGTACTAGAGCTAAGAGAGCAGTCCCTGGGTAGTAGGGTTAAGACTGGTGTCCTTGAGTACTAGGGCTAAGAGACTGGATAGTAGGGCTTAGAGAGCTGTCCTTGGTTAGTAGGGTTAAGACCAGTGTCCCTGAGTACTAGAGCTAAGAGAGCTGTCCCCAGGTAGCAGCGCTAATAGAGCTGTCTTTAGGTTGTAGGACTGAGAGCTGTCTTCTGGGTAGTGGGGCTAACAGCTGTTCCTGAATAGTCTTGGCAAGACAGCTGTCCTTGGGCAGTATGGCTCAGAGCGCTGGCCTCTGGGTAGTAGGGCTATAAGACAGCTGTATTTAAGTGGCAGAGCTATAAGAGAGCTGTCCCTGAGCACTAGGACTAAGAGAGCTGTCCTCTGGGTAGTAGGGCTAAGAGAGCTGTACCTGAGTAGTAGGGCTTAGAGAGCTGGTTGCATTCACTTTTTGTGCTAGCTGACTGTGTTCACTCAGTTCACTTTTATGCTTGTTGACTGTGTTCACTTTTTGTGCCATCTGATTGCATTCACTTGGTTTCATACATGACACCCATTTCTTGTGCTGGAGCTGCCCCCTCTTCTAAGCACTAGCTGCATCCACTCAGATTCAAAGATAGCACCAGCTCCATGTGCTGGCTTCGTCCTCTGTGTTGACGTAGAAAGCCATTACTTAGTAGAGGGTGTGGAGCCAGAACAGGGGGCAGGTTCCACCTTAGATTTTCAGCTTTGGCGCACACTTCCACACTGCTCTGACCCGCTCTCCATATGGAGGAAGTGGAGAGCCAGTCCTTCTGTGTCCTATAGTCGTGAGCCACATAAAATATGTCGGCCCGGGCCTTGAGTTTGACACTTTTGTTAGTTGCATATTCACAACCACCCCACAATGAATATTGAATGTATACATGTTTCAGTAGCTTTTCATGCAGTGACACAGTGGCTTACATTGCACTACGCATTTTGCTCCAATTATGAGATTATTATCTTTTTTTGTGATTTGGCAAATAGAATCACAAATTGTTAAAATTCGCCATTGAATTGATTTGCTCATCTTTACCTGCTAACTTTGCAGTATATGATTGTTTGTGTTCTTCCAGTTCTACCGTCACAAATCTGTGTGCAGCAGATAACCACATAATTGCCTGCATGGGCTACGATTGGTTGCTAATGCCTAGAGGACCAACTGATAACTGTAACTATATCTAAAAAATCAATAGACATGTTCTATGCAGTTACTTTTCTGCTTGCAAACAAAATCTACTTAAAAGCAAATATAAAAGAAAAGAAGAAGCTGTTTACTCACCTGCTATGTTTTGGGGATCTATAGCTTCATATTTGGCATGAAATCCTTTGTCATTGTTTTTACTATTAGTGATAAATGTCACAAAAATTCTGTTCCCGGCTGAAACTAGCGGCTTAGGAACAGTGTGTCCACAGTATGTACCTGATAAGAAAAATTTTAATATAGCAGTGCAGCTTTATCAATATATACACAAAGTCCAGTGAATTGTCTTAGACTGGTTCACACGGAGGCAGGTGAATCTCCCAGTGGGCCGCTGTGCGAGAATGCCCCCCATCTCTTTGTATTTAACAATATACCCAGTTTAATATTACATAGAAAGATAGCTACATTTACAGTACCTTGAAAAAGTATTCATACTCCCTGAGCATTTCACATTTGTTCTCTTTGCAACCACAAACTTAAATGTATTTTATTGGAATTTTATGTGATATACCAACACAAAGTAGCAAGTACTTGTGAAGTGTAAAGGAAATGATACATGGTTTCCTAATTATTTTAGAAATATAAATCTGAAGATTTTGACCTGCATTTCAATTCAGCTCCCTGAGTCACTACTACTAGGACCACCTGTGATGAACCCGCACCTCGCCACCCCGCCTGACGTCACTATTATGTCAGACGGGTCACGTAATGTGGTCTCCCCACTTTCACCAATGTGATGTTCCATACGCCCTGGCGACGCTTAAGGTCAACATGGTACAGTTTTACACAGACGCCCCCTATCCACACGGGCCCAGGGAGGCAAGGGGAGTGAGAGGATGTGCTCCATATAGTCAATGGCACAACACTCGCTCACAATCCTGACAGGCCATTTTCACTAGCACCAATGCAAAAAAGCGCTGTCAGCCCAATACTACTGCTAGCAGTTCCTCGTTAGATATAAGCCGGGTCCGTTAACTGGATTATATCGGGCCAGAAACCAACCCTGGTAGCATGAAAAGTTTAACCAAAAACGGATGTGTGGATTCATGGATTGAGATAAAAGAGAAGCTCAAGGTTAAATTATATATTTAATTGCCTTAAAGGTACACTAGACTATACACTATAGAAACGATGGTTACACATATACAATGGACAGATATGCAAATACAGATAGTGGTAGGATAAAAGATGTAAGCAGAATACATGTCAATTACCAGGTTGATGTTCAACTGTGTGTTCTGGGCCACAGAGGACATGGGCTGCTAGCTGTCTCCTTGGTCCATTCTCAGCACGTTCTTCAATGCGGCCCTCACTTTCAAAGTGACCAGCAAGCATACCAGAGAGAGCAACCAAATGCCCATACACTAGGCTTTATCCCCTTTGGGTCACTCCCCTCCTGCCATCTGGGCTGAATATAAATCCCTTCCTCTTGCTTCTGCAACTATAAACTCCAAAAACTCAAGATGGGTCATAATTCCTTAATTGACGGTCCTAGCGAGGCTGTATTGGTGTCATCAGATCCAGCAGGGTCCCTGCAATGTGATAAGACCAAACACAGCTTTGCTATCTGGTTTCTACTAGCTGTTCTATGTATCTCCATATGCCTGAGGGCTAGATTGGGTCAAAACCCAAGAGGGCATTCAACGTGTTCTGGAGATCTTGGAAATATACACGATGTATGGCTAGGATGTATAATCATGTTTCTAGAATCTTCCTTGGCAGCTTCAGCATGGCTCTATATTGCAAGCAGCCTTTGTCCTGCTCTGAGCTGAATCAACATATGAGATCTGTCACTCACAACTTTTGAGGCTTGACCCTCCCTGCTGAGCTAGCTGCACACTGAAGGGTTTTTTATAATCCCATGCCACCAAGGATAGAAATTATTGACATGAAATTATATCTCCATATTCTTCACACCACCTTTCACTGCAATGAATGCAGCAAGTCTTTTGGGATATGTCTCTATCAGCTTTGCCCATTCTTTTTTGCAAACTGACTCTAGCTCAGTAAAAATGAATGTACAGCTTCTGTGATCCGCAATTTTTAGGTCTTACCACAGATTCTCATTGGGATTTAGGTTTGATTTTGACTGGGCCATTAAAAGACATGAATGTTCTTTGATTTAAACCATTCCATTTTAAAGTAGCTCTTACAGTATATTTAGGGTTGTACTCCTGATGGAAGGTGAACATATGCCTTATTCTTATGTCTTTTACAGCCTCTAACATGTTTTCCTCTAGGATTGTCCTGTAATTATCTCCATCCAGCATAATGCTGCCACCACTATGTTCGATGGTGGGCATGGTGTTTTCCTGGTAATGTGCAGTGTTAGTTTTCTGCCACACATAGCGTTTTTCCTTCAGTTCAAAAAGTTCTACTTTGGTCTCATGTGACCAGAGCTCCATCTTCCATATGTGTTGGCTCTTTGCAAAACTGCAAAAAGGATTTTTCAAAAATGGCTTTCTTCTTGCCACTCTTCCATTAACCCCTTTCCGACATTGGGAGTAATAGTATGCCCATGTCGGAATCCTTCCCTTGGGAGGTATTAAAAATGGATCCCGATTTAAATTTGCACTGAAGCTTTTTCCCATATCAAACTAATACTGGAAGTGTAGCAGCTCTGACATTAGACTAATAGCTGAGATTGGTGCACCTTTCTTATTCTGGTATGTTAATATATTGTTTATTTATATTTTATATATTAATTTTTCAAGTTGACAACCACTTTACTTTGTCTATACTTTTTAAGGTGACAAGCCCTTTAATCTGTCTTTAGAAAACCTCTAGTGGTGACTGCATGCAGAAACAATTTTACAAGGTGACTTTATTTCTTTGTAAAGGTAAGTAGGGGACTTAGAGCTCTGTAAAAGAAAAATTGAGCTCTTTATCCTTTAAATATACACAGCAGATAAATACATAGAAACACAATTTTGGGACTTTTTAACAATAAATTTGACAAATACAATTGTCATTTTTGAAATAATTGTTCACTCTACATACCCAAAATGCCAACGTTATCTTCTATGGTGACATGATCTTCACTACAAGATGTGCTGGTTTCTACATGCAAATCCTCGAACCAGAAATGGACAACCTGCAAAGTGATGTTTGTAAACCAAGTTCGGTTATTTCATATTAGTAATCCTTGTGCTTGCCTAGACATGATGGTGGCATATTGGCGTTACTTTAATTAGTGATTTAAAAATGTATGATAAAATATCGGGGTCAGTGAAAAACAGGATTATTTACTGTGAAATGTCTGCAACACCATTCCAGGCCTGGTACCACTTACTTTATTATCAGGAACTGTGATCTCCCATGCACACGATTTACTGTTCTCATAATTTGATGGATAGTTTAAACTGGAAACAGATCCTGAGGATCCAGAGAGATGATATATGGAACTGCAACCTGCTGAAACTTTGGAGAAAATATCATTACTTTCAATTATTTCTTTAGAAAAACCTTTGCAGAAATACTGTACAAAAACGACCAAAAATCACAGCCAAATTATACAAGAAGTAGCTACTGTTACCTTGGTTGTTGTAATGAAAACTAGTGTATATATATTCAATATACAGGAAATTACAAATAATGAAAAAGGAACACAAAAGTTGAGTTTGTATGTCCATCTATAGTATGTCTCCTCTGAAACTCCCGAAATATACCTTATTCAGTGAGCAATTCTCATCCACCATTGGTGGCTCTGTGCTAACTCAGTATGACCCACACAAGGTCCAAAGCAGTAGAAATGCTAAAAATTCCCAGGCACCAGAGAATTTGTATTTGGATAAAACGTAGATTTTATTCTATCCCTAAAATAACAGCGAAAATACAAAAATGAGGTAGGTGATGCAACGTTTTGGCCATAATAGGTTTCTGTGAGGATTCATACAGTAACTGCAGAATTCAGTGTAAAGCCTGGACAACTCCTTTAAGAACTGAGGGAATGCTTTTATTTTTAAAGGTCTTTTCTTTTATGGGAATCTCTCAGGGCTTCACTAATGGGCAACCTCATTCTCATGTGCTTTAAACATAATTGACAATTGGAGGAAGTCAGGAAGCAGCAGCAGCTCTCTTCCGGATGCCAGTTATGTCTGAAGTAAGCAAGAGTGAGGTGGTCTTTTAGCAGACCCTGATTGGCTGTGGGGCTCACGTGAGATAACATCACACGAACCCTAGGAGACTATGTGCCAATGTCACTGGGACAGCCCGGCGCCGGAAATGAGTACAGGAATTTTTCATTTTACATACCAAGTAAGAAGGGGTTGTCCAAGTTGTGGACTACCTGTTTAATGATGAGAGACTCAAACTTTTCTACATATTTAGAACTGGAAAAGTGGTAACTGATGTGAATATTCTACAGGTATCAGTATTGAAATATCTTGTGTGTTTGCATAGGTTAAAATGAAAAAGTAAATTATTTTATGGCTATATGAAGTAAGGCAGGGGATTTGGAGAATTATCGGGCTATGTCCATGCAGAGGATTTTGAGGAATAAATATGAGTTTTTTGAGAGGAAACTGCGCCTGTTTTGCAGGAGCTTTTCTCTTTCTAAAGTGATTCCTGAAGCTTTTCTGGAAAAGGTTTTTTAAGCGAATTTTGCAGTCTTTTGTTTTAGCACTTTCCAGTTTATAGAGATAATTCCTTTAGGATCTGCTTCAAAGAAGCGACATGCAAATTCTTCCTTGAAGGTGCTTTTCAAAACCTATTTAGAAAAAAAGTAAACAGAAAACTGCTCATATGACTAGCGTTTTTTAAGCATTTTTGAGGAATATATTGCAGCTGATCTGCTAAAAAATTTTAAAGTTTTTTTGGGACCAGTTTTCAGATATAACACTCAAAAAGACACCCAAGCATCTTCCAGGTGTTTCTTCTACACTTCTCATTTACTTCTATTGTAAAGTACAGGTGCTTCTCACAAACTTATAATATCATCAAAATGTTAATTTATTGCAGTTCTTCAATACAAAAAGTGAAACTCATATATTATATAGAGTCATTACAAGCAAAGTGATCTATTTCAGCAAATGAAATGCAAAATTTACTTTCCTTGTGGAGTGTGTCAATGACTGCCTTCTGGACATCTGTCAAGTCAGCAGTCCTCCCCATGATTGTGGAGCCTACTGAAACAGACTAAGGGACCTTTTTAAACATTAAGGAAGCCTTTGCACGTGTTTTTTTTTTTATTTTTCAAATTTTTTGAGATAATGACTTTGGGGTTTTCGCTGGCTGTAAGCCATAATCATCAACATTAATGGAAATAAACACTTGAAATAAATCACTCTGTAATGACTCTATATAATATATGAGTTTCACTTTTTGTATTGAAGAACTGAAATAAATTAACTTTTTGATGATACAGTGGGTACGGAAAGTATTCAGACCCCTTTAAATTTTTCACTCTTTGTTTCATTGCAGCCATTCGGTTAATTCAAAAAAGTAAAAATTTTTCTCATTAGTCTACACTCTGAAAAAAACAGAAATGTAGAAATTTTTGCAACTTTATTAAAATAGAAAAACTGAAATATCACATGATCATAAGTATTCAGACTCTGCTCAGTTTTGAGTAGAAACAACTTTTTGAGCTAGTACAGCCATGAGTCTTCTTGGGAATGATGCAACAAGTTTTTCAAACCTGGATTTGGGGATCCTCTGCCATTTTTCCTTGCAGATCCTTTCCATTTCCATCAGGTTGGATGGTGAACGTTGGTGGACAGCCATTTTCAGGTCTCTCCAGAAATAATCAATTGGGTTTAGGTCAGGGCTCTGTCTAGGCCAGTCAAGAATGGTCACAGAGTTGTTCTGAAGCCACTCCTTTATTATTTTAGCTGTGTGCTTAGGGTCATTGTCTTGTTGAAAGGTGAACCTTCATCTAAGTCTGTGGTCAAGAGCACTCTGGAAGAGGTTTTCATCCACGATATCTCTGTACTTGGTGGCACTCATGTTTTCTTCAATGACAACCAGTCGACCTGTCCCTGCAGCTGAAAAACACCCCCATAGCATGATACTGCCACCACCACTATGTTTCACTGTTGGGATTGTATTGGACAGATGATGAGCAGTGCTTGGTTTTTTCCACACATACCACTTAGAATTATCACCAAAAAGGTCTATCTTCATCTCATCAGACCAGAGAATCTTATTTCTTATAGTCTGGGAGTCCTTCATGTGTTGCACTGAGGAGAGGCTTCCATCGTGCCACTCTGCCATAAAGGCCTGACTGGTGGAGGGCTGCAGTGATAGTTGACTTTGTGGAACTTTCTCCCATCTCCCTACTACATCTCTGGAGCTCAGCCACAGTGATCTTGGGGATCTTCTTTACCTCTCTCATCAAGGCTCTTCTCCCACAATTGCTCAGTTTGACTGGATGGCTAGGTCTAGGAAGACTTCTGGTGTTCCCAAACTTCTTCCATTTAAGGATTATGGAGGCCACTTAGGATCCTTGAGTACTGCAGAAATTCTGTTGTAACCTGGCCAGATCTGTGCCTTGCCACAATTCTGTCTCTAAGCTCCTTGGCCAGTTCCTTTGACCTCATGATTCTCATTTGGTCTGACATGCACTGTTAGCTGTGAGGTCTTATATAGACAGGTGTGTGCCTTTCCAAATCAAGTCCAATCAGTTTAATTAAACACAGCTGGACTCCAATGAAGGAGTAGAACCATCTCAAGGAGGATCACAAGGAAATGGACAGCATGGGACTCAAATATGAGTTTCTGAGCAAAGGGTCTGAATACTTATGACCATCTGATATTCCAGTTTTTCTTTTTTATTAAATTTGAAAACATTTCTACATTTCTGGTTTTTTTTTCAGTCAAGATGGGGTACAGAGTGTACATTAATGTGAAAAAATGAACCTTTTTGAATATATCAATTGTCTGCAATGAAACAAAGAGAGAAAAATTTAAAGGGGTCTGAATACTTTCCGTACCCACTGCTTTCTAATTTTGTGAGAAGCACCTGTATGTAGCCGCTTCACAGAGAAAAATGTCTGAAAAATGGTCAACTCACCTATTTTAGCTGCTTGTTTTTGTTTTGTTTTTTTTTTTTTAAATCTGAAGTGGTTAAAAAATGGCCCAAAGCCTGAATATATGAATAACAGAATGTTTTACAATAGAGCTTCAACCTCTTACAATGTTATATTATGAATTTAATCATCACAAAGTAATAGGTGTATATGAAAGAGGTTGTTCAGTTAATCATTTGTTTTTAAATATTGCCGAGTGGCATAACAAACTGTCAATTTTGTTGGGCAATTGCTGTGGCCAGTGATTGGCTGAATGGCCACTTAAGCAGAGTTTAGCATTGAACCAGGGAGCTTTGGAACTGTAAGGTCTTAGAAGCTGTGAAGATCATTATTACTACTTTGTTTTTTATTTTCTGTATACATTTGGAGAATTAAAAAAAAATTGGTTGGCCTAAAACAGCAACTCAACAAACAACTTAAATATAATTCTATACTTCTGAAACCATTAAAGCACCACTTCAGGACTTTTTTTAAAATTTTTACTGCTGGGGTGGTGTCACTAATCTAAGTTCCCAGTCTCTAGTGTCAAAGCAATGTTATGACTGCCAAAGCACATTCACACAGGTAATGTACAAACCAGGGAAAGTAACACCTGAACCCTACAGGTCCCTGTTTAGACTAGGTAAAGCCCTTCTCTAACCCTGGTCTGTCCCTGCCTGACTGTGATGGCTGGCACCCTAAGAAAGCGCAATGGCGCCCCCACTCGACGGCGGCTTACCCTGAATGTCCTTACCATCTTCTAGGATAGCTGGAGTAGCAGTTCTCCAAGGAATAAATGAATCAAACACAAAACAACTGCAGCCAACACAAACTACAGCCAAGTGAATGAGCTCTGTGGAGTCTCCACGATGTCCGGAATGTGGTCTGTGCGGCAATTCCCAAGATGGAATTCTCAGATGACATTGAGACAGACCTGATCAAGTTTGAGAGAGTGGCTGAAGGGGAGTGTCTACCCAGGGACCAATAGGCGGAAGACTACACAATCATCAAGGGTGATATCCAGGCGGGTTCATCAGTGGGAGTTTAATCCTTCCAAACTAGCGATGTCCCAGTGTTATGACTTACTGCACCTGATACAAAAGCAGTTGCAGCTCAAAGTACTGCCTCCCACTGCCATGGTGGACTGCATAGTGGGCGATACATTCTGGAGGGCCTTACCTCACCCCCTCCAGTGCTGCGGCAGACAGGAGTATGGGGCTGCCAAGGTATTTCAGGCAGGAATTTGGGAACATCTCGAAGGTCCCCAACCTGTTGGGCAGAACCAAGGACCACCGCTCAGGATGTATCCATCAAGGAACAGGTACCAATAGTCTTCTGACATTGCCACAAGCCAGGCCATGTAAGGGCTGACTGCCCCCACCTTGGTGAGCCCATGGACACAATCTTTGGGTATCAACATGCTGAAAAGGTCTGTGCCATGAGCATCATGGAAGTCCTCGGTGATAAACATTTATGTCAAGATGAAATAGAGGGCACCTCAACTGTACCCTTACTGGACTTGGGGAGTCTCATGACCTTGGTACGGGCTGACCTGGTGCAACTCAGCGAGTTAACCAGCTGTAAAATTGGGGACTTGAAAAACTATCCCACCACACTGGTGGTCATAAACGCCAGCAGGGAGACAATGCCATGGGGCGGAAGTGGTTGTTAGTCTGCACTACGAACTGATAGCTGGGAGGGATTTTTCCTTATTCTCTGCCCTGTAGCTAACAGTTGTCTCACCCAGTGAACGTGAGTCCGTGCCAGTAGTGACTCTGCCGCATGGTTCAGAAGTAATGCAAGAACCTTGTGGCCACGAAGAAGAGGTGCCGGCTGCAGGAGTCACCACTCTGGTGGAAAAGGGGAAGAAAACCCTCCTAAAAGTAATGACTGGGGAAATAGAGGACTTGCCAACGGGACTCAAAGTGCAGACTGAAATGTCTCTGGCGAGAGTTTTGGTGTGAAGCAACATCGAGACCCAACTGTGTCCCGGACCAGGGAAAATGTTGTAATTAGATGGGAGTCATCAAATCTCAGGTAAACAAAATAGAAATGATACAGAACTGGCCCCAACCTCTCATGATAAGGCAGGTGAGAGATTGACTGGGGTTAGTTGGGTATTACAGGAGATTTATCTCCAATTTTGCCACACTGTCGTCTCCATTGATAGACTGCCTGAAAGGAAGGAAGTCCTTAAGGGTCTGCTGGGATGCTTGGATCGAGGAGGCTTTCATGACATTGAAGTCGGTATTGTGTGGTGGGACACCTGTCCTGGTCACGTCCGACTTCAAAAGACAGCTTATTATACAGACAGATGCCTCAGAAATAGGTCTAGGAGCAGTACTGTCCCAGGAAACTAACAGGAAAGAGCACCCAATGAGTTACCTTAGCCACTATTATTTGCTGGGGAGGACATTCTGCCTGGTGACCGATCATTCCTCTCTTAAGTGGATAAGTGAAGCCAAAGAGGGGAATGTTTGGGCAACCCGGTGGTTCCTGGCCATACAAAATTTCACGTTTACAGTGGAACATCAGACAATCAAGCTGCAGCGGAATGCAGGTGCCCTATCCAGAGTCCACTGTATGGCAAAGTGGGGGGAGGGGTATTTGATGCAGTGAGGGGTATGGTGCTGGATTGGAAATACATTCCTTCCAGCAAGTGCCTTTCACACTGGTAAACAGCAGGGAAGGAGGTTAAGACCTGGCCTGGATCTTCTGTGCTCTTTTGGGTTTTTGGGGCAATGCCCGACTTGCACAGCTGCATGTCATAAGACAGCATAAATAGTCAGCCAGAAATCCTCAGTGTGTGTATGTGGGTGTGAAAGAGCTAAGACAGGTTTTGTGACATCAGACCAGAGTGGGCAGGCACGTCCAGGCCCTAACCTATGTTGTAGAAGCAAGCTGTACTTTTGCTTTGTCTGATGTAAGACTGTTTTTTCTTCTGCTGCCAGTGTGAATAAAACACTGAGCTCTTGGACTGAAAACCTGCATGTGCCTCTTTACAGCGGCCCTGCCATTGCCTACCTAAGCAAATCCCCACACTAGGTAAATGACCCAGGTCTGTTATTGCCTGTCCGCAGAGGTTGGCACCCTAAAATAACGCAATGGCGCACCCACTTGATAGCAGCTTATCTCAAGTGTCCTTAGCAGCTCCTTGGATAGGTAGAGTAGCAGTTCCCCAACGAATAAAGGAATCACACACAAAAAACTGCAACCAACACAAACTACAGCCAAGTGAATGAATCCAGCAAAATCTATCACCAGGAGGAAACAACAGAAGTGGAAGGTACTTAAAGCTGAACCCAAAAAGTGATAGAACAAACAGATTAAATTAAGAACACCAATGTTAAGCTAGACAGACTGGAGCCAGAATAGCAGAACCCAAATACCCAGAGAAAAGGTGTATCTCCTTTGGCTCGGCAGAAAGAGAAGCCAACCGCAGAACACAAACTCAAGGAATTAAATCCAGGAGCATTACAACCAGCTGCCATCTTCGTCTGTTATTGACACTGCTCTGGCCATCTTCTGCAGATGTTGACCTGTCAGATCGCTCCAGTGTTTGTTGGGTAAGCTGGAAATCACAACTCAATGTAAGTCTATGGGAAACAGAATGAGGCTATCATAGACTTACATTGATAACTTAACTTGTAATCAGTCAGAAGTTGCAGTCACAAGATTGTGGAGTGGGACTGGAGCGGCGGCAGGAAGACCTGAGAAATGCGGCTGGTAAGCATAGGAATAAGGACAGGGAACTTAGATTACTGACATAACTCTGGCAGTGAAAAAAAAAAAGCTGGAGTAGTGTTTTAAAATGGCATGCATGTATAACTAAGTCCATGATTACATTGAGATGCTTATTATACTGCAAGACTACATAATATAATTATTGTTACAGTGATGATAAATTACTTTTCCCTTATTTGTAGGAGAACATTTTTTAGAATTTGTGAAATTAATTTGAAACTATGTATTTTTTTAATGCCCTAATGATGTACATCAATTGATATATTTTATTGTATCTTAATCTGATGAGAACAATAACTTTGTTTTTACTATATACCATATTGGCCTGCATGCTGGCGACGTGTTTTGCCAACTTCTATAGTTCACAGCAATCCATTAAGACAACTGGTTATTATTTTGACCCTTTCTTTTTTTATCAGAACAGCATTGTACAGGGATTACTTAAGTTCAAAGTAGTTAATTTCAAGAGTTTTAAGATAAGTAAAGAGTTGAAATAATTGAAGAAGAAAGGCAACATCATAAAAGGTTGTTTTAAGATAGGCATTATCTATCAACCTTTGAAATTATGGACATACTGTAAACCATAAGTCACTGTGCCAGTGTTCCTAGAAGAAAATGTTGGAACGTGGCTCATGACAGTTACATGGTGTTAGTTTTTTAATTTTACTCTCATTTTAGTAAATACATGCTGAATCAAATTTACTGTAATGTATCAATTCAACAATTCTTATGGATTCATCAGTTTGTGCTAGATACTGTTATTGCCAGCATTATCTAAAAATGTACTGGGCTATAAGATATTACTGTATGTTGGATGTGACATTTACTGCACTCTTCTACTTTAAAGGGCTTCTCAGAGAACAAGATAAAATGGAGTCCCTGATGGCAAAAACACACCACTAAGGAGTTTAGGCAGCGTAAAATAAAGCACAGTAGGCCTTAAATTTCTAGAAAACCCATCCACTATGCTGGAACTTTAAGATGCTGCATTTTTATCAGGGGGAAAAATATTCAGCATTAAAAACTTATCAAAAGCTCATCATCAGAACTTAACCTAAAAGTGGTATGTGATACATTTTTTGGGACTACCTTACCCGGATCTCTAATGTGATGTCTTATAAATCTGCCTCATGATGTGTATTATGCAGCCTCCAATTTGCCCCAGCACATTTTAGCGCTGTCATCTAAGATCCTTTTTTATTTCTAGTTTTATCTACACTAGTCATATTATCCGTTGTGTGAAATATATGTAAAAGAAGAATGTATTGTTTTCAATGTATCAGTTTTTGAAATATAAAGTATTTTCTTTCATAAGGATCGTGACCTAACCTTTCCAACCAGAACCGGAGGGCTGAGTACAGGTTTGACCTCTATTTCTTGGTGGCTGCCTTCTGTACTGAGGTTTAATTTCCATCAGTCATTCTTAATGAAGTCCCTATTGGTGCTCCTCTGTACTTAATTATTCTCTCCCACCTTACATCTTATTCAGGTCACTGGTAAAGGAGAGATCATTTAACATCCTATGACTAAGATAAAACTATTTTAGATGCCGAAGGATGAACTGATATTCACTTGCTTCTCTACTATATGTAGTGATGTGAATTTTTGTATGTAGTCTGAAACAAAATAATGCACCAAAAATGCAGACTGTAGCAGAAAATTTGTAAATTTAAAGTGGATAAAGTTTGGTGCCACTTTATTAGCCACAAGCAGAGAAGAAGCGAAAGCATATCAACACTTGCCCTTCGTAGATCGTCAGCTTTATTGTATGCAGAACATAGTGCAAGAACAATGGGAGATGGTGCAGGCAGCGGATGAGGCAACGGCCGTTTGGAACAACTACGGCCATTTTCAGGCATGTTATGTGAATCGGCCATTGCCACAGGTGCTGACTGCAAAACTTCCTAGTGTTCTTGCATTATGTTTTGGATACAGTAAAGCTGACTATCTACAGATGATGAATGCCGCTCCATTTTCTCTTCTCCTCTGCTTGAGAATAATTCTATAGGCTGTGATCTGTGCACATCATCGAAGCCAGATTGATAGTTTTTGCCATTTCTAACCAGCCTTTTGACATAGAGCTCAAGTTGCTTGTAATAATAATAATAATAATAATCTTTATTTTTATATAGCGCTAACATATTCCGCAGCGCTTTACAGTTTTGCACATTATCATCGCTGTCCCCGATGGGGCTCACAATCTAAATTGCCTATCAGTATGTCTTTGGAATGTGGGAGGAAACCCACGCAAACACGGAGAGAACATACAAACTCTTTGCAGATGTTGTCCTTGGTGGGATTTGAACCCAGGACTCCAGCGCTGCAAGGCTGCGGTGCTAACCACTGAGCCACCGTAATATATGTAGTGCCACCCAATGTTTTCTTGATTTTGATTTTTGGAATCACTTTACAGATAAAATTGAAGAATGCATGATTTACAACTACCTTTAATTTACTTAATACAGAACCTGTATTTTACTAATGGAGCCTGTAGGTTTTGTATGTTTCAAATATTAAAGTGAGCAATTACCATACTGATATTATATTATGGATTACTTATTCATAAATACACCTAAATTATATTGCCATTCAAGGTCATAAATAACAAATTATACTACATACAAGCTGAGATCATCACTGATGAAAAATACATCATATACTCAGGTGAGAACACGCACAAACAAGAGACAAAACAAGATAGAGTACATGAGAACCTTGCATAAGCCCAAATTTGGGTACAAAACGCTGTAAAGAGACATAAATACTTAAGATCTAATCATACTTGTTGATAAAAGAAGCAGCCTAGTGGGGTAGGGAAGGTTCAAATAGTTTTAAAGGGACATAATACATAGTTAGCCCCTCACCATCCTGAAACCCAAAAATCCATAATATGCACACAATACAAAAGAAAAGGTCACCTAACCGTTTCCAGACGTTCAACCTAGCTAATGTGTAAGAAAAGAAGATAACCTCCACAGCTCCAGGGAATCCATCACTCTCAATATCTGTTTCGCTATGGAAAGCTTCATCTAGGGGTGACTATGCTTTATTTTGTTCTGCTTAAGAATAATATTGTTATTTTACTTAAACCTGTGTTCAGAAAAAGAGAAACACCAAAAAAGTAGTTGTTATGTACAGTAGGTTGAGGGCATGAACCCCTTGTCTATGAGATACAAAACATGTAATACTGAGCATCTCAGAAAGTAATTTAACAACCCTACGAGACTTAATAGCACTTTTGCATACAAAGTATACCAAACTTTTACAACATGTCAAATCATCTCTTTTATTGAAAGGTGCAACTTCTACTTATAGATGGTGCAGAAATTATTTGTGCTACCCTTCCAGATAACTAAAGAAATGCTAATCTGAAATCACCCAGAATTCCCACACGGTAAAGACTCAGCTCAAGGAACACAGTTGAAAGTTACGGGGCTTGTGAGTTAATGGAATATTCTGCATATAAAGGAGAAAATATGGCCGCATCCAAGGGAAATAATAGCCCAATTTCATGTACAGTTATATGAAAACGTTTGGGCACCCCTATTAATCTTAAGCTTAATGTTTTATAAAAATAGTTTTTTTTTGCAATAGCTATTTAAGTTTCATATATCTAATAACTGTTGGACACAGTAATGTTTCTGCTTTGAAATGAGGTTTATTGTACTAACAGAAAATGTGCAATCTGCATTCAAACAAAATTTGACAGGTGCATAAGTATGGGCACCTCACCAGAAAAGTGACATTAATATTTAGTAGATCCTCCTTTTGCAAAAATAACAGCCTCTAGTCGCTTCCTGTAGCTTTTAATGAGTTCCTGGATCCTGGATGAAGGTATTTTTGACCATTCCTCTTTACAAAACAATTCCAGTTCAGTTAAGTTTGATGGTCGCCGAGCATGGACAGCCCTCTTCAAATGATCCCACAGATGTTCAATGATATTCAGGTCTGGGGACTGGGATGGCCATTCCAGAACAGTGTAATTGTTCCTCTGCATGAATGCCTGAGTAGATTTGGAGTGGTGTTTTGGATCATTGTCATGCTGAACGATCCATCCCCTGCGTAACTTCAACTTTGTCACTGATTCATGAACATTATTGTCAAGAATCTGCTGATACTGAGAGGAATCCATGCGTCCCTCAACTTTAACAAGATTCCCGGTGCCGGCATTGGCCACACAGCCTCAAAGCATGATGGAACCTCCACCAAATGTTACTGTGAGTAGCAAGTGTTTTTCTTGGAATGCTGTGTTTTTTTGCTGCCATGCATAACGCCTTTTTGTATGACCAAACAACTCAATCTTGGTTTCATCAGTCCACAGGACCTTCTTCCAAAAAGAAATTTGCTGCTCCAAATGTACTTTTGCATACCTCAGCCGACTCTGTTTGTGGCGTGCTTGCAGAAACGGCTTCTTTCGCATCACTCTCCCATACAGCTTCTCCTTGTGCAAAGTGCGTTGTATAGTTGACCGATGCACAGTGACACCATCTGCAGCAAGTTGATGCTGCAGCTCTCTGGAGGCGGTCTGAGGATTGTCCTTGACTGATCTCATCATTCTTCTTCTCTGCCTTTCTGATGTTTTTCTTGGCCTGCCACTTCTGGCCTTAACAAGAACTGTACCTGTGTTCTTCCATTTCCTTACTATGTTCCTCACAGTGGAAATTGACAGGTTAAATCTCTGAGACAGCTTTTTGTATCCTTCCCCTGAACAACTATGTTGAATAATCTTTGTTTTCAGATCATTTGACAGTTGTTTTGAGGATCCCATGATGCCACTCTTCAGAGGAGATTCAAACAGGAGAACAACTTGCAAGTGGCCACTTTAAGTAGCTTTTCTCATGATTGCATACACCTGGCTATGAAGTCCAAAGCTCAATGAGGTTACAAAACCAAAAAAAGTGCTTTAGTAAGTCAGTAAAAAGTAGGTAGGAGTATTTAAAGCAAGAAAATTATAAGGGTGCCCATACTTATGCACCTGTCAAATTTTGTTTGAATGCAGATTGCACATTTTCTGTTAGTACAATAAACCTCATTTCAAGGCAGAAACATTACTGTGTCCAACAGTTATTAGATATATGAAACTGAAATAGCTGTTGCAAAAAAAATAATTTTTAGAAAACATTAAGCTTAAGATTAATAGGGGTGCCCAAACTTTTTCATACAACTGAAGATAGCAACACATTTCACCTCTGTCATGTAAATATGTTCCTTCTGTTCATACAAATTGCATACTCTAGCCAGAGAGGCATCCATGCACACAGTAGGTTAAATTGTAGGTTCTAACAGCCACAGAGTAGATATGTCAACAATATACAGACCACAGAGAAATAGTTTCTTAACGGGTTGGTCCAGTAATTAAAATGTCCTTTCTAAATATTTACCTGTATACCCTAACCACAGCTTTAATCATAATTTTCTAAATGAGGTTCTCCATTGTCTCTTTAACCGATGGCTAGGAAAAGGAAACTCGTGATACAACTACATTGTTTAACCATATTAAGTGTCTATTGAGAATCAAGTTAGTGGAAGCGGACAGATACAAAGAAGAAAATGTGAAAAAGCTTTTTTTTTTCCAAAGAGGCTTTATTTATTTATTAGGAGGCACACCTAATGTCTTTATACTCACCCAGCCATGGTGTTTATTTTCCCTGAATGAAGCGTAAAGGTACCATTACACTAAATGACTTACCAACGATCACGACCAGCGATACGACCTGGCCGTGATCGTTGGTAAGTCGTTGTGTGGTCGCTGGGGAGCTGTCACACAGACAGCTCTCTCCAGCGACCAATGATCAGGGGAACGACTTTGGCATCGTTGAAACTGTCTTCGACTCCCCGAATAACCAGGGTAAACATCGGGTTACTAAGTGCAGGGCTGCGCTTAGTAACCCGATATTTACCCTGGTTACCATTGTAAAAGTAAAAAAAAAACACTACATACTCACATTCTGATGTCTGTCACGTCCCCCGCCGGCGGCTTCCCTGCACTGAATGTGTCAGCGCCGGCAGCAACAGCGGTGATGTCACCACTGTGCTCTGCTTTTCGGCCGGCACTGACACAGTCAGTGCAGGAAGCTCTCGGCAGCAGCGCAGCATTAGCAGCGCTCCTACCGAAAGCAGTTTTAACCCTGTGGACGCCGGGGGACGTGACAGACATCAGAATGTGAGTATGTACTGTTTTTTTTTTTTACTTTTACAATGGTAACCAGGGTAAATATCGGATTACTAAGCGCGGCCCTGCGCTTAGTAACCCGATATTTACCCTGGTTACAAGTGAACACATCGCTGGATCGGCGTCACACACGCTGATCCAGCGATGCCAGCGGGTGATCAGCGACCAAAAAAAGGTCCTGATCATTCCCATCGACCAGCGATCTTCCAGCAGGGGCCTGATCGTTGGTCGCTGTCACACATAACGAGATCGTTAGCGGGATCGTTGCTACGTCACCAAAAGCGTGACGTTGCAACGATATCGTTAACGATATCGTTATGTGTGACTCAGCCTTAATAGATTATGGAGTATCAGACTGGTAACTATTTTACTATGATGTGCCAGCTAGTTGGCCCTCATAGTTATTCTTTTATTCATTTGTTTACTCGTTTATTTGTTAACTTATTTAGTTAGATGTCTTTTCTTCTATTTGCTTGATTTATTAGTTAGTTTTTGTTTCCTCCAGATTGAATACAATACGTAAGCCTCACTTAGAGACACAATTCTATTGATGTGACCTTGACTGTAAACTGTAAAAGTAATCTGAAAATCAATGGTCTCCATGAAGATGATTTCATTTGTTATTTAAAAATCAAAGTAAAAAGATGTTTCAAATAAAATGAACAGTCGACTAAGTTATTAACGTGAATGGCTTTAGCATAACCCAATGAGTTTGTGATGAAATAAAGAAAGCAATGAAGAAACCCTCTCTTTCTTACTTTCATAGACAGAAGTGTTACCTATTTTTTTACTCTTTTCATTTATGATAAAAGGAAACCTGCAAACAATGAATTGAGAATTTTGCATATGAATAATCAGTCCACAAGGAGAGAGAAGCAAATTTCTCCAATGTGATATATTACAAATTACCTTATTTATGTATTAAAATTAAAATGATGGTTACACTTTAAGTCCTCTGTATAATATATTATTAGATATGAGTTGTAATGGTTTATAGGCAATTTACTTTGGATCTGTGTTAACCTAAAATATGGTACTAGGTTCTAGGTTTGTTTTATTTGTTTTCAATAATTTCAGAAAAATTGTAGTAAAGGAATTTGACCTGTAATAAAGAAGAAAAACTAGGCCAAACCTAATAAAATAAAATAAACCTTATTTATCAGCAGCATGTGCACAGTTCTTAAATGTCAAGATAACACATGGACTGTGGTCTAGAATACTTTGTTCTGATAAATTACATTGCTATAACATAGATAGTAAAGTTGAAAGTGGACATAAATACAATTGGTGCAATCTATTATCTAGTAATATTAATCTTGAAGAAGGTACTTTCTCCTAGACTGCAGAAGCCAAATTACACATCTAATTTCTGAATTCAAATATGTTAATTAGAATAAATCCATGAGTCAGTGACATGTCTGCAGTGATCTTAGCATATAACTTTCAATATTTTTACTCATAAAGGGGTTGTCCACTACTTGGACAACTCCTTCTGAATCCCTATGTTTCTCCCCTAGTAAAATAATACACGCCTCCAGTTTCCGCACTGTTCCAGCACTGTCGGCACTAGTCCTCCTGGGGCTAACATAACTCGATCGCTCACCCGATTCCTGCAGCCAGTCAGCATTAGCTTGACTCTCCTGACTCATGGATATAATTCACATATGGAGGAAGTGAGAGCAGCAGCAGCTCTCACTTCCTCCGAATGTCTTGATTTGTCTGAATCAACTGATTCAACTGATTGGCTGCAGGGATCGCATAAGTGATCATGTTACACAAGCCCCAGGAGAACCACTGGATGGTGCCGGCACTGGAGGTGAATATAAGTGGTAGGGCTCTTTTCCACTTGCCAGATAAATGTCCGTGTCTCGCATGTGAAAACCAAGCTGTGGCGCCGACACTCTGGAGTGGAGAGTGCGGCTGCATAGCAATGCATGCAGCCGCACGCTCCACTCCCAAGTGCCGGCACCAGAGCTTGGTTTACACATGCGAGACACGGATGTTTATCTCGCAAGTCGCAAGTGGAAAAGAGCTCTTATTATTTTACTGGGACAAAATAGCCGGTCTCAGGAGCGCAGAAGGAGAACACAGACACCAGTTAGGGTAAAATCACAACGCGCTTCAACGGCATGCGCCGTCTTCTTCAGGTGAATATTTCAAATATCCACCTGAAGAAGACGGCGCACGCCTTTGAAACGCGTTGTGGTTTTACCCTAACTGATGTCTGTGTTCTCCTTCTGCGCTCCTGAGACTGGCTATTTTGTTCCTGTTGCAAGCCTTTCTCCCCCGTTGTGGGGTATCCGGCTGGAGCTGTGGGGACCTGCGCACTTATTTCCTCCTCATTGGGATGGCCGCTAGCGCTCCTTCTACAAACCGCCATTTATTGTTCTACATTATTTTACTGGGGGCACCAGGGATTCAGAAGAGGTTGTCCGAGTAAGTGGACAACCCCTTTAAACTGTGACAAGTTGCATTTTGCAAAGGGTGTAGTTTGTATTTGCTGTTTGTGGTTATTTTTTCTTTCTTATACCTTTTGTACTAATACTAATATTAGTACTATTGTGTACATATTTTTTTTAATAAGGACATTTGAAAATGTCTCCATATAGCCCTAGGCTTGAACAAAGGATTTTTTTTTTACAGGTATGCAAGACACAATTGCACTTACAGCTTACCATTCAAGTTTTCTATAATTTAGATGGATAAAGCACCACTAACAGTCTCACCTTATTAGGAAATCACAAGACAAAATGGTAACATTTCAAATGGCATTAGCATATGGAAAGAATAGTTTGACCTCATAATTCTACTCCTTTTAACTTTTATTGGGAGATGGATGGGTTAATGTGGTATAATTACTAGTTCTTGTGTGAATGTTCTGCATCTCAGGAGACAGTTACAAGAGAACAATTTCTCTATCTGTACTGTAATTCTGTATTGTCTTTGTACTTTTAATGATCCTTGAATAAAACTAAATCTTCAAAAGATGTGTATTTATATACAAACATAAACAGCGTAATAAAATATAAGTACATAATACTTTAAACAATCGAATCTTATAAGTTACAATGGTGAAAGATTAAAAAATTCAAAATAAATTGACTAAAATAATAAATTACCATTTTAGCAACCAGTTTTTTTTATCAGGTTATGAAAACATTTTTAGAACTTACCTTCCTTTTCTTGGGGATTTACAAACTGAAGCACTATTAATGCAATGCATGCCCCAGTCATCAACACAAAAAGGACAATCAGGAATATCTCTAAGGTTGTTAATTTTTTCGACTTCATCCTTCCCGCACTTGGATCCCACTGTGCAAGGAGAACATCTGATGGAAATGTGGATCAGGAGAAGAACTGCTGAATAGTCGTCACTATAATATAAGCTATCGTTTTATCTATATTACTGTGGACTTTGGTCAGTTATCTACAAAGATTCTGCAATGAAAAGCATTTAGCCATGTAAAATGCATTTCTACTTATTGTACTAATTTTTTTTATTGTATATTTAGTCTACAGTCAGAAATTATTACGTTTTCGTTACCCTATAACATCTTTTTTTTTTTACTTTACAGCCTTTTAAAAGAAGAAATATTTTTTTTCTCATCAATATACCTAGAATAACATAATGATTCAAGTTTACAATAGTTTGTGTTAATGTATTTCAAACAGGAAACACATTTACAAAAGTATTAAGGCTAGAGATGAGGGAATTGTTTTGAATTTTTAGGTATTTGTTGAGCCACGGGATTTTGAACAATTTTTAATTCGATTTGTGTGATTTGCTTATAAGAGTCGCTATAATGGTTGCCATCATTTTACACATTACATAGGATTGTATCAGCCAGAGAAAGCTCACACGACCTTAGCCAGAGTAGGGCAGGATTCCCCATAATGCCTTGCAGATATCAAATCACATGTTACCAGTGTCAGACTGAAGAATATTGGGCTCACCAAAGGATTTGATTCTGAGGGCCCACCTTTCTCCCCCACTCAAGATCACCCATAGCAGCTGCACTATGAACTCTCCTGAACAAGAAGCCAGGGCCCACTGGAGGATTCTCCGGTTCTCTGGTGGGCCAGTCCAACCCTGGGTATAGCACAACCAATTAAAAGTAGAGGCAAGAAATACAGCAGCCATTTTGTGGTGGATCTGGGTAGTGAGAGGAAATTATAACACTCTACTTTGCTGTATAGATAGGAAGAGAGAGCCATAAAATGCTAAAAAATACAGATAGTGTGTACATGTGATAGCACAGCAGTAAAGAATAGTTACTATCTGCTTACTCATAATCATAACCATATATGTTTAGGTTACATTGACATTAGTCAGCCCTGTGAATCCTCAGAGTGTTATACATGTGTTTTCAGGGTATTTGAAGTACTTGTGATTTGCAATGAATCGATTTGCTGCAAATTGACTTTTGGGGAAGCTGGCATATTTTGAATTTCAAAGAATTCGCTCATCTCTAATTAAAACCTTTATTTTTTATTTTTAGTAATTAAAGCCTTAAATCTATGTAGGGTGCTGCAATCAGTTATTACAGCCTTAAGTCTAGGTAGGATGCTACAATCCGTCATTTTTTTCCAATTTTTCCTCTCAGTCTTTATCAGGTTAGATAGATGTTGAGGTATAATTACACTGCTAAAAAAATAAAGGGAACACTTACACAACAGAATATAACTCCAAGTAAATCAAACTTCTGTGAAATCAAACTGTCCACTTAGGAAGCAACACTGTTTGACAATCAATTTCACATGCTGTTGTGCAAATGGAATAGACAAGAGATGAAAATTATTGACAATTATCAAGACACACTCAATAAAGGAGTGGTTCTGCAGGTGGGGACCACAGACCATATCTCAGTGTCAATGCTTTCTGGCTGATGTTTTGGTCACTTTTGAATGTTGGTTGAGCTTTCACTCGTGGTAGCATGAGACGGACTCTACAACCCACACAAGTGGCTCAGGTAGTGCAGCTCATCCAGGATGACACATCAATGCGAGCTGTGGCAAGAAGGTTTGCTGTGTCTGTCAGCGTAGTGTCCAGAGGCTGGAGGCGCTAACAGGAGACAGGCCAGTACACCAGGGGACATGGAGGGGGCCGTAGTAGGGCAATAACTCATCAGCAGGACCGCTACCTCAGCCTTTGGGCAAGGAGGAACAAGTGGATCACTGCCAGAGCCCTGCAAAATGACTTACAGCTGGCCACAAATGTGCATGTGTCTGCACAAACGGTTAGAAACCAACTCCATGAGGATGGTCTGAGTGCCTGAAATCCACAGATGGGGGTTGTGCTCACAGCCCAACACTGTGCAGGACGCTTGGCATTTGCCACAAAACACCAGGATTGGTAAATTCACCACTGGTGCCCTGTGCTCTTCACAGAAGAAAGCATGTTCACACTGAGTACATGTGACAGACGTGACAGAGTCTGGAGACGCCGTGGAGAGCAATCTGCTGCCTGCAACATCCTTCAGCATGACCGGTTTGGCAGTGGGCAGTAATGGTGTGGAATGGCATTTCTTTTTAGGGCCGCACAGCCTTCCATGTGCTCCTCAGAGGTAGCCTGACTGCCATTAGCTACCAAGATGAGATCCTCACACCCCTTGTGAGACCATATGCTGGTGCGGTTGGCCCTGGGTTCCTCCTAATGCAGAACAATGCCAGACCTCATGTGGCTGAAGTGTGTCAGCAGTTCCTGCAAGATTAAGGCATTGAAGCTATGGACTGGCCCGCCCATTCCCCAGACCTGAATCTGATTGAACACATCTGGGACATCATGTCTCACACCATCCACCAATGTCAAGTTGAACCACAGACTGTCCAGGAGATGGCAGATGCTTTAGTCCAGGTCTGGGAGGAGATCCCTCAGGAGACCATCCGCCACCTCATCAGGTGCATACCCATGCATTGTAGTGAGGTCATACAGGCACGTGGAGGCCACACACACTACTGAGCATCATTTCCTTGTCTTGACGCATTTCCAATGAAGTTGGATCAGCCTGTAGCTTCATTTTCCACTTTGATTTTGAGCATCATTCCAACTCCAGATCTCCGTGGGATTTTAGTTGTGATTTACATTGATAATTTTTAGGTATTATTCTTCTCAACACATTCCACTACGTAATGAATAAAGATTTACAACTGGAATATTTCATTCAGTGATATCTAGGATGTGGGATTTTAGTGTTCCCTTTATTTTTTTTGAGCAGTGTATTTTCAGGTCTTCCAAATAATTTCTGATTGGCTTCCATTGTTATCTTAAACATCATTTTGAGAGAGAATATTACCCCTGCCTAACATCCAGAGCACTCTAGTTGTTTTTTTTTTTATCAAAGATTTCTCTGTATTTTGCATCTTTCAACTTTACCCCAACTCCTTCTGGAAGAAGGCTTGTAAGCCGAAATGTATGTAGGGATACCTGTCACCTCACTGCATTTAGGTAAATTACTCTATATTTATTTGTTTTTTCCATGTCAACTTTGTACCTGTGACATTATGCATGGCTTATGCCTCATATAGCCTTTACTTTATATGGTTATTTATACTATGTGCCATTCATTTGCCACTCACTCATTGTGGCTATTGTCATAGCAGCATTTATTTTCATTCATGAGTTGACCTCATGTCTTTACCTTGCCTCCGCTTTTGATGTTCTTGACATTTACCTTTTGGTGCCACTTATGGCTTATTTTATTATGTACCGTTTTTAACTATCATTAATAAAATATTACTTGTAACAAATTAATTGGTTTCATTCATGGTCACCCACACTTTTTTCTATTATTGTGGTGTAACACCTTGCCTTTTGTCCCCTATTTTTGTTTTATATTTGTGTTCATTTTTGATGCCACATTTTGCTATCAATAATAACTAACAGACAAATTCAAACCAAACTTGATTTCAGCAGATAAGAAATCTTTTTATCTCACAGAGCTGCTTATGTGACTTTTGACAAACTCTAAAGGTACCTTCACACTAAACAATATCGCTAGCGATCCATGACGTTGCAGCGTCCTGGCTAGCGATATCGTTTAGTTTGACACGCAACAGCGATCAGGATCCTGCTGTGATATCGCTGGTCGTGGAACAAAGTTCAGAACTTTATTTGGTCGTCAGACCGGCGTGTATCGTCGTGTTTGACACCAAAAGCAACGATACCAGCGATGTTTTACACTGGTAACCAGGGTAAACATCGAGTTACTAAGCGCAGGGCCGCGCTTAGTAACCCGATGTTTACCCTGGTTACCAGTGTAAAATGTAAAAAAAACAAACAGTACATACTCACCTTCGCATCCCCCGGCGTCCGCTTCCCACACTGACTGAGCGCCGTAAAGTGAAAGTGAAAGTACAGCACAGCGGTGACGTCACCGCTCTGCTATTAGGGCCGGCGCTCAGTCAGTGCAGGAAGCGGATGCCGGGGGACGCGAATGTAAGTATGTACTGTTTGGTTTTTTTTACATTTTACGCTGGTAACCAGGGTAAACATCGGGTTACTAAGCGCGGCCCTGAGCTTAGCAACCCGATGTTTACCCTGGTTACCTGGGGACCTCGGCATCATTGGTCGCTGGAGAGCGGTCTGTGTGACAGCTCTCCAGCGACCAAACAGCGACGCTGCAGCGATCGACATCGTTGTCGCTATCGCTGCAGCGTCGCTTAATGTGAAGGTACCTTAAGTGAGCTGTGACGCTAGTCACTACTCTGAGACACGCCATGAAGCTGGGTAGTCAAGAGATCTGGGGTCAGATGCCAAGTGGGATCGTTATAATCAAAGTGGTAAGGCAAAGGCATAGTCGAGTCACATTCCAAGGTCAGAATTCCAGATAGGTAGCAGATCAAGACGAAAGGAGCAAGGCAAAATGGATGGTCAAATACAAGGTCAAAGGTCGAGCAAAAGATAAAAATACAGGAATACAGAGTAAAGAGCAAGCACACACCATTTGAGCTAAGCTACAACTAGCAGTAATTTGAGACAGAGATCCAACTAAACAGCCAGGTAATTACCTGAACAGGAGACACTTAAAGGAAGCCCCGACACGCTCCACCCGTCATTGGATGGCTGAACTGTCACTCAACACAATGACAGCTCAGCACTCCTCAGCCTCCGATTGAATGGCTAAGCTGTCCATCACTGTACTGACAGCTCATCATGCCCCTTCCCTAGATTGGTCAACTGAACTATCACTCACTGAGTCAAGACACGATAGGCAGAATCGTGACATGAGCATTCTTTTTTTGAGGCGTTGGTTCTGGCTCACCCTAAAGTTCTGGTTGGGGTTAATAATGCTGAGATGGTTGTCCTTCAAGAAGGTTACATAATGTTTACAATTAGGTTCTTTGCCAACTCCCTTTCCAAGACTGTTATTTCTTGTTTGCCAGAAAACCAACTCTGTAAAGAGTCCTTGCAGTTCTGATTTTTTAATTTAAGAATGAGGATTGTCACCACTGTATTCCTTGGGATTTTCAATAATGCAATAATTTGTGCTTACTTTTTTCAGTATAAAGTTTTTAATAACTCGGTTGCGTTGAAGTAGGCGAGGAAAGCTGTTTAAATAAAATCCATTGAAAATAAAGCAGATAGGCACATACCATCCCGTTCAACAAAATCCTTTATTGAGGCATCATAATACCAACAGCAGGCGGATAAAATGATGGAGCAAATACAGACGACGATCTTTTCGCGCTTACATTGCGCTTCAACAGGTCAATGTAAGCGCGAAAAGATCGCCGTCTGTATTTGCGCCATCGTTTTATTCGCCTGCTGTTGGTATTATGATGCCACAATAAAAGATTTTGTCACACGTGACGGTATGTGCCTATCCGCTTTCTTTTCATTGGATATACAGATTCATTTTCTTTGGAAGTGGCACCCATAATCCCTGGTGTGTTTGCAGCTTCATTAACCCGAGGTCATACAGCTGTGCCTTCGTCCTGCTTCTCTCCCATGGTATGTGCTTAAATAAAATGTCGAGACTGGTTTAAAAAGACCCCATAAATCATGCCACAAGCAAAGGAAAATAAACAGCATTTCAGAGCAGGCAAAACAAAATAAACAGTTCAAATAACAGCACTTAAGTGATAGTCTAGGACATTCAAGCTGGATAGTATCCAGTATACCAGCATAGTCTGGAAATATCAGACAGGAGGTCTTCTTACCTCCACTCACTATGCAATAATGGATCTGCTGGACTTCCTTATATCCATCATAAAACACCCCAAGGTGGGGATATGTGAGATGCCAGCCCCACCCATCTCTCTGCTCGTTAACTCAGCCCTTGCCATGCCCTAGTAACACTCTCAGCACTATACATGCTGGAGCTTGCTTTCAGCTTACATCACTTAGGGCACCCACCTCCGTGATACAAACACTGACGAGCAAAAGGGTAACAATGTTGTGAACTTTTAATAAATAATAATAATAAACTTTTGATTTTATATCTCACCATCCACTTCTGCTTTGAATATGAGACTACCATCATTTTATAGACAATCATCTTGGCTATCTCATACATAAATCTGACTTACAACTATTTTGCGTATGAATAGTTATGCCGATATTTGTCATGTCACTTCATTGTCACAGTTTTGCTCCTAAAAATCTAAATGTTAGTTTTATTATTGTGCTAGTAAATCCACCTTTGGCTTTCAACATTGCCTGAATCCTTCTGGGTATGCTCTTGATCAGATTCAAGCATGTCTAGACCGAAATAATAATAATAATCTTTATATAGCGCCAACATATTCCGCAGCACTTTACAGTTTAACAGTTCATACACAAGTCATAAGTAACAACATTAAAAATAATACAATAATTAAAGAAAAATAAGATGATCCTGCTCATGAGAGCTTACTGTAATAATTATAGGGGATAACTTAGGAGACTCTTTGCGTGGAACAAGACAACTACAGGACACAGTTTTATAAGTGGTAAAGTCTATATTATCACACGGTGATTCAAACAGGTGCAGAGAGAAACTCAAGTCCACAACACTTGGTGCAAATATCAAATGCAGCTCAGCAGTCTATAGGAAACTTCAGAGGAAAATGCAATCACGCAGAAAGTCTATGAAGCACAATTATTCTTGAGGATACGTGACACGAATAAGTCCTTGCTTAGTCCAAAACACAGATAGATATGCTTATAACGCAGTTCAAATAATATCTTTAATATCTTAGCTCAACCAGGGAGGTCTGGGTAATAGTCTCAGGTAATTGCAGAGCAGAAACAGCTTACATGTCCAGCAAATGCAGATGGAAGTAAATACGAGCAGCAGATGAAGGAGGATTACTGGAACTGGTGTATGCAGCAGGAACTCAGAGCAGAGTATCAGAGCAGGATCACCACACAGGTTCACAGGAGCAAGTATATAGCCAGGGATTAATCAGAGGTCAGGAGCTGGATGCAAGGCAGAATACTCTAGCACAGACTGAAGGCTGGGGTGGAGTTTTAGAGCAGGAAGACACAGTGCACATGAGACCAAAGACGCCATCTTGGAAAAGGGCAGTAATGCACAAAAAGGTAATAAAAAATGTTCAGAGTCCTGACACTTACAATCTACAATCAGGTGGGGGGAGACAAAGTACAGGGGCTTATTTACAATGATGGTCCAGCGATTTTGAGGGAGTTGGGGATAGATAAAGGCTGCATGAGCTGGTCACCAGACAGAATTTGTGGAGCTATTTGGTGCGGTGGAGTGTGATGGAGGGTTATTCTCAGATAGTGAATGGGCTATACACACACACACTTTGATTAGGGAACATGATAGGCCACCCTAAATAGATGTGTTTTTATGGAGCGCCTAAAATTGTGTAAGTTGTGGATAATCCTAATTTCTTGAGATAAAGCATTCCAGAAGATTGCCCCGACCCGGGAAGTCTTGGAGCCCGGAATGGGAGGTATGGATTAGTGCAGAGGTTAGCTGATAGTCGCTTGCAGAGTGTAACGAGCTTGTACACAGATAAACAGAAATGAAGGAGGCGATGTAGGGGGTGCCGCACTGTGGAGAGCTTTGTGGGCGAGAACAAGCAGTTTTAATTGGCTCCTATAATGAATGGGTAGCCAGTGCAATTACTGCAAAGATTGGGTGCATCCGTGTACCGATTTCCAGATGGACGACCCTGGCTGCTGCGTTAAGGATGGACTGGAGAGGGGAAAGTTGAATGAGGGGGAGGCCAGTTGAGAGAGCATTACTGTAGTCCAGGCGGGGGTGGATCAGGGCAACAGTGAGGGTCTTTGTTGCTTCCATGGTGAAAAAGGGGTGATTTCTAGAGATGTTCTTTAGGAATAAGCGGCAAGAGGGGGCAAGACATTGTATATTGGAGGTGAAGGAATGATTAGTGTCAAACATAAAACCCAAACAGCGTGCCTGCTGCAGGAGCATTATTATGGCACCACCCATGGAGATGGAGATGTCAGATTTAGGGAGGTTAGTAGACAGTGGGAGCAGAAGAAGTTCAGTTTTAAAAAGGTCAAGTTTCAGATAGCGAATATCATGCAGGAGATTGCGGACAGTCACTGGTGTTCTGTAGTACAGCGGTGGTAAGATCAGGGGATGACGTGTATAGTTGTATGTCATCAGTATAAAGATGTACTGAAAGCCAAATCTGCTGATGGTCCGTCCAATTTGGGCTGTGTAGAGAGAGAAGAGAAGAGGGCCAAGCACTGAGCCCTGAGGGACCCCAACAGGGAGAGGAAGAGAAGACGAAGTCGAGCCAGTGAATGATACACTGAAGGAGCGGTCAAAAAGATATGAAGACAACCAGGAGAGAGCAGTGTCCTTTATGCCTATTGACTGGAGCATAGAGAGTAGGAGATGGTGGTTAACAGTGTCAAAAGCTGCAGAGAGATCAAGAAGAATGAGCAGAGAGTGGTCACCGTTACATTTTGTTGTCAGAAGGTTGTTAGTCACTTTGATGAGTGCTGGTAAGGCGGAAGTAGACCAGGTGCTCCAAGAGTTTAGAGCTGAAGAGGAGGATGGAGACTGGTCAGTAGTTATTGGTGCAGGATGTGTCAAGAGAGAGTTTTTTAAATAATGGAGTAATGATAGAGTGTTTGAAGGAGGAGGGGAAAACACCAGAAGAGAAGAAGAGATTGAAGATTGCAGTTAGGTGGGTAGTGACGACAGTAGAGAGAAACTGGAGGACATGTGAGGGAATGAGGTCAGTAGTGCATGTGGTCGGACAAGAAGAAGAGAGGTGCATGGAGACTTCTTCTTCTGTGATGGGATTAAATGTAGAGTGTGAGACAGAGGAGATGTGGTGAGGGATTGGAGTTGTGGCATTTGGTGGCTGGGAGCTGATTTCCTGATGGATATTCTCTATTTTCTCTATAAAGTGGGAGGCCAAGTCATCAGCACAGATGTCTATGATAGGGGCCTGTGTTTTTGGACTGAGGAGGGAATGAAAGGTGTCAAAAAGGTTTTTTGGGTTGTTAGATAATGAGGAGATCAGGGTGGTGAAGTAAGTCTGTTTGGCCAGGTGAAGGGCAGAGCTATAGGTCCTTAGCATAAATTTGTAGTGGATGAAGTTTTCTGGTGAGTTTTCCTCCTTAGGCGTACAGCACTCCTAGAGCATCGCTGGAGAGATCGAGTTTGCAATGTGAGCCAGGGCTGTTTTACTCTGTGTTTGGAGGTTCTAAGGGTGAGGGGCGCTACTTGGTCCAGGATACTTCTGAGAGTGTCATTGTAGTGATGTACAGCCAAATCAGGACGTGAAAAAGAGGAAATTGGGGACAGTGATGAGTGTAGTTAGTCTGAAAGTGTATGAGGGTTAATGGCTTGTAGATTTATGCATGCATGATAGGTAGGAGTGTGCTGGGGTGGGCGAGGAATTGTGAACATGTAGGAGAGAATATTGTGGTCAGAGAGTGGAAGAGGTGAGTTATCTAGGTATGAGATTGAACAGAGTCAGACAAAGATTAGATCAAGGGTGTTACCGTCTTTGTGCGTTTCTGAGGTTGAGAGCTGTGAGAGGCAAAGGGAAGTGGTTAGCGTTAGGAGCTGGGATGCAGATGGGGAAGTGGGACTGTTAATGGGGATGTTGAAGTCTTCCGGGATAAGGGTTGGTAATTCTGAGGACATGATGTGTGGCAGCTAGACAGAGAAATGGTCAAGAAAGTGGGTGGGTGAGCCTGGGGGATGGTATATAAAAGCTACTCTGAGGGAGAGGGGATGAAAGAGCCTGATGGTGTGGACCTCAAAAGAAGGGAACAAGAGTGATGGAACTGGGGGGATGACCTGGAAAGTGCATTGTGGTGACAGGAGTATGTTGACTCCACCACCAAGTCTGTTTGTGGGTCTCGTATAAGCCACCATGAGAAATAGTGTCAGAATCCTGAATCCAGCGTTCAGTGAGGGCCAACAGATTAAGTAAGTTGTTTATAAAGTAGTTGTGCAGGAAAGGAAGCTTATTGCATATAGACCGTGGATTCTAGAGTACACAATTAAAAGAGGGAGATGAAGATGAAGTACAGCTAATGTTAATCAGGTTAGTAAGGTTTTAATGTGAGGTGGGGGAGGGGTTGAGGTTGGCGGAGGGTGGATCGGGGTTGGGGGAGATGTCCCCTGTAATAAGTAGTAGTAGAAAGAGAAAGAGCAAGTAGTTTTTGGAATTGTGACATGGTTTTTTGCACAATGTTTTTGGGCAAGATGGACTGAGGTTTTTCAGGAAGTGCATGAGAGCTGTACCAGGGAGAAGGAATGAGAGAGGGTCTCATGTGTATGAGTGGTGATTGAGGGGGGATGGAGCGGTAAATGTGGATGGCAAGGGCACACAGGGAGATAGAAATAAAGCACATGGCTAAAACGGAGTACATAGTGTGGGTTACCTGACCGTTGCCTTGACTAACTGCCATTGAATTTACAGCTTCTTCTGGATAATTAGCTATGGGGATACTTTGCAAAAGGGGACACCACGTGCATGTACCCCACACCCATGCACCCCTTAGAATGCTTCTAAATTTATAGAGCTGAGTAGAAAGCCAGGTGAAAGGGATTGTGGGAGCTGGTTTGGGAAAAATTAGCAGCTGGTCAACACACCAGGGGGTGGATAGATGATCAAAGACACTAAGCCTGGCTCCATCTATATGCTGTAATAATTATAGGGGATAACTCAGGAGACTCTTTGCGTGGAACAAGACAACTACAGGATACAGTTTTATAAGTGGTAAAGTCTATATTATCACACGGTGATTCAAACAGGTGCAGAGAGAAACTCAAGTCCACAACACTTGGTGTAAATATTAAAGGCAGCTTAGCAGTGTATAGGAAACTTCAGAGGAAAATGCAATCAAGCAGAAAGTCTATGAAGCACAGTTATTCTTGAGGATACTTGACACGAATAAATCCTTGTCTTAGTCCAAACACAGATAGAAAAGCTTATAAGGCAGTTCAAATAATATATTAGCTCAACCAGGGAGGCCTGGTTAATAGTCTCAGGTTTTTGCAGAGCAGCAAATGCTTACATGTCCAGCAAATGCAGATGGAAGTAAATACGAGCAGATGAAGGAGGATTACTGGAACTGGTGTATGCAGCAGGAACTCAGAGCAGAGTAGCAGGATCACCACACAGGTTCACAGGAGCAGGTATATAGCCAGGGAGTAATTAGAGGTCAGGAGCTGGATGCAAGGCAGAATAGTCTACCACAGACTGAAGGCTGGGTGGAGTTTTATAGCAGGAAGACACAGTGCACATGACACCAAAAACGCCATCTTGGAAAAGGGCAGTAATGCACAAAAGGTAAAAAATGTTCAGAGTCCTGACATTACTCCCTCCTTAGAAGCGGCCTCAGGACAATCCTGGACCTGGTTTCTCAGGGAATCTCTGATGAAAACAAGAAATCTTCTGTTGGGCATTGATGTTTTCCACAGGTTCCCAAGAGTCTTCCTCAGAGGGATATCCCTGCCATCTTATCAGATATTGGAGCCGATTCCTGCGAATCCTGGAATCAATAATTTCCTCCACCACAAATTGTTCTTGCCCATCAATCACCACAGGCTGCGGAGGTGGCACAACACGTCCCTGGAAGGTATTAGGAGATGCAGGCTTTAGTAAAGATACATGAAAAACTGGGTGTACCTTCATAGTCCTAGGCAACTTCAGCCTGCAGGCCACAGAGCTCACAATACCATTGATCTTGAAAGGGCCAATTCATTTCTGTCCAAGTTTTTGTGAAGGAATGTTTAACTTCAGATTCTTAGTTGCTAACCACACAGAATCTCCTACCTTGAACATGGGTGCAGGTTTACGGAATCTATCAGCCGATCTCTTATAACGTTCTTGAGCTGTGGTCAGGGATTCCTTCAGAACCTCCAGATTTTGTCTCATCGCAGTCAGCCTTTCCTCCACTGCCGGAACCGGAGAATTAATTGGAGACCTGGGTAAAATACACGGATGATAACCCAGATTGGCAAAGATTGGTACGCTCAGTCTGACCATTTGTTTGGGGATGGTAAGCAGAAGAGAGACAGACATTAATATTGAGTGCAGAGCAAAACCCCTTCCAGAATCTTGAAGTGAACTGTACTCCACGGTCAGAGATGATCTCATCCGGAACCCCATGCAACCGAAAGACATTGTGTATAACCAAGTTCACTGTATCTTTAGCTGAGGGGAGGCTGGTGCATGGAACAAAATGAGCAGCTTTAGTCAGGCGATCAACTACCACCATGATTGTATTCATGCCCCCCGATGTAGGCAGCTCCACAATAAAGTCCATTGATATAGACCCCCAAGGGCGGGACAGAACAGGTAATGGTTGTAGAAGACCCGTAGGTGCCACATGAGGAGTCTTGTAAAGGGCACATACCTCGCAAGAGAGAACATAGTCCTTGGTATCCTTCAGGCAAGTTGGCCACCAGAAGAATCAGCTCAGGAACTCTTGTGTCTTCTGTATCCCCCTGTGACCAGCCAACTTGGAGTCATGTACCAACTTGAGGATCTGCAGACGGACGACCTCAGGGACATAGGTACGTTGATCTCTGAACCACATGCCACCCTTAAAGACAAGATTAATATCCACAGGTGGGTTGGCCAGAAATACATCACCGTCATAGGCCTCCCTGCACTCCTTCCACAAGTCCTGATTGTGAATAACTCAATGAAATTGGCATCAGATAGAATGGTCTTGGACGGGGCTCCAGGTACGGAATCCGCAGCATGGATTTGGGATAAAGCATCAGCCTTCCCATTACGAGAACCTGGACGGTACGAGATAACAAAGTTAAATTGATTTAAAAATAAGTTCCAACGAGCCTGATGAGGAGAAAGACATCTAGCGGATTTAAGGAACTCTAAATTGCGATGGTCAGTTAGCACTATGATCTGTTGTGCAGCTCCTTGCAGATGATGCCTCCATTCTTTGAAAGCCGCAATAATAGCCAGCAATTCCTTGTCTCCCACGTCGTAATTCTTCTCTGCTGAGGTTAGTCTACGGTAAAAGAAAGCACAAGGATGTAGCAGTCCCCTCTCTCCAGTTCTTTGGGAGAGAATAGCCCCCAAAGCATTATCAGAAGCATCCACCTCCACAATGAATGAAAGTGTTGGATCTGGGTGAATCAACAGCGGTGCTGATGTGAAACAGATCTTAAGCCGATCAAAAGCTTCTTGAGCCTGTGATGACCACTTAAAGGGCTTTTCCTTCTTTGTCAAGGAAGTAATGGGACGGAAAATATCAGAAAAATTTCGAATGAAGCGTCTGTAGAAATTTGCAAAACCAATAAAACGTTGGACCTCCTTAACGTTCTTGGGTACCGGCCAGTCAAGGATAGCCTGGATCTTACCAGATTCCATGTTCAGCCCCTGGGGAGAGATGATATAACCTAAGAACTGTATCTCAGAACGATGGAACACGCATTTCTCCGGCTTAATATACAGATGGTTCTCTTTCAGACGTCTTAAAACAGTTTTGACATGTTCTTCATGTTCCTGTAGAGAGTCAGAAAAGATTAGTATATCATCCAAATAGATCACCACAAACTGGTCCAACAAATCTCTGGAAATGTCATTAGCAAGGTGTTGAAACGTTGCAGGGGCGTTACAAAGCCCGAAGTGCATCACAAGAGATTCAAAGTGTCCATACCGGCATCTGAATGCTGTCTTCCACTCATCCCCTGGACGAATACGCATCAAATTATAAGCCCCATGAAGATCCAGTTGAGAGAACACCTTAGCATGGTGGACTCTTTCCAGTAATTCGGGAATCAGAGGCAAAGGGTAACGGTTTTGTACGGTTATCTTATTGAGTTCCCGATAGTCAACACAGGGTCTCAGGGTCCCATCCTTCTTTTTTACAAAAAATATAGGTGCCCCTGCTGGTGAGGAAGAAGGATGTATGAAGCTTTTGGCCAGATTTTCATCAATATACTCCTTTAAGGCCTGAAGCTCAGGTGCCGCCAAAGGGTATACGTTACCAAAAGGAATAGCTTCCCCAGGAAGCAGCTCAATGGGACAGTCATAATGCCTGTGTTGAGGAAGCTGATCTGCATTCTTCTTGTCCACGTAGCCGTGGACTCTGGGACAGCTTCTGTTAACGCTGAGTTGCTCCTTGTTGGACAGGTAATCTCCTTGGTCTCCCAGTTGATAATTGGGTTCTGAGAATGCAACCACGGAATGCCTAAAATCACAGGAAAATGAGAAGAAATTAGCAAGAAAGAAAGTTGCTCCTGATGATTAGGCTCCAACACAATTTCAAAGGGTACGGTCTCCTGATCCACAGGCCCAGAGATTAAAGGTGATCCATCCACTGTCTCCATGGTAATTGGAGAGGCTCTTTGCTGAATTTCAATACCATGTTCCTTGGCAAATGCGCTATCCATGAAATTGCCACCTGCACCAGAGTCAATCATAGCTGCACTGGAAATCCACTGTCCTGAACACAGGATCTTAATAGGGAGAGAACAGTGAGAGTTCTTTTCCTTCAGCTCCTTGGTGTTGTGAATTCTGCTCTTGGGCTCCCTCCGGTGGTTGTTGGTGGTAGTGCAGTTGTCTTGGGGTTGTAATCCAGGGCAGGTGTTTCTGCTGATTGCAGCTCTACTAGGTATTTAGGTTTGCAGGATCCATGAGTCCTGGCCAGTTGTCCATTGTTGTTGAAGGGATTGCATCTCTCTCTGGTTCCTCATGCCCTGCTGCCAATTCAGCTAAGATAAGTGTCTTTTTTTTTGTGTCTCTGTGCACACATGCAGTGTGCTTTGCAATTCAGTGCAATTCATTGTGTTTTTGTCCAGCTTAGACTTTGTTTGGATTTTTCAGTCATGCTGGATTCTCAGGAGATGCAGATATACTTTCTATGTCTTTAGTTAGATGTAGAATATTTGTATTATCTGCTGTGGATATTTTTGGGATTTTAATACTGACCGCTTAGAATTCTGTCCTATCCTTTTCTATTTAGCTAGAAGTGCCTCTTTTGCTAAATCCTGTTTTTCTGCCTGCGTGTGTCTTTCCTCTTATACTCACAGTCAATATTTGTGGGGGGCTGCCTATCCTTTGGGGTTCTGCTCTGAGGCAAGATAGAATTCCCATTTCCACCTATAGGGGTATTTAGTCCTCCGGCTGTGTCGAGGTGTCTAGGACGTGTTAGGTACATCCCACGGCTACTTCTAGTTGCGGTGTTAGTTTAGGGTTTGCGGCCGGTCAGTATAGGTACCACCTACTCCTGAGAAAGTCTCTCATGCGGCTCCAAGGTCACCAGATCATAACACTTGGGGGGTGAAGTCATAGAAAGTGAATGGAATACAGCGTGTAAAGGCAGGCTACATTCAGAGATGTCAGATTCATCATCACACTTGTCATACTCCCCTACTGCTGCTAGCACCTTGTTAGGCTGTCTAGGACGCTTAGGACAATTGATCAAGGAGTGGTCAGACTGGCCACAGTAGAAACATAGACTTTCACGAAGGCGATGCTCCCGGCGCTCATTGATCTCGCGCCTCTGAACGAAATCAATTTGCATGGGCACCTCCTCCACTTCCCGAGAGGTTTTACCTGCAGGCTCTTTGGAAGGAAGGGAAAAGTTAGAAATACGGTTATAAGCAGCAAATTTCTCCTGCCTACGCTCAGTAAGGCGAATGTCTATGCGCACACAATGCTGTATAAATGTCTCTAGCTCTTGGGGTGACTCTGAGCGAGCTAGTTCATCTTTTATAATACTAGACAGACCCCTTTTAAAAATAGGCAATTGTGCATAACTGTCCAAATTGGTATCTACCGCTAATCTCCTGAATTCAGTGGCATACTCAATAACAGAACGTTTAGCCTGGCGTAAAGACAACAAAGCAGATTCAGTGGTTGCACAGCGATTAGGGTCATCAAACATTAATGCCATAGCGGCCAAGAAATCATCCAAGTTATTTAACCGTGGGTCACGAGACTCAATCATCGGATTCGCCCAGGCTAGCGCTCGTGCCGTCAGCAGCATTATTACACACAATACTTTGGATCTATCAGTAGGAAAACGGTCAGCATGCACATCAAAATATAGCATACATTGATTCACAAAGCCACGAAATTTGTTGCGATCACTATTAAATCTGAATGGGGGCAACTTAGGTGGGCTAGCTGGTGGCGGTTGCCCAGAGGGTAAAGTCACTTGTGCAGCTATTTGCGTGCTTATGTCCTGAAAAGCCTGTCCATACTGGGACTCTATGCCAGCAAGTTTGTTTTCCTGGGCTGCCATTCGGTTTCTTAAGTCCTGCAAAGTCTGTCCAAACACTTGTTGATTGAGTTCAAAGCTTCCAAACTTCTTTTGCAGACCTTCCACATCTTTCTGCAGTGATCTAATTATGGAAAACACCTGCTCTAGTCTGCTTTCTGCAGTCATTGTTCCAGCATTCTCATTTTTTTATGGCTAGAGTATCCTGTAATGATTATAGGGGATAACTCAGGAGACTCTTTGCGTGGAACAAGACAACTACAGGACACAGTTTTATAAGTGGTAAAGTCTATATTATCACACGGTGATTCAAACAGGTGCAGAGAGAAACTCAAGTCCACAACACTTGGTGTAAATATTAAAGGCAGCTTAGCAGTGTATAGGAAACTTCAGAGGAAAATGCAATCAAGCAGAAAGTCTATGAAGCACAGTTATTCTTGAGGATACTTGACACGAATAAATCCTTGTCTTAGTCCAAACACAGATAGAAAAGCTTATAAGGCAGTTCAAATAATATATTAGCTCAACCAGGGAGGCCTGGTTAATAGTCTCAGGTTTTTGCAGAGCAGCAAATGCTTACATGTCCAGCAAATGCAGATGGAAGTAAATACGAGCAGATGAAGGAGGATTACTGGAACTGGTGTATGCAGCAGGAACTCAGAGCAGAGTAGCAGGATCACCACACAGGTTCACAGGAGCAGGTATATAGCCAGGGAGTAATGAGAGGTCAAGAGCTGGATGCAAGGCAGAATACTCTAGCACAGACTGAAGGCTGGGGTGGAGTTTATATCAGGAAGACACAGTGCACATGAGACCAAAGACGCCATCTTGGAAAAGGGCAGTAATGCACAAAAGGTAAAAAATGTTCAGAGTCCTGACATATGCTATAACACCTTTCACCAGATAACATCTACAGTGACCCAACTATGGATATACAGCAGTGAGTATTGTGTACAATGCAACCAATGAATTATAGCAGATATTCAGCGGGCAGTGTTGTTATACCATTAAAAATAATTCCAGGATTACAGAGCAGGAGATGAGACAGCAAGCAGTGTTATACCATTAAAATAGTTGCAGGATCACAGAGCAGGAGATGAGACAGCAAGCAGTATTATACCATTAAAAATAGTTGCAGAATCACAGAGCAGTAGATGAGACAGCAAGCAGTGTTATTCCTATGTGAAGAGAGGAGATACCATGTCTCTTCTATACATTCCCAAGGTGGTGCATACCAGTCAACTCACTTAAGTATGTATACAGCTTTTTCTTCAACTCTCCCCACAAGTGTTCGATTGGGTTGAGGTCTGGGGACTATGGGGGACAATCCAGCACCTCTATTTCATTGTCACTGAACCATTTCTTCGCCAATCTCAAGGTATGCTTCAGGTCGTTGCCCTGCTTGAACACTATGTCATCCTTTTCATACCCATAATACATGAGTGTACGAAGTAAATCATCTTATAGGATTCTCGTATAGTTCGGCACTGAAACCACAATCGATCTTGGTCAAGTATCCAGCGCCTTTGGCTGTGAAGCAAACCCCATATCAACAGACTTCCTTCACTGTACTTGACAGTTCCTTTAATTTCTTGATCCTTTAGTCCCTTTTTCTTTTGCTTCATCCAGGCTCATTGGCTCCCATCAGATCCTATATTTTTGTCTCATTGCTTCAAATCACCCATTTCCAATCTTCTACTGTCCACTTTTCGTACTTTTTTGGAAACTCCAGCCGACGCTTCTTATGATAATATTGAAGTCGAGGCTTCTTCACCTTTTTTCGGGCCACAATTCTAGACTTGTGTAACGTGCATTTCATGATGCTTGCATGGACGTCTGTGATCTCACTATTACAAAGCATATGATCCACCTCCACTGCCGTGTTTGTCACGCCAGATTTGATAGACCTTGTCTTGAACCAATTTGTTGACTTCAATATTTTGCTGGATGTCCACATCTTGGCTTTTGAATGGATGGACAGACTTAATTTTGTATTCTTGCCATATCTGCAGCTTAATAGTATTTTTTCAGGTGACAAGTTCCCTTTAAATATGATAACATAAATCTGTAGCAGAACAAAATATATAAAAAGTGGGTCTAAAATACTTCATAAATGCAATGTGTAGAAGCAAATAGTATAGTATAAAACAGCTCATGTTCATTAGAATTTGTAAGATATAGTTTGAAAAACAATGAAACACAAACATCGATTTAATCTTGCATGTTGCAAGGATATAATTTTTTTATATACTGTACTGCAGATAACAAAAAAGTATAACAATTTTAAATTTCTAAAATTAAAGAGGATTTTCAATCTTTATATAGTATGTGAAAATAGTTTGCAGTGGGGTTGGTGTCGTGCGACAGATAGGCCGGGACCCCAGTAAGTTCATCATAAATAGTGTCTTTATTCTCAGACTCACATACAGGAGTGATATGCTCCAGATCGCAGCCGGGTTTCCACAAATACAGTCCGTGTTCAAAACCCAATGACACCCCCGTGTCTCTTGGGTGTATCAGAAGTTTTGAAGTTCCTGGCTCTGTGTTAGCTCCACACAGGCCTGGGTTGCATAGAGGTTCCTGCTCTGCAGCTTGCAAGCTCCAAGCTGACACATCCAAGGCCAAACTGACAGATTTAAATGGAATTGTGGCCATAGAGCCTCTTCCAAAACCCGGAGTGGGGAGAGGGGTTCGCCCCACTACCAAACCTGCAAATCCCTCTAAAAATAAAAGCCCTGACGGATTTTCCAAAAAATCTGACTGGCTCAACTACTTGGACCCAATCCACACTTCCTTTTATATTGTCTTGTGATTCACAGACGTTCTGCTGTAAACACAAGGCACTCCAGGTTTAATATGATTCCAACCGCAACCTGGGGGACACATATCGACCCTCGCATATGATCCCCCTCACTACCTCACAATGCAATAAGATGAATCACTTACTGTACAAATGTACTTTCTGTTGTTCAAATGCTTCTATACGCCAGTCTTAGATGCAGTCACATGACCATGTTTTTTGTGTTTATGTCCTATTAGCTGATGTTCCCTACTCTAAATGTGTGGTTCTCCCCTTTTGCCTTGTTGTATGTGACATCACACATTGTATACTTGGTGGAATAATGCTTATTATTGTATATATTTCAACATCTACTATTTACTATTTAATAGTGTATGAGTTTATTTCTCCAGCAATAGTGTTAAATGGCCAGTAAAGCACTTTTAAGGAACAAAAACCCAGGAAATTCCTGTTCACTGTGTGTGCAGCTGGAGCACATTTTTACTTTCACTTTGCAAGGGAACAGACAAGATGCTAAGATCCTAGGCTATATGAAATTCCAGTTGTAAGCTATGTTATCTTTGTTCCTGATTAAATATACATACCATGTTGAACGCTGGATAGTACAGAGATTATTCCACCGCCAACAATACTTTTAACCCCTACTGCTCCATGACTTGTCTCTGTCCCTGCCCAGTGAGCATAACATCAGAGCAATATGTCTATAATAGATCTGTATTGTGGATGAAGACAGTATGTAATTATTGCACAACCTTACACCTTACTGTATAGTAGAGAGAAGTATGCAAGTAGCTGTGAATAGAGACAAAAAGGGAGAAGAAATTAAGGATCTATAATTCATTACATTATAATAATGCCATCAGTAAGCTCTAACACTAAGAAAATTATTCCATTACACAATTGAGTAAGATAACAAAAACAAAAAATAATTACTCCTGTACCTTAGTGGAATTATCTGTTGAGTATTGTGAAGCACATAGTTTTCCTGTATAGGATATTCCTTACAAACCATTGTTATTAGAAAAAATATTTTTGGAAACGTTCATACATGTTATTGTTAAGAAAAGAGGGTTTCATAGCTGTTGAAGTAGAGTTTATCTATGAAGGACATCAACCTTAGGTCTGATACACTTCAGCACTACTGATTTCTGTACTTTACACATATGAGCTTTAAGCAGTTCTATTATATCAATGTACAAAATGTGCATCGGATAAGAGCTACTTGTGTTGAGTTTCTCAAGTTTCAAGGCTACTGGATGTCTTATAGACTTGAGATCAGTAGAGCAGTTACCGGGGGGGGCAGAGGGGGCAATCGCCCTGGGCCCTGTACTCAGAGTGGGCCCACCCGGAGCTACGCTACTATCACTGTATTGGCGTGCATAGCTCACCGATACAGTTACATTCTGCGGCAGAGCAGGGAGAATCGATCTCCCTGCTCTGCTGTCCAGCTGCTATTGACCCCTGAGCAGGTGGGGGGCCGGTGCCAGCAGTGGGCCCCCCGCCTGTCATCGTAGTGTCAGCTGTATCGGCATCTAGCGCTACACTCCTCCCATCATCCCCCTGTCAGCGTCTGATGTCACCGACTCCAACACTGAAAGGGGGAGTGAATACATCACTGGCGCCTGCAGTCCGGAGGTGAGCGGGAGCAGAGAGCAGCGCAGGAACCAGGAAGAAGAGAGGTGAGTATTTATTGTTTCTCTTTATGGGGGCTGCCTTATTTTTTTTCAGGGTCTGCCTGTAGGGGGGTGCTGCCTTATACTACAGAGTCTGCCTGTGGGGGTGCTGCTTTATACTACAGGGTCTGCCTGTGGGGGGTGCTGCCTTATGCTACAGAGTCTGCCTGTTGGGGGGGTGCTGCCTTATACAACAGGGTCTGTCTGTGGGGGGGTGCTGCCTTATACTACAGGGTCTGCCTGTGTGTGTTGGGGTGCTTCTTTATACTGCAGAGTCTGTCTGTGGGGGGGTGCTGCCTTATACTGCAGAGTCTGTCAGTGGGGGTGCTGCCTTATACTACAGAGTCTGCCTATGGGGTGCTGCCTTATACTACAAGGTCTGCCTATAGGGTGCTGCCTTATACCACAGTGTCTGCCTATGGGGCTGCTGCCTTATACTACAGTGTCTGCCTATGGGGGTGCTGCCTTATACTACAGAGTCTGCCTATGGGGGTGCTACCTTATACTACAGAGTTTGCCTATGGGGTGTTGCCTTATACTACAGAGTCTGCCTATGGGGTGCTGTCTTATACTACAGGGTCTGCCTATGCGGTGCTGTCTTATAATACTGAGTCTGCCTATGGGAGGCTGCCTTATACTACAGACTCTACCTATGGGGGCTGCCTTATGCTATAGAGTCTGCCTATGGGGGTGCTGCATTATAATACAGAGTTTGCCTGTGGGGTGCTACCTTACACTACAGAGTCTGCCTATGGGGTGCTGCCTTATACTACAGAGTCTTCCTATGGGGTGCTGTCTTATACTACAGGGTCTGCCTATGAGGTGCTGTCTTATACTACAGAGTCTGCCTATGGGGTACTGCCTTATACTACAGGGTCTGCCTATGGGGTGCTGCCTTATACTATAGAGTCTGCCTGTGTGGGCTGCCTTAAGCTATAGAGTCTGCCTATGGGGGTGCATTATACAATATAGAGTAGGCCTATGGGGAGTGCATTATACTATATGGAGTCCTATGGGGGATGCATTATACTATGTTGAGGATTGAGGACTATCTGTGCATTATACTATATGGAGGCTATCTAGGGGGCCTTCATACAGTGTGGATATTACAGTGAGGGGGTTATCTTACAGTGTTGGAACCATCAAACACTTTGGGGGCTGCTAAGGGGCTTGTATACTGTGTGGGTGGTACTATACTGTGAGGGGGCATTATACTGTGTATAAGAGAGCATCATACTGTGTATAGGGAAGCTGTAAGGAGACTTGGGACATTATTCAACTCAGGTTCCTGTGACTATCAAAGGGGTACACAGGACAATATTACTTTCTAGGGGGCAAAATGTGGGCACCGTTTTCTAGGGCACTTGCACCCGGCATTACTATATTATAGAGGGTTGCTTTACAATTTACAGGGCACAGAGAACCACACAGCAGGTGCAGTAATAGGGACACATACGGCAGCAGCGGCTCAGCATTGGGATATCAGCAGGATGAGGAGTTTGTGCAGGTTGGGAATAGATGGTGATGGCTGAAAATATGAAATGTGTCTTTGTTGTTTTCTCTGCAGCTGAGTCGTGGCTGGAGGAGTTGTCGTGTCGGTCTGGGCCAGATGGAAAAGACTTGAAAAGTGATCGACTCCATCAGAAAGAACGTCAGCGGTAAGTCATTATCTGTAACTGTGCTGTGATCACTTATATGTTCAAAACCCTAGCTACGCCTCTGCTTCAGTTCCAAGTTGATTCTCACAGTAGACTTGGTACAACTAATGAATAGGTTCCAAGGTTAGTATTTAACTAAGGACAGTTCAAGTCTCAGAACTAAACTGACACTTAAGGTCTTTAATGACAAATTCAAGATGGTGGCGCAGTGACATGCCACATATACTAGATTGCAGGACATTGTCAAGGCAGGGTTTTTAATCTTCTGAGAATCACACTTTGTCTAAAACCAAAAATATCTTCGCGCATTCTCACAAGACACTTGCTACTGCAGCACCATGTAAATATTTTCATCAGCTGTGAGACAGGATTAAACAGTAATCAATTTAGTCTCTTTAATCATTGTGACAAGCTGTCATGTGAAATCATTTATTTTTCTTTTAGCTACTGAAGACACACACATGCTTAGCAAAGAAACGCTAGCAAGTAATTATATGGAATGGACTTTGAAACTATGAAGGCAACATATGGATTGGCAATAAACCTTCTGAAATGTAGTTTGCATATAATAATTCCCAATAAAATTCAAGCGCATTTCCCATTTCCCTAGTTGTCATTATTTTAGAGAGCTCATGGTATCTATAGTTCATAAATGGCTAACAAGATGAATAGATGGGATTATAACATAAGTGATAACTAGAAATAACCGAAACGATTCAATGCAATTGTTTGAAAAATCTTAAGAAATGTGCTTGTCTTGGGGTATTTGAACAATTTGCGATTCGATTCACGTGAATCCCCCCAAAATGTCTGCCATTATTTTACACATTGCTGAAGATTGCATCAGCCACAGGAGGCTCAAATGCCTTCAGGAGAGGTTACACCCCCCGAAAGAAGGCAGGCGCCGAAACGCGCGTAGGGTATCGTGCACATGTAGGTATTATGAGCCACTTTATTTATTGAATCTATTTATCCTCCCTGGTATGTTTATATGTTAATAGATTTTACTTGTCCAGCACTGTTTGCACTTTAGTACTTAAACTAAGCACCTTTATGACAATTATAGTGGCATTTTGGGCTTATGTGACTATTTTGTGCAATATAGACTTGGCATGGAGTCGCTTAGACAGTTTACTTAGCACACTGCACTTTTTACATTAGTTATTTTGTATGGGCTTGTGCAATATAGGCCCAGCTGCAATATATATATATATATATTTCTTGAGCAATATTTTTGGGCACTTTATTTAGCACATTGCACTTACTGTTTTTGGTTGTGCATTTATTTATGTTTATGGGCTTGTGTAATATAGGCCCAGGTGTGATTATTTTGGCACTTTATTTAGCACATTGCACTCATTTTTTTACACAAATTGTTTTATTTATTTATTTTTTTGTACAATTTTAATTTTGTGTGGTTTTTTATAGTGGGAATAGTGCTGGCTCGTTTCATACCATTGTGGAGGGTTATTAATGAATTTTATGGTTATTGGTTGGCATCAAATTTTACCATTACACTGTGCTTTTGTATATCAGCTATATTTGATCAAATTTAGTTTTTTTATATGTTATAATTCTATAATAAAATAATATCTTTATACAAAGTCTTTTTTGCACTGTTTCTTTTCTTGGATGATTTATGTTAATTTTAGTGCATGACGCATTATTTTACATATAAGTGATTTACACATCTGATTAAAACTTCAGGTGAGGTTGTGTGAACCTCTTCATAAAGATTTGCAGCTATCAAATAGTATTGTGCAGTCAATCAGGAGAGACTATTGTAGCCTGTATAAAAACAGGGAATGCAGCAGCCATTTTAGGGTGATTTGGGATCACGATAGGACAAAATCTCACAGTCCAGCCATATAGATAGGGAAAGAAACCCCTAAAACACTGGACAAATAACATAGACAGTATTTGTTGAACAACTGCAGCAGTGAAGAACATGAGTGCATTAGTCTGCAAATAATACAGAGTTTCAATCGATAGGGAGAGATAGCTCAGAGAGGTGCAAACAGCAGTGCAAATGTGATTGCTCAGTGATATACACAGCTCAAATAAAAATAAATGGAACACTAAAATACCACATCCTAAATATCACAAACTGAAATATTCCAGTTGGAAATCTGTATTCATAACATAGTGGAATGCGATGAGAACAATGAAACATAAAAATGATCAATGTAAATCAAAATTAATATCCGATGAAGGTCTAGATTTCGAATGATGCTCAAAATCAAAATGGAAAATCAAATTACAGGCTGATCCAACTTCAGAGGAAATGCCTCAAGACAAGAAAATTATGCTTAGTAGTGTGTGTCCACATGCCTGTATGACCTCCCTACAATGCCTGGGCATGGTCCAAGATGAGGTGGCGGATGTTCTCCTGAGGGACCCCTTCCCAGACTGGACTAAAGCATCCGCCAACTCTTGGACAGTCTGTGGTGCAACGTGATGTTGGTGGATGGAGCAAGACATGATGTCCCAGATTGTGCTTAATTGGATTCAGGTCTGGGAAACGGGCAGGCCAGTACACAGCAATGCCTTCATCATGTAGGAACTGCTGACACACTTCAACCACAGGAGGCCTAGAAGGAACCCAGTACCCAGTGCACTTGAATATGGTTTCACATTCACACGGTCCTGCTCTCCACTTCTCCTGGTGTACTGTCTTGCCTTCTAGTATCTACCCCATGCTCTGGACCTGTGCTGAGAGACTCAGCTACCCTTCTTGCTGAAGCTCACATTGATGTGTCATCCTGGATGAGCTGCACTACCTGAGCAACTTCAGTGGGTTGTACAATAGACAACGCCTCATGCTACTGTACCTCTAGACATAAGAGCATAAACAAAATGCAGAAGTGACCAAAACAACAAGCCAAAAAGGATGAGAACAGATAAATGGTCTGTTGTCACCAACTGAAGAACCACTCCTTTATAGGGGTTGTTTTGGCATTGCCTATCATGTCTACTGTTGTCTGTTCAGTTTGCACAACAGCAAGAGAAATTGATCAGTGTTGCTTCATAACTGGACAGGTTGATTTCACAGAAGTTTGATTGACTTTGAGTTACATTGTGTTGTTTAATCCCTTAGTGACAGAGCCAATTTGGTACTTAAAGGGAACCTGTCACCTGAATTTGGCGGGACAGGTTTGCGGTCATATGGGCGGGGTTTTCAGGTGTTTGATTCACCCTTTCCTTACCCGCTGGCTGCATGCTGGCTGCAATATTGGATTGAAGTTCATGCTGTGTCCTCCGTAGTACACGCCTGCGCAAGGCAAGATTGCCTTGCGCAGGCGTGTACTACGGAGGACACAGCATGAACTTCAATCCAATATTGCGGCCAGCATGCAGCCAGCGGGTAAGGAAAGGGTGAATCAAACACCCGAAAACGCTGCCCATATGACCGCAAAAGTGTCCCGCCAAATTCAGGTGACAGGTTCCCTTTAATGACCGAGGCAATTTTTACAATTGTGACCACTGTCCCTTTATGAGGTTATAACTCTGGAACTCTTCAACGGATCCCACTGATTCTGAGAAGGTTTTTTTTGTGATATATTGTACTTCATGTTAGTGTTACCATTTCTTCGATATTACTTGCGATTATTTATGAAAAAAATGGAAATATGGCAAAAATTTTTAAAATTTAGCAATTTTCAAATTTGAATTTTTATGCCCTTAAATCAGAGACATATGTCACACAAAATAGTTAATAAATAACATTTGCCACATGACTACTTTACATCAGCACAAATTTGGAAACAAAATTTTTTTGTTAGGAAGTTATAAGGGTTAAAAGTTGACCAGCGATTTCTCATTTTTACAACAAAATTTACAAAACCATTTTTTTTAGGGACCATCTCACATTTAAAGTCATTTTGAGGGGTGTACATGACAGAAAATACACAAACTTGACACCATTCTAAAAACTACACCCTTCAAGGTGCTCAAAACCACATTCAAGAAGTTTATTAACCCTTTACATGCTTCACAGGAGCTGAAACAACGTGAAAGGAAAAAATGAACATTTAACGTTTTTTGCAAACATTTTACTTCAGAACCAATTAATTTTATTTTCACAAGAGTAAAAAGAGAAAATGAACCACAATATTTGTTGTGCAATTTCTCCTGAATACGCCAATATCCCATATGTGGGGGTAAACCACTGGTTAGGTGCACGGCAGTGCTCGGAAGAGAAGGAGCGCCGTTTGACTTTTTCAATGCAGAATTGGCTAGAATTGAGATCGGACGCCATGTCGCGTTTGGAGAGCCCCTGATGTGCCTAAACAGTGGAAATCCCCCACAAGTGACACTATTGTGGAAAATAGACCCCTTAAGGAACCTTTCTAGATGTGTGGTGAGCACTTTAAACCCCAAGTTGCTTCACAGAAGTTTATAACGTGGAGCCGTGAAAATAAAAAATCAAATTTTTTCTACAAAAATAATTTTTTCGCCCCCAAATGTTTATTTTCACAAGGGTAACAGGAGAAATTAGACCACCAAAGTTGTTGTGCATTTTGTCCTGAGTACCCAGATACCCTATATGTGGGGGTAAACTACAGTTTGGGCGCATGCCAGAGCTTGGAAAAGAAGGAGTTCCGTTTGACATTTTAATGCAGAATTGGCTGGAATTGAGGTTGGACGCCATGTTGCGTTTGGAGAGCCCCTGATGTGCCTAAACAGTGGAAACCCCCCACAGGTGACCCCATTTTGGAAACTAGACCCATTATGGAACTTATCTAGATGTGTGGTGAGCACTTTGAACCACAAAGTGCTTCACAGAAATTTATAACGTAGAGCCGTGAAAATAATCCTTTTATTTCGACTCCAAAATGATTTTTTAGCTTGCAATTTTTTATTTTCTCTATAGTAACATGAGAAATTGGACCACAGAAATTATTGGGCAATTTATCCTGAGTACGCTGATACCCCATATGTGGGGTGGACCACTATTTGGGCGCACGGCAGAGCTCGGAAGGGAAAGAGCGCCGTTTTGGAAAGCAAACTTTGATAGAATGGTCTGTGGAATTTATGTTGCGTTTGCAGAGCCCTAATGTCCCTAAACAGTAGAAACCCCCCACAAGTGACCCCATTTTGGAAACTAGACCCCCAAAGGAACTTATCTAGATGTGTGGTGAGCATTTTGAACGCCCAAGTGCTTCACAGAAGTTTATAATGCAGAGTCGTGAAAATAATTTTTTTTTTCCCACAAAAATTATTTTTTTAGCCCCTAGTTTTTTATTTTCCCAAGGGTAACAGGAGAAATTTGACCTTAAAAGTTGTTGTCCAATTTGTCCTGAGTGCGCTGATACCCCATGTGTGGGGGGACAACAGTTTGGGCACACATCGGGGCTCGGAAGGGAAGTAGTGACATATTAAAATGAAGACATTGATGGAATGGTCTGCGGGCATCATGTTGCATTTGCAGAGCTCCTGATGTACCTAAACAGTAGAAACCCCCACAAGTGTCCCCATTTTGGAAACAAAACCCCCAAAGAGCTTATCTAGAAGTGTGGTGAGCACTATGAACCCCCAACTGCTTCACAGAAGTTTATAATATAGAGTCATGAAGATAAAAAATCATATTTTTTCCACAAAAATGATCTTTTCACCCCCAAATTTTTACTTTCACAAGGGTAACAGGAGAAATTGGACCCCAAAATTTATTGGGCAATTCATCCTGAGTACGATGATAGCCCATATGTGGGGGGGACCACTGTTTGGGCGCATGGCAGAGCTCGGGAGGGGAGGAGGGCCGTTTTGGAATGCAGACTTTGATTGAAAGGTCTGCGGGCGTTATGTTGCATTTGCAGAGCCCCTGATGTACCTAAACAGTAGAAACCCCTACAAGTGACCCCATTTTGGAAAATAGACCCCCAAAGGAACTTACCTAGATGTATGGTGAGCATTTTGAATGCCCAAGTGCTTCACAGAAGTTTGACGCAGAGCCATGACAATAAAAAATAATTTTTTTCCATAAAAATGATTTTTTAGCCCCCAATTTTTTTTTCTATTTTCGCAAGGGTAACAGGAGAAACTGGACCCCAAAAGATGTTGAGCGACTAGTACTTAGTATGATGATGCCCCATATGTGGGGGTAAACCACTGTTTGGGCGCACGGCAGAGCTCATAAGGGAGAGGGCACCATTTGACTTTTTGAGCACAATATTGGCTGTCTCATTTGGAAACCCCCTGATGTACCTAAACAGTTGAAACCCCCCAATTCTAACTGCAACCCTAACCCCAATACACCCCTAACCCTAATCCCAACCGAACCATAATCCTAATCACAACCCTAACCCCAAAACACCCCTAACACTAATCCCAACCCTAACCATAATCCTAATCAAAACTCTAAACCCAACACACACCTAATCCTAATCTCAACCCTAACCTCAAACCTAACCCTAATCACAATACACTCCTAATCCCAACCCGAACCTTAACCCTAATCCCAAACCTAGCCCTAATCCCAAATGTAACCCTAATACCAACCCTAGCCCTTATGCCAACCCTAATCCTAATCAAAACCCTAATCCCAACCCTAATCCAAACTCTAACCCTAACTTTAGCCCCAACCCTAGCCCTAACCCTAACTTTAGCCCCAACCCTAACCCTAGCCCCAACCCTAACCCTAACTTTAGCCCTAACCCTAACCCTAACTTTAGCCCCAACCCTAACCCTAACTTTAGCCCCAACCCTAACTTTAGCCCCAACCCTAGCCCTAACCCTAACCCTAGCCGTAACCCTAACCCTAGCCGTAACCCTAACTTTAGCCCCAACCCTAACCCTAGCCCTAACCCTAATTGGAAAATGGAAATACATACATTTTTTTAATTTTATTATTTTTTCCTAACTAAGGGGGTGATAAGGGGGGTTATTTACTATTTTTTTAATTTTGATCACTGTGATAGGATCTCACAGTGACCAAAATATAACAAGTGGAAGAATCTTCCTCTGTTGGCAGTCAGATCATGTGCATGCGCCCGCCATTTTCTTCCCAGAGGAAGATGCTGGTGACCAGGAGATGAAGCAGGAGCACCCAGGGACACCGGTAAGTATAACAGGGTCCCCGATCCCCATATTTCTCTGTCCTCTGATGTGCGATTACATCAGAGGACAGAGAATATCATAGCGCTTTTTTTTGCGGTCACTGGTAAACGGCTATTTACTGGCGATCACAAAACAGGGGTTGGTAAAAACTGACCTTGATCATGTTCTATGGGGTCTCAGCTCCCCCCAGCAGCCGAGACCCCAAAAATCTTCCGGGTGCCAGTGGGCGCATGCGCATATTTTTTCTGGAAGAAGATGGCGGCAATTCTGGAAAGTGACAGTGTATATCTTGCAAACTCACTGGGTGAATATTTGGAAAAGAAGTGATGCACAACCGCAAACATGGTGGTGAAGTCTCAATCACTGGTAGATGGGTCTGGTTATACCGACAGGTGGTAGCTATTAACCTCCTCCTACATCATCTCGGTATCTTGTGTAATGAACATCATCCCATGTCCAACAGCAATATGGCACAGCATTGCATACACTCCCCTTCCTCAGTCTTTTAGTTCTTGTTGCGATTAAGCGCTGTTTTACAGCTTGTGAGCATGTGTGACAAAAGCCATACAGCAGACAAGTTGCTGATCTGCATCGAGCAGACAATCTCCTACTGGATGGCTCCCCATCAACTAACACTGGTTATTGTTGTAATCAACCAATTCTGGCTGTACTATGTTTTGACAAAGTAACTTACGCTCCCTGCATGGCGAACATCCTAAATTTAATTGTTTTCAAATTATACCTGCTTGAAGAATATGTTGGCCATGGAGCGTGTCCATGTGTTTCAAATGTTTTTACAAAGCAAAGCAAATCCAGGTTTCCAAAAACAGAGCAATCTGGCTGAGTGCAGACTGATTTGATATGTTGCCATACAATGTAATTCAATAGTGCATATGTTGGAGCATCGGTACGAACAGCAAAAAGTGGTGACTGATTATATCATGTACAATGCAAATAGGAGGTTGCGTTAAATCTGCCATGACAGCTGATGATTTATTGTCCAGCCCTAGTGTACTGGCAGAAAGGGTATTCTATGTAATTTAATACTGTCTACGTTGGCGCATCTGTGCAAACAGCAAAAAGTGGTGACTGATTATATCATGTAACATGCAAATAGGAGGTTGCGTTAAATCTGCCATGACAGCTGATGATTTATTGTCCAGCCGTAGTGTACTGGCAGAAAGGGTATTCAATGCAACAGCTGTTTTTGTCACCTCCAAGCGGACCATATTGTCCTCTGCAAGTGTGGAAAACCTTATATTTGTTAAAATAACTAAGGTACAGATTAGTGCCAATTTTTATTCACCTATGGCTGATGCCAAAGATTAAATTGGCCATAGTAAGATATGCCCTGCATGCTGTTCACTTGGCTTCTACTTTTCTGATGATACCAGTGCCTATCCCCTCCCCCTACCACTGCTGGGCATCTACTGCTTCTTCATCATATATATCTATACAGTGATAATATAGACAACCCCACATCTCCTGCCTGTCCATTTTGTTCTATAGCTATACCGTACTGTTAGTCCCCAAAAAATGGATACATTTTGGAAAATTTGATAAAAAGCTTTAGTTTCACTTAACAATCAACAGAACCCAAGTGGGAATAATTTTTGGACCATTGCTTGCCAATAAATCATAGGTCCTTCCGTGTACACTGATTGAGTATAAACAATGGCACAGAAGACATCAGCCTCTCAAAAAGAATATTTTTTTAATAATACGTTATTGCAGTGGGATATACAGACCATTAGTTACCACCAATTACTATCCCTTTACCCCTAGCCATATATGTTGAGGTCACTTGCACATTACTAAGCTGTGTTTGCATTAAAGAGTTTGAATAAGTTTGAAAAGGATTTAATACAATCTTAAGAGACTGCAAATTGAACTTTTTCTTAAAAGTCAGCAAGATTTGCTCATCAACCAAGAATCTGCAAAAACCCTAGTCCATGCCCTCATCATCTCCCGCCTTGACTACTGCAACCTCCTGCTCTGTGGCCTCCCCTTGAACACTATTGCACCCCTCCAATCTATTCTAAACACTGCTGCCCAACTAATCCACCTGTCCCCCCACTATTCCCCAGCCTCTCACCTCTGTCAATCCCTGCACTGGCTCCCCATTACCCAACGACTCCAGTTCAAAACCCTAACCATGACATACAAAGCCATCCACAACCTGTGTCCTCCATATATCTGTGACCTCGTCTCCCAGTACTTACCTGCACACCACCTCTGATCCTCACAAGATCTTCTACTATATTCCCCTCTTATCTCCTCTTCCCACAATCGCATACAAGATTTCTCCCGCGCATCCCCCCTACTCTGGAATTCTCTACCCCAACATATCAGACTCTCGCCTACTGTGGAAACCTTCAAAAAGAAACTGAAAACCTACCTCTTCCGACAAGCCTACAACCTGCAGTAACCACCGATCGACCAAACCGCTGCACAACCAGCTCTACCCTCACCTCACCCATCCCTTGTAGATTGCGAGCCCTCGCAGGCAGGGTCCTCTCTCCTCCTGTTCCAGTTGTGACTTGTATTGTTTAAGATTATTGTACTTGTTTTTTATTATGTATACCCCTCCTCCCATGTAAAGCCCCATGGAATAAATGGTGCTATAATAATAAGTAATAATAAATAATAATAATAATAATCTCTTGGGATAACAGAAAGTATACCAAGTTCCAACTATAAATGAAAATTAATAACGTAAGGTCATATTTAAACTTTTTTGAAGTAGGGTTTGTTGCTGCACTATTTAAAAGACTGAAGAATTGTGAGGGTGCAATTGAAAAGCAAAAGAAGGACATATTTGCTACGAGGGTAAAAAATAAATATGGAAATATGGCAATATGTCACTTGCTTTAGGATGCCTTGCAACTGATTGACAACTTTCTGCCTATACTTTCCATAGGCATAAACCTGTTGATCTACAGAGGTGCGTTTGGCAGGACTCTATGCTGGGTTTAGATGACATGGTTGTAGGTGCTAAATGACTGTCAATCATCTACATTCAAGCAGTTCAGCAGATGTTTAATGGCCTGTGTAGACAAGACCAGCAGACATCTGTGTGGACAGAATGACTGGTAATACAATCATTCAGTAACTGTAGAATATCACGTTATAGGCAGAACATCACCTGTTTACACAGGACAATCTGCTGCAGATAATGAAGATTTCCAAATTTACTTAAATATCATCGCAGCTGATGAACAAGCATCAGGTGTTTGCATTTTTAAGTGAGTTGATCTTTCTTATAAACACCCATCCCGTAATTATTGGCCTATCAAAATGGGCCTTAAAGGGAAACTGGCAGTAGAAAGGTTAACGATGACGTGATTAGTGTGCGCCGCCCTCTGACTGAGCGTCAGTGCGGAGGACGGGGAAGACACAGCGACGCTTGGGTCCTGAGCGACGAGAGGGGAGTACGTCTTTTTTATTTTTAAATTGCAGCAACAGCATATGGGGCAAATATCTCTATGGAGCATCTTATGGGGGGCCATGTGCAGCATTATATGGGGCAAATATCTCTATGGAGAATCTTATGGGGCCAAGTGCAGCGTTATGTAGGGCAAATATTTCTATGGAGCATCTTACGGGGCCATGTGCAGCATTACATGGGGCAAATGTGTCTATGGAGCATCTTATGGGGCCATAATCAGCATTTGTGCAGCATTATATGGGGCAAATGTGTCTATGGAGCATCTTATGGGGTCATAATCAGCATGTGTGCAGCATTATATGGGGCAAATGTGTCTATGGAGCATGTTATGGGGCCATAATCAGCATTTGTGCAGCATTGTATGGGACAAATGTCTCTATGGAGCATCTTATGGGGTCATAATCAACATTTGTTCAGCATTATACACAGAACATCCATATTTATCACAGCATTTACAGCACGTTTCACAATGCTCTTTCTCTGTATTACTTTCTCTGTCACACAGCACATAACCGGGTAGGACCATATCACTCAGTTCCTCAGTGTCCTCCCTGTCCAGCTTTTCTATAGTTTGGCATACCTGCATTTGTTTCACACCAGACTTAAGGTCTTCAGCCCCCAAATTCAGCTGCCACATGGTGAGCGACCTGCCCAACTGCACTGTCCCTTGCGGTAACACTGCGTCCTCCTTATTCACACTCACTGTGTTTGGGGACTCCCTCAGCCATTTCGCTCCAGATTTGAGGGCATTGCCCATGCGATGAGCTGCCACATTCTGGAGCCACCTGTGTACCCGCGTTGTCGTGTCCTTGTTCCCAGACTGCGTTCCAACTCTGCTGTGGCTCATTGCTGTCCTGACCTGCTACTATGGATGGCTGGGCTCCCGCTTTAATAATGTTGCAGGTCTACTGTATTGTCCTAGGCATTAAGCCTGTCTGGACCATCAGGGCACTCAGGCCCTCCTGAGATGTCCAGCTCCCAAGCTACTCTGAACAAAAAAACAGGAAGCTATGTTATTCCACTGTAGCTCCTCCTAAATTAACTATTTAATAAATTTAACTCCTGTCTATACTTTGCCCACTATAATGCCCCATCTAGTGGCCAGAAATGGGTACTACACTTTCCCTATAGTAAAACATACATTATACATGAGCAATAGATAAATACACCATGAAATATACTATCAAACAGTAAAACCTTATATTTATGATCAGACATACCGGGATGAATGTGGGGGAAATAGTACCGCCTTTGTACCCTCTTACAGGTACACACGTACACACAGGTGACCAACTGAAAACCACATGGATAGTAAAAATTGTTACATAGTTTGGTCACAGAAGAAACTTGTGAGAGTAGACTATATTGGGTAATTCAACTTTTATCTATACAGAACATGAGGTACATGCATCAGCTTCTTAATACAGCATAACAGGAAGTCTAAAGGACCTTTTACCTGAGAGAAAGTGAAACCAAAGTACAACAAGTATATGCATTACATTCAAATAAGCATATAATAGTAACAACACCGCCATCTACTGTCAGAAAAGTGTAAACTCCTCCTGCACACAAATAAGTCTGTATCTGTTGCATATCTGCCAACACCCCTTCTCAACAGTAAGGACTTATTCAATTAAGCCTAATTTCTTCATCAGTCTCTGATGTCTTTCAGCATTCAGTGCCTTTGTGAAAATATCTGCTGTCATATCTTCAGTTGGGAAGTACTCTAAATTTAGGATTCCTTGTTCCTGGTGATCTTTCAAGAAGTGAAACTTTACATCAATGTATTTAGTTCTTGGATTAACTCTTTCCATTAGAGCAAGAACTAGACATCCTAAATTGTCTTCATACATCTTTGTTGGTCCCAATTTTTGTTTTCCTAAGTCTATTAGCAGTTGTCTTAACCATAGAACTTCTTGACTGGCATGTGCTGCAGCGACATATTCTGCTTCTGTTGACGACAGTGTTACTATAGATTGTTTCTTACTATTCCAACTAATTGGTCCGCCTGAGAGCAATAAAATATAGCCACTGGTAGATTTTCTGTCAATTGGATCTCCAGCCCAGTCTGCATCAACGTATCTGGTTAAAATATGCATTTCTCACTTGCAGGTAGTTTCAGTTTAACACTTCTAGTCCTTTTCAAGTAATGGATTACTCTCTTCACTGCATTCCAATCCATTTCCTTTGGCTTTGACGCCTTCCTGCTCAAAATTCCCACTGCTGCTGCAATGTCTCGCCTTGTAACAGTGGCAAGATATAATAATTTTCCCATTGCCTTTCTGTATTGTTCATTATTCGGTAACAGATCCTGTTCACAATTTATTTCCTTCAGATAGTTGGCTTCCATTGGAAACTATACTGGTTTTGCGACTTTCAATCCACTTTCGATTATGTCTTGAATCATGTGATTTTCAGTAAGAAGGAAACTCACATATTCTTCTCTTATCTGTATTCCTAGGTACTATTTCACAGTTCCCAGATCTTTGATCTCGAAGTGTTGATCCAATTTTCACTATCTCCTCTTCATCCCTTTCTTGTTCAAAACAAACTAAAATATTGTCCACATGTATCAGCACATAGATCCATCTTCCTGTCTGTCAGTCTCTTTGTATATAGACAAGGATCCGCTTTGCTTCTTTGAAAATGTTCATTTATGAGTACTTCTGTGATTTTATCATTCCATGCTTTAGCGGCTTGTTTTAAACTATATATTATTTTCCTTAGCTTACAAACCATGTTTGGTTTCCTTTTAGCCGTGAATCCTGGGGTTGTTCCATGCAAATGTCTTCTGATAAGTCTCCATTCAGAAATGCTGTCTTTACATCCAGATGTTTCAACTGCATTTGTGTCGTTGCTGCAACTGCAAACAAAGTTCTGATTGTGGTGTGTTTGACAACTGGAGCAAATGTCTCATCATAGTCTTCTCCCCATTTCTGAGAATAGCCTTTAGCTTCGAGTCTTGCTCGGTATCAATCTGTCACGGTCGGCATGCAGCCGCTGATGCGACCTAGCCCAAAGATGCCCCCAAGCCGACCAATCTCAGAAGGCATGGGGCGCGCATCCCCCGGGGACGCAATACGGACCCTTTATACTGCAGAGGGGGACCCGGGCCTACCCGAACTAGGGGAGGGCAGAGACCGGGGTTCTGTGGCAGCTGAGCATATGGACAAGGAAAGAGACATGAAGGACTTGATTACACCGCACAACTTCATGTATAGAGAAAGTAAAGTTTACTAAAGAAAAGTCACACAGTGCATAAGCAAAACATAATGATGTCAGGCTCCTGATTCCACACCTCCAGAAGGGTACCACCCAGTGGACCCCAAGGCACCAGCGGATCACCAAGGCACACATAGGCAGGAAATCAGGACACAGGCAGGACATCAGGGTACACGAGGTCATCAGGATGCAGGCAAGACATCAGGGTACAGACAGGACATCAGGACATCTGCACCCAGGGTCACCGGTAGACATCAGACAGGAGTCGTTTGGTGCTGGACATCCGAAACGACCTACAGGCACCACCACAGTCATCAGGCTCCAAGCTCCAGACAGTGGTCATCAGGCTCCGGGCATCAGACCTAGGAAGGAACTCAAGCGGTATGGTGCTATATCCGCAGGATTGCTGGGCCTGCCAGGAGCTAGCACCGCGTAGTATCCAGTGCACAGAGTAGATGCTCAGCAGAAACACTGGTAACAAGAGACTCAAAGTCACTGGGTGCGAGGCTGTGCTCTGCTTTCACTTTACGGCCGGCAGTCAGTCAGTGCGGGAAGCAGACGGAAAGGGACCTGACGGACACCGGAATGTGAGTATGTACTGTTTGTTTTTTTTTACATTTACGATGGTAACCAGGGTAAACATCGGGTTACTAAGCACGGCCCTGCACTTAGTAACCCGAGGTTTACCCTGGTTACAAGCTAACGCATCGTTCGATCGGTGTCACACACACCGATCCAACGATGACAGCGGGAGATCCAGCGACGAAAGAAAGTTCCAAACGATCTGCTACGACGTACGATTCTCAGCGGGGTCCCTGATTGCTGCTGCGTGTCAGACACAGCGATATCGTATGGATATCGCTGGAACGTCACGGATCGTGCCGTCGTAGCGACAAAAGTGCCACTGTGAGACGGTACCCTTAGTCCTTTGGTTGTCAGACGCTTTGCGGATAACAATCCTCCTTCTAGTCATGGAACATATAACACATCCTTTACTAGTAATTTTGAATTATGCCCAAATCTATCAGGACAGATTAGCATTCCTTGTCCAATACCTTCTGTGGTTATTTTACTCCCATCTGCAAGATAAATTGCTTCCTTCTTATTTTCATCAAGTTCAATAAAGAAGCTTGTATCACTAGTCATGTGACTTGTTGCTCCTGAGTCAATAAACCAGCCTGACGATGACTCTTTATCACTTACTTTACATTACAGTGATCTGCATGTGAGTTAGTTGTGGGTTGTGCTTTTTACTTTCTGTTTATTCTCCTTTTGGTGTTATTTCTGTTGTTCTGCTTTCCATATAGTACAGTCTTTCTTTAAATGGTACTTTTTCTTACAACTGAAACATTCTCTTGTCTTTGTATTATGGGGCTTCTTGTCTGTCGCTTTAAGAGCATTTTCACTCTCCCTTTCAGTGGAGTTGTTTGTTCGCTCTTTCCTTCTATGATATTCATCTTTAAGTCTGGTCTTTACAAACTCTAGTGTAATGTCTGCTTCAGGTCTTGTCTCTAGTGCATTTATCAGAGCAGTGTATGAAGCTGGTAAACTGCACAATAATATTGCTGCTATATGGCTTTCCTTAATGTCTTCACCGACTGATCTCAGCTACATTACCACCTCCATCATGGAGTTTATATGCTCCTGCATGCCTTTCCTTGCACTTAATCTCATCTTGTAAAGTTTTCTTAGCAGGAATAGTTTGTGATTTAATTGAGACAAAAGAAAACACACTGGCGCACCTGGGGATTTGAAGCCTTGTAGCTGCAGGTGAATTGACAGGTTTTGTGCAAGTCCTGTCCAAAGCAATAAGATTGCAATGATAAAGGATAAAAAAAATCACCGTGCTGCAATACAAAAGGAACCCACTATGTAAGAAAGTGGAGGATCGCTGGGGTGCATTAAGGGTTAAAACAAGGGACTTACTTGGCTTTGTTTGAAATTGTGCTCGTCTGCAGCAACGGTAGTTGGCCTAATGGGCACGCAGAGTGGCCAAGGTGCGGGGAGCATCCTCCCATGGGTGCAACTCTTGCAGACCGGAGGTAGAAGATAGAAGGTGCACGTGTACCAGGATAGAAGCTGGCGGCGGGCTCCGGCTGGAAGGGTTGCCACAGTGAGGACAAGTTTGCCGGTTGCCGAGGGAACATGATGTCATGTGAGGCAAGGACGGATGCGTGGAGAGTCAAAACAAAAGAAAGTCAAAACCGCACCCTTTCATATATAAATTGACGGTCTCAACGGACACAAGGGCGCACGTCCAAAACCAGGGAGCCCATCCCGGCCAGTATGAAGACCACAAAGAACAAAAAGACAGCGCCACAATGGATGGTGAAAAAATAGGAGCTTACATTTATTCTGCCTCCTGTAGCGACGTTTCGGTCAACAGACCTTTATCAAGCATCCATCCATCTTTGTAGTACATACATATAGACCATATAAGTCAACATGTGGGCTGTGAAAACTAATTGCATTGTTAATTGTTTGTTAATTATTTGGGTAACAAAAACAGGGGTTATCTACATGTTAAAATGCATTTGCAGTTTGTGATTTAAGCTGGATCTTTCATGCAGCTTTCTCAATGCTTCCCACATTCCTTTGCTGAATTCTCATTCCTTATGTGGATTAACTGATCAACCTCCACTAATAAGCTTATAGTAGCTCTTGCTTGTCTGTTTTTCTTATCCCATGTCTGATTATTATCATTGGGTCTGTCTGTAGTGATTACCTCCCATAAATCATCTTTAGACAATAACATCTCCACTTTGAACTTCCATAACTGATACAGTAGTTCTCATTGTTCAGCTTAACTACTGTGAGTCTCAGCTATGAAATGCTGCTCATCTTTAACTTATTTGTCTTACTTGTTTGGAGAGAATTACTCTGAAGTATTCTTTTGCATTCACCAAGTAATTTTTGTCTTCTATACTGTGCCCAAAACCTTTTGCATAGTTTAGTCACAGAAGAAACTTGTGAAAGTAGATTATATGGGGTAATTCAACTTTTATCTACACAAAACATGAGATACATGCATCAGCTTCTTAATACAGCATAACAGGAAGTCTAAAGGACCTTTTACCAGAGAGAAAGTAAAACCAAAGTACAACAAGTATATGCATTATATTTAACTAAACATATAACAGTAAAATTATCTCCATATACTGTCAGAAAAGTGTAAACTCTTCCTGCACACAAATAAGTCTGTATCTGTTGCATATCTGTCAACAAAAATGGATCGTCTCATGGGTACGTTTTATTATGCAGACATGTGAAGGGGCCTAAAGTGGTTTACATCTTGTGGCTGATTCAAAAAAAACCTCTCAATTATCCAGACATACCTATCTTTGAACAGCTCTTTTTGGACTTTAGCTGTATATTTTGATATAACTGCATTGAAAATTCTCTTTTGCTTGTCATTTAAATGCATCATCTCCGTTTCCCCGCAGGTCATTAGATTACATACTATTTGCACAAAATTCATTTTAATTAAATGAATATATTTGATTTTAACTTTGATTTAATAATTTATGTTGACAGAAATGAGGATATGGAAGATTCCCCTTCGCTTTTTTACAGATTGCAGTTGTAAATTTCTTTTCCCTATGGCTATGTGCACACAATGCGGATTTTGCTGCAGATCCGCAGCGGATCCGCAGCTGCGGGTTCGCAGCAGTTTCCCATGAGTTTACAGTACAATGTAAACCTAGGGGAAACCGAAAACGCTGTGCCCATGCTGCGGAAAAAAACGTGCAGAAATGCAGCAGTTTACATTCCGAAGCATGTCAATTCTTTGTGCGGATTCTGCAGCGGTTTTACACCTGCTCCATAATAGAAAACCGCAGGTGGAATCTGCCCAAAAACCGCGGTAAATCTGCGGTAAATCCGCTATAAATCCGCAGGAAAAGCGCGGTGTTTTTGCCCTATCAAAAATCCGCAGAGGACCATTCTACATGTGCACATACCCTAAACAGTAAGAATGTATCTATCATAGCATACAGTGTATGATTTAGACAGTGTATGCTGTGGGAATACACAGGAGCAGTTTTCTGAAAGTTCACAAATGCCTGAGAATTTTGCAGAACCAGAAATAACCAATATCCTGCTGCTCTATTTAACAGGACTTTCAAATCAATGACTTGTGTACACAGCTACAGCTGCCTCATTTTAATTAATCCCAATGTCCTCCATGCTACTGACACACTAGCACAGATTTCTATCATCAGATTCTCTATCAGCCTACATATTGGATCTGTATTTCAGTTCTTTCTTATTTGGCTTTTTTAATACATGTCTAAAAGTAATATTTTCGATCCAAAATGTCTGAGTCGCAATGTTGAAACAATATTCATGGACCAGAAGACACTGAAAAAAATGATTCCTGTATTTGTACCCAAAATGCCATAGGGAGTATGCCACTTACCATGTTTTAATGGAGGAATTGTGTTTGGCATAAGGAAAATCAAGTTTCATTATGATATGTAAAGGTATTTATAAGTATTTTATGCATCTATTAGATTTTTTGTATTCAGGAAGAATGCCTGACTTCATAAAAGTACACTAAAGGAGTTGTCTGAGCACAAATTAAAATTTTACCAGTGGCTTGGTATATTAAAAAATAACAAATGTGGTGATACTCACCTACTGGCACTTACCCAGATCCATTGCAGGCCGCTCCATGGTCTGGGTTTACATTGGGTTGGATTGGAAGGGATTAAATTGGCTGCAGTGGCCAGTGATGATTTACTGCTAAAGTTTACCTGACCGTGCCAGTCAATGACAGGATGCATTGGTCATGCACCGGCTTGAATGGTGATGTTTCCTTCCAAGTGCACCAATTTGGACGATATCAGGCTGCGCTGCTGTAATGAAGAGTCTTTTGGACCAAGATGAGTTGAAAGTTTTTAATTTCCACAACACAATTCAACGCTGGACTAGCATCTTTTTCAAGTGAAAAAAACAATTGCATAGTAAGTGTTCAATGGCAGGGGGGTTTAAAAGGGCCGGGGGTGTGACTGAAACTGAAGAAAACATTCATAAGAAAATTTGAAAAAGAGAGAGAAGTGGAGAGATGGTGAGATGAGGGGAAGGAGAGGAAATTAAGAAGTAGACTGATAGATAATAGAAAAAAGTCTTTGAGAAAAAGCGAGCACTCACCATCCGCTAGTATCCAGTCTTTATTGTGATGTATCGTCAAAAGCAGGAACAATCAGGGAGAAACGTGATTCCACAAGACGACGGCCGTTTCGCGTGGAATCACGTTTCTCCCTGATTGTTCCTGCTTTTGACAATATGTCACAATAAAGACTGGATACTAGCAGATGGTGAGTTTTCGTTTTTTTAAAGACTTTTTTCAGTTGGAGCACCTGATATCTGCACGGGCTTTAACGCGTTACAGGAGGACTTTGAGCGAGTCGGTGAGGGTGATTTAACCAGCTGATGGTGCTGCTTTCTGTTTTTCTTCTGACTTTTTTGTAGACTGATAATAGGATTGCAGAGATAGAAAATCACGACCATGGGGCGGCCTTGTGTTGGGTCCAGGTGAGCGACGTAGGTAACACATAATTTTTTATATTTTAAGTATACCAAGCTACTGTAAAAAGGTTACTTTGGCTGGACATCCTCTATAAACAGCATGAGTCTTCTTCTATTGTACTATTATCCATGCTAGTCAAGTTTTAGCTTCGTCCCTCACTTATATCGCAAGTGATCATAGTCTCTCTACTTATGTAGGAACAGTCTTTGAAATCTACTGAAACTAGGGAGGCAATTACTATAAAATGTGTAGGATCAGAGCTAACATCTGAATCAATCATTAGGCATGGAAAATGCTGGAGGGGTTTTAGCCAAATGGAGAAAAATGTCCCTTAGCTATTAAACCAAGTCTGCTGCAGAACTGCATTGAGCATTATATTGTGGCATTGCATACATTGGAACAGTTATTCTTAGTATAGAACAAGCCTGTTCACTTCACGAGTAAATTAGAAAGCAGTTATAAATCATTTCTGCACTAGATCTGTCAATGCTGTTTTGATAAAACATTCTTAAATGCTGAAAATGACAGCAGAACACACTGAACCTTTGCATTTTTGTAATTAAGTTTCATATCACTGTAAACAACAAGACAGTGACTAATTACTGAGGAGCATCTAGCCCCAGGTAAGGCACCATGATATCAAAGCTACTAAAACCATAAGGAGAGAAAATGAGATGGCAAATAAAACTCAAAGGTCCATATATCGTGAGAAAATGATCATTTCCGCACCAGTGGACCTGGAAATTTTCATTTACATTGATTATCCATTAAAGAAAATCCTGTTCCAGATTGCGAGCCCCCTAGAAGCAGGTTAGTTATGCAGTTTTATCCCTTCTTTTCTCTCTAATTGCTAAAAGATGGCAAAGAATAGCTTGGGCGCACGTCTATGAGATGAGGTCTATGGGCTGAACTCCTTTCCTCACCAAAGGGATGTTGCATGATTTAACGCCCCAATAGCAATGACCAGTAGAAGGAGAGTGGAGTCCTGACATAGGTTCTGTCAAGCAGTGAGTACTAGGGTTGAGCGAAACGGGTCGGCCATTTTCAGAAGTCGCCGACTTTTGGCAAAGTCGGGTTTCATGAAACCCGACCCGACCCCTGTGTGGGGTCGGCCATGAGGTCGGCGATCTTCTGAATCTGGTATCGGAATTCCGATACCGAGTTCCGATATGTTTGCGATATCGGAAATCGGTATCGGAATCCACATTTAAGTGTAAAATAAAGAATTAAAATAAAAAATATTGATATACTCACCTCTCCGGAGGCCCCTGGACATCGCCGCTGATAACCGGCAGCCTGCTTTGCTTAAAATGAGCGCGTTCAGGGCCTTCCATGACGTCACGGCTTCTGATTGGTCGCGGCCGCCCATGTGACCGCCACGCGACCAATCACAAGCCGTGACGTAATTCTCAGGTCCTAAATTCCTAATTCTATAGGACCTGAGAATTACGTCACGGCTTGTGATTGGTCGTGTGGCGGTCACATGGGCGGCCGCGATCAATCACAAGCCGTGACGTCAACTAAGGCCCTGAACGCGCTCATTCTTAAGAAGGAAGGCTGCCGGAAAGAAGCAGGGCGCGTCCGAGGGTGAGTATATACCTAATAGGAATATACTCACCCTCGGCTTCTTTCCGGCAGCCTTTGATTTTCTATCTGTTGTATACAGAGAGCTTGATTAGGCCTAAAGGTGGCCATGCACATCAAACATGGAGTGAACAATTCCCTGGTTGATGAGCTTTACGCAGATGCAGTCATACACATTTTAATGCATATTGGCCATTAAAGGGACTCTGTCACCTGAATTTGAAGGGAACAATTTTCAGTCATATGGGCGGGGTTTTCGGGTGTTTGATTCACCCTTTCCTTACCCGCTGGCTGCATGCTGGCTGCAATATTGGATTGAAGTTAATTCTCTGTCCTCCATAGTACACGCCTGCGTAAGGCACTGCGTCGCTAATGCTAGTCTATGGAGAAAAAACTCATCCTGCAAGCAAACAAAGGAAGATAACCTGACTCTGCCATATCATTAGTTTGATGTACAGCAGGAAGCTTATTCTCACCTTCATTGTCAGCTTGATTTATAGTCAAAGGCACTACACAGAAGAATCCTTATCATTTCTACTCATGCTCTAACAAACTTTAGATACAAAATGATATTAGAATAGATTGTACCAGTTGTAAACTAATTAAAAAATAAATTGGAACAAAGCCAGACAAAATTAAAAATATCAGCTGTTAAATCTTTCATAAGGAAAATTGCAGGAACAAAAGAAGAAATAATGTAATATCACTTTTTTATTCCGGGTAATTTGACAGACCTATGAGGTGAAAAGTTGGATATTATTTTACTTTATACCATAATTTCCAGAGATCAGTGTTTCCCAAACTCCAGTCCTCACAGCCCCCAATAGGTCATGTTTTCAGGATTTCCTTACTATTACATAGGTGATTGCAAGTATCATCAAGGCATCACGAATTCTCTCACCTGTAAAACACTATGGAAATCCTGAAAACATGACCTATTGGGGGCCATGAGGACTGGAGTTTGGGAAACACTGTTATAGCATGGAAACCTTCAAAAGGAACCTGAAGACCCACCTCTTCCGACAAACCTACAACCTGCAGTAACCACCGATCCACCAAACCGCTGCAGCACCAGCTCTGTCTTTGCCTACTGTATCCGCACCCATCCCTTGTAGATTGTGAGCCTTCGCGGGCAGCGTCCTCTCTCCTCCTGTACCAGTCATGACTTGTATTGTTTAAGATTACTGTACTGTTTTTATTATGTATACCCCTCCTCACATGTAAAGCGCCATGGAATAAATGGCACTATAATAATAAATAATAATAATAAATAGACCATTAGTACAATTGATGTGAAGATGAGGGCTGAAACTGATACAACTTATGTCAGCCTAATTCTGATCACTGTTGTCCAGATTCATTTAGTTTGGTGTTGTACATGCCAGTTTTAATAAAGGGGCATGTCAGAGTAAAAAGAACCTGATCATTAAGAGGAATACAACAATTAATTAGACGCATCTTACAGGAGGCTTGCACCTTCTTGCGCCTCACTACAAATCTTACTCTAGTCAATAATAGTTTTTTTTATTTCTATAGCGCCAACATATTCCACAGCACTTTACATTTTAGAGGGGACTTATGTAGAGAATAAAGACATTACAAAGAAACCCTCAAATCAGATGTAAAAAGGAGTCAGGGCCCTGCTCACAAGCTTTCAATCTATGAGGAAATAGGGGAGACACAAAAGGTGAATGGTAAAAAATGCTTGCAGTGTAAGGTCCGGCCATCAATAAAATACGTAGGGGGATTCATTTATCACCAGCCAATATCAGTACAAGTACAGACCCAGAGGGCTAATAAGTGAATGGAGGATGTGTGAACAGATGCTACAAGGATCTGAATTTTGAAGAAAGTTTTGTGTGGGCAAAACAGGGACAGTTAGATAAGAGGTGATAGGCCAGTCTAAAGAAATGCGTTTATAGGACAGGCTTTAAACTGTGCATATGGGGGATTAATCAAAATGTCCTGTGTAGTGTATTACAATGAATTGGCGAAGCTCCTAAGAAGTCTTGGAGATGGGAGTGGGAGGCACGGATTCTAGATGATATTAGTCTTAGGTCATTAGACTGAGACAAGGGAGGAGATGTAGGGTGTTGCTGAACCATAGAGCGCTTTGTGGGTGAGAGTGATAAGTTTATATTGTACTCTGTAGCAGATGGGCGACCAGTGCAGTGACTGGCACAGGGTAGAGGTGTGACACCCCAGGTTCCTGGTTGTCACAGTGGCATTGCTTTCCTCACGGGGAGAGTGATGTCACGCTTGGAAGCAAGGAAGGGTTTCTCTTATTAGGTAACCACAAACATGCAACATGTTCACACTCCAGGCCAGAAGGGGGAGCTCTAATCCAGCTTGTAGGTGGCTCCCCTATATATATTCTGGTCTGGAGGGAAAGTAGAGAGTTAGTTCCTGTCAGAGAGACAGGGGAGAAGGAAGCAGAGGGGCCATGAAGCCACGAGAAGTGCGGCAGCTCCTGGAAAGAAAGACAGATAGAACAGAATGCTATACAAAGCTGTAGAGAGCGTGGAGGTGAAGAGCTGGGGAGGATAGCTGCGACTGGGCTACCTCCCTACAGAGTGCACATACCAGTAGCGGGAAGACCGGGGTTGTATCAGACTCCAAGTGGCACAGCAGAAACCGGCAGGACAGCTGGATTATATGTCACCTCTCTGCCCTTACACCTGAGGACACAGTAGCAAATAGAGCCCGGGTCGTGATAGAGACCCTGTAAAAAGGCTCGAGCTACCTGTCTTATGGGTAGTGTCCTTCCAACCTGGAGGACAGAGAGAACACGCAACGACCTTGTGAGAGGCTTAAGGCAGCAAGGGACTACACCACAGCGCTAGAAGGAAGGCTTCTAAACCCACCTGGTAAGGGGGACTCCCAACTCACTTCCAAGCTGGCCGGACCCTACCTGTACCTGTAATCCTGGACCCTGGACTGTGGCTGACTTAATTCTTCAGTAAACCAGGTAAAGAGACAGCACACCTGTGTCCTCTGTGTCTAGCTACACTACCCACCATCTTCATCTACACACCGGGAGCTCCAGGGACCCAGCTTCACCTGTGGGAAGCCATACTATCTTAGCTGCCATAACATCACCCCAGAGGATCCCTTTAAGCAGCTTTGGTCACCCCTGTCGAGAACCACAGGTGGCGTCACAAGCACAAACTATATTCATAACTCCTTTAAAGACTTTTCCCTTAACATGGGTGCCCAGGGCCACAGACCAGGTCGCCACCGCCGTGACACATCCCTTTAAGTACCAGACCCGATACCAAGTACCCCATGGCCCTGGCGGGCAACTCAACTTGGCATCAAGAACAGGATGGACCGACCTGAAAAATCGGGTCCTGTGCACCATGGACTGTAATGGACAGTGTGAAATTGTTTAATGGCTGCCATTATTGCACCACGAGGCGGATAAAGAAAGGAGAAGATGTGTTGCCATGGGTGGAGTTCAAGAACTGGCGCAAAAGCTGAGCCCGCCCACTACAGAGACTTTAATGCGAATAAAACATGTCCGTCAGGAGGACGGATCCACCCCCGGAGATGGCCGGCGGGAAAGTGGAGCAGATCCCGCCCACAAAGTAGAGAGAAGGAGGAAGATGTGGGAAAGCATGGCCGCAGCATGACTGCACGCTACCCGGTGAGAGCAATGGCAAACAGTAGTGGAGAGTCGCTGGGACCTGCCGACACCAGAGAGGATGTCCCCGGTCAGCCACAAGAAACCCTAGACCTGATGACCACCTTGGATCCGGTGCGGAGATGGAGGAGCTGGCCTGATGACTCCTGCGGACCCAGATGACAGCGGCGGCCGCATGGAAGGAGTCCCTGATCAGGAGGATGATGACCGCACAGCAACAAAACTTACCACCAGTGCTCACAGCCCCAGCAGAGCCAGAAAGAGCGGCACTGCTAAAAAAGATCGCGGAGCCAACAACAGACCTGAAGCCTGCACCCTTGACCCCAGCGGAGAAAGAAAGCGAGACGCTGCTAGAGGAGATGACAACGCCACAGTACCAGGTCCTACAACCAGCAATCCTGACCCCAGCGGAGGCGGAAAAGGACACCGGCACTGGACAGACAGGCATGAAAACTGCCTTGGTAGCTGAGGAAACCCTGGTGGGACCCCTAGAGTCCCCACCAATCCTAACGCCTGGCCAGATAGCAACTACAGTAACCTGGGACCACATGACAGATCAGGGGGATGCACTTACTGACCCACTAGTGCCTGAACAATCACCCCTGAAAGCATGCAGACAAAAAGAAACCATACGCTGGAGGCACCCTAAAACAGACCTTATGGGATTCCCATTAGAGGCCCAAGCAGCAGCCAATAGTGTAAAAATGATATAAAAAGAAGAGTACTGTAGACAACAAATATTAAAACTTGCCACAGAAGAAAAGGAGCATAGAGATAAGTGGGAGGCTGTGGAAGAAAGAAACATGTTAGCTAAAGCCCAGTCCCACAAAACTAGACTCGCGGATAGAGGACCAATATTATCAGGAACTGTGTTTTCATTTTAAGAGACATGGAGCCACACCTCTTAAAGGGACACCCGGACCATGACCTTTACCCAGGAGATAAAGTTACCTTTACCCGGCACCATGGTGAAAGGGGATATTATGCCCTACATGTTAAAAGGTGCCCAGGACAATGTATTAATACCCGTTGTTAGAATCAGGCTGCACTCAGATGTCGTCCGAGTGCAGTCTGTTACGCCGAAGGTGACGGAAACAAAGAGTGGACCCACTGGACCGTGGCACCGAACCTCCCCTGAGCGAGCACTCCAGAGTGGAACCAACCCCTATACAGGGACTGTTAGAAGGCAGGCACAGGGAAAACTAGTACCACGGAGGCCAGGACCAGGGATCGGCTCCAGGAAAGGAAACAGGGAGAAAAACAGAAAGGGAAGAAGGTGAAGGAGGAGAACCTGGGTGAGAAGTAAAGGAGCTGAGGATCGGCAGGGCCGTATTTAGAGTTTCTGCTGCCCTATGCACTTTTAGCGCTGCCTCCCCCTTTGGTGAGTATGACACTATTGGCAGTGACTTTGGCAAGAATCGCTGATGTGAAAGTCGCCTTTTGCAGCAGATCCGGCAGTTTTTCTGCATCTGCCGCGTAATGGATCAGTTACGGCAACACTGTGTTTGGCCTCATTCATTCCATATGGGATTTGCGGCACTTGCCATGATCTGGCAAATGTGGTACCATACCTCCAACTTTTGAAGAAGAGAAGGAGGTATAAAGTTTGCGGCGCACATAGTGCGCCGCGGCAAATTTTAGGCCACGCCTCTGACCACACCCATTTCACAACTAGTCACACCCATATCCACGTTCCAACCACAGCCATTTGGCACTGCTGATAACACTGTTTTATATACAATAATTATAAACGAAAAAATATGGCCACAGTGCTCCATACTGTATAATGGCCACACATGATGCTCATTACTGTATAATGGCCGCACATGATGCTCCATACTGTATAATGGCCACACATGATGCTCCATACTGTATAATGGCCACACATGATGCTCCATACTGTATAATGGCCACACATGATGCTCCATACTGTATAATGGCCACACATGATGCTCCACACTGTATAACGGCCAAACACAGTTCTCCATACTGTATAATGATCCCACATGATGCTCAATACTGTATAATGGCCACACATGATGCTCCATACTGTATAACGGCCACACATGATGCTTCATACTGTAAAATGGCCATTGGCCACACATGATGCTCCATACTGTATAATGGCCACACATGATGCTCCATACTGTATAATGGCCACACATGATGCTCCATCCTGTATAACGGCCACACATGATGCTCCATCCTGTATAACGGCCACACATGGTGCTCCATCCTGTATAACAGCCACACATGATGCTCCATCCTGTATAACGGCCACACATGATGCTCCATCCTGTATAACGCCCACACATGATGCTCAATAGTGTATAACGGCCACACATGATGCTCCATCCTGTATAACGCCCACACATGATTCTCAATACTGTATAATGGCCACACATGATGCTCAATACTGTATTATGGCCACACACAGTTCTCCATACTGTATAATGACCCCCCTCCTGTATACATGGCTCATATTCACCCCCCTACTGTATGCATGGCTCATATTCCCCCCCCCTGTATGCATGGCTCATATTCACCCCCCTGTATGCATTTCTCATATTCACCCCCCTGAATGCATGGCTCATATTCACCCCCCCTTCTGTATGCATGGCTCATATTCCCCCCCCTGTATGCATGGCTCATATTCCCCCACCCTGTATGCATGGCTCATATTCACCCCCCTGTATGCATGGTATGCATGGCTGGCTCAGGCACTGACTCATCAAACATCCTCCCCCCCGTATACGTGGCTCATCGCCCCTTCCTTGTATCTGCGTGGGTGGCTCATCTCCCCCCCCACTTTCTTGTATCTGCGTGGGTAGCTCATCTCCCCCCCCCTCCTTGTATCTGCGTGGGTGGCTCATCTCCCCCCTTCCTTGTGTCTACGTGGGTGGCTCATCTCCCCCCCCTTCCTTGTATCTGCGTGGGTGGCTCATCTCCCCCCTCCTTGTATCTGCGTGGGTGGCTCATCTCCCCCCCCTCTTTGTATCTGCGTGGGTGGCTCATCTCCCCCCCTTCCTTGTGTCTGCGTGGGTGGCTCATCTCCCCCCCTTCCTTGTTTCCTTGTATCTGCGTGGGTGGCTCATCTCCCCCCTTCCTTGTATCTGCGTGGGTGGCTCATCTCCCCCCCTTCCTTGTATCTGCGTGTGTGGCTCATCTCCCCCCCCTTCCTTGTATCTGCGTGGGTGGCTCATCTCCCCCCTTCCTTGTATCTGCGTGGGTGGCTCATCTCCCCCCCTTCCTTGTGTCTACGTGGGTGGCTCATCTCCCCCCCCTTCCTTGTATCTGCGTGGGTGGCTCATCTCCCCCCGCCCGCCGTATGCGTGGCTCATCGCCGGCTCTCCGACGCTCCCAGCCCCATCCTGTATCATGGCTCGGCTCCGCGGACCTCCTACACCCTCCCCGGCTCCCCCCGTCCTCCCTGGCTGTCATACTCACTTGAGTCACCTCACACACCGTGCAGCAAAAGAACGGAATCCTCGGAATCCTCCACCTCGCTCTGTCCCTGCGCACCGTCCTCCTCGTCCTGTGTGAGCGCTGCGGTCAGGTGGTAACGCTCATTTAAGCTCATGAATATGCATGCATATTCATCACCTTAATGAGGCGGCACCATGTGACCGCTCACACAGGGCGAGCTGCAGTCTTGCAGTCGCTGAGAGCAGACCAGCCGGCACCGCTGGAGCAGGTGAGGTGAGTATGAGACAGTCACGTCTTTAATGGGGGCTGTGCCAGCAAGGAAGCGGGGGGGGGGGCGGCGGGGGGGCAGCTGCTCTCTTAAGGTGACCACGCCGGACCGGACTGTCTAATTTAAAAAAAAAAAAAAAAAAGAAAAACCTGCTCAGGTGCTGCCCCCCCCCGCATTGCCCCGCCCTAGGCACGTGCCCTCGAGTGCCTAGTGGCAAATACGGCCCTGAGGATCGGACTGAGGAAAGGGAAAACACAGGAACTGCGGAACACGGGAGCAGGAACTGAAAGAGAAAAAAGGAGAACAAGAGGTTAAACAACACAGGGCCGGCAAGGCACAAGACTGGGAATGCACAGGACTGGTAAAGCACAGAAAACTATGCGGCCTAACTAAAGCAGGAAAACACAATAATCAGGTGCCTCCACAAAGGGAGGAGGGCCAGAAATACCTGTGGCCAGACACTGATTGGCAGGAAGTACTTCCGGGTCAGGTCATGGAGGGATAGAAGAGCAGAGGGAGCGCGCGCAGTCAGAATCTACTGCGCCTGCGCAACCCACAGGTGTGCGCAGCTGAGTCCAGGGAGGACGCGCGCCGGGATGCAAGAACCGAGCCCCGGAGTGAGGAGGACGCAGCAAGGACATCAGCTGACCTGGACTCGGCAGCAGCAGGGGGAGCGCCAGGAACAGGAGCCGAGGTAACACCCGTGTAGCCACTGAGAGGGGAGTGCATAACCAGGCTACACAAACCCCTGTTGATGGACTGTTTTCACAAGTCACCAGTTGTGACATACACCAAAGAACTTCCCTGGAAAAGAAAATAAAGAGACATTTACCTGCTTGAAAATATTGTTGACTATGCTTTGATTATATTTATTTGATGTTTCTTACAGTTCAAAAGGACAGTAGGGTAATGAACAGTGCTTACCTGAGAACTTTCCCCTGTATATAGTTGGCACCTCTTTAGGTTTTACCACGCGCCGGCAGCATGTGGGGAACCCCCGATTACCTTGTTTGCTGAAGACCAGGTCTGGTTGTTATGCCTTGTAGCCCGCCAAAGAACAACGTTGGGGCTTTATGATGGGTCCTCCGCAACATTGTTATTATTGGTGCACCAGGACACCTTATAGTAAAATATTTGCATTTTTCATATGTCTATACTTTTGTAGTTATAAGTTATGTAACGTTCAAGCCTGTTAAACCTGTTGACATGCATGTCCAAAAATGTTTACATCTTTAACCTATATAGTTGTTTTTCTTTTCCCAATCCGCGAGTACACTGCCTGACAGAAGTTATGTCGCTTATCCATGTTATATAAATAAAAGCTTATAACCTGACGTAAAATTCATCCATTGATTGTATAAATTATTCTTTTGAAAGCTGAAACCCTCAGAAATGTGGTTTAGGTTAAGAAAATAAATTGGCATCAATGCAGAAATATTGATCAGTTAAAGGACACAAAATGGTCAGATTTTGGCAAGACAAAAGTTTTGTCTCCCACAGAAAGTAATGTGATATTCAAACAAATAATTAACTTAAAATACAAATAAATGTTACATAACATTGGTGAAGTTGTGGTGCTATTAGAGTTATATTTAATATTTTGTGTGACTTCCATGAGCTTCAAGGACTGCATCTATGCGGTTCAACAATGATTCATACAATTTATTAAAGGGAACCTGTCACCTGAATTTGGCGGGACCAGTTTTGGGTCATATGGGCGGGGTTTTCGGGTGTTTGATTCACCCTTTCCTTACCCGCTGGCTGCATGCTGGCCGCAATATTGGATTAAAGTTAATTCTCTGTCCTCCGGAGTACACGCCTGCGTAAGGCAAAACTGGTCCCGCCAAATTCAGGTGACAGGTTCCCTTTAATGAAGTCATCAGGAATAGCAAAGAATGCAGTCTTACATGCCTCCCAGAGTTCATCTAGATTCTTTGGTTTTGTCTTCCAAGATTCCTCTTTCAACCTAACTCAAACATGCTCAATGATGTTCATGTCTGGTGACAGGGCTGGCCAGTCCTTGAGCACCTTGATCTTTTTTGCCTGGAGGAACTTTGTTGTAGAGATGGATGTATGAGATGGAGCGCCATCCCGCTGCAGAATTTGACCCCTTTTATGATTTGGAATATAAGAGGTAGCTAATACTTCTTGATATGTTAGGCTATTGATATTGCCTTTCACCTTGCAAGTGTTTTGCACACCTCATACTGAATGTAACCCCAGACCATGATCTTTCCACCACCAAATTTAACTGTTTTCTGGGTGTCTTTTGGATCCATACGGGCTCCAGTAGGTCTCCTGTAGTATTTGCTGAAGCTGTGGTGTAATTCTACTGACGATTCATCAGAGAAATCCAATTCTGCCACTTGTCCAGCATCTATCTGTTTAGCAGGCTGTGGGACTTTGCAAATGCCTCACTTTTTTATTTGCCTTTTGTTTAGTGCTGGCTTCTGGGCACTGATTCGACCATGGAGGCCATATCGAGACAGAATCCTACAAACTGTTCTAGTTGACACAGGGACTTGAGGTGACCAGGCCTGTTGGAGCTCTGCTGCAGTGGAAGAGAGGCTTGCTTTGGATTTTCTAACCAACAAACGTCCCTCTTGAGCAGATGTCTTGCGGGGTCTGCCGGACCTGGGCTTGTCAAACAAATCTCCAGTCTCTTCAAATCTTTTTTTAATTCTTTGTACTTGACGCTGAGACACATTAAAGGTGCCAGCCACCTCTGCAGCGGATCTGGTCTTCAGCCTCTTGATAATCCAGGCTAATCAGAGCTCAAGTTGCAGTTCAAGTGAAGGTCTGGGGTGCTGAGTTTCTTTTTATACACACACACTAATTAACCAATCATTTACTGAGCACAGGTGAGGATGTAAACTAGGATTGGGTGCACTATATGACAAGGCGCCAAAACCTTTGTCTTGCAAAAATCTGACCATTCTATGTCCATTAACTGATCAATATTTCTGCATTGATGCCAATTTATTTTCTTAACCTAAACCACATTTTGGAGGGTTTCAGCTTTCAAAAGAATAATTTATACAATGAATGGATGAATTTAACCTCAGGTTATAAGCTTTTATTTACATAACATGGATAAGCGACATAACTTCTGTCAGGGAGTGAACTGGAGTTAACGGGGCGGAGTGTAACACCCCAGGTAACTGGTTGTCACAGTGATGTTGCCTTCCCTTCGGGGAGGGAGATATCATGCTTGGAGGCAAGGAGGATTCCCTTTATCTGGTAAAGCACCTACATGCAACACATTCTGAATCCAGGCCAGAAGGGGGAGCTCTGAACCCGGATTCGGGGGAGCTTCCCTCAGATAGATATATCCTGGTCTGGAGAAGGAGTTAGTGAGTTGTTCAGAGGCAGTGGAAGAGAGAGGACGGAAAAGCTGACAGGGAGCTGTGCAGTCACGTGTGAGGTGCACCTCCAGGAAAGGAAGCTAACCTGAAGGGTTGGAATGTAGTGAGCATCTGAGGAAAAGAGCAAAGGAGAAGGAAAGGGCTGAGAGGGGAACTGTGACCGGGCACCGGGAGCCTAAGGTTGTGTTGAACTCTAGGTCGCACAGCAGAACCGGAGGGCAAAGGACTTTATGTAATTTGCCCGCACCCACACCAAAAGGTGCAGCAGTACACGAAGAGCCCAGGTCGTGATGAATACCCTATAAAAAGTCTCGCACTGCAAACCATATGGGTAACTGTCCCAGGACAGGCGAGAGGACTTTGTCAGGGAGCCACAGGCAAGGACCTCGCATACGAGCGTGACCAGGAAGGCTTACAGACCTCACCTGGGAGAGAGATCCACCATTGCCTCCAGGCCGGCCGGACCACATCACCACCTGTTGCTGGTACCCTGGACTGTGGCCTGATTTAATCAGTAAACCAGGTAAAGACGTTACAACCCTGTGTCCTCCATTTATTTGCCGGCATCCACCACACCATGCCTGCCCAGCACACCAGGAGCCCTGGGGACCCCTCTTCACTTGTGGGAAGTGTCACCATCTTTGCTGCAGTAACATCACCCCAGAGGGCGACTTTATGCAGCGTTGGTCACCCCTGACCGAGCACCACAGGTGGCATCATGAACTTTCACCGCCTTACATATCCTTTTAAAGACTGTTACCCTTTTACTTGGGTGCCCAGGGCCATGGACCGGGTCGCTGCCACCGTGACCACCCCTTTAATTGCGACAATGACCACCCCTTTAATTGCGACCGGTCCCGGTACCGAGTACCCCACGGCTCTGGCGGGACCACAGGTTCTCTATAGGGTTCAGATCAGGTGAAAAAGGGGGCCTTGTCATTATTTTTTATTCTTTAAGACCTTTACTGGCCAGCCACACTGTGGAGTAGTTGGAGGCATGTGATGGAGCATTGTCCTGCATGAAAATCATGTTTATCTTGAACGATACTGACTTCTTCCTGTACCACTGCTTGAAGAAGCTGTCTTCCAGAAACTGGCAGTAGGTCTGGGAGTTGAGCATCACTCCATTCTCAACCCGAAAAGGTCCCACAAGTTTATCTTTGATGATACCAGCCCATACCAGTACCCCATCTCCACCTTGCTGGCGTATGAGTCGGCGCTCTCTGCCCTTTACTGATCCAGCCTCTGGCCCATCCTTCTTGGCCATCAAGAGTCACTTTCATTTCGTCAGTCCATAAAACCTTTGAAAAGTCAGTCTTAAGATATTTCTTGGACCAGTCTTGACGTTTTATCTTATGTTTCTTGTTCAAAGGTGGTCGTTTTTCAGCCTTCCTTACCTTGGCCATGTCCCTGAGTATCGCACACTTCGTGCTTTTTGTTACTCCAGTAACGTTGCAGCTCTGAAATATGGCAAAACTGGTGGCAAATGGCATCTTGGCAGCTTCACGCTTGATTTTCCTCAATTCATGAGCAGTTATTTGGCGCCTTTTTTGCCCAACACGCTTCTTGCGGACCTGTTTGCTATTTGCCATGAAATGCAATTTCAAGACGGCTGCATCCCTCTGCAAGACATCTCACAATTTTGGACTTTTCCGAGCCCGTCAAATCTCTCTTCTGACCCATTTTGCCAAAGGAAAGGAAGTTGTCTAATAACTAAGCACACCTTATATAGGGTTTTGATGTCATTAGTAGGGTTGAGCGACTTTCATTTTTTTAAGATCGAGTAGGGTTTTGGGAAACCCGATTTTGTCCAGAGTCGAGTCGAGTGCAGTCGGCCGATTATCGCTAAAAGTCGGGGATCGACCGAAACACGAAACCCAATGCAAGTCAATGGGGAAGCATAGTCGGCAGTGAGTGGAGGCCAGGAAAACACCTACAGTGCCCATTTTAATGCCAAAAACATCCATTCTTGTTTCTGAAGCTTGCCAATCTTAATTAACTGTATAATAATAGTTGGGCATAGGGAATTGGGGGAAAGTTGTGGGGGGAGTAGGGCTGGCTCAAGTTTTTCGTGGGCCCAGGAAATGCGGACTACGTCACGGCGGTGTTGCAGGGAAAGGTAAGTATTTAAAAGTTGCAAGTGCTGTGATCCTGAGCAAGCAGGGGGGGCCCACTCGTTCGCATTGCCACTGGCACAGGGCCCCTCAAAGTACGGCGGTGTGTTTGCATGGCGGGGGCGCCTCCCACCAGCAGCGACACTTTTGCGTACTCTGAGGGGCCCTGTGCCAGTGACGTCGCCAACGAGTATGCCCCCCCACCTGATGAAGGAACCTGCACTTTCATCTGCACCTTCCTCTTTGTCCCTGTGTAAGGTGGTATAACATGCGGGAAGGGGAACCTTACTTTCAGCAGGGACAGATTCTGGCTGTGTAGAGTACAAGGGGAATGTAGTGGTCTAGGTCAATGTACCAGCAGACTCATTTAGCAGTGGCTGGGCAATGGGCAGGATGAGGAGGAAACAGATATAGGGCCAAAGAATAAAGTAGGCTACATGCAGTTCAAAATTGGTAACAGGACTAAACAGGCGGCATTGCTTTGTTCAGTGGAGTAGCAAACCCAAGAGCAGCAGACACTGTTTCAAGGGCCTAACCACACTAGTAGGCCAAATGCAGTTTAATATCTGATAGTATAGGGCGAAAGCCAGAATGTGGAAGCTCAGCTTTGTTCAGTTGAGGACAACACCAGGGAGGGGCAGACACCTTTAGTAGGCCGGAAAAGCCTATTGCATTTTTTAAAATGGTAATTTGGAGCAGAAGGTTGAAGCTCAGCTTTATTTACTTGAGGGCAACACCAGGGAGGGGCAGAAGCCGTTAGTAGGCCCTAACCACCATTTTTTTTTTTTAAACCACATAATGAGAGCCGGAAGGTTGAAGCTCAGCTTTATTTAGTTGAGGACAACACCAGGGAGGGGCACACAGACAGACACCTTTAGTAGGCCTGAAAAGCCTATTGCATTTTTCAAAATGGTAATTTGGAGCAGAAGGTTGAAGCTCAGCTTTATTTAGTTGAGGGCAACACCAGGGAGGGGCAGAAGCCGTTAGTAGGCCCTAACCACCATTTTTTTTTTAAAACCACATAATGAGAGCCGGAAGGTTGAAGCTCAGCTTTGTTCAGTTGAGGACAACACCAGGGAGGGGCAGACACCTTTAGTAGGCCGGAAAAGCCTATTGCATTTTTTAAAATGGTAATTTGGAGCAGAAGGTTGAAGCTCAGCTTTATTTAGTTGAGGGCAACACCAGGGAGGGGCAGAAGCCGTTAGTAGGCCCTAACCACCATTTTTTTTTTTTAAACCACATAATGAGAGCCGGAAGGTTGAAGCTCAGCTTTATTTAGTTGAGGACAACACCAGGGAGGGGCACACAGACAGACACCTTTAGTAGGCCTGAAAAGCCTATTGCATTTTTTAAAATGGTAATTTGGAGCAGAAGGTTGAAGCTCAGCTTTATTTAGTTGAGGGCAACACCAGGGAGGGGCAGAAGCCGTTAGTAGGCCCTAACCACCATTTTTTTTTTTAAAACCACATAATGAGAGCCGGAAGGTTGAAGCTCAGCTTTATTTAGTTGAGGACAACACCAGGGAGGGGCACACAGACAGACACCTTTAGTAGGCCTGAAAAGCCTATTGCATTTTTTAAAATGGTAATTTGGAGCAGAAGGTTGAAGCTCAGCTTTATTTACTTGAGGGCAACACCAGGGAGGGGCAGAAGCCGTTAGTAGGCCCTAACCACCATTTTTTTTTTTTAAACCACATAATGAGAGCCGGAAGGTTGAAGCTCAGCTTTATTTAGTTGAGGACAACACCAGGGAGGGGCACACAGACAGACACCTTTAGTAGGCCTGAAAAGCCTATTGCATTTTTCAAAATGGTAATTTGGAGCAGAAGGTTGAAGCTCAGCTTTATTTAGTTGAGGGCAACACCAGGGAGGGGCAGAAGCCGTTAGTAGGCCCTAACCACCATTTTTTTTTTAAAACCACATAATGAGAGCCGGAAGGTTGAAGCTCAGCTTTGTTCAGTTGAGGACAACACCAGGGAGGGGCAGACACCTTTAGTAGGCCGGAAAAGCCTATTGCATTTTTTAAAATGGTAATTTGGAGCAGAAGGTTGAAGCTCAGCTTTATTTAGTTGAGGGCAACACCAGGGAGGGGCAGAAGCCGTTAGTAGGCCCTAACCACCATTTTTTTTTTAAAACCACATAATGAGAGCCGGAAGGTTGAAGCTCAGCTTTATTTAGTTGAGGACAACACCAGGGAGGGGCAGAAGCCGTTAGTAGGCCCTAACCACCATTTTTTTTTTTAAAACCACATAATGAGAGCCGGAAGGTTGAAGCTCAGCTTTATTTAGTTGAGGACAACACCAGGGAGGGGCACACAGACAGACACCTTTAGTAGGCCTGAAAAGCCTATTGCATTTTTTAAAATGGTAATTTGGAGCAGAAGGTTGAAGCTCAGCTTTATTTAGTTGAGGGCAACACCAGGGAGGGGCAGAAGCCGTTAGTAGGCCCTAACCACCATTTTTTTTTTTTAAACCACATAATGAGAGCCGGAAGGTTGAAGCTCAGCTTTATTTAGTTGAGGACAACACCAGGGAGGGGCACACAGACAGACACCTTTAGTAGGCCTGAAAAGCCTATTGCATTTTTTAAAATGGTAATTTGGAGCAGAAGGTTGAAGCTCAGCTTTATTTAGTTGAGGGCAACACCAGGGAGGGGCAGAAGCCGTTAGTAGGCCCTAACCACCATTTTTTTTTTTAAAACCACATAATGAGAGCCGGAAGGTTGAAGCTCAGCTTTATTTAGTTGAGGACAACACCAGGGAGGGGCACACAGACAGACACCTTTAGTAGGCCTGAAAAGCCTATTGCATTTTTTAAAATGGTAATTTGGAGCAGAAGGTTGAAGCTCAGCTTTATTTACTTGAGGGCAACACCAGGGAGGGGCAGAAGCCGTTAGTAGGCCCTAACCACCATTTTTTTTTTTTAAACCACATAATGAGAGCCGGAAGGTTGAAGCTCAGCTTTATTTAGTTGAGGACAACACCAGGGAGGGGCACACAGACAGACACCTTTAGTAGGCCTGAAAAGCCTATTGCATTTTTCAAAATGGTAATTTGGAGCAGAAGGTTGAAGCTCAGCTTTATTTAGTTGAGGGCAACACCAGGGAGGGGCAGAAGCCGTTAGTAGGCCCTAACCACCATTTTTTTTTTAAAACCACATAATGAGAGCCGGAAGGTTGAAGCTCAGCTTTATTTAGTTGAGGACAACACCAGGGAGGGGCAGAAGCCGTTAGTAGGCCCTAACCACCATTTTTTTTTTTAAAACCACATAATGAGAGCCGGAAGGTTGAAGCTCAGCTTTATTTAGTTGAGGACAACACCAGGGAGGGGCACACAGACAGACACCTTTAGTAGGCCTGAAAAGCCTATTGCATTTTTCAAAATGGTAATTTGGAGCAGAAGGTTGAAGCTCAGCTTTATTTAGTTGAGGGCAACACCAGGGAGGGGCAGAAGCCGTTAGTAGGCCCTAACCACCATTTTTTTTTTAAAACCACATAATGAGAGCCGGAAGGTTGAAGCTCAGCTTTATTTAGTTGAGGACAACACCAGGGAGGGGCAGAAGCCGTTAGTAGGCCCTAACCACCATTTTTTTTTTAAAACCACATAATGAGAGCCGGAAGGTTGAAGCTCAGCTTTATTTAGTTGAGGACAACACCAGGGAGGGGCAGAAGCCGTTAGTAGGCCCTAACCACCATTTTTTTTTTTAAAACCACATAATGAGAGCCGGAAGGTTGAAGCTCAGCTTTATTTAGTTGAGGACAACACCAGGGAGGGGCACACAGACAGACACCTTTTGTAGGCCTGAAAAGCCTATTGCATTTTTCAAAATGGTAATTTGGAGCAGAAGGTTGAAGCTCAGCTTTATTTAGTTGAGGGCAACACCAGGGAGGGGCAGAAGCCGTTAGTAGGCCCTAACCACCATTTTTTTTTTAAAACCACATAATGAGAGCCGGAAGGTTGAAGCTCAGCTTTATTTAGTTGAGGACAACACCAGGGAGGGGCAGAAGCCGTTAGTAGGCCCTAACCACCATTTTTTTTTTTAAAACCACATAATGAGAGCCGGAAGGTTGAAGCTCAGCTTTATTTAGTTGAGGACAACACCAGGGAGGGGCAGAAGCCGTTAGTAGGCCCTAACCACCATTTTTTTTTTTAAAACCACATAATGAGAGCCGGAAGGTTGAAGCTCAGCTTTATTTAGTTGAGGACAACACCAGGGAGGGGCACACAGACAGACACCTTTAGTAGGCCTGAAAAGCCTATTGCATTTTTCAAAATGGTAATTTGGAGCAGAAGGTTGAAGCTCAGCTTTATTTAGTTGAGGGCAACACCAGGGAGGGGCAGAAGCCGTTAGTAGGCCCTAACCACCATTTTTTTTTTAAAACCACATAATGAGAGCCGGAAGGTTGAAGCTCAGCTTTATTTAGTTGAGGACAACACCAGGGAGGGGCACACAGACAGACACCTTTAGTAGGCCTGAAAAGCCTATTGCATTTTTTAAAATGGTAATTTGGAGCAGAAGGTTGAAGCTCAGCTTTATTTAGTTGAGGGCAACACCAGGGAGGGGCAGAAGCCGTTAGTAGGCCCTAACCACCATTTTTTTTTTTTAAACCACATAATGAGAGCCGGAAGGTTGAAGCTCAGCTTTATTTAGTTGAGGGCAACACCAGGGAGGGGCAGAAGCCGTTAGTAGGCCCTAACCAAAGTTGAAGGCCAAATGCAGTTTAATTTCTGATACTATAGGCCGAAAGCCAGAAGGTGGAAGTTCCGATTTAGACAGTGGAGGACAATTTGAATTAGGGACTGCAGACAGACTTAGTAGGCTGTCCCCTGTGGACCATGCATCCACCACATTAACCCATTGCGCCGTAATGGACACGTAATCTTCCGTGGCCATGCCTACAGGTCCATGCGTCTGTTGTCAGGTGCACCTTTGTACTCACAGATTGCCAGAGTGCATGGACAATGCGGTCTTCTACATGCTGGTGGAGGGTTGGGATGGCTTTTCTCGCAAAAGAAGTGTCGACTGGTTAGCTTGTAGCGTGGTACAGCGTAGTCCATCATGGCCTTATTAATAGTAAATAAAATATATAACTAGGCTCTATGAACTTTTAAATAGGTTCCAGGGGTACACGGGCAGCATTGGTGTGGTCAGTGGAGGAGTATTGCAAGTAGGGGCTGCAGACAGGCTATCAAAGGCCTAAAATAACAAACAGTAGGCAGTCATGGCAGTTTTACATCGGTTACATGGATACACAGGCAGGCACTCCAGGCAGCATTGTGGTCAGTGGAGGAGTATTGCAAGTAGGGGCCGCAGACAGGCTATCAAAGGCCTAAAATAACAAACAATAGGCTCATGGCAGTTTTACAGCGGTTACATGGATACACGGGCAGGCAGCTTGGTGGTCAGTGGAGGAGTATTTAAAGTAGGGACCGCAGACAGGCTTCAAAGGCCTAACATAAGAAAATGGGCTGGCTGTAGGCACTTTATAATTGGTTCCAGGGGTACACGGGCAGCAGTGGTCTGGTCAGTGGAGGAGTATTTAAAGTAGGGACCGCAGACAGGCTATCAAAGGCCTAACATAACAAACAATAGGCTCATGGCAGTTTCACAGCGGTTACATGGATACACGGGCAGGCAGCTTGGTGGTCAGTGGAGGAGTATTGCAAGTAGGGGCTGCAGACAGGCTATCAAAGGCCTAAAATAACAAACAGTAGGCAGTCATGGCAGTTTTACATCGGTTACATGGATACACAGGCAGGCACTCCAGGCAGCATTGTGGTCAGTGGAGGAGTATTGCAAGTAGGGGCCGCAGACAGGCTATCAAAGGCCTAAAATAACAAACAATAGGCTCATGGCAGTTTTACAGCGGTTACATGGATACACGGGCAGGCAGCTTGGTGGTCAGTGGAGGAGTATTTAAAGTAGGGACCGCAGACAGGCTTCAAAGGCCTAACATAAGAAAATGGGCTGGCTGTAGGCACTTTATAATTGGTTCCAGGGGTACACGGGCAGCAGTGGTCTGGTCAGTGGAGGAGTATTTAAAGTAGGGACCGCAGACAGGCTATCAAAGGCCTAACATAACAAACAATAGGCTCATGGCAGTTTCACAGCGGTTACATGGATACACGGGCAGGCAGCTTGGTGGTCAGTGGAGGAGTATTGCAAGTAGGGGCCGCAGACAGGCTATCAAAGGCCTAAAATAACAAACAATAGGCTCATGGCAGTTTTACAGCGGTTACATGGATACACAGGCAGCTTGGTGGTGAGTGGAGGAGTAGTGCAAGGAGTGTCTGTCCCAGTACTCCCAAAATATAAATAGATGTTAATGTCTCGCAAAACAACCAAAACAAAAAAAAAAGGTGGCATACTTAGGTACAGGGGTGGGCTCATCTACTGAGTTTCTGACATAGTAATTTGGCAGTAACTATTTAATGGTGCCAATATAGGACACAGACACAGACTACTTTAAGTTGCATCATAGATGTCTACAAATTTGTATTGTCAGTGCCAGACATTGAATGATGTCAGCGAATAGACTAAAGATTGGTGGAGCTGTGCGACATAATTTTGCACGTGGTAGAGCACATTTTGAGCTGGGGTAGGGGGGAACTCTCTTGAGGCCGGCGGGACCGCCCCAGGGCCCCTCATGTTACAACGGTGTGTCTGACGTTGGGTGCGCACCACCACCGCCAGAGACACTACATTGTACTATGAGGGACCCAGTAGCAATGCCGTCAACCAAAAGCGAGCACACCCACCTCTTCAGACAAACAGCAGTCTCACGGGTGCTTGCGCCAAGTCGCGATACCACGGCCCCGTGTGGGGAGTTTTGCCATTTAGGGAGGTGTAAACATGTCGTATGCTGTACAATCAGCTGCAGCAAATTAGACATTAGAAAAGTAATTCACAGGCAAGAGCTTTTCATAGGAAAGCTAGGTGTCGGCCGGGCAAGGTGGGGCAAAAGATTTCGAAATCCAGTTGTGGTTCATTTTAATGAATGTTAGATCGTCAACATTTTGGGTAGCCAGACGAGTCCTTTTTTCGGTTAATATTGAACCTGCAGCACTGAATACTCTTTCTGATAGGACACTTGCTGCCGGGCAAGCAAGCTCCTGCAATGCATATTCTGCCAATTCTGGCCAGGTGTCTAATTTGGAGGCCCAGTAATCAAATGGGAATGACGGTTGAGGGAGAACATCGATAAGGGATGAAAAATAGTTAGTAACCATACTGGACAAATGTTGTCTCCTGTCACTTTCAATTGATGCAGCAGTACCTGTCCTGTCTGCGGTCATAGCAAAATCACTCCACAACCTGGTCAGAAAACCCCTCTGTCCAATGCCACTTCTGATGTGTGCACCCCTAACACTCCTAGTCTGCTGCCCCCTGGAGCTCGTGTGAGAACGATCACGTGCGCTGTGTGCTGGGAATGCCTGAAGCAAACGGTCAACAAGAGTTGATTGTTTGGTTGCTAATATTAGTTCCAAGTTCTCATGTGGCATAATATTTTGCAATTTGCCTTTATAGCGTGGATCAAGGAGGCAGGCCAACCAGTAATCGTCATCGTTCATCATTTTCGTAATGCGTGTGTCCCTTTTTAGGATACGTAAGGCATAATCCGCCATGTGGGCCAAAGTTCCAGTTGTCAAATCTCCGGTTGTGATTGGTTGAGGGGCAGTTGCAGGCAAATCTACGTCACTTGTGTCCCTCAAAAAACCAGAACCCGGCCGTGACACGCAACCAAATTCCTGTGCCCCCGGGAAAGGTTCGGCATTAAAAATATACTCATCCCCATCATCCTCCTCGTCCTCCACCTCCTCTTCGCCCGCTACCTCGTCCTGTACACTGCCCTGACCAGACAATGGCTGACTGTCATCAAGGCTTTCCTCTTCCTCTGGTGCAGACGCCTGCTCCTTTATGTGCGTCAAACTTTGCATCAGCAGACGCATTAGGGGGATGCTCATGCTTATTACGGCGTTGTCTGCACTAACCAGCCGTGTGCATTCCTCAAAGCACTGAAGGACTTGACACATGTCTTGTATCTTAGACCACTGCACACCTGACAACTCCATGTCTGCCATCCTACTGCCTGCCCGTGTATCCTCCCACAAATAAATAACAGCACGCCTCTGTTCGCACAGTCTCTGAAGCATGTGCAGTGTTGAGTTCCACCTTGTTGCAACGTCTATGATTAGGCGATGCTGGGGAAGGTTCAAAGACCGCTGATAGGTCTGCATACGGCTGGCGTGTACAGGCGAACGTCGGATATGTGAGCAAAGTGCACGCACTTTGAGGAGCAGGTCGGAGAACCCAGGATAAGTTTTCAATAAGCACTGCACCACCAGGTTTAAGGTGTGAGCCAGGCAAGGAATGTGTTTCAGTTGGGAAAGGGAGATGGCAGCCATGAAATTCCTTCCGTTATCACTCACTACCTTGCCTGCCTCAAGATCTACTGTGCCCAGCCACGACTGCGTTTCTTGTTGCAAGAACTCGGACAGAACTTCCGCGGTGTGTCTATTGTCGCCCAAGCACTTCATAGCCAATACAGCCTGCTGACGCTTGGCAGTAGCTGGCCCATAATGGGACAACTGGTGTGCAACAGTGTCATCTGCCGATGGAGTGGTTGGCAGACTGCGTTCTGTGGAAGAGCTGTAGCTTCTGCAGGAGGACGAGGAGGAGGAGGAGGAGGGGGTGCGAACGCCTACAGCCAACTGTTTCCTAGACCGTGGGCTAGGCACAACTGTCCCTAAATTGATGTCGCCTGTGGACCCTGCATCCACCACATTCACCCAGTGTGCCGTGATGGACACATAACGTCCCTGGCCATGCCTACTGGTCCATGCATCTGTAGTCAGGTGCACCTTTGTACTCACAGATTGCCTGAGTGCATGGACGATGCGCTGTTTAACATGCTGGTGCAGGGCTGGGATGGCTTTTCTGGAAAAAAAGTGTCGACTGGGTAGCTCGTATCGTGGTTCAGCGTACTCCATCAGGGCTTTGAAAGCTTCGCTTTCAACTAACCGGTAGGGCATCATCTCTAACGAGATTAGTCTAGCTATGTGGGCGTTAAAACCCTGTGTACGCGGATGCGAGGATAAGTACTTCCTTTTTCTAACCAGAGTCTCATGTAGGGTGAGCTGGACTGGAGAGCTGGAGATCGTGGAACTTTCGGGTGTGCCGGTGTACATGGCAGACTGAGAGACGGTTGGAGACGGTATTGTTTCCGCCGGTGCCCTAGATGCAATATTTCCTCCTACAAAACTGGTGATTCCCTGACCCTGACTGCTTTTGGCTGGCAAAGAAACCTGCACAGATACTGCCTGTGGTGCGGAAAATGGTGGCCTTACAGTGACGGAAGGGATGTTGCGTTGCTGACTAGCTTCATTGGCCGAGGGTGCTACAACCTTGAGGGACGTTTGGTAGTTAGTCCAGGCTTGAAAATGCATGGTGGTTAAGTGTCTATGCATGCAACTAGTATTTAGACTTTTCAGATTCTGACCTCTGCTTAAGCTAGTTGAACATTTTTGACAGATGACTTTGCGCTGATCAGTTGGATGTTGTTTAAAAAAATGCCAGACTGCACTCTTCCTAGACTCGGATCCCTTTTCAGGGATTGCAGACTGAGCTTTAACCGGATGGCAACGCTGTGCTCCAACAGGTTTTGGCTTTGACACGCGTTTTGGGCCAGATACGGGCCCGGCAGATGTAACCTGTTGCGATGTTGATGCCTGCTGCGGCCCCTCCTCCACCTCCGCTTCTGAACTACTGCCGCCTGCACCCTGTTCCCCCAATGGCTGCCAATCGGGGTCAATAACTGGGTCATCTATTACCTCCTCTTCGAGCTCGTGTGCAACTTCGTCTGTGTCACTGTGTCGGTCGGTGGTATAGCGTTCGTGGCGGGGCAACATAGTCTCATCAGGGTCTGATTGTGGATCTGTACCCTGAGAGGGCAATGTGGTGGTCTGAGTCAAAGGAGCAGCATAGTACTCTGGCTGTGGCTGTGCATCAGTGCACTCCATGTCAGAATATACTTGTAATGGGCATGGCCTGTTAAATGTTTCACTTTCTAAGCCAGGGACGGTATGTGTAAAGAGCTCCATGGAGTGACCCGTTGTGTCGCCTGCTGCATCCTTCTCTCTTGTTGTAGTTTTTGCTGAGGAGGACAAGGAAGCGACTTGTCCCTGACCGTGAACATCCACAAGCGACGCGCTGCTTTTACATTTACCAGTTTCGGAAGAGGAGGCAAAAGAGCTAGAGGCTGAGTCTGCAATGTAAGCCAAAACTTGCTGTTGCTGCTCCGCCTTTAAAAGCGGTTTTCCTACTCCCAGAAAAGAGAGCGTTCGAGGCCTTGTGTAGCCTGACGACGAAACTGGCTCCACAGCTCCAGACTTAGGTGGAATATTTTTATCCCCACGACCACCTGATGCTCCTCTACCACTACCATCATTACCAGCTGACAATGAACGCCCACGACGACCTCTTGCACCAGACTTCCTCATTGTTTTAAAATCTTAACCAAAGTAACTTTATTTGTTGCTGTCAAACAACTTACACGGTGAGCTATAACTTCAGTATGATTTCAATATCCCTTAACAGGTTGGTGAGACCACAAGGAAAATCAGGCACAATGTTACACACTCTGTTTTCTGTGGCACAAAATCACAGAGATGACACACACGCAGGACTGTCACTCAAGCACTAATGTCAATATTAATCTCCCACCTAATTTATTTTTTTTTTTTTCTCAGGGAGACTTTAGAAACCAAATAATATTAAAAAAAAAAAAAAAAAAGGCTTTCTATGGCCCACAATTAGAGAGAGAGAGGTGGCACACCCAGGAGTCAAGACTGGCACACAAGCTGAGAGGGCAATATTACTCTCCCACTGTTTTTTTATGTATTTTTTGTTTTTTCAGGGAGACTTTAGAAACCCAATAATATTTTAAAAAAAAAATAAATAGGCTTTCTATGGCCCACTGAATGAGAGGGAGAGAGGTGGCACACCCAGGAGTCAAGACTGGCACACAAGCTGAAAGGGCAATATTACTCTCCCACTGTTTTTTTATGTATTTTTTGTTTTTTCAGGGAGACTTTAGAAACCCAATAATATTTTTAAAAAAAAATAAATAGGCTTTCTATGGCCCGCTGAATGAGAGGGAGAGAGGTGGCACACCCAGGAGTCAAGACTGGCACACAAGCTGAAAGGGCAATATTATTCTCCCACTGTTTTTTTAGGTTTTTTTTTTTTTTTCAGGGAGAATTAGAAACCAAATAATATTAAAAAAAAAAAATAAATAGGCTTTCTATGGCCCACTGAATGAGAGGGAGAGAGGTGGCACACCCAGGAGTCAAGACTGGCACACAAGCTGAAAGGGCAATATTACTCTCCCACTGTTTTTTTATGTATTTTTTGTTTTTTCAGGGAGACTTTAGAAACCCAATAATATTTAAAAAAAAAAATAAATAGGCTTTCTATGGCCCACTGAATGAGAGGGAGAGAGGTGGCACACCCAGGAGTCAAGACTGGCACACAAGCTGAAAGGGCAATATTACTCTCCCACTGTTTTTTTAGGTTTTTTTTTTTTTTTCAGGGAGACTTTAGAAACCAAATAATATAAAAAAAAAAAAAAAAAATAGGCTTGCTATAGCCCACTGAATGAGAGATAGCACACACAGCAGTGGCACACAAGCCCTGACTGAGGCCAATATTTTTCTCCCACTGATTGATGTAGTGTTTTTGTGTTGAGGTAGAATTTAGAACACAAATCACGGAAAAAATAAATAGGCTTTCTATGGCCCACTGAATGAAAGGGAGAGAGGTGGCACACCCAGGAGTCAAGACTGGCACACAAGCTGAAAGGGCAATATTACTCTCCCACTGTTTTTTTATGTATTTTTTGTTTTTTCAGGGAGACTTTAGAAACCCAATAATATTTAAAAAAAAAAATAAATAGGCTTTCTATGGCCCACTGAATGAGAGGGAGAGAGGTGGCACACCCAGGAGTCAAGACTGGCACACAAGCTGAAAGGGCAATATTACTCTCCCACTGTTTTTTTAGGTTTTTTTTTTTTTTTCAGGGAGACTTTAGAAACCAAATAATATAAAAAAAAAAAAAAAAAATAGGCTTGCTATAGCCCACTGAATGAGAGATAGCACACACAGCAGTGGCACACAAGCCCTGACTGAGGCCAATATTTTTCTCCCACTGATTGATGTAGTGTTTTTGTGTTGAGGTAGAATTTAGAACACAAATCACGGAAAAAATAAATAGGCTTTCTATGGCCCACTGAATGAAAGGGAGAGAGGTGGCACACCCAGGAGTCAAGACTGGCACACAAGCTGAAAGGGCAATATTACTCTCCCACTGTTTTTTTATGTATTTTTTGTTTTTTCAGGGAGACTTTAGAAACCCAATAATATTTAAAAAAAAAAATAAATAGGCTTTCTATGGCCCACTGAATGAGAGGGAGAGAGGTGGCACACCCAGGAGTCAAGACTGGCACACAAGCTGAAAGGGCAATATTACTCTCCCACTGTTTTTTTAGGTTTTTTTTTTTTTTTTCAGGGAGACTTTAGAAACCCAATAATATTTTAAAAAAAAAATAAATAGGCTTTCTATGGCCCACTGAATGAGAGGGAGAGAGGTGGCACACCCAGGAGTCAAGACTGGCACACAAGCTGAAAGGGCAATATTACTCTCCCACTGTTTTTTTAGGTTTTTTTTTTTTTTTCAGGGAGACTTTAGAAACCCAATAATATTTAAAAAAAAAAATAAATAGGCTTTCTATGGCCCACTGAATGAAAGGGAGAGAGGTGGCACACCCAGGAGTCAAGACTGGCACACAAGCTGAAAGGGCAATATTACTCTCCCACTGTTTTTTTATGTATTTTTTGTTTTTTCAGGGAGACTTTAGAAACCCAATAATATTTTTAAAAAAAAATAAATAGGCTTTCTATGGCCCGCTGAATGAGAGGGAGAGAGGTGGCACACCCAGGAGTCAAGACTGGCACACAAGCTGAAAGGGCAATATTATTCTCCCACTGTTTTTTTAGGTTTTTTTTTTTTTTTCAGGGAGAATTAGAAACCAAATAATATTAAAAAAAAAAAATAAATAGGCTTTCTATGGCCCACTGAATGAGAGGGAGAGAGGTGGCACACCCAGGAGTCAAGACTGGCACACAAGCTGAAAGGGCAATATTACTCTCCCACTGTTTTTTTAGGTTTTTTTTTTTTTTTCAGGGAGACTTTAGAAACCAAATAATATTAAAAAAAAAAAAAAAAAAAAAAAAAATAGGCTTGCTATAGCCCACTGAATGAGAGATAGCACACACAGCAGTGGCACACAAGCCCTGACTGAGGCCAATATTTTTCTCCCACTGATTGATGTAGTGTTTTTGTGTTGAGGTAGAATTTAGAACACAAATCACGGAAAAAATAAATAGGCTTTCTATGGCCCACTGAATGAAAGGGAGAGAGGTGGCACACCCAGGAGTCAAGACTGGCACACAAGCTGAAAGGGCAATATTACTCTCCCACTGTTTTTTTATGTATTTTTTGTTTTTTCAGGGAGACTTTAGAAACCCAATAATATTTTTTAAAAAAAATAAATAGGCTTTCTATGGCCCACTGAATGAGAGGGAGAGAGGTGGCACACCCAGGAGTCAAGACTGGCACACAAGCTGAAAGGGCAATATTACTCTCCCACTGTTTTTTTAGGTTTTTTTTTTTTTTCAGGGAGACTTTAGAAACCAAATAATATTAAAAAAAAAAAAAAAAAATAGGCTTGCTATAGCCCACTGAATGAGAGATAGCACACACAGCAGTGGCACACAAGCCCTGACTGAGGCCAATATTTTTCTCCCACTGATTGATGTAGTGTTTTTGTGTTGAGGTAGATTTTAGAACACAAATCACGGAAAAAATAAATAGGCTTTCTATGGCCCACTCAGTGAGAGATGGCACACACAGGGATGGCACTGTAGCAGAAATGCCAATCTTAATCTCCCACAAAAAAAAAAAAAAAAAAAAAAAAAAACTGTCCTACAATTACTATCTCCCTGCAGTAATGTAAGCCAGGTATGGCAGGCAGCAATAGGAGTGGACTGATGCACAAATTAAATAAAAAGTGTGGACAAACAAAAAAGATAGCTGTGCAGAAAGGAAGGAACAAGAGGATATGTGCTTTGAAAAAAGCAGTTGGTTTCCACAGTGGCGTACACACAGCAATACAGCTATCACGGAGCCTTCTAGGGCAGCCCAATGAGCTACAGCGCTGAGGGGAAAAAAAAAAAAAAATAGCTTCCACAGTCCCTGCACACCGAAGGTGGTGTTGGACAGTGGAAATCGCTGCAGCACAAGCGGTTTGGTGGTTAGTGGACCCTGCCTAACGCTCTCCCTGCTTCTGACGAAGCGGCAGCAACCTCTCCCTAAGCTCAGATCAGCAGCAGTAAGATGGCGGTCGGCGGGAACGCCCCTTTATAGCCCCTGTGACGCCGCAGACAGCAAGCCAATCACTGCAATGCCCTTCTCTAAGATGGTGGGGACCAGGATCTATGTCATCACGCTGCCCACACTCTGCGTTCACCTTCATTGGCTGAGAAATGGCGCTTTTCGCGTCATTGAAACGCGACTTTGGCGCGAAAGTCGCGTACCGCATGGCCGACAAGCACAGGGGTCGGATCGGGTTTCATGAGACGCCGACTTAGCCAAAAGTCGGCGACTTTTGAAAATGATCGACCCGTTTCGCTCAACCCTAGTCATTAGACAACACCGCTCCTCATTACAGAGATGCACATCACCTGATTTACTTAATTGGTAGTTGGCTCTCAAGCCTGAACAGCTTGGAGTAGGACAACTTGTATAAAAAGTATCATGTGATCAAAATACAACTTGCCTAATAATTCTGCACACAGTGTATTGCTGAGCTGTGAGATCTTTTCTCCATTTTAAAATCACTCTGTATTTCCTGCTTAGGCTTTTATACATGCTATGATTGCCCCTACTGATTGGCGGCACTACACCAAGTAATGTGATTGCTGCAAGTTATTATGGGGAAGTCAATGCTGGCATGCCTGAAGTCATATCAGGCTTCAGATGCAATTTTCCATAGTGTGTGAAATAGCATATTTTTTGTGATTTGTCTGACCTGAATGGCAAATCGTTTAAATTTGCTGTGAGTGATGATTATATCCCCAAGGGCTCGTGCACACGACTGATTATATCAGACGAGTGCTATCTGTGTTTTTAGGGATAGCACTCATACCCATGATATTATATGAGGCTGTGCACATTTCCAATTTTTTCCTCAGACCAATTTTGATCTGAGTGTCTGATCAATGTCGGTAATACAAGTCTATGGGTCAGTGAAAAACATAGGAATGCTCTCAGATGACATCCAAGTGCAGTTCGATATTCACAGACTGACAGAATGGAAAGGGTGGAGAAACCCTTTTTCCCTCCCCAAACTGATGCCTCTCTGAACACACTCTGTTTAAATTCGAATTGGATTAATCAGACCATTTAACTTAGATGGAGAGAAAACGGTAGTGTGCACGTACTCTAAATGTGATTTATTGTTTTTATTGTCCTGTAAAAAAGATGTTATTGATTTGAAATTCATTTGGGTCTGTGTCCTTCAACATAGATCTATAAAGTAAAATGTCTGCCTATAATAAAATGTAAAGAAAATATGACATTTGCAACGCCCACTGTAAAAAATCTGGAGCAGGCCAGACAAGATAAAATTTCAGCCATTAATGGAAATACATTAAGACATGATTGCTTAATTTAACCCCTTAGTGACAGAGCCAATTTGGTACTTAATGACCGAGCCAATTTTTACAATTCTGACCAGTGTCAATTTATGAGGTTATAACTCTGGAACGCTTTATCGGATCCCGCTGATTCTGAGATTGTTTTTTCGTGACATGTTGTACTTCAAGTTAGTGGTAACATTTCTTCGATATTACTTGCGATTATTTATGAAAAAAATGGAAATATGGCGAAAATTTTTTAAATTTTGCAATTTTCAAACTTTGTATTTTTATGCCCTTAAATCAGAGAGATATGTCACAAAAAATAGTTAATAAATAACATTTCTCACATGTCTACTTTACATCAGCACAATTTTGGAAACAATTTTTTTTTTGTTAGGGAGTTATAAGGGTTAAAAGTTGACCAGCAATTTCTCATTTTTACAACACCATGTTTTTTTTAGGGACCACATCACCTTTGAAGTGATTTTGAGGGGTCTATATGATAGAAAATAACCAAGTGTGACACCATTCTAAAAACTGCACCCCTCAAGCTGCTCAAAACCACATTCAAGAAGTTTATTAACCCTTTACGTACTTCACAGGAACTAAAACAATGTGGAAGAAAAAAATGAACATTTAACTTTTTTTTGCAAACATTTTACTTCAGAACCATTTTTTTAAATTTTCACAAGTGTAAAAACAGAAATTTAACCACAAATTTTGTTGTGCAATTTTTCCTGAGTACGCCGATACCCCATATGTGGAGGTAAACCACTGTTTGGGCGCACCGCAGAGCTTGGAAGTAAAGGAGCACCGTTTGACTGTTTCAATGCAGAAATGGCTGGAATTGAGATCGGACGCCATGTCGCGTTTGGAGAGCCCCTAATGTGCCTAAACAGTGGAAACCCCCTACAAGTGACACCATTTTGGAAACTAGACCCCCCAAGGAACTTATCTAGATGTGTGGTGAGCACTTTGAACCCCCAAGTGCTTCACAGAAGTTTATAACGTAGAGCCGTGAAAATAAAAAATCGCATTTGTTTTCACAAAAATGGTTTTTTCGCCCACAAATTCTTATTTTCACAAGGGTAACAGGAGAAATTAGACCACAAAAGTTGTTGTGCAATTTCTCCTGAGTACGTCGATACCCCATATGTGGAGGTAAACCACTGTTTGGGCGCACCGCAGAGCTTGGAAGTGAAGGAGCACCGTTTGACTTTTTCAATGCAGAATTGGCTGGAATTGAGATCGGATGCCATGTCGCGTTTGGAGAGTCCCTGATGTGCCTAAACAGTGGAAACCCCCCACAAGTGATACCATTTTGGAAACTAGACCCCTTAAGGAACTTATCTAGATGTGTGGTGAGCACTTTGAACCCCCAAGTGCTTCACAGAAGTTTATAACGTAGAGACGTGAAAATAAAAAATCTAATTTTTTCTACAAAAATGATCTTTTTGCCCCCAAATTTTTATTTTCACAAGGGTAACAGGAGAAATTAGACCACAAAAGTTGTTGAGCAATTTCTCCTGAGTACGTCGATACCCCATATATGGGGGTAAACCACTGTTTGGGCGCACCGCAGAGCTTGGAAGAGAAGGAGTGTCGTTTTACTTTTTCAATGTAGAATTGGCTGGAATTGAGATCGGACGCCATGTCACGTTTGGAGAGCCGCTGATGTGCCTAAACAGTAGAGACCCCCCACATATGACACCATTTTGGAAACTAGACCCCTTAAGGAACTTATCTAGATGTGTGGTGAGCACTTTAAACCCCAAGGTGCTTCACAGAAGTTTATAACGTAGAGCCGTGAAAATAAAAAAATCGCATTTTTTCTACAAAAATGATCTTTTTGCCTCCAAATTTTTATTTTACCAAGGGTAACAGGAGAACATGGACCCCAGAAGCTGTTCTACAATTTGTCTTGAGTACGCCGACACCCCATATGTGGGGGTAAACCACTGTTTGGGCGCATGGCTGAGCTCGGAAGCAAAGGAGCGCCATTTGACTTTTCAATGCAAAATTGACTGGAATTGAGATCGGACGCCATGTCGCGTTTGGAGAGCCCCTGATGTGCCTAAACAGTAGAAACCCCCCAAAAGTGACCCCATTTTGGAAACTAGACCCCCCATGGAACTTATCTAGATGTGTAGTGAGAACTTTGAATGCCCAAGTGCATCACAGAAGTTTATAATGCAGAGTCGTGAAAATAAAAAAAATATATTTTTTAACAATAAAGATTTTTTAGCCCCCAAGTTTTTATTTTCACAAGGGTAACAAGAGAAATTGGACCCCAAAAGATGTTGTCCAATTTGTCCTGAGTATGCTGGTACCCCATATGTGGGGGTAAACCACTGTTTGGGCGCACGGCAGAGCTCGGAAGGGAAGGAGCGCCATTTTGGAATGCAGACTTTGATAGAATTGTCTGCGGGCGTTATGTTGCGTTTGCAGACCCCTAATGTACCTAAACAGTAGAAACCCCCAACAAGTGACCCCATTTTGGAAAATAGACCCCCCAAGGAACTTATCTAGATATGTGGTGAGAACTTTGAATGCCCAAGTGCTTCACAGAAGTTTATAATGCAGAGTAGTGAAAATAAAAAATATTTTTTTTCCCACAAAAAAGATTTTTTTAGCCCCCAAATTTTTATTTTCACAAGGGTAACAAGAGAAATTGGACCCCAAAAGTTGTTGTCCAATTTGTCCTGAGTATGCTGGTACCCCATATGTGGGGGTAAACCACTGTTTGGGCGCACGGCAGAGCTCAGAAGGGAGGGAGTACCATTTGACTTTTTTAGCGCAAAATTGGCTGTCGTGTTTGGAGACCCCCTGATGTACCTAAACAGTGGAAACCCCCCAATTCTAACTCCAACCCTAACCCCAACACACCCCTAACCCTAATCTCAACCCGATCCATAATCCTAATCACAACCCTAACGATAATCACAACCCTAACCCCAAAACAGCCCTAATCTCAACCCTAACCATAACCCTAATCAAAACCCTAAATCCAACACACCCCTAACCCTAATCCCAACCCTAACCCTAATCCCAACCCTAATCCCAAACGTAACACTAATCCCAACCCTAATCCAAACCCTAATCCTAATCCCAACTCTAACCCTAACTTTAGCCCCAACCCTAACTTTAGCCCCAACCCTAACCTTAACTTTAGCCCCCGTCGTCACAAAAAAAGTTCAATGTAACCTTTTTTTTGTACATCGCGTCCGCCATTTCCGCGCATGCGTGGCCGTAACTCTGCCCCCTCCTCCCCAGGACATAGACTGGGCAGCGGATGCGTTGAAAAACTGCATCCGCTGCCCACGTTGTGCACAATTTTCACAACGTGCGTCGGTACATCGGGCCGACGCATTGCGACCGCCCCGTACCGACGCAAGTGTGAAAGAAGCCTAAGGCTACTTTCACACTAGCGTCGTACTCGGCCCATCGCAGTGTGTCGGGCCGACGTACCGACGCTAGCGTTGTAAGCGCCGCACAACGGGTGCAACGGATGCTGTTTTTTCAACGCATCCGCTGCCCCATTGTGAGGTGCGGGGAGGCGGGGGCGGAGTTCCGGCCACGCATGCGCGGTCGGAAATGGCGGACACGTCGCACAAAAAAGTTACATGTAGTTTTTTTTGTGTCGACGGTCCGCCAAAGCACGACGCATCCGTCGCACGACGGATGCGACATGTGGCAATCCGTCGCAATGCGTCGCTAATGCAAGCCAATGGAGAAAAAACGCATCCTGCAAGCACTTTTGCAGGATGCGTTTTTTCTCCAACAACGCATTGCGACGGAAGCCAAAAAACGCTAGTGTGAAAGTAGCCTAACCCTAGCCCTAACTCTAACCCTAAATTTAGCCCCAACCCTAACCCTAACTCTAACCCTAACCCTAACCCTAACCCTAACTCTAACCCTAACCCTAACTCTAACCCTAACCCTAACCCTAACCCTAACTCTAACCCTAACCCTAACTCTAACCCTAACCCTAACCCTAATTTTAGCCCCAACTTGTCTTCTCCTGCCGGCCGGCAGATGGCAGCAGATGGCGGGCGCACTGCGCATGCGCCCGCCATGATGAAAAAGCCGGCTGGCAGGAGAAGACAGAAGAGAACCCAGGGACCCCGGGTGAGTATGATAGGGTCCCCGAATCCCCCTATTTCTGTCCTCTGATGTGCGATCACATCAGAGGACAGAGAAATAACTGATCGCTTTTTTTTTTTTTTTTGCGGTCGCCGGTAAACTGCTAATTACCGGCGATCGCAAAGCAGGGGTCGGTGCAAACCGACCCCGATCATGTTCTTTGGGGTCTCGGCTACCCCCGGCAGCTGAGACCCCAAAGATCTTCCGGGTGCCGGGCGGCGGGCGCACTGCGCGTGCGCCCGCCATTTTTTTCTGGAAAAAAGATGGCGGCGCCCATGGGGAGACACGAGGAGCACCGGGGGAGGTAGGTGAGTATTGGGGGGCTATTGGGGGCCATCGGGGACCACATTTCTCTGTCCTCCGATGTGCGATCACATCGGAGGACAGAGAAATTAAACGGCAAATCGCGTTTTTTTTTTTTTGTTGCGACCGCCGGTAAACGGTTAATTACCGGCGATCGCAACTCGGGGGTCGGTAAAAACCCCCGAATCATGTTCTCTGGGGTCTCGGCTACCCTCGGCTACCGAGACCCCAGAGAAAATCCGACTCTGGGGGGCGCTATACACTTTTTCCACAGCGCCGTTAATTAACGGCGCTGTGGATTAAGTACCCTTAGCGGCCGCCGTTAAAAGGCGTATCGGCGGTCGTTAAGGGGTTAAATACATACAGGGTCATTGAGCATTCCGATACTGCAAATATCGGGTATCGGCTGATATTCGCTGTATCGGAATTCCGATACCGAGTTCCGATACTTTTGCGATATCTGCGATACCAGAATCGGAAGTTCATATAGTGCAATTATGTACTATAATGGAGTGTGGGTGGTGCGTGGGCAGAGACTGCGTGTGTGTGCGCGGGGGGGGTCTGTGCGTGACTGTGGGGGGTCTGTACGTGCCTGCCGGGGCTCTGTGCGGGCTTCCAGGGGTCTGTGCAGGCATGCACAGAGCCCCGGCAGCCCCGCACAGAGCCCCGGCAGGCCTGCACAGAGCCCCGGCAGCCCGCACAGAGCCCAGGCAGCCCGCACAGAGCCCCGGCAGGCCGCACACAGACCCCCGAGAGGCCCGTACAGATCCCCAGCAGGCCCATACAGACCCCACCTGGACACACAGACACACAGAGTGTCCGCCCACGCACCGCCCACACTCTTCCCCACTCCGGAACAGGAAGGACAAGGACAGAAAGGGTTTATTTACATTCCGATATTTGTGTCCCATTGACATGCATTGGTATCGGGTATCGGAATCGGCGATATCCGATATTTTTTGGATATCGGCTGATCCAATCCGATACTTCTGGATATCGGAAGGTATCGCTCAACACTACTCAACACTAGTCATTACACATCTCATCACTCAGGGGATCCAGTAGCAATTATACAAGGTCACCTGTACAAGCCAGAATGAATAACAATTTTTATATACAAGATGAATTTCTCAATTCTTTTCATAATTTAATTTCGAAAGCAAGATGTGGATTCTCATGGTAAGTTGGCAAAACTTCTTTTAACTTCACATTTAAATCTATTTTATAAATTAAATTACTCTCACTCACACATTATTGACTAATGCCTATATTAAAAATAAACAAATCAAATCAAGGAATGAGCTGTACCCGAAAAATTCAAACAAATTGGAATTTGCTTTGTGCCATGACCATTTTACACATAGCAGAAGATTGCATGAGCCAGAGAAAACTCACAAGACCTCAGGTGTGGCCCCGTGGGCTTACCCATAATACCATGCAGCTATTACATCGCATGCTATAGCACAATCAAGATAGAAGATCATAGCCTATATAAAAGCAGAGAAAGGGAATCCAGCTGCCATTTTGAGGCCAATCTGGATAGTGAGACGTAGTCATAGTTCCTAGCATAGCAATAGCGATAGGGAGAGAAAGCCTTAAACATTGAACAATTCTACAAATAGTGTGTATTTTAAAATAGCAGTAATTAAGTAAATTGTTGTATAGTTTGTATGGGAAAGAGAATATTTGATTCAATTAATTGGAAGATTCAATTGATAGGGAGATTGATTGATCAAAGTGATTATTCCCTTAGTGATGGAGCCTATTTTGACCTTAATGACCAGGCCAAATTTTTTAAATCTGACCAGTGTCACTTCATGTGGTAATAACTCTGGAATGCTACATACCCAGTGGTTCTGAGAATGTTTTTTGTGACACGTGCTTTATGATAGTGATAAATTAAGGTCAATATGTTTTACATTTATTTGTCAAAATATCAGAATTTGGGCGAAAATTGAGATAAATTTGCAAAATACAAATAATTAATAAATAACATTTCCCATATGTCTGCTTTAAATTTGCATCATTTTTCAAATGTCATTTTATTTTCTTAGGATGTTAGAAGAGTGAAAAGTTTTGTTGTGGCAATTTTTCAATACTTCAAGAAATTTACAAAACTTATTTCTGCAAGGACCTATTAAAATTTAAATGGACCTTGAGGGGCCTATATATTGGAAACTTACCAAAAGTGATACTACTTTAAAGGGACTCTGTCACCTGAATTTGGCGGGCTATGTAAATGCCCTGTGTCCGGTCCGATGGGCGATGTTTCCTCTTCTTTCATTCACCCCTTCCTTTCCCGCGGTCTGCAATATTTTCTTGAATTTGAGTAGGTTTCCTCCATAGTTCACGTGTGCACAATGCAATCTTGCCTTGCCGACATAGTGCGTCGGCGCATGCGCATTAATGCTTTTCGGCTTTGCCTGCAGTCGGGCAAAGCATACTGCGCGTGCGCAAGGCAAGATTGCATTGCGCACACGTGAACTACGGAGGAAACCTACTCAAATTCAAGAAAATATTGCGGACAGCGGGAAAGTAAAGGGTGAATGAAGGAAGAGGAAACACCGCCCATTGGACCAGACACTGGGCATTTACATAGCCTGCCAAATTCAGGTCATAGAGTCTCTTTAACCCCTTAGTGACAGAGCCAATTTGGTACTTAATGACAGAGCCAATTTTTACAATTCTGACCACTGTCCCTTTATTTGGTTATAACTCTGGAACGCTTTAACAGATCCTGTTGATTCTAAGATTGTTTTTTCATGACATATTGTACTTCATGTTAGTAGTAACATTTCTTCGATATTACTTGCGATTATTTATGAAAAAAATGGAAATATGGCGAAGATTTAGCATTTTTCAAACTTTGAATTTTTATGCCATTAAGTCAGAGAGATATGTCACACAAAATAGTTAATAAATAACATTTCCCACTAGTGTTTTGGATCGTTGTCACATTGGAACATTCAAGTATGTCCCATAAGTGCTATAAGTGCAATGCAAGCGCTGTGGGTAAATTTCCAACGGTGCTCGATCTGACGTCACATAGGTGAAGTGAGTTCATTGGCCGTGAACTCGAAGGACCTGTCAGATGGCACCGCGAGCAGGAGAACTTTCTCACTCTTGCGGTGCCCTCAGACAGGGAATAGCAGTTCACAGGCAGACACTGAGCACACAGGTGCTCAGTGTCTACTGGATGACAGGCTGCATGTCACATCATGCAACTATGCATTCTGCCATCTAGATGTAGCAGAGCTAGACCCATCGTGGGACAAATGGATTAAAAGCATCTCTGCGGAAAGGTGAGGAATATTGTTGTTTTTTTTTACCTCTTTTGCAGATAACGAGGGCATCAGGGGAATAGGAGAGGTTGTAAGTATGGCTTAATTAAGATTATAAAAGGAGTCTGTGTTTTTCTTTCAATTAAAGGACTTTTTCTGGGTGTCCGTGTTTTCATACAATATGACTATGGGTTTAGTAATGGGTGCATCTTATTGATGCCACCCATTACTAACCTCGGGGCTTGATGTCACCTGACAATACAAAGGTGACATTAAAGGGCCACTGTCACCCCCCTCCAGCCGTTATAAACTAAAAGAGCCACCTTGTGCAGCAGTAATGCTGCAGTCTAACAAGGTGGCTCTTTTAGTTTTTGATTAAGTTATTACCTCAATAAAGCGATTTGAAAATTGTCCACAAAGACCAGCTATTGTACTGGGAGGCGGTCCGAAGCGTCCTGTATGAATCCCCCAACGGCCGTCACTCTTCTCTTCAGGGGCGCTGGTTTCCGCCCCCTGAGCGGTGTTTCTTCTTAAATCCGGCGCTTGCGCTGTTCTTTCCTGCCTGGGGCCTGCGCAGTGTTTACTGTGAGTCACAGCACAGACGCAGGGTGCCTGACTGCGCCTGTGCCGGCAGTGCGGCCGCCCTGTTACTGAATCCCCGCCCCGCACTGTGTTATTCATTATGCACAGTGCGGGGCTGGCATTCCTGGGCATGCGCACTGCGCTGTTCAGGCCCTCCCCCATCTCGGACGTTCTCCCTTGTCTGACGTTCCCCCTGCTCCCCCGCCTTCCAGCATTGTTATTTTCGGCTGCCAGATTCCAAAATCTGGTGAGGATTAGTGTATATTGCGGCAAGCTGCTGTGTGCTTTGTCTCTCTCTATGTGTTTGTATGTTTTAATGCAAATGCATATTTACACCAGCAGCAATGAAAATTAGGTACTTGTGTGGGTGGCCATAAATTACAAAGCACTGATGATCAATACTGTTTTTTGGGTGAGCATTATAGGTTCACATTGCGTTCGGGCAATACGTTTTGCGAATATAGCTAGCGTATTGCACCAGCGCAATGTCTTTAGCGGGATTGCTTTTGCCGATCCCGCTATCGCAGATCCACGATCTGCGCTAGCGAGGAACGGAGCTGGGTCGCTGAAAGCAGCATCTGAGGTCCGACTGAAAATAACGGCACATCGCAAGGGCGTGCCTAAAAAATGGCATGCGCTAGCGATGCGATCCAGATCCTAAACACATTGCCGTCAATGGGTGCGCTAACGGACCCGTTGCATGGCGTAACTTGCGACAATCACGCCATGCAGCGTACTCCTTTAGCGTTAACCCATTAACGCTTAGTGAACCTATTCGTAACGCACTGAACATCACTAAAGGAGGAGGGGTCTGCATTATACCGCATCAAAGAACAATAAACGTTGAGGGGTGACCATTATTACACCGTACTGCAGATCAATGCACGGTGAGGGGTCTGCATTATTATACCGCACTGATCATCAATAAACGGTGAGGGGGGATAATTATTATTCCGCACTATAGATCTATAAACGGTCATGGTGGAGCATTAAGTGGAGCACTTAAATACGTGGCACTGAAATACGTGGCACGTGGCTCTGAAATACGTGGTACGTGGCACTGAAATACGTGACACAGAAATACGTGGCACTGAAATACGTGGCACGTGGCACTGCAATACGTGGCACTGAAATACGTGGCACGTGGCACTGAAATACGTGGCACTGAAATACATGGCACTGAAATACGTGGCACTGAAATACGTTCCACGTGGCACTGAAATACGTGGCACGTGGCCCTGAAATACGTGGCACTGAAATACGTGGTACGTGGCACTGAAATACGTGGCACTGATATACGTGGCACGTGGCACTGAAATACGTGGCACTGAAATACGTGGCACTGAAATACGTGGCACGTGGCCCTGAAATACGTGGCACGTGACACTGAAATATGTGGCACTGAAATACGTGGCACTTGGCAATGAAATACGTGGTACGTGGCAATGAAATACGTGGCACTGAAATACGTGGCACTGAAATACGTGGCACTGAACTACGTGGCACGTGACACTGAAATACGTGGCACTGAAATACGTGGCACGTGGCACTGAAATACGTGGCACTGAAATACGTGGCACTGAAATACGTGGCACGTGGCACTGAAATACGTGGCACTGAAATACGTTCCATGTGGCACTGAAATACGTGGCACGTGGCCCTGAAATACGTGGCACGTGACACTGAAATATGTGGCACTGAAATACGTGGCACGTGGCAATGAAATACGTGGTACGTGGCACTGATATACGTGGCACTGAAATACGTGGCACTGAAATACGTGGCACTGAACTACGTGGCACGTGACACTGAAATACGTGGCACTGAAATACGTGGTACGTGGCACTGAAATACGTGGCACTGAAATACGTGGCAGGTGGCACTGAAATACGTGGCACTGAAATACGTGGCACTGAAATACGTGGCACGTGGCACTGAAATACGTGGCACTGAAATACGTGGCACGTGGCAATGAAATACGTGGCACTGAAATACGTGGCACTGAAATACGTGGCACGTGGCACTGAAATACGTGGCACTGAAATACGTGGCACTGAAATACTGGAAAAAATATTTTAATGAAATAAAAACACACTTTTTGACAAGTACTTTATTTTACGCTTAATCCATTTGAAGACCCTCGACCTGCAACAGAAATAAAAAAAAAAAAAAATTAATACTCCCTGGCCCTGTCCGCAGAAATCCAACGAGGTTCCCACGTCGATCTGCCATGGAGAACAGACACATCCGGAGATGTGTCTGCTCTCCACGGCTGCAGCAACACACTGACAGGTGCTCCGGCACCTGTCGGTGTCTTACTGTACATGCGCGAGAGTTTACCGGCGGTCATTGACCCCGGTACTCTCGCTTTACGGCACTACAGCATGGGAAAGTTCACCCGCACCTGTAGTGCCGTAAATAGAGACGCCGGCGCCATTGAATTCCGGAACAGTGCACGATACACTGATTTGTTTTGTTTTTTTTGGACTTTTCCCCTAGGGTGAGGGCTTCGCGTACCTGTATGTGCTGTATGGTGAGTATATACTCTATGTTATATGTACTGTGTGTCATGTATGTTACGTTTCTTGTGTGTGGATTGTGTGTGTTTGTGTTTTGTGTTACTTACAATTGTGCTAAGTCACCGGACACAGGCACAACTCTCCCATCCTAATACCGGATGGGAGTAGTAGTCCCATACGGCGAATTAGCACAATTTGGCGGCACTATTGTCGCATGGGGACACACACACACGTACACAGACACATAGACAGACACACACACATACATACCAGATCGATCAAGCGCCCGACATCGATCCCCATGCAACGATATGCCTCCATGATGACAGCCACAACACTCCGCCCACGCAATTCCGCCCACGGACTTCCTCCCGCTTACCCGCACTTCCTGCTGCAGCGGTTTCTCCACCCATAACCGCAATCAAACCCGCAGATATTTTTTGATCTGCGGGTTTCACAGCGGGTTTGACCCTCACAACGGAGGTCTATGTGTGAAGAACCGCTGCAGTTCCGAACAAAGAAGTGATAGGCCACGTTCACACTTTGCGGCCTGCTCTGCGGGTTAATCCCGCAGCGGAATTGATAAATCTGCAAGGCAAAACCGCAGCTGTTATCCCTGCAGATTTATTGCGGTTTGTTCCGCAGTTTCTGCTGCGGGATTACTCCTGTACTATTGATGCTGCATATGCAGCATCAATAGTAATGTAAAAAATAAATAAAATTGGTTATACTCACCCTCCGATGTCCGGATCTCCTCTCTGCTGCAGGCGGCTGTGTCGACAAGGACCTTCGTGACGTCACGGTCATGTGACCGCGGCGTCATCACGGTCATGTGACCGCGGCGTCACCACAGGTCCTTCTCGGCACAGCAACTGAGACTGGACGCCACGGGCAGCGCTGAGAGGTGAGTATAGCATCATTTTTTATTATAATTCTTACTTTTACACCAAAATATGGTCCCCAGGGCCTGGAGGAGAGTCTCCTCTCCTCCACCCCGGGTACCATCTGCACATTATCCGCTTAACTTCCCACAACGTGGGCACAGCCCCATGCGGAAAGTGAGTGGATCAATGCATTTCTATGGGTGCAGAATCGCTGTGCCACGTGCCACGTATTTCAGTGCCACGTATTTCAGTGCCACGTGCCACGTATTTCAGTGCCACGTATTTCAGTGCCACGTATTTCAGTGCCACGTGCCACGTATATCAGTGCCACGTATTTCAGTGCCACGTACCACGTATTTCAGTGCCACGTATTTCAGGGCCACGTGCCACGTATTTCAGTGCCATGTGGAACGTATTTCAGTGCCACGTATTTCAGTGCCACGTATTTCAGTGCCACGTATTTCAGTGCCACGTGCCACGTATTTCAGTGCCACGTATTGCAGTGCCACGTGCCACGTATTTCAGTGCCACGTATTTCTGTGTCACGTATTTCAGTGCCACGTACCACGTATTTCAGAGCCACGTGCCACGTATTTCAGTGCCACGTATTTCAGTGCCACGTATTTAAGTGCTCCACTTAATGCTCCACCATGACCGTTTATAGATCTATAGTGCGGAATAATAATGATCCCCCCTCACCGTTTATTGATGATCAGTGCGGTATAATAATGCAGACCCCTCACCGTGCATTGATCTGCAGTACGGTGTAATAATGGTCACCCCTCAACGTTTATTGTTCTTTGATGCGGTATAATGCAGACCCCTCCTCCTTTAGTGATGTTCAGTGCGTTACGAATAGGTTCACTAAGCGTTAATGGGTTAACGCTAAAGGAGTACGCTGCATGGTGTGATTGTCGCAAGTTACGCCATGCAACGGGTCCGTTAGCGCACCCATTGACGGCAATGTGTTTAGGATCTGGATCGCATCGCTAGCGCATGCCATTTTTTAGGCACGCCCTTGCGATGTGCCGTTATTTTCAGTCGGACCTCAGATGCTGCTTTCAGCGACCCAGCTCCGTTCCTCGCTAGCGCAGATCGTGGATCTGCGATAGCGGGATCGGCAAAAGCAATCCCGCTAAAGACATTGCGCTGGTGCAATACGCTAGCTATATTCGCAAAACGTATTGCCCGAACGCAATGTGAACCTATAATGCTCACCCAAAAAACAGTATTGATCATCAGTGCTTTGTAATTTATGGCCACCCACTAATTTTCATTGCTGTAGGTGTAAATATGCATTTGCATAAAAACATACAAACACATAGAGAGACAAAGCACACAGCAGCTTGCCGCAATATACACTAATCCTCACCAGATTTTGGAATCTGGCAGCCGAAAATAACAATGCTGGAAGGCGGGGGAGCAGGGGGAACGTCAGACAAGGGAGAACGTCCGAGATGGGGGAGGGCCTGAACAGCGCAGTGCGCATGCCCAGGAATGCCAGCCCCGCACTGTGCATAATGAATAACACAGTGCGGGGCGGGAATTCAGTAACAGGGCGGCCGCACTGCCGGCACAGGCGCAGTCAGGCACCCTGCGTCTGTGCTGTGACTCACAGTAAACACTGCGCAGGCCCCAGGCAGGAAAGAACAGCGCAAGCGCCGGATTTAAGAAGAAACACCGCTCAGGGGGCGGAAACCAGCGCCCCTGAAGAGAAGAGTGACGGCCGTTGGGGGATTCATACAGGACGCTTCGGACCGCCTCCCAGTACAATAGCTGGTCTTTGTGGACAATTTTCAAATCGCTTTATTGAGGTAATAACTTAATCAAAAACTAAAAGAGCCACCTTGTTAGACTGCAGCATTACTGCTGCACAAGATGGCTCTTTTAGTTTATAACGGCTGGAGGGGGGTGACAGTGGCCCTTTAAACCCCCCAGCTATCAGCCCACTTGCCACCGCTATAGGGCAAGTGGGAAGAACGAGATTAAGTGCCAGAATTGGCGCATCTTAGACATGAGCCTTTTCTGGGGTGACTGAGAGCTGATGTTTTTAGCCTGCTGGGAGCAGCATCCATAGCCCCTTCCTAGGCTATTAATATCAGCCCCCAGTTGTCTGCTTGGCCTTTGCTGGTTATTAATTATAGGGGGACCCTACATCATTTTTTTAGGGTCCCCCATTTTAATAGCCAGCAAAGACTAAATATACAGTTGTGAGCTGATATTAATAGCCTGGGAAGCTCTATGGGTATTACCCCCTTCACAGGCTATAAACATTAGCCCCCAGCTGTCAGCTTTCCCTCTGCTGGTTTACAAAAATTGTGCCGGATCCCTCGCCATTTTTTTCAGAAAAATAATCTTTTATTAATTAAATACATGTACAGTAAGCTGCACATGCACTGTTCTAATTGTATTTATCACCAACATCTGTATATCTACCTATTCTATTTGTATTTACTCTGTGTAATCCATCTCTTCTATCCTGTCGGCTCCTGCAGTGATTGTACTGTACACAGCAGATGAATTGCCGGCTTTTCTTCTATCTATATACGTAATATATTTACCGTATATACTCGAGTATAAGCCGACCCGAGTATAAGCCGACCCCCCTAATTTTGCCACAAAAAACTGGGAAAACTTAATGACTCGAGTATAAGCCTAGGGTGGAAAATGCAGCAGCTACCGGTAAATTTCAAGAGCAAAAATAGGTACCAATAAAAGTAAAATTAATTGCGACATCAGTAGGTTAAGTGTTTTTGAATATCCATATTGAATCAGGAGTCCCATATAATGCTCCATAAAGTTTGATGGGCCCCATTAGATGCTCCATATTAAAATATGCCCCATATAATCCTGCACAAACATTATGGCCCCATAGATGATCCATACAGGCACTTGCCCCTTAGAGTGCTGCACAAACATTATGGCCCCATAGATGTTCCATACAGGCACTTGCCCCATATGCTGTGGCTGCGATAAAAAAAAAAAAAAATCACATACTCACCTCTCCGTCGCTCAGGCCCCTGGCACTTTTAATATTTACCTGCTCCTCTTTCCTGCGTGGCTCCGTCTTCAGCGTTCTCCGCACTGACGTTCAGGCAGACGGCGCGCACTGACCATGTCATCGCGCCCTCTGACCTCAGCGTCACTGCCAGAGGACGCCGAAGACAGAGCCACACCGGAACGGAGGAGAGGTGACTATCGCGCAGCGCTCCCCCTCCCCGTATACTTACCTGCTCCCGGCGCGATCCCTGCACGTCCCTGCTTCCAGCGCTGCATCTTCTTCCTGTACTGAGCGGTCACATGGTACCGCACATTACAGTAATGAATATGAAGGCACCACCCCTATGGGAGGTGGAGCCGCATATTCATTACCGTAATGAGCAGTACCATGTGACCGCTCAGTACAGGAAGAAGATGCAGCGCTGGAAGTAGGGACGTGCAGGGACCGCGCCGGGAGCAGGTAAGTATAATTACACAGCCCCCCGCTCCCCCTCCCCTGCCGACCCCTGGGTATGACTCGAGTATAAGCCGAGAGGGGGACTTTCAGCCCAAAAAAATGGGCTGAAAATCTCGGCTTATACTCGAGTATATTCGGTATATAAATAAATTTATATATATAAATATATACAGTACAGACGAAAAGTTTGGACACACCTTCTCATTTAAAGATTTTTCTGTATTTTCATGACTATGAAAATTGTACATTCACACTGAAAGCATAAAAACTATGAATTAACACATGTGGAATTATATACTTAACAAAAAAGTGTGAAACAACTGAAAATATGCCTTATATTCTAGGTTCTTCAAAGTAGCCACCCTATTGGATCACTAGAAAGGTCCCGGAGAGCTTCCGCTATAGAAGGTTTGCATGGCCGCACGGCCATACGCTAGTATAAACCTGATAACGTGTGTGTGTAGATGAATGACTGTCGATGGATGAAAGCTCCTTAATCATTCCCATTCCTTGTGTTGTTGACTGCTCGCGTATGGTGGAAGCTATCTAGCGCCCGACAGTGCTACCTGCACATGTAGCACACGTTACAGTGCCTTTTTATTTTTGCAGTGCCCGTCTGCACAGCACCATGCGCAAATAGTGCGCTTTCCTGACAGCCTGTCAGTGTAGGGTGGGAATTCCCGCTTGGACTCTGCATCTGACTCGGGGTGTCCTCAGGCGCGGGCTCAAAAGCCACCAAGGGTCAGAGCGAGTTCAATCACCAGTTTAGTGGGGGTGATTCATAGGGATCCCACTAGTGTCTTGCAGCTGCACGCTGTGACTGTTAACAGGGCCCAGTGTATTTTGGTGACTCTGTGAAGCAAGAGTTCGCCTCCATTCACACTGGGTGAAGTCTAACCCACGTGTGAGCAAGTGTTCATCCGCCATTACTGAGTACTGAGCAGCAGGTACCATCTCTGCACGGTGGACCCCAGGCTGCGAATGCACCTCATATCTACCTCTTTATCATTTGGGTTATTTGGTGTGTTCCACTAGCCCTAATTTATATATATATATATATATATATATATATATATATATATATATATATATATATATATATATATATATATATATATATATACTGCTTTGCTCAAAAAAATAAAGGGAACACTTAAACAACAGAATGTAACTCCAAAACACACTCAATAAAGGAGCGGTTCTGCAGGTGGAGACCACAGACCACATTTCAGTACTTTGGAAGATAGAAAAAATGCAATTTTCCAGCTCAATACAATATAAACAGTTTATTGGAAAAAATGTTTAAGTTAACATACAAATTGCAAAAGAAATTATGCAAAAAGTGCTCCTAATACATCACCATAGCCCCAGTGGGTAAAGCAACGCGTTTCGGCCGTACCACGGTCTTTGTCAAAGCTTTGACAAAGACCGCGGTACGGTCGAAACGCGTTGCTTTACCCACTGGGGCTATGGTGATGTATTAGGAGCACTTTTTGTATAATTTCTTTTGCAATTTGCATTTTAACTTAAACATTTTTTTTCTTATAAACTGTTTATATTTTATTGAGCTGGAACATTGCATTTTTTCTATCTTCCAAAGTCTTGTCAGGATCTGGTTCCGTGCTCTCTACAAAAACGGTGAGCTGGCTTTGTTTTTTCTTTCACGTTGCACATCTCAGTACCAATGCTTTCTGGCTGATGTTTTGGTCACTTTTGAATGTTGGTTGTACTGTCACACTCGTGGTAGCATGAGATGGACTCTACAACCCACACAAGTGGCTCAGGTAATGCAGCTCATGCAGGATGGCACATCAATGCGAGCTGTGGCAAGAAGGTTTGCTGTGTCTGTCAGTGTAGTGTCCAGAGGCTGGAGGCCTACCAGGAGACAGGCCAGTACACCAGGAGATGTGGAGGGGGCCGTAGGAGGGCAACAATCCAGCAGCAGGACTGCTACCTCAGCCTTTGTACAAGGAGGAACAGGAGGAGCACTGCCAGAGCCCTGCAAAATGACCTCCAGCAGACCACAAATGTGCATGTGTCTGCAACAACGGTTAGAAACCGACTCCATGAGGATGGTCTGAGTGCCCGACATCCACAGATGGGGGTTGTGCTCACAGCCCAACACCGTGTAGGACGCTTGGCATTTGCCACAGACCAGGATTGGCAAATTCACCACTGGTGCTCTGGGCTCTTCCCAGATGAAAGCAGGTTCACACTGAGCACATGTGACAGACGTGACAGAGTCTGGAGACGCTGTGGAGAGTGATCTGCTGCCTGCAACATCCTTCAGCATTACCGGTTTGGCAGTGGCTTAGTAATGGTGTGGGGTGGCATTTCTTTGGAGGGCTGCACAGTCCTCCATGTGCTTGACAGAGGTAGCCTGACTGCCATTAGGTACCGAGATGAGATCCTCAGACCCCTTGTGAGACCATATGCTGGTGCAGTTGGCCCGTGGTTCCTTCTAATGCTGGACAATGCCAGACTTCATGTGGCTGGAGTGTGTCAGCTTTCCTGCCTGCAAGATAAAGGCACTGAAGCTATGGACTGGCCCGCCCGTTCCCCAAACTTGAATCCGATTGAACACATCTGAGACATCATGTTTCGCATCATCCACCAACATCACATTGCACCACAGACTGACTGACTTTAGTCCAGGTCTGAGAGGAGATCCCTCAGGAGACCATCCGCCGCCTCATCAAGAGCATGCCCAGGCATTGTAGGGAGGTTATACAGGCACGTGGAGCCCATACACACTACTGAGCATCATTTCCTTGTCTTGAGGCATTTCCACTGAAGTTGGATCAGCCTGTAACTTCATTTTCCACTTTGATTTTGAGCATCATTCCAACTCCAGACCTCCGTGGGATATTAGTTGTGATTTACATTGATAATTTTTTGGTTCTATTCTTCTCAACACATTCCACTATGTAATGAACAAAGATTTACAACTGGAATATTTCTTTCAGTGAAATCTAGGATGTGGGAGTGGGATTTAAGTGTTCCCTTTATTTTTTTTGAGCAGTATATATATATATATATATATATATATATATATATATATATACAGATATCTATATATCTATGTATTCTATGTGTATCTACAGCTCTGGCAAAAATTAAGAGACCACCACATCAAAACCCTGTCATGGGCAGCCCAATCTCCAGCCCTGAACCCAATTGAAAAACTCGGGAATGTAATCAAGAGGATGATGGATAGTCACAAGCCATCAAAGAACTGCTTAAATTTTCGCGCTAGGAGCAGTGTGAAAGACTGGTGGAAAGCATGCCAAGACGCATGAAAGCTGTGATTAAAAATCATGCTGCGATTTTACATGCATGCCGAATATGGCTGAGAAAATAAATGCTGATGTAAGCTGCCCCATAGATTAACACTGGGTTGAGTGCTATGCGATATTTTCTTGCATAGCACTCGCCCGTATTCTACGGTGGTGTGACGCCGGCCTACATCAGCCACTCCTGTGCTGTAAATAAATAATTTAAGAAAAAAAAAGTGTTGGTTCCTCTGTATTTTTGATAACCAGCCAGGCAAAACTCAGCTATCAGCTTCAGCAAGGCTAGTTAACTAGAGGGGTCCCCACATATTTTATATTATTATTTTATATTATTTAAATAATTAAAAAAATGGCATGAGATCCCCCAATTTTGACAACCAGCATTGCTATAGCAGACAGCTGGTGTATGGTATTCTCAGGCTGGTAAGGGGACATAGATATTGTCCCCCAGCCTAAAAATAGCAGCCCACAACCACCCAGAAAAGGCACATCTATTAAATGCCCCAATTCTGGGGCTTTGACTGGCTCTTCCCACTTGCCCTGTAGTGGTGGCAAGTGGGGTTCATATTTGTGGGGTTGATGTCACCTTTGTATATCCATGGCCCCTTACTGGCCTGAGAATACCAACCCCAAGCTGTAACGCTGGCTGCCGGGCATGACAAAGAAGCAACAGGCGAGCTCAGGCCTCTCTTTTATTTTTGAAGACCAAAATGCAAAAGGGTCCAAACCCCCCGAATGGCATTGATATTGAGGTCCAGATACTCCTGCACCATCCTGTCCAGTCATTCACAACGTATGAGACTTGTACTCTATTCTGCTGGTGCACGGGCTTGTCTAAAAAATAATTGCTTATGCCACTTACACTGCTGCTGCTAATGTTTTTGTGATGACGCCTTGACGTTCCTAGGTTTTGACATCTAGAACTGGGATGCACACTGTGTGCCTTACTGTTGGCCTGGGGAAAACCACCCATAGGGCTCATACTCACTTGCGTGACATACGGCCGAGTCTCGCAGGTTAAAACCCAGCTCTGCCGCTGGCACTCCAGAGCGGAGCGTGCGGCCGCACAGCAATACATGGAGCTGCACGCTCCGCTCCCAAGTGCCGGCGGCAGAGCCGGGTGTTACCATGCGAGACTCAACCGTATTTCATGCAAGTATGAGCCCTTAAGGTTGTCTACAAGCGTGTTCCGATACTCCAGCATGCGCCTTTCCAGAAGAGAAAGCATCTGGGAAAATTTAATCTTATAACGTGGACGTAACAGAGTGGCAACCCAGTATTCAGCATTATTACTAACCCTTAGAATACTTGCGTCATGTTGAAGATAGTGCAGCAAGAAGGCGCTCATGTGTTGGGTGGTTCCGTGAGGTCCAAGTGCATAGTGTATTGGTGGAGGCTTAACACTCAAGGTTGTTTCCTCTGACCCCTCCCGCCAACCACGGACAACAGAGAGGTGATCATTATCCTCTTTATCTCCTGACTGTTGCACATCCATCACCTCATCCTCCATTTGTTCCTCGGCTCTTACGCCTTCACTAACAGTTTGTCTGGTACCATGAGCCCCCCTGATCACTGTAAGCCACGCTCCCATGGCACCTACCTGTGCGATGACAGTCTGGAAATTTGAGATATTGTTATCCCTTCTGAAATCCTCTTCTGCTTCCACCTCTTCCTCAGGGACCACCACCTCCTCAAGCAGACTATTCAAAGTGTGCTCCAGCATGTAGCTGACCAGAATAGTGATGCTGATGATGGCATCGTCAGCGCTAACCATTAGAGTAGCCATTTAAAAACTGTGCAGAGGTGCTTCTTCTATGTCCACTCCGCAAACGTGATTTGCACCACACCCATACTGCGTTGGCCCAGGCAAAAGGACATACTGCACCAGGGCTCTTTGCTACTGACTCAGTCGCTGCAACATGTGCATAGTGGAATTCCACCATGTTAGAACATTGCAAATAAAACGGTTAACCCTTAGGCCAAAAAACCTCTCTAGCAATGCAAGTTGATGACCTGCGGGGTGTGATTGGCAGAAGTGAGCACACGGCACCAATGCTATCTGCAGCAGCACATCCAGGCCAAGATAGTGGCGGAGAAATTGCTGTACCACCAGGTTGAGAACGTGAGCCATGCAAGGCACCTGTGCGAAGTTGCCTCGGCTTAGATCCGCCACCAGGTTTGCACCATCACACAGAACCTTCCCTGGCTCCATGTTCCAGGTCCATGCATTGCTCTAACTCGGCCTGGATAGCTGTCCACAACTCTTGAGCAGTGTGACTGCCATCTCCAAGGCATACTAATTTAAAAACTTCCTGACGGCAGTGACACCTGGTTGCACAGTGCAGAGGTGGAGGAATCTCTCTGCACTGTTAGAATGTGGATCTCATTAATGGAGAGGTTGAGGGCGCATGTGGAGGCACTGGAGGAGGCAGAAGCAGTGGAAGTGTTAGATCCAGAGGTTAGTTTTGCAAGTGTTGAGGATTCCAGACTTGTGGAGTAGCCACTTTCCCACCTGCCCTACAGACATCAGAGTCACCCAGTGCCCAGTCAGCGAGATGTAATGCCCCTGGCCATGTTTGCTCATCCAGGTGTCAGTGCTGGAATGCACCCTGGCAGACTTAGATTTTTTTCAGGGAATGGATTATGTGGTCTGTAACGAAATAGTGTCGCAGACATCACCGCTTTCTTAGAGACGTATTGGTAACTGGTACTGGGGACAGACAACCATAAGCTTTTGGAAGCCATCTGTATCCACCAGGCAGAAAAGCAGCATTTACGTTACCACAACTGCGGGACCAAGGGCTTGCTGCTCTGCTGAGAGACGATGAAGTAAGGTGAATGCAACAAACTGCTGGACTGTGAGTGCAGTGCAGGCAAAGATGTTATGGTGGATTGAGAAAGATGTGGTGTGCTCGGTGAAACAAAAACAGCAGGCATCTCCACTTCCGTGACACTCCTCGAGTGTAGGGGGTAAGCAAGTGGATATTCAGTGGCTGGAGACCTGTGTGAGAACACTTGCCACGGTGATGGAGGAGGAAGAAGCAGCAGAGGCAGTTGATGGGATGGACGATGGTTGGCGAGACCTACTAGTCTGCATTTTTGTGCAGTGAGATTCCCAGACTAACATATGTTGATCATGCATGTGCCGGGTCATGCATGTAGTTGTCAAATTATTGCAATTTTTGCCTCTACTGAGTCATTTTTTTGCAAAAGTTGGCACATAATGTGAGTTGGGTCATTCTTTGTGGTCTCAAAAAAGGCCCAGGCTAGACAACCTTTGCCGCCCCAGCGACTTGCAGACTTATCACTGCTGCTGGCCACAGCCACAGCTGTGGCTGAGAATGTAGTGCTTGTCATGGTGGCATCACTGTGTCTGTGCGGCAAGCCACAGTATAAACTCCTCGTCTTCCTCCTCCTCCTCTGCTGAGCTACTCAGCTGCGTGCCTCTGGGTCCACACCAGGTGGAATCTACAACCTCATCATCATCCTCTCAGTTCTCCCACTCCTTGCCCTGAGATTCACACACCCCCTCTTACTGCCCTAACAACATAGTAGTCCACATGCTCATCAGGTATCTGTCACATCAGGATCACCTCCACCCCTGGGGGTTAACATCTGGTGATGAGGGTCTGGATTCTACTCGGGTTCTACTTCATTTGGTCCTGGATCTAACAAGAAAAAATTGGGGCCATCAATGCAGATGCTTTCCTCCTCTGAATTCTGTGAATCTTTGGAGCAGACCTCTGATGCCCATAGAATAGAATGTGTGAACAGCTCTGAATACTCACCCAATTGTGGTTCCCCACAGTCAGTTGGCCTGTTGTGATTTAGGGGGAAACAAGAGTAATTGGGGTTCCAACTCTGAGGATTATACTGTGTGTGATGTTAAGGTGGAGGAAAAGGAGAGGCCACTTGATGCAGCACTTGCCATCCAGTGGAGCACATGATCGCTCTGGCCCTCATCTATAAGGCGTACCACTGTGCAGCTGTCAAAGGAAGAGAGTAGAGTTGCCCTTCCAGTAACAGATGTCAGTGGTCTTTGGACAGGATGAGATGGTGTTTGTTCAGTAGAGGTTTCAGTAACATTATCACCAAACTCATGTACACATCGAACACCAAGTCTATTCCCCCTTCCACCACAACCTCGCTTTTCCCCAACTCATTTTGTGATGTACTCTTCACCTCTTTAACCAGCTGTTTCATAGCCCTACGCCCAGACCTATCAGTCACCTGTCACTAAATTAACAATCAGCATTTATTTGCTGAGATAGTGTACCTGCAAATAAAAATTAGCCCTAACAATTTTGATTAGGAAATTTACCGTTGCCTGCACAACAATATAACAACTTTCTGCCATCGGACGGAATAGTACGTCCGATGGTAGTACCCCCGCTTTGATGTGGGCTATGGCTATGAGCCCGCATCAAAGCTGGGGCATGTCAGCTGTTTTGAACAGCTGACATATGCCCATAATAGGCGATGGTGGCATCGCAATCCACCCACACCTATTAACTAGTTAAATGCCACTGTCAAACTCTGACAGCGGCATTTAACAAGCGCTTCTGGCCATGCAGCTGGAAATGCGTGCACCGGTGACACCGTCACATGATTGGGGGTCATCGGCATGACAACCATAGGTCCCCATGAGACCTCTATGGTTATTGATGCTGGATTGCTGTGAGCACTACCCTGTTGTCAGCGCTCATAGCAACTCACTAATTCAGCTAACTAGAGGTGATGTGAACATCACCTCTATGTAGCTGAGTCAATCGAGTTGTGCCAGCTTCTACACTCATATGGAGGCTATTGAAGCATGACAAAAGTAAAACAAAAATGTTTTTAAAAGTATGAAAAAAATAAAAAATATATAAATTTATATAATATATAAATTTTTAAATCACCCCCCTTTCACCCCATTCAAAATAAGACAAAAAAAATTAAAAATCAAACCTACACATATTTGGTTCAGAATCGCCTGCTCTTTCAATAAAAAAAGGATTAATCTGATCGCTAAATGGCGTAGCGATAAAAAAATTCAACATGCCAGAATTACGGTTTTTTTTGGTCGCCGCGACATTGCATTAAAATGCAATAACGGGCAATCAAAAGAACGTATCTGCACCAAAATGGTATAATTAAAAACGTCAGCTCAGCACGCCAAAAAAAAGCCCTCACCCGACCCCAGATCACGAAAAATGGAGACGCTACAGGTATCGGAAAATTGAGCAATTTTTTTGCAACATGTCTGCTTTTAATATGGAGGAAGCCCTTGTTTCTGGACATTGTGGATGGTTTCTGTGCCCTGATTGGCTGCCAGAATCTATACACATTAAGTTAATAAGGGCAGCAACACTTATGTGCCCAGATCTTGGAACAAATGTACTACAGGGTGCCGCCAGCCCATAAAGCAAGATGTTAGCAACACAGGTGCAAAATACCAGATCAACAGCCACTCTCCATCTACCCATTCCTGGAGGGGGTGACTGCCCAGTATACAATTGCACAATAAAGGCCCACATATGGCGTTGTTCACACAATGGTACTGCATAGTGTCTGGTTCATAGCCTATTAGTCACACCCCTACTTTTTGATTAGGTTGGCTGGCCAGCACACTCTCAATGCATCCCAGTGCAAACACCCCTCATACGAGACCGAAAGTGTTTGGATTCCGCTGCACCCTTGGGAGAACAACGCCCTATGTGGGCCTTCATTGTGCAATTGTATACTGGGCAGTCAGCTGTTGTGAACTCTGTTTCCGGGCTCCCTCCTGTGGTCGTGAGTGGTACTGTGTGAGTTCTCTCTTTGGGCTCCCCCTGGTGGCTCTTTTTGTTATTCTGCAGGTTTCTGGCTGGGATCAGCTGTCTCGTCATCTGCTAGTCAGGTTTCCTATTTAATTCACCTGGTCCTTCATTCCTTGCCTGTTGTCGTTGTATTCAGTGCTATTCTGATTCCTCCTGTCTACATCCGTTATCAGTCTCTCCAAGAGAAGCAAAGTTCTGTTTGCTTATTCTTGCTCATCTGTGTTCAATATGTTTCCTAGAATATGATGAGTTTTGTCCAGCTTGCTAATATGTGATATCTCTGCTTGCTGGTAGCTCTGGGGTGCTGAGTTGCTCCCCCCACATCGTTAGTTGGTGTGGGGGTTCTCGCATTCTCTGCGTGGATATTTTTGTATAGGGTTTTTTACTGACCGCACAGATCCCTTGCTATTTTCTGCTATCTAGTGTTAGCGGGCCTCATTTGCTTAACCTGTTTCATCTCTGCGTTTGTCTTTTCCTCTTAACTCACCGTTATTATTTGTGGGGGGCTTCCTATATCTTTGGGGTTATTTCTCTGAGGCAAGTGAGGTCTTACTTTCTCTTTAGGGGTAGTCAGTTTCTCAGGCCGTGAAGAGACGTCTAGGATTTCAGGAAACGGCTACCTATAGTGTGTGCGGTTAGGATCAGGTTTGCGTTCGGTCCAGTTACCACATCCCCAGAGCTCGTCCTATTATCTCTGACTTAGCTGGTTAGATTTGTGATCCTAAGCCACTGAGGATCATAACAGTCAGCCCTTCCAGGAGTGTGTATGTGGAGAGTGGCTGTTGATCTGGTATTTTGCACCTGTGTTGCTAACATCTTGCTTTATGGGCTGGCTGCACCCTGTAGTGCATTTGTTCCAAGATCTGGGCAGGTGAGTGTTGCTACCCTTTTTTTCTGCTGTTTAAAACAAATTTTTGGAGACTTTGAGTCTTTAGTGGCTTTGCTAATTAGTTTAGTGTAGTACTCTTAAGCATGGGGACCCTTGGCGTGGGTTACGAGCTTACGTGTTTTGGCCAAAATATCAACCAATACCTCACTATTTTTGCGTATATTTTTTGCACTATATTTTTCGGGGTGCAGCCGAGCCCAAACACGTTTGGTCTCGCATGAGGGGTGTTCAGTGTTCACACTGGGATGCATTGAGAGTGTGCTGGCCAGCCCGCCTAATCAAAAAGTAGGGGCATGACTAATAGATAATAGATAAAATGATCATCACCTGCATGTAGCAATAATGCAATAATGGGCGATCAAAAGATTGTATCTGCACCAAAATGGTATCATTAAAAACATCAGCTCGGTGCACAAAAAATAAGCCCTCACATGGCCATATTGACGGAAAAATAAAAAAGTTAAGGCTCTGGGAAGAAGGGTAGCATAAACCCAAAACCAAAAAATACTTCCGGTTATGAAGGGGTTAAAACCCTGTGAGATTAACGAGCATTGTTGTAAATTAACTGTGGGTCTCATTGCCTTGTTAACCTTCAAAGGATACCTGTATGTTTGATTTTTCCCTGAACTTTTCCACCAAGCAGTATCCGTCTCCCAGAAAGAATTCTTTTCATGCCCTTTTTATAGCAAACCATTCAATTCAATTTAGCAAAAAATGTAGCTTTATATCACAACATTTCATATGTGTGTCCAAGTGGCTGCACCTTTAGGAACAATAGAATTTGCAGAAATCGCGTCCAACAAGGAGTAATTGACAAGTGATTGACAGGGATAGAGTTGTAAGCTGAAGGACACAGGACATCCTCCTAACTTCCCTGTGCATGCCTGAGGAGAAGACAACTTACGCACAACCACCAAACGTATGCCTCAGATGTATTCCTAGAATTTTAGAATTTTTTTATAGAAATATAGTCGTGGTATCAACATATTGTATGAAAAAATAATTCCTTAAAACTGAGGAACACAGTGGCTCCTATCATATGGGTGTTCACATGTTAGCTATTCCAAATACTATTATGTACTAGTGGCCACTATGGATGTTACATGAAAACTATATTAAAAGTAGTTAACGCTAGGATGGATGCCATATTAAATCTTTAGTACAGTACTTGTATTGGAAGTAACTTGCAACCTACAAAGATTGTAGACCTCTACCATAACATACAAAACTTTACAAAGTTGTTGGTGTTTCCTGTAATTTTACACTTTGGTAGCCCAGATTTTGTATATAATAACAAAAGGTTATCCAGACTTAAAATTGTTAACCATGGGACCAAATGCTCAACCCGTAGATCATGGTGAAAAATAATAAGTAGTCACCCACAGAACCCTTATGAAAATCTTCCCTTTTGCTTGCTGACATTTTCCACATTGTTATATTGTTAATTTTCTACATTATAATAATATCATAATAATACTCACAATACAGTAACAAATTGGCAATAAAGATGTGCAACACCATTGATCATAGCAGGTATGTATATATATTTATTACAGATCTGTGACACAAGTGCATTTACTTATTTCAGATATATTTTCATAAATGTTACATACTACTATAGTAAAAATCAAAATTATTTATATAATTTCCATGATCTTTAAGTTTATCTTGATGGTTTAGCTCTGAAAAGTGTGTGCCAGAAAATAGAAAAAGTATTTTTGTATCTCTTTACACGTAAAAGGACATTCAGTAATATCTGTTTTTATAACATTACAATACATACAGGCTACATGGATTTCAATGTACTGATGAAGACTATTCAGTTAGATTTATGTAACGTGTTTACATTGACAGTGAACGACTCCATCTTTCTATTTCACATATTAGAAAACACTGAATGTGGCCTAGATAGATGAGACAAAAATGGAGTCCAAATTCTATTAGTACACCATTTAAAACATTTGCTTAAATTTTGTGGGCTACAATAATTAAAAAACTACAATCACACAGACTGACAGAGTGTTGCAAACATGAACCTCTTGAGTATACATATCAAATAACTCATTATACATTTCATCATATAAGGGAAACACATTTCTGATACATTTCGGAAACATGTTGCAAATTAAATCAATGCATTTATTTACATTGAAGCTTTTTATATTGCTTTTAGAGGAAGCATAATCAAGAAAGGAACAGAAATGACATGAATTGTAAAATAAAATAAATGCACCCTCGATTTTATCTTATTTATTCTGGGCAATATGCACATTATACCCAGCATGCATTTGGGTCACATAGCAGCGCAGTGTTAAGCATGTCCTCGGATTAGCATGGATTGATAATTTGGTCATTCTGATTAATCCTCCTATACTCATGGATGGAAAATCCTTTAAAACTGCAGTTCTGTGTGTGCTGGAGACAGAAGGCTTCAAAAATAAAAACAGTGGTTGTTTGGATGATGTGAGATATTGCTAAGTAGTACCACATTATCCGATATTCATGCCTAAGTACAGCATCTTAACTTTTACAGTTTAGTAACATGTTTAATGAAAATGAGGTCAGTGATAAAGCATTATAAATTGACAACAAGCTTTCTGCATTAACCATTTTTTCCTCGAAGAAGTATATGCTATATTATTAGCAAGTGTAATGATCGCAAGTGCTTGTTACTTGAGTTTGCCTAGGGTGCTCGGGTATGCACTGAGAATAGCGTCTGCTTGTTTCGCGGCTGATAGACAGTCATAAAACATGCAGGGATTGCAGTACATTTCAGGCAATCACCGAATGCTAACAGCCATGAAACATGAAAGCAGGGACGCGAATATGTCACTCGAGCACTCGCGATACATGGTGCATATCCAAGCACCCTTGGCAAACTCGAATAACGAGCACTTGCGGTTATCACTAATTAATATGCTTCCTGTGTTTTGAAGTGTTAACCAGCTCGGTGAGCTACATTTCTAAAGGGCTCCCCAGCGTCCAGACATTTCCCTTTGTGTCATTTTCAGGAAGAGATGGACATAATTAAAGGGAACCTGTTACCCCCAAAATCAAGGGTGAGCTAAGCCCACCGGCATCAGGGGCTTGTCTACAGCATTCTGTAATGCTGTAGATAAGCCCCCGATGTATCCTAAAAGATGAGAAAAAGAGGTTAGATTATACTCACCTGGGCGGGCGGTTCGGGGCCTCCCATCTTCATGGGATGACGTCCTCTTCTGGTCTTCATGCTGTGGCTCTGGCGCAAGCGTACTTTGTCTGCTCTGTTGAGGGCAGAGCAAAGTACTGCAGTGTGCAGGCGCTGGGAAAGGTCAGAGCGGCCCGGCGCCTGTGCACTGCAGTACTTTGCTCTGCCCTCAACAGGGCAGACAAAGTACGCCTGTGCCGCAGTGTGAAGACCAGAAGAGGACGTCATCTGATGAAGATGGGAGGCGCCGGACCGGACTGCAACACCCATCGGACCGGACCGGGACCGCCCCTGGGTGAGTATAATCTAACCTCTTTTTCTCATCTTTCAGGTTACGGGGGCTTATCTACAGCATTCCAGAATGCTGTAGATAAGCCCGATGCTGGTGGGCTTAGCTCACCCTCGATTTTGGGGGTGACAGGTTCCCTTTAATGTTCAAAGCCTAGGACCATTAATGATGCACGAAGGAGCAGTTGGCCACCATTGATTATTATGGGGACTGTCTGAAGTCCTTGGGGGTCTGTTTTTAAAATAAAAGAAAAAAATGCAGCATTCAGACATTTTTTTTCATTCTAAAAACTGACAGATCCAACAGATCCATTTTGTACAATAAAAGGAAATGCAGCCCCATCTGCAGGCACCATGTGATAAAGCAGGAGAAGAGGAGCAGATTGAGATATAGTTTGGTAAGAAAAGATCCTTCATAACCTTTGATTTCTTCCATTAATCCTCTGCTCTTTCTGGGATTTTTGGTCCAGTGGGCGGTCCGATCAGTGACTGTATATGTGGGCATACAGCGGTGGCTGTCAGTCACTGATAGGACCGCCCACTGGATTGAAAATTCCTGAAAGAACAGATGATTAAATGATTAAAATACAGGTGATACTGAATCTTTTCTCACAAGACTATATATTAATCTACTCGGCTCCCCTGGTTCTATAACATGGCACCTTCAGATTGGACTGCATTTTGATGATGACAGGTTCCCTTTAATTTGAATGGTTTGTCCCCAGAAAAGTGACAAACAAAGTGTCTGAATGCAGGTATGAACATAGCCTTCTAGTGGATTTGCGGTGTGGATTCACACACCAAAAATCCACAGCAAATCACAGCACAACAAGTGTGTATAAAGATTTGAAGTCATATCACTCCTGAAATGTATAGGATTCATCATATGCAGAAATATTCTATCATGTGTGAATTTATCGGAAGTGTCATCAGAAATCACTTAGCTGACATCTGTAAAATATCTATGGCCACTTTGTGTAATTGTTTACAACTCTGAAACCTTTTTTCATGGAAAAAGGACATTTAATGAAACTGTTTCTATGACAGGTTACTTCTTTTGTGAATTAATACTCTCACATGATAGAAAAAAATCTCAGTTTTTCTTTCTTAGATGTGAAGAAAAAAAATTCTTGTGATCACGTCAGTGTGCTATCCATTTTTTTTTCTGAGGGCCATTGAACAACCAGTCTGAAAAAAAGGACATCTAAAAAGGCACATTGATTGTGATGGGTCACTGATCAATCCGCAAAATTAAAGGTTAGAAGCTGTAACTCAAAAATCTGATGTGTTAAAGAGCCCTAAGAAACATATTACAAACACCTCCAATGAAGTGAAGGTGATGCATGTAGGTCATCAATTTTATTTTGTAATGACAATTTGAACAACAAAAATTTGAAATTTATCGATAGCTACAAGTAATTAGATATTAATTTCCATTTACTGTAATAAATGTCTCTCCCAAATTGTAACAATTTATTAAATAATATGTTGGGGTCTGCAAATGATAAACTAAGATATATGCATTTTTATATGTCGGCTCACATACTCTTCCTGAAGTAAAACAATACGTTTTCTGTTCTACATGTGATTGTGCTTTGTGACCCATTCTTAGTATTTCTCCCACAACTAATCAATTAGTTGTTATAAAGAAGGTTATCAGAGCTGATTATCCAGATCAAGTTATTTTGTAATTGAAAGTTATTACAGTGGATAATTTGATCCCTTTATTCAATGCCAGTAATACAGAAAATCATACACATTTTAGTACTATATTAAACATACAAAGTCAGGTGCCTATGTCTCACCGGAGCATTTCTCTACTAAAAACAGTACAGAAAAGTCGTAGAAAATTGGCCAATGGCTAAAAAATAAATAAATAAAATGGATTGTAGGATCATTCTACTTTCTATCGGTGGCATGGAGGAACCTCCGGTGCAGTGTGATATGCTACAATATGTAACCATTATGCGCTGAGCTGGTGCTTTGACATGTCTATACATTTATTCTGTTGGACTGCATGTAGTACAAAGACCCTGTTTCTGGATAAAGAATGTGCTATTCAATATTGAAGGTAATACTAAAGTGGTGCAGACATCTGTGCTGCTCCTGTATTGCTCTAATATACAACGCATTGTCACTCATTCTTTTATCAACTTCAGAATCAAAAAAGGCCGATGTGAAAAGGCGTTTCTGGCACTGCATTTAACGGCACACTTATTGTCATTTCAGGAGCTCAGCTTCATTCTGTTTGCCTACTGAGATGAAAATACAAATTCAACACATATAAAACGGTTATCAAATGTTGCTTCCAGAAAGACAATGTGAATTTATTCATTAATATCCACTGTATCGTGAAAATGAAAATAAAAATAAATGGATTGCATTACAAAATAGAGTGATGTGATAGTCACCCAAAACCCTGTACAGTAATTAAATAAAAAATGTCCACGACATTCTTAAGTGCAAAAAAAGAAATTTAGCTACTAGTTGATGTGGCAAAATATTTAAAGAATTTTACAGAAAATTATTCTATGACAGCAGAAGGAGGAGGATGACTACAGCAGTTAGGTCGTCTGAAATTCTTGAGTATAGATTGGAATACCCTGTGCTGTCTTCGCCTGTGCTTTTTACCTGAAGAATCAGAACAAATTGATTTTCGGTTTTGCTTTAATTTTTCCCTAATCATTTTCTCATGTTCTCTGATTTGTCTTTGTAAGTGGTTCTGTATAGCAATTCCTAAGGCCTCTGGGTCATTAGAAGCGCCATAAACTTCCCATGTCATGCCCTGTTCATCCCATACCACATCTTTCACACTTTTAGATGGCTGTTTTGCCTGGCTTTTAGCCTCTCCACTTGAACTTGGACTTGATTTTTTTCCAACTGACTTGGGAGGTTCAGAGGTAGGTAGGGTGACCAGAACTGGTTCCTTTTTCTCTTCTCTAGCTTTTCTTAGTCGAGGAGTGAGCTGTACTGCACTCTGATCTGTTGCCGGTCTGGTTTGCACACTTAGACTGCTTGATGTTTTGGCATGTTCTCCTTCATCTTGATCTTTCCTAACCAAAACCTCTAGTATTTCTTCTACATGGCCGCCAGTGGCACCAATAGAACTGTTGACTTCAACTTCAACATTAAGTGGAGTGGGCCTTTCTTCTTTCTTTGGCTTTTTTATATCTGTGGTTATTATTGCCTGGGTCGAACCCTGTTCATTAGTGATTTTAAAATGAAAAGGTTTGCGATCAGAGCTTCCTTCCCCTGGAACATTAAGAGTGTCTGTCTGTTCATTGTCTTGCCGAATATTATGTAGTTGAATGTTTTCTGTTCCACTTAAATGATGGAGCCTAGCTTTGCTACCGAGATCATGAGCTGCCCTAAACTGAGGCTGCTCATTAAACTTGTCCTTTGTCATTTGGCAAGCTTTGGGTTGATTACTATTTTCTATGTTTATTTGGTAAACCGGTTTAACATTCATTAAAATTGGAGAGGCATTAGCCTTTTGCATCTGTGGCTTAGGGTGGTTTTCTCTAAGACACAACCCTTGTCCATCTAACTCACTTCTATATAAAACCTGTGAATTTCTTGCTAGCTCTGGTCTCTGAAAGGGGGACCGCATCATATCAGGTGGACTTTTTGTGTGCAACTGGAGAGGCTGAGAACCCATTGCATCAGGAGGCTGAAAACGTACTTTCTGAGCTAAATGGTTTTGAGACAATTGTGAATGTAACGCAAAACTGGCACGGTCCATCTGAGGATTTCCCGGGTTGCCCTGATAGATTATACACACTTGTTCCTGCCTTTCTTTACGCCCTGGCGAACTGGATTTCAGAAAAGCAGAAAATATACTCGGACTAGTGGACACAGATTTATTTTCTACATTTGCTACAGCTTGTACTTCAGCATCTTGCTTAAAGCAGCTCTCGAGCTGAGATGTCATTGTACCCATCTCCTTAAACTTGCAAACTAACTGTAAATCCTGAGTATTATGATTGCCATTTGTATTCACGTGTTCCTCAGTCCGACTAAACTGTAAACCCTGCACAGCTAGAGGATCATTGACATGATCTTCCATTTTTGCTTCATTTTCTACTGGATCGGAGATTAGACTTGCTTCTGTCTGCCTATTCTCAGTTACTGTTTCTTGGCTTGGGGAAGGAATGTGCCCATTTTTGTCACTATCTAATATTTTACTGTCCACATTTTTTGACATTTCAGACATCTGTGTGCTTGTATTACTACTTCCTACTTGACTTTCACCTGTTTGAACCACAGTTACATCTTTTGGCAAGTGACTCTCTTCAGTTACTGGGTTCTCAGTTGGCATCGTCGAATGTTCAGGAATAGATGATACAATAGATGACTGTAACTGTATTGAGCTGTTAGTGGTGGCAGCATCTTGACTAGTTTCATTGATGGCTTGTGATTCTATACTTTTTGAATCCAAGGGTGGCAAGGTATCTGACTGTGTACAAGTCCTGAATGATGTTTTGTTGGTTTGCTGTTCTTCAAGTTCATATATATTTTCATCACCAGGACTTTCTATGGATACTTTGCAGTTTAGATCTGAAGTACAAATGCCTGCGATTTGTGCAACATTCCCATTGTTATTTGACACTGTCCGTTTAAGCTGGAGAGCATCCTCCTGGGATACAGAAGGGCATTCTTCCTCTTTTGCTGTAGGTGATGACTTGTCAGACCCTGAAGGATCTGGTACAGTCCCCATGGAATCTGAATTTCTTGGACAAAATCTTCAGGCAGAATTACTACGTTTTATAAGGCAACAGTTTAACAGACAAGGATGGGGTCTGGAGTTTTCAAACCTGCATAAGAAAAAAAAAGTTTAAATCAGAAAATTCTGGAAAAAAATATAATGTAAAATGAAAAAAATACATAAATGATATCAAGCTAAAATCCAAGTGAATCTATGGTTTTGCCCAGAGTTTTATGCACAGATCCAGCATATTAGTGTAAGACATATACTTTTGTCTAATTTACTTTATTTGAAGCTAATTATCAATCCGTATGAAATATTAAAAGGGTTGTCTGAAGCCTAACATCGAACCTAATACTCAATATGTTATCATTTAATTGTAAAAACTAAATTACTTTTGAGATATACACCAATTAAACATTTCATACAGTTTCCCTTCTAATTTAACTTCCTTTGTCTGTATATTTTCCTCTTCTGAGGAAGTTTTGTTTCAATCTCCCAGCAAACAGTGGGATTTTCAAATGGAATGCAATCAGTTGGCCTGTTCTGCTGTCACTTGCCCCTGCTTATTTTTCCACACTGAAAAGGCATAGCATCAGGAAGCTGGCACTGCAGTCACTCCCCATTACTGCTATCACCACCCTGAAAGTATCTATCATTAGTGATGTCTGTTTAAGGGGCTGGATTAATCTCTTTTCTACTGTGTCAATTTTGACACATGCTCAATATGATCTGTTTGCACACCATGTTATTTCCCTTTTAATGTGCACTGCCAGTGTGCTCTCTCTACTGCTGTGAACTAAAGGTGGGCTCCAATGTGTTATTGACATGTTCTAAAACTTTTAAAAAAATGTTCCTGTGCTGAGATAATCTTATAAATGTGCCCCTTTTGTGTACTGTGTAATGCCCTTGTCTGACAGTGCAGGGACATAGGATGATCATTCCACATCTCCTGGGCAGGGAAGGAGAAAAAGAGAACATACAGAGATTACAGCAGGGAATCACAGCTGCTGATTTCTGTAAGGAAAAACATTTCCCTTCCTGCTTAAAAACATATGTTACCTAAAAAGAATCAGTCGTGATTGCTTGCTGTAATGATCACACACAGCGATTACACAGTACATAACAGAGGTACATTTATAAGATTATCTCAGCACAGGAACATTTTTTTTCACACATTCAATTATGGAACCTATTTTTATTCCAAGATCTAATAATTAAAATGTACTTCATTCGTGGGACAACCCCTTTTAAGAAAATCCATTTTCATACAGTCTCTGGGACTTTTAACAAACATACATAATCTGGTAGGCCACAAAAAATTGGCAGTGGGATACCAAATAACTGTGCAAAGTCTTGGAAGGACATTGAAACTAAAAATAATGGGTCTAAAAGGATGTATAACCTAAAAGAACCCATTACTTAGAAGAGTAAATATAGAAAAATAAAATACATTTGATATAAAACACAGCAGCGAGCATCTGGGATTGTGTGGATTGATGAGTTAAAAGCTGAGAATGGAAGTAACAGAACCCAACCAAAGAATTTTGTACCTACAATCTTACAAATGTCTCTTCCATTTGCGCATTACTATAGTTTGAGAGAGACTAAGTTGCTTGCTTATCTTGTAAGATCAACCCATCCCCCCAGAACTTTATAAATCTTCATCTTTAATACAATCCGGCTTAGGTTGTTTCTGACTTTCTGCATTTTACCAGCTAAAAGCAGACAGTAAAATGTTTAAGCATATTAATCTCAAGCACACTATGTACAGAGCAGCTGTCAGGCTGGAGGATTGGAAGGGCGGTGGAGCAAGGAGCTGATGCTACATCTGTATATAGGAATGGTAGTGCTTTTCTACCTGTTCATACATAGGTGCATAAACACTCACAGTAATACACATAAGTGTGCATTTATACAGGCATTAGGACACAACTCTTAAAAATGTAATTTAGATTTCTCATTCAGTCTCATTGCCATAAGTATTTAAAATCAAGCAAGTAACAAAGTAGTCTACTTTTACAAACATTTGTGAGACAATGAGCTCTTCCTAATGCTTCAGCATACCAAGACATTTTCGACAATTGCTTCCAACTTTGTGGGCACAGTTTGAAGAAGGCCCTTTTCTGTCCCAGCATGACTGGGTCTCAATGCATAAAGCAAGGTCCATAAAAGCCAAGTTGGGGAGAGTTTGGTGCAGAAGAACGTAAAGGAGTTGTCCACTACTAGGACAACCCCTTCTCAATCTGAATGTTTGATGCTGATAAAATAAAAACACTTACACGCACCTCCCTTAATGACACCATTCCAATGGTGTCGGCACTTGCCTTTCCGAGGCTCTTATGTTGTAGTTATGACATGTGAGCCCTGCTCCCAATCATCGTCAGCTTCACTATACCTGCCTTCTGGACGTATTGAAGATCAACTGACTTCCTCTTGATGTTCGATTTGTATGAAGGCAGGGACGTCAGCGCTGATTGGACGCTGGGCTCACATGTCATAACAACTGCACAAGAGCCCTGGCACCATTGGACTGGCACAGACACGGGAGTGGAGTATAAGTGTTTTTATTTTTATCAGCGCCAGACATTCAGATTGAGATGGTGTTGTCCTAGTAGTTTGTGAGGTGAATATGCTGCTGACCGTCCCCTACCATTAACCATTTGCATGTTGTTGGCAGCTGCTGTTCTATTTTATTAGTAATATACAATTGACAATATTATTGCCTGGAGAATTAATTACTGCCCAAAGGAGACCACTGTTTTTCCCCTGCAACTGCTTGATGACTCTGGCTTAAACTGGTTTGTGTAGGATTACCCCCTTAAGGACCAGGGTATTTCCATTTTTGCATTTCCATTTTTTGCTCCCCTTCTTCCCACGGGCATACATTTTTCTGTTAATATGGCCAAATTAGGGCTTGTTTTTTGGCGGGACCAGTTGTACTTTTGAATGGCACCATTGATTTTGCCATATCGTGTACTGGAAAATGGGAAAAAAATTCCAAATGCGGTGAAATTGCAAAAAAAGTGCAATTCCTCAATTGTTTTTTGGATTTTTTTTAACCATGTTACCATGTTCACTAAATGCTAAAACTGATCTGCCAATATGATTCTCCAGGTCATTGTAAGTTCACAGACACCAAACATGTCTAGGTTCTTTTTTACTTAAGTGGTCAAAAAAGATTCCAAAATTGGTAAAAAAAAATGTTGCCAAGAGCTGCACAGAAACAAACTTCTGCAAAGAAGTATCATCCAATTAGATAAATGATGGCTAGTGATTCACTTTGTACGGCAAGTGAAGTTGCATGTCTCATACCAAGCCTAAGGCATCAAACAGTGTCTACATAAACCATCACAAGGCAATTTACTACATTGTGCTATGAGCCAGATATCCAGCTGCAGATGTTTCATGGGCAGCACGGTGGCACAGTGGTTAGCACTGCAGCGCTGGAGTCCTGGGTTCAAATCCCACCAAGGACAACATCTGCAATGAGTTTGTATGTTCTCCCCGTGTTTGCGTGGGTTTCCTCCGGGTGCTCCGGTTTCCTCCCACATTCCAAAGACATACTGATAGGGAACTTAGATTGTGAGCCCCATCGGAGACAGCGATAATAATGTATGCAAACTGTAAAGTGCTGCGGAATATGTTAGCACTATATAAAAATAAAGATTACTATTATTATTGACGTCATGTCATTACTCTCCAAGGCTATCATGGTGCAGAGCAAAGGAGCAATGGAGGTGGAGTGGAGGTCTATGCTCTTCTGCGATGAGTCCCTCTTTTGTCTTGGACACAGTGATAGCCAGAGATTGGACTGAAGACCATGTGGGCAACACAATGAGGAGACAATGCAATATTAAAATGTCCTAAGCTGTTTTTTAGCCTCTTTATGATGTTAGACATATCCATACATCCCCGTTGCCTAGTACTTAACGACATTAGATGTATGGATACGTCCTGGTAATTTTGCAAGGTGCACATTTGTAAGATTATACCAATACAAGAACAATTTTTTTTTTTTTTTTTTTAACACTCCTCACACTTTAGCCCCCTAAATGCTGCGATCACACAGTAAAAAAAAAAAATGAGGCAAAAAACAATACTTTATCATCATACCGCCGAACAAAAAGTGGAATAAAACACGATCAAGACAAATGTAAATAAAAATGGTATTGCTGAAAACGTCATGTTATCCCACAAAAAACAGCTACTATACAGCTCCATCAGCCAAAAAATAAAAAAGTTATAGCTCTCAGACTAAAGCGATGCAAAAATATTTTTCTATAAAATAGGTTATTGTCTAAAAGTGCTAAAACATAAAAAAAAAAGTATAACTGGGGTATCAATGTAATCGTACTGACCTGAAGACAAAAGCTGAATTATCAATTTTACCATCCGTAGAACGGCATAAAAAATCCCCCAGTGCAGAGTCTGGTTTTTGTTTATCCTGCTTCCCAAAAATTGGAATAGAAAGCGATCCAAAAACGTCATGAGCCCAAAAATGGTACCAAAAAAACATCAACTCATTCCACAAAAAAGAAGTCATCACATGACTTTGTTGGCCAAATATGGAAAAATTATAGCTCTCAAAATATGGTGATCTAAAAAATAGTTTTTGAAAAAAAAGTGTTTTTTAGTGTGTGACAACAGTTAAACAGAAAAAAAGATATAAATCTGGTATTGCTGTAATTACACAGACCAGAAGAATAAATCTGTCTAATCACTTATAAAGCATGATGAATGGTGTAAAAAATAAAAACAATTCTTCACCTACTGTTGATTAGTTCATTCTGCCTAAAAAGATCTCTCAGAGCATATAATAATAGATAAATAATAATAATCTTTACTTATATAGCGCCAAAGTATTACGCAGTGCTTTAAAGTTTAACAGTTTCAAACATAACAGCCATAAGTAACAACATTAACAATACAATTAAAGCAACATAAGATGACCCTGCTCGTGGGAGCTTACAATCTACAATGAGGTGGGGGAGATACAAAGTACAGATGTGTATTTACAATGATGTATTTACAATGATGGTCCAGCCATTTTCAGGGGGTGGGTAATAGTTGCAAGTAGTGAATGGGCTACACACACACGAACATAAAATGACTTTGATTAGGGAACATGATAGGCCGCTCTAAGCAAATGTGTTTTGAGGGAGCGCCTAAAACTATGCAAATTGTGGATGGTCCTAATATCTTGGGGTAGAGCATTCCAGAGGATTGGCGCAGCACGGGAGAAGTCTTGGAGTCGGGAGTGGGAGGTACGGATTAGTGCAGAGGTTAGTCGAAAGTCAATTGCAGAGCGCAGTGGTCAGTTAGGCCGATAGACATAAATAAGGGAGGAGATGTAAGTGAGTGCTGCATTGTGGAGAGCTTTGTTGGTGAGAACAAGTACTTTGAATTGGATTCTATAATGAATGAGCAGCCAGTGTAACGACTGGCGAAGAGTGGACGTGTCCGAGTAACGATTAGCTAGATAGACAACCCTGGCTGCTGCATTGAGGATATTTATCATGCGCTCTACGCTGAGCTCATAAACCATGCTTTCTGTGTGTGATAGAAGGAAGTTTTTCCCCGGAGGACTGGAGAGTACAATAATGAGAGTGTGCCGGCAGCATGGAGGAGGTTTCTTTCAACTTCGGAGCTGCATTTCAGAAGGCCTGACTTAGATGGAATGGTGCTTTGTGAAAATTTGCCATTTGGTGCCTTCACACCATTTTTTTTTTTTTTACAGATGACACATTCGTGAGCTAACAAAATTGTATACTTTTAAACCTTTCATGGCACCTGTACAGATTTTAGTATTGGCCATGCAACCTCTAAATGGGGATTCCAATATTTATATATTGAAGAACTATACTTACTGGGAGTCCAACACCCCCACAATCAGCTTACACGATGTAAACTGTATCTGAAGCTGGAGCAATACTGCTTCATACACTGCATAGCGGCTTTTCACAGGTAGGAAAGCATATGCTTCATTGGAGTGAATATGATCAGCAGCAGTTGTGGTGTTTCGACTCAAATGCTGTTCATTTTAGCTGCTGTGGGAGCGAACAGCTGTCAGACCCCAAAATCTTATATTGATGACCTACCCTAGCAATTGGTCATGAACATTTAAGTACTAGAAAATCCCTTTAAGTTCTTTGATTAATACATGCACCCATGGATGAGTGCATGCAAAATACAGGCCTTACTGGGTGGAAACCCTAATTTAAATGTGATCCTGTTTGTGAAGACCAGGGTCAGCACCAGCAACAAACTGGCTTACTGTAGCCAGGATTAAGTCTGCGACACATGTTGCAGATGCATGGTGGCTGTGCGTACTGCATGTATAGAGAGGAAATATATATTAAAATAGTAAAATTTGTCTCATATGTTGAAAGCTGAAACAAAATGAAAAAAATGTAACTGGCAGAATTGCTGTTTTTGGGTCATTTTGACTCTGAACAACATGGAATTAAAAGAGATCAGAAAGTCATGTGGAACCCAAAATGGTACCAGTAAAAGGTAAAGCTCATAGGTCAAAAAACAAGCCAGGACACAACTCTATCAACTGAAAAATAAGAAACGGTATAGGTCTGTAAAGGAGATAAGCAAAAATCAAAAGCAAAGATGGACTTTAGCCATCCTTAGTTGAGACATTGCATTTAAGCCCATCAGTGGTAATGTTAGCTGCTGAGATGTTGTATCTTACTCTATTAGGCCTCATTTAGACATCCACGATTCAGTGAGAATTTTTTTTTTTACCCCAAAAATCACGGATTTAGATCTCATTTTTAAACACAAATCAAAATGACACATACAAGTCTATGGGTTCACATGTGCTGTCTGCGATTAACATTCTAATGAATATGATAAGCTTAGTAACCTATTTTTCAATTTGTGAAAATCACTGATTAAACACTGATGGTAAAACTGCCACATTGAACAAACATGGATTAACAGTGGTCCAACTTGTTATGTAGAAGAAAAATCACAAATGTTTGATTGATGCCTTATGTGTGATACTGTCTGCTGAAACACTGTTTCTAAGCCTGCAGCTGCTCTGTGTTATGTAACATGTACTGACCATTACAAGGTCTATGACAATCATCACCCAGTTTTCTATACAGACATTGAAATATTTCTAGACCTTGCTCTTGTCAAGCACAAATAATTTGAAAAGGAGCATGTGAGTGTGGCGTTGGTGTCCCTGCACGCTTTCCATCCTCCCTCCCTCGGCAGGGACGTTGACTCACTCACCATCCCGACGCTTGTCAACCTCCTCAGGCTGCTTCCCGAGGTCTGCGCACGTCTTGCAGATCCCCGGGCACTGCACTTAAAGTGCACGCGCACGCTCCTGGTCTATTAACCCCTTCACACCCTGGCCATTTTCTGTTTTTGTTTTTTGCTCCCCTTCTTCCCAGAGACATAACTATTCTATTTTTCCGTCAATATGGTCGTGTGAGGGCTTGTTTTTTGTGGGATGAGTTGTACTTTTGAACGACACCATGGATTTTACCATACAGTGTACTGAAACATGGGGAAAAAAAATCCAAGTGTGGTGGAAATTGCAAAAAAAAAAAGACCCGTAGCGTCTACATTTTTCAGGATTTGAGGCTGGGTGAGGGTTTGGGCTTATTTTTTTTAAGTGCTGAGCTGACATTTTTTATACAATTTTGGGATAGATACGATGTTTTGATAGCCTGTTATTGAATTTTATTGCAATGTTGCTGCAACCAAAAAAAGATATACTGGCGTTTTTAATATTTTTCTCATTATGCCGTTTACTGATCAGATTCATTATTTTTTTTTTATTTAATAGATCGGGCGTTTCTGAGCAATTCCAAATATGTGTATTTTTTATTATTTTATTTTGAATCTGGCAAAAGGGACATTGGGCGGCTCTCATAGCAGATCAGCAATGATAAGCACAAGGGGGTCTCCTGCAGACCCCCAATTGTCATGCTAACCCATCAGCGCTCCACAATCATGATAGGGGAGCGGATGGGTGGGGTTAGTGACACACTTCTGGTGCAAGCATGTTAAATGCTGCTCTCAAGAGGTTTTCTCAGAAATTGACAGTGGCATTCAACATGTTAACAGCCGCGTGTGGATCTCATGTCCCCAGTTCCTGCCAGTACTTGTCTGCTTGCACTTGCCAAGTGTTCCTGTATTCTAAATGTGCTTGCCAGCAACTGCCTGCCTGTATATCAGCTGTGTCAGCCAGCACCTGCCTGCCTGTATATCAGCCGGGTCTGCCAGCACCTGCCTGTCTGTATACCAGCCATACCTGCCCGTATGCCAGCTGTATCTGCCAGGATCTGCCATGCCTGCCTGTATACCAGTCGTACCTGTCTGCACTTCAGTACGATGAAGCTCCACCAACTGCCCAGTCACGCAGGAAGACTGGATCCCGCCTTGATGATGCTGAGTCAGCTTTCAACTCCGGAAGTTGACATGATATCCCCAGACATCAGAGGCAGCAGCAGCCAGGGGTCACGTGAAGGGGATGAGTGGACAACGATAGTGCAACTCACAGGCACATTTGGAAAGGTATTTGGAGAAAGCCTTATTTCCAAGGTTTAAATCGATCTGCGGACTACATATTGTAGTGGACAACCTCTTTAAATAACAGTGGAAGTGATAATAGAGCCCTCACAAAGCCCTGATCTCAATATCAACAAGTCTGTCTGGGGTTACATGATGAGGCGAAAGGATTTGCGCAAGCCTACATCCATAGAAGATGTTTGGAACAACTTTCCTGCTGAGTCTCTTCTAAAACTGTATACAAGTGTACCTAAAGAATCGATGCTGTTTTGAAGGCAAAGTGTGGTCACACCAGATATTGATTTGATTTAGGCTTGTCTTTTCTTCATTCAGTTTGCGTATTGTTAACTGGTAACAATAATATGAATTAATTATTTATGTATTATATATTTATTTATATAAAAATAAAGCTTGCTAAGAAAACGTGGTTATGCTGGAGTGTGTGCATTTTGTACCATCTGGATGTGCTGTGCAATGTGTGCATAAGGATAAATTATCATGAGGTAGAAAGCAGGTTTTGTATTACAATAGGCATCCAGATGGTCATTACGTGGAATTAGGATGCCTCTGATTAGGAACTTAGCCAATACTTGACTCAAATTAGAAAAACATCATCAACAATATTACAGCTTATGTCATCCTTCAAGGTATCTCCTAGTATATGATTTTCACTCACTCAAAAGATTATCATCACATAACAACTTGTAAAACAAGTATTCTCGGTAAGGCTAGGTTCACATTGAGTTAGTGCCATCCATTTAACGTATCCGTTAAACGGATGTGCTAACGCTGATGCCCAAAATCTTTTTTTTTCTACAATCGCGGTAACACATGCGCTAAGGCATGGTACCATTGCGTTGGCATGCGTTAGCAATAGAGGTCTATGCACAGCGAACGCGTCCGTTCGCTGTGCGTTAGACCTAACGTGCCCGAAAACACGGTAGACCGCGTTCGAGGGTGCGTCACAAAGTAACGCATCATCGCTAACGCATGCCGATTTAAACATGCATTAGGATGCGTTACGATGCTTTACGATAATGTATGGCAATGGGTGCGTTAACGGGTCCGTTACATAGCGTTAGTGCTGCTTAGTAACGGATCCGTTAAATGGATCGCCCTAATGGAATGTGAACCTAGCCTAAACTAATTCCCTTGATGACCAGAAGTGTTTGGGGGAGTGGGGGATATAGCGAATGCAAAGAAGAGCAAATGTGCCAAAATATGTATATTTCTTATAGAGAGCCATTAAAAAAATAAAATAATTCAAATGTCAAAGTGTTATTTTAGGGAAGGGGCCTTTTTAATGAAACTTTTACCTAATTGCACCTAGAATACTATGGAATTCCAAAGTTTTTCTCTTTATAGGTATATTTTTGAGTAAAATGCAAATTGTTCTTTCATTCTATAAACTACTGACAACATGTCTCCAAAGTTCTAAGCAATACATTTTGTATTTATTTTCTGAAAATGAGAAATGGTCAAAAAAAAAAAATGCATTGCTTGCAGACCTCAAATAATGCAAAAAACCCCCAAACAAGTTCATAATAATTTAGAAACAACAATACTAATGTTTTAACTCAGGAAGAGTTCAGAAATCTATATTTTGTGGAATAACCATGATTTTTAATCACAGCTTTCATGCATCTTGGCATGCATTCCACCAGTCTTTCACACTGCTTTTGGGAGACCTTATGCCACTACTGGTACAAAAATTTAAGCAGTTCTTTGATGGCTTGTGACTATCCATCTTCCTCTTGAATACATTCCGGAGGTTTTCAATGGGGTTCAGGTCTTGAGATTGGGCTGCCCATGACAGGGATTTGATGTGGTGGTCCGTCATCCACACCTTGATTGACCTAGCTGTGTGGCATGGCGCATTGTCCTGCTGGAAAAACCAGTCCTCAGAGTTGGGGAACATTGCCTGAGCAGAAGGAATCAACTGTTTTTTCCAGGATAACCTTGTATGCGGCTTGATTCCTATATCGTTCGCAAAGATTAACCTGCCCAATTTCAGCCTTGCTGAAGCATCCCCAGATCAACATCTGGTCTTCCAATGGTTAGACAGAGACCTGGAGAGGTGTACAAACCACAGTGTCTTGCACCCACTGTGAAATTTGGTGGAGGATCAGTGATGATCTGAGGATGCTTTAGCAAGGCTGGAATTGGGCAGGTTGTTCTTTGCAAAGGATATATGAATCAAGCTGCATACAAGGTTATCCTGGAAAAACACTTGATTTCTTCTGCTCAGGCAATGTTCCCCAGTTCTGAGGACTGTTTTTTTCTAGCAGGACAATGCGCCATGCGACACAGCTAGGTCAATCAAGGTGTGGATGAAGGACCACCACATCAAATCCCTGTCATGATCATCCCAATTTCCAGACCTGAACCCCATTGAAAACCTCTGGAATGTATTCAAGAGGAAGATGGATAGTCACAAACCATCAAACAATGAAGAACTGCTTAAATTTTTGTACCACCCAAAAGCAGTGTGAAAGACTGGTGGAAAGCATGCCAAGACGCATGAAAGCTGATTAAAAATCATGGTTATTCCACAAAATATTGATTTCTGAACTCTTCCTGAGTTAAAACACTAGTGTTGTTGTTTCTAAATGATTATGAACTTGTTATTTTTTGCATTATTTGAGGTCTGCAAGCAATGCATTTTTTTGTGTTATTTTGACCATTTCTCTTTTTCTGAAAATAAATACAAAATTTATTGCTTGGAAATTCGGAGACATGTTGTCAGTAGTTTATAGAATAAAAGAACAATTTTCACTGTACTCAAAAATATACCTATAAAGAGAAAAATCAAACTGAAAATTTTGCAGCGGTCTCTTTAATTTTTGCCAGAGCTGTATATATGAATACATACATACATATATACACTCACCGGCCACTTTATTAGGTACACCATGCTAGTAACGGGTTGGACCCCCTTTTGCCTTCAGAACTGCCTCAATTCTTCGTGGCATAGATTCAACAAGGTGCTGGAAGCATTCCTCAGAGATTTTGGTCCATATTGACATGATGGCATCACACAGTTGCCGCAGATTTGTCGGCTGCACATCCCAAAGATGCTCCATACAAGGCAGGATGGATCCATGCTTTCATGTTGTTTACGCCAAATTCTGACCCTACCATCCGAATGTCGCAGCAGAAATCGAGACTCATCAGACCAAGCAACGTTTTTCCAATCTTCTACTGTCCAATTTCGATGAGCTTGTACAAATTGTAGCCTCAGTTTCCTGTTCTTAGCTGAAAGGAGTGGTACCCGGTGTGGTCTTCTGCTACTGTAGCCCATCTGCCTCAAAGTTCGACGCACTGTGCGTTCAGAGATGCTCTTAGGCCTACCTTGGTTGTAACGGGTGGCGATTTGAGTCACTGTTGCCTTTCTATCAGCTCGAACCAGTCTGCCCATTCTCCTCTGACCTCTGGCATCAACAAGGCATTTCCGCCCACAGAACTGCCGCTCACTGGATTTTTTTTCTTTTTCGGACCATTCTCTGTAAACCCTAGAGATGGTTGTGCGTGAAAATCCCAGTAGATCAGCAGTTTCTGAAATACTCAGACCAGCCCTTCTGGCACCAACAACCATGCCACGTTCAAAGGCACTCAAATCACCTTTCTTCCCCATACTGATGCTCGGTTTGAACTGCAGGAGATTGTCTTGACCATGTCTACATGCCTAAATGCACTGAGTTGCCGCCATGTGATTGGCTGATTAGAAATTAAGTGTTAACAAGAAGTTGGACAGGTGTACCTAATAAAGTGGCCAGTGAGTGTATATAGTATATATATATATATATATATATACACTGTATATATATATATATATATATATATATATATATATATATATATATATATATATATATATACTGTATATATATATATATATATATATATATATATATATATATATATATATATATACTGTGTGTATATATATATATATATATATAGCGTATAGTGACGTCAACGGCATAATTCACATCAAAGCCAGTTGCTTGCACAGTGCTGCTTTATGCTCTGCTCACAGAATGGCAGAGCAGAGTGCGTCAGTGCTGTCCTAAGAGGCTACTGCGAAGGAGTAATATCTTGGTTCCCATTTTGTATGATGCATCCACATTAAAGCAGGAGGATGCAATTAAGAGCAGAGAGGAGAGACAGACGCTGCAGCAAGAACACCTCTCAGACAAATCCCTTATTTACATAGTGAGGGACCATATCAAATGGTATTTTTGGGGGTATACAGAGGGAGTCGGGAGCTGATAGACACGTTTGTGGGATGCAGCACAGAAGCAGTTAAAGGTGGTGCCATTTGTGCATACACTCAAAAACTGGTTAAAGGTTTCCTTTAAATATGCAGGGAGGGAAAGAAGAGAGGGTGAACTGAGCGGTCTCCATTACATATCACTACTGTCAACACCAAAACCCAGAGTGTTGGCAGGAAAACTTCACATTTGTTACCTGTTATTTAAGTGCACTGTTGCAGCAATGTTTTATTTGAATGGGTGAAAAATACAGCAAAAACGTAGAAAAAGTTGTCATGCTATAGCTTTGAAAAAACACATTGATGGTAAAACTCACAAGGAAATAAACAGCATGTGCATGAGATTTCAGAAACTGTGAACTTTAGCATATTTTACCCTTTTAAAAAACGCGGAAAAAACATGGCAAAAATACTATGTGTGAACAATGAAGGCTAATAAAAAGTGACAATAATCCTTGGTATTGTATCAATATATGAACTGAAGGGCTAGCTGCATAACGCAATGAAGATGTGTGCTTCAGTGTCAGAAGGGGGCTCTATCATTTTATATATTTCTTAAATATAACACTGCAGTCTAACACAACAAATCAAGGCTCCTCATGGAATCATCAGAGAAAGGTCAATCACAGATTTCAAGGAAATTGTCATCTGTTGCCTTCTAGGAAGTGCAAGATGCAACCAAATCTAGTTTCTTCTGAGTTACTGGTTATTACGCAACCGCTAAAAAAGTCAAACAGAAACCTTATGCTTTATCAGCTTTCCAGTTACTCAGATAAGTGCATAATATGTCATTAGATCTCAGCATATTATGTGTGTAATAATAATAAGTAAAATAAGTATTAAACACGTCACCAATTTTCTAAGTAAATATATTTCTAAGGTGCTATTGACATGAAATTCTCACCAGATGTCAGCAACAATCCATCCAATCCATACAGGCAAAGAATTCAAACCATAGATGTCCATGAATTAAGTTATGTGTAATAATGAGAAATGATACAGGGAAAAAGTATTGAACACACTGGAATTTATTTAATACTTCGTACAAAAGCCTTTGTTGGTGATGACTGCTACAAGATGCCTCCTTTATGGAGAAACTAGTCGCATTCATCGCTCAGGTGTGATTTTGACCCATTCTTCCGCACAAACACTTTTCATATCCTGAACGTTCCGTGGTCTCCTTCTATAAACTCTGAGCTATAGCTCCTTCAATACATTTTATATTTGATTCAGGCCAGGTGATTGGCTGGGCCAGTCTAGCAGCTTTTTCATCTCTTTCTCTGAAATCAATTGAGAGTTTCCTTGGCTGTGTGTTTGGGATCATTGCCTTGCTGAAATGTCCACCCTCGCTTCATCTTCATAATAGAACGTCTTGGTACATTTCTCCATTAATCCTACCTTCAATTACAAGAAGTTTGCCAGTGCTGTATATTGAAAAACAGCTCCACACCATAATGTTCCAACCTCCAAACTTCACTGTTGGTATGGTATTTTTGGGGTGATATGCATTTTGGCCTCCTAATATCTGACCAGACTATATTCTGCCAGTATTTCACAGGCTTGTCTTAAGTGTTGAGCAAACTATAAATGAGCTTGAATATGCTTTTTATTCATGGAGGTTGAGTGCATTACTTACAGCTTTCATTAAAACAATTGTACTTGCTGATTCCAAGTATTTCTGTAGCTTTCCACAGATGCTCTTGGACAAGTCTTCTTTTCACTTCTCTGTCTGAAATCTTGCATGGTGAAATGATGGATATTTCCACTTCGGTATTATGGGCCCAATAGTGCGCACTGTAAATTTCAGTGGTTTAGAAATTATTCTGCAATCAATACCATCAGTATTTTATCCAACAACGAGGCTGCGGAGGTCTCAAAACAGCTGTTTTTACCCATCTCAAGATGTTTCTTGTGTGATACCTTGGTAGTGAGACACTTCTTTATAGGCTATCAGCTGAAACAGCTGATATTTTTTAAGTGACAGCATGCTTTGTGATTTTTGATAGATTTCAACATATGTCATTATTTTCCAAGGATTTTTGCACCTCTCTTATTTCATGTGTTCAATACCTTTTCCCGGTTTCATTTTTCATTATTACTCATAACTTAATTTATGGAAATCTATATTTTTTTAAATAGATTTCTTTATTTTTTAAATTGCGGAAGAACAACAAGAACTTAACCCCTTCATGACCCAGCCTATTTTGGCCTTAATGACCTGGCCATTTTTTGCAATTCTGACCAGTGTCCCTTTATGAGGTAATAACTCAGGAACGCTTCAACGGATCCTAGCGGTTCTGAGATTGTTTTTTCGCGACATATTGGGCTTCATGGTAGTGGTAAATTTAGGTCGATAATTTCTGAGTTTATTTGTGAAAAAAACGTAAATTTGGCGAAAATTTTGAAAATTTTGCAATTTTCACATTTTGAATTTTTATTCTGTTAAACCAGAGAGTTATGTGACATAAAATAGTTAATAGATAACATTTCCCACATGTCTACTTTACATTGGCACAATTTTGGAAACAACATTTTTTTTTGCTAGGAAGTTATAAGGGTTAAAATTTGACCAGTGATTTCTCATTTTTACAACAAAATTTACAAAACCATTTTTTTAGGGACCACCTCACATTTGAAGTCAGTTTGAGGGTTCTATATGGCTGAAAATACCCAAAAGTGACACCATTCTAAAAACTGCACCCCTCAAGGTGCTCAAAACCACATTCAAGAAGTTTATTAACCCTTCAGGTGTTTCACAGCAGCAGAAGCAACATGGAAGGAAAAAATGAACATTTAACTTTTTAGTCACAAAAATGATCTTTTAGCAACAATTTTTTTATTTTCCCAAGGGTAAAAGGAGAAAGTGGACCACGAACTTTGTTGTCCAATTTGTCATGAGTACGCTGATACCTCATATGTGGGGGTAAACCACTGTTTGGGCGCACGGCAGGGCTCGGAAGGGAAGGAGCGCCATTTGACTTTTTGAATGAAAAATTGGCTCCAATCTTTAGCGGACACCATGTCGCGTTTGGAGAGCCCCCTTGTGCCTAAACACTGGAGCTCCCCCACAAGTGACACCATTTTGGAAACTAGACCCCCCCAAGGAACTTATCTAGAAGCATAGTGAGCACTTTAAACCCCCAGGTGCTTCACAAATTGATCCGTAAAAATGAAAAAGTACTTTTTTTTCACAAAAAAATTATTTTAGCCTCAATTTTTTCATTTTCACATGGGCAACAGGATAAAATGGATCCTAAAATTTGTAGGGCAATTTCTCCTGAGTACACTGATACCTCACATGTGTTGGTAAACCACTATTTGGGCACATGGTAAGGCTCGGAAGGGAAGGAGCGCCATTTGGAATGCAGACTTAGATGGATTGGTCTGCAGGCGTCACGTTGCATTTGCAGAGCCCCTGATGTACCCAAACAGTAGAAACCCCCAACAAGTGACCCCATATTGGAAACTAGACCTCCCAAGGAACTTATCTAGATGTGTTGTGAGAACTTTGAACCCCCAAGTGTTTCACTACAGTTTACAACGCAGAGCCGTGAAAATAAAAAATATTTTTTTCCCACAAAAATGATTTTTAGCCCCTTAAATTTTTATTTTCCCAAGGATAACAAGAGAACTTGGACCCCAAAAGTTGTTGTCCAATTTGTCCCGAGTATGCTGATACCCCATATGTTGGGGTAAACCCGTTTGGGCGCACGGGAGAGCTCGGAAGGGAAGGAGCACTGTTTTACTTTTTCAACGCAGATTTGGGTGGAATTGAGATCGGACGCCATGTCGCGTTTGGAGAGCCCCTGATGTGCCTGAACAGTGGAAACTCCCCAATTCTACCTGAAACCCTAATCCAAACACACCCCTAACCCTAATCCCAACGGTAAACCTAACCACACCCCTAACCCTGACACACCCCTAACTCTAATCCCAACCCTAATCCTAACCGTAAATGTAATCCAAACCCTAACCCTAACTTTAGCCCCAACCCTAACCCTAACTTTAGCCCCAACCCTAAGTTTAGCCCCAACCCTAACCCTAAGTTTAGCCCCAACCCTAACCTTAGCCCCAACCCTAACCCTAACTTTAGCTCCAACCCTAGCCCCAACCCTAACCATAACCTTAGCCCTAACCCTAGCCCTAACCCTAATGGGAAAATGGAAATAAATACATTTTTTTAATTTTATTATTTTTCCCTAACTAAGGGGGTGATGAAGGGGGGTTTGATTTACTTTTATAGCATTTTTTTATAGCTAGATTTTATGATTGGCAGCTGTCACACACTAAAAGACGCTTTTTATAGCAAAAAAGTTTTTGCGTCTCTACATTTTGAGACCTATAATTTTTCCATATTTTGGTCCACAGAGTCATGTGAGGTCTTGTTTTTTGTGGGACGAGTTGACATTTTTATTGGTAACATTTTCGGACACGTGACAGTTTTTGATCGCTTTTTATTCCGATTTTTGTGAGGCAGAATGACCAAAAACCAGATATTCATGAATTTCTTTTGGGGGAGGAGTTTATACCGTTCCACATTTGGTAAAATTGGTTAAAGCAGTTTTATTCTTCGGGTCAGTACGATTACGGCGATATCTCATTTATATAATTTTTTTATGTTTTGGCGCTTTTATACGATAAAAGCTATTTTATAGAAAAAATAATTATTTTGGCATCGCTTTATTCTGAGGACTATAACTTTTTTATTTTTTTGCTTATGATGCTGTATGGCGGCTCGTTTTTTTGCGGGACAAGATGACGTTTTCAGCAGTACCATGGTTATTTATATCTGTCTTTTTGATCGCGTGTTATTCCACTTTTTGTTCGGCAGTATGATAATAAAGCGTGGTTTTTGCCTCGTTTTTTTTTCTTACGGTGTTCACTGAAGGGGTTAACTAGTGGGACAGTTTTATAGGTTGGGTTGTTACAGACGCGGCAATACTAAATATGTATACTTTTATTGTTTTTTTTATTTAGATAAAGAAATGTATTTATGGGAATAATGTATATTTTTTTTCTTTATTTAGGAATTTATTTATTTATTTTTTTACACATGTGGAATTTTTTTTTTTTACTTTTTTACTTTGACATCACAGATCGCTGATCTGACAGTTTGCACAGCACTCTGTCAGATCAGCGATCTGACTTACAGCGCTGCAGGCTTACCAGCGCCTGCTCTGGACCTGGAAGTAGTCCCTGCAGGACCCGGATGCAGCCCCGAGGCCATTTCGGATCCGGGGCCTGCAGGGATAGGAGGTAAGAGACGCGATGTGATCGCATTGCTCCGAGGGTCTCAGGGAAGCACGCAGAGAGCCCCCTCCCTGCGCGATGCTTCCCTATACCGCCGGAACACTGCGATCATGTTTGATCGCAGTGTGCCGGGGGTTAATGTGCCGGGGGTCCGTGACCACTCCTGGCACATAGTACCGGATGTAAGCTGTGATACTCAGCTGACACCGGGCCGCGATCGGCCGCGCTCCCCCCGTGAGCGCGGCCTATCACATATGACGTACTATCCCGTCACTGGGAATTAAGGCCCAGGTCACCTCGATGGGATAGTACCTCATATGAGATTAAGGGGTTAAAGAATTAACTGGACAGAAATGCAAAATGAGCAATGGTAAGTACTCAGTATTATATAACATGATGATTGCAATATATTAAGAGGATAAGAACTTTGATGGGAGGAGTGCTTCTTTAAAAACCTTGGTCACTTTTCTCTGCACCACCTCTAGTTCAGCTATCTGATGAATTCCGCTTTAATTTAAACACATTTGCCTGGATACCAGACTGCATTCAATGTTATAAGTAATATTATCATATTTTTTCTACATATTTATTTGCAAATATTGTGTTTAATAGCTCTATGAAAATGTTTCAGATTCTACAAGAGCCTTTTCACTTTATTTACTGATAATCTTTATAGATATCCATGTTGAAAGCATTTAAGCATTCGCTGTGACGCCATTTCTCAAGGAGAACAAAGGTAAAAAAATAAACAGCTCTGACTTTTAAAGGATGTGTTCCATGAACCTATCTTGAAAAAGATTAGATAAAGTACTGTACTTTTTCATTGCACAGTCTAACCAGGGGAACATTTAAAACAAAAGTACAAAAGTTGTCATTGACATTTTTTTTAAATGTCTTACAAGGATTTTGTTAATACTTTTCTATTAAATGTTTCCATTTTGTGTAACATCAGTTAAGTGACAAAATGAAGTGCCCATAGCTGTGAGAATAAAAAAAGTGAGCACAAAAATCACTGGAAGCCTCCCAATTTAAAGGGTACCTGCATTGTGATTAGAGATGAGCGAATTTGATCGGGTCGCTGCTTATTCGGCAAGCTATAGCACTTACTGAGTAAGCTGCAGAGGAAACCTGGATACCTGGAGCGCGACGGTTGATCAGCTGATCTGTGCCGCAGCTGCATGTGTCGCGGCTGTCACAGTCACAACACATGCATGGAGAGCCTGTTTGTTGGGCTCTCCATGCATGCATTGATTGTCACACAGCCACGACACATGCAGCTGCGGCACAGATCAGCTGATCAACCGTCGCGCTCCAGGTATCCCGGTTCCCTCTGCAGCTTACTCAGTAAGCGCTATAGCTTGCCGAATAAGCAGGGACCCAATCAAATTCTCTCATCTCTAATTGTGATGTGATTCCTTATTGATGTGATTTTAGTCATTTCATGAATTACAAAAGTTGGAATTGTGAAAAAATACAACTAAAAGACAGCTGTTACAGAATAGTGGATGGAATTTCAAGAAATCCCATGTCCACTATGCATGCACAGACGCATACGGCTCACCCACGGAGACGAACATGCGGCGCGTCTTTCCAGACCACAGCCTGTCTATTTAAATTTCACCCGTGTAATGTATTGGATGCGGTGAATCCGCACGATTCAGTGAACACATGCAGATTCACCTGCTTCAATAGCCGGCAGCGCTTTGGATGCAGCGGACATGTACTGCGTCCAAAGCGCTGCCAATTACTGAACGTGTGCACATACCCTTAGAAGGTGTGGGTAATATGGGCGCTCTCCACCTCCTTGCAGCCACACAATATAGAAATTACTTTATATATAATTGTAATCAAAATGATTCAATCCTCATGGAAAATTATGTTTATTAACAACATCTACTGTTTGCAATCAACCAATCACAAAAAAATAAAAATTAAAAACATCATCACAACTAATATAACAAGTGCAAAAGAGAACCACAGTGGAGTATGGGCAGTGTGGTTCTTTTTTGCATGATGGCACATGGCGGGTATTGGAGTCTCAGCATTTGTTACTTTTAGTACTGTATATGGGCATTAATGCCAGGGGTCTGCAGACTATCTATGGTGATACTTCTAAGGCTACTTTCACACTAGCGTTTACCTGATCTGCGGCAGGCTGCGGACTTCCTCCGTGAAGCCGCGCCCTCCGCCGCTAGCTCCGCCTACTTTTGCATGCGGCCCGCATGCGACCTCCGTACCTATCTTTAACATTAGGTACGCAGGTCGTGCGGCTGTATGCGGATGCTGCCGCATGCGTCGTTTTGACCATGCGGAAAAAAAAGAAAATGCTACAGGCTGCGACCTACGCTGGTCGCCGCATCGTCAAAACGACGCATGCGGCAGCATCCGCATACAGCCGCACGACCTGCGTACCTAATGTTAAAGATAGGTACGGAGGTCGCATGCGGGCCACATGCAAAAGTAGGCGGAGCTAGTGGCGGAGGTGCGGCCGAGGGCGGGGCTTCACGGAGGAAGTCCGCAGCCTGCCGCACATCAGGGAAACGCTAATGTGAAAGTAGCCTAAGTGATTTGCTCATTTAGCATTGGCTGTTTATAAATGTTTACAGGGACTGGTTATATAATTAGCTTATAATAGAGTTGTATAGATTCCATTTTCCTATACATTGTAGTACTTATTTTTCCATACCCTTGTTATTACCTCTGTCATGATGACTGTTTGTTTATAGTAAATCATGATATTTTTCCATCTGACCACACTGCCCATTTTTCGGTATATATATATATATATATATATATATATATATATATATATATATATATATATATATATATACACACAGTTAGGACCATATATATTTGGACAGAGACGACATTTTTCTAACTTTGGTGGTAGACATTACCACAATGAATTTTAAACAAAACAATTCAGATGCAGTTGAAGTTCAGACTTTCAGCTTTCATTTGAGGGTATCCACATTAAAATTGGATGAAGGGTTTAGGAGTTTCAGCTCCTTAAGATGTGCCACCCTGTTTTTAAAGGGACCAAAAGTAATTGGACAATTGACTCCAAGGCTATTTCATGGACAGGTGTGGGCAATCCCTTCGTTATGTCATTCTCAATTAAGCAGATAAAAGGCCTGGAGTTGATTTGAGGTGTGGTGCTTGTATTTGGAAGGTTTTGCTGTGAAGTAAACATGCGGTCAAAGGAGTTCTCCATGCAGGTGAAACAAGCCATCCTTAAGCTGTGAAAACAGAAAAAACCCATCCGAGAAATTGCTACAATATTAGGAGTGGCAAAATTTACAGTTTGGTACATCCTGAGAAAGAAAGAAAGCGCTGGTGAACTCATCAATGCAAAAAGACCTGGGCGCATACAGAAGACAACAGTGGTGGATGATCGCAGAATAATCTCCATGGTGAAGAGAAACCCCTTCACAACAGCCAACCAAGTGACCAACACTCTCCAGGAGGTAGGCGTATCAATATCCAAATCTACCATAAAGAGAAGACTGCATGAAAGTAAATACAGAGGGTTCACTGCACGGTGCAAGCCACTCATAAGCATCAAGAATAAAAAGGCTAGACCGGACTTTGCTAAAAAACATTTAAAAAAGCCAGCACCATTCTGGAAGAACATTCTTTGGACAGATGAAACCAAGATCAACCTCTACCAGAACGATGGAAAGAGAAAGGCGTGTGGCAAATGCATGGTACAGCTCATGATCCAAAGCATACCACATCATCTGTAAAACACGATGGAGGCAGTGTGATGGCTTGGGCATGCATGGCTGCCAGTGGCACTGGGTCACTAGTGTTTATTGATGATGAGACACAGGACAGAAGTAGCCGAATTAATTCTGAGGTCTTCAGAGACATACTGTGTGCTCAGATCCAGCCAAACTGATTGGTCGTCGTTTCATACTACAGATGGACAATGACCCAAAACATAAAGCCAAAGCAACCCAGGAGTTTATTAAAGCAAAGAAGTGGAATATTCTTGAATAGCCAAGTCAGTCACCTGATCTCAACCCAATTGAGCATGCATTTCACTCATTAAAGACTAAACTTCAGACAGAAAGGCCCACAAACAAACAGCAACTGAAAACCACTGCAGTGAAGGCCTGGCAGAGCATCAAAAAGGAGGAAACACAGCGTCTGGTGATGTCCATGAGTTCAAGACTTCAGGCAGTCATTGCCAACAAAGGGTTTTCAACCAAGTACTAAAAATGAACATTTTATTTAAAATTATTGAATCTGTCCAATTACTTTTGGTCCCTTTAAAAACAGGGTGGCACATGTTAAGGAGCTGAAACTCCTAAACCCTTCATCCAATTTTAATGTGGATACCCTCAAATGAAAGCTGAAAGTCTCAACTTCAACTGCATCTGAATTGTTTTGTTTAAAATTCATTGTGGTAATGTCTATAACTAAAACTAGAAAAATGTTGTCTCTGTCCAAATATATATGGACCTAACTGTATATATATATATATATATATATCTACTATATAATTGTCTAAGGGTCACTTCCGTCTGTCTGTCCCTCTGTCTGTCTGTCGTGGTTATTCGTTCGCTGATTGGTCTCGGCAGCTGCCTGTCATGGCTGCCGCGACCAATCAGCAACGCGCACAGTCCGGAAGAAAATGGCCACTCCTTACTCCCCGCACTCACTGCCCGGCGCCCCCATACACCCCTCCAGTCGGCCCTCACACAGGGTTAATGGCAGGGGTAACGGACCGCGTTATGCCGCGGGTAACGCACTCCGTTACCGCTGCTATTAACCTTGTGTGACCACCTTTTTACTATTCATGCTGCCTATGCGGCATGAATAGTAAAACGATCTAATGTTAAAAATAATAAAAAATCGTTATATACTCACTGTCCGTCGGCCCCTTGATCGACAACAGGCCTGCCCGACGCTCCGGTGACCGGTCCATGCTGCGATCTCGCGAGATGATGACGTAGGGTCTCGTGAGACCGCCACGTCATCTCGCGAGACCGCAATGCACTCCTGGGACCGGAGCGCGGGAGGAGGGTCGGTAAAGGCCTCGCGTCGGTAAAGGCCTCGCTTGGATCCGGGAGCTCCGGAAGGTGAGTATATAACTATTTTTTATTTTATTTCTTTTTTTTTTTAACAGGGATATGATGCCCACATTGCTATATACTGCGTGGGCTGGGCAATATACTACATGGGCTGTGCAATATACTCCGTGCGCTGGTCAATATACTACGTGGCTGTGCAAAATACAACGTGGGCTGCGCAATATACTACGTGGCTGGGCAATATACTATGTGGCTGTGCAAAATACGTGGGCTGTGCAATATACTACATGGGCTGCACAATATACTACGTGGGCTGTGCAATATACTATGTGGCTGGGCAATATACTTTGTGGGCTGTGCAATATACTACGTGGCTGTGCTATATACTACGTGGCTGTGCTATATACTACGTGGGCTGTGTTATATACTACGTGGCTGGGCAATATACTACGTGGGCTGGGCAATATACTACGTGGCTGTGCTATATACTACGTGGGCTGGGCAATATACTACGTGGCTGGGCAATATACTACGTGGGCTGGGCAATATACTACGTGGGCTGCGCTATATACTACGTGGGCTGCGCAATATACAACGTGGGCTGCGCAATATACAACGTGGGCTGCGCAATATACAACGTGGCCTGCGCAATGTACAACGTGGGCTGCGCAATGTACAAAGTGGGCTGCGCAATGTACAACGTGGGCTGCGCAATGTACAACGTGGGCTGCGCAATGTACAACGTGGGCTGCGCAATGTACAACGTGGGCTGCGCAATTTACTACGTGGGCTGCGCAATGTACAACGTGGGCTGCGCAATGTACAACGTGGGCTGCGCCATGTACAACGTGGGCTGCGCAATGTACAACGTGGGCTGCGCAATATACTACGTGGGCTGCACAATGTACAACGTGGGCTGCGCAATATACAACGTGGGCTGCGCATTGTACTGCGTGGCTGTGTGGTCTGCGCAATGTACTGCGTGGTCTGCGCAATGTACTGCGTGGGCTGCGCAATGTACTGCGTGGGCTGCGCAATGTACTGCGTGGGCTGCGCAATGTACTGCGTGGGCTGCGCAATGTACTACGTGGCCTGTGCTATACACTACGCATACATATTCTAGAATACCCGATGCGTTAGAATCGGGCCACCATCTAGTATATATATTTTCTTAACAGATTTGTCTTTTGTAGTTGTGTTTTAATGTATGTTAATAAAGTTTAATATGATTTTTGATATATTGAGTTTTGTAATTTATTCTACATAATTTGGTGGTAAATTGTAAGATTAACAGTAAAAGTGATGCATAGTCAGTGTGACGACTCAGCATCAATCTGGTCACTTTTACAGGGGTGAACTATTCTTAACTATGACAGACATATTACCCCTTTGTTAAGTAATTCAAGAGACATGAGCCATTGTTTCACAGGAGACTGTCCGATGACCCTTTTGGTATGCTACTTTGTTGTCGAATGCCTGTTGATTATGGATTGCATCAGCCCCCTGCTGTGTATTAGTCTGCCAATCAAATAAATAAGGCAGCACTCTGTAGCATCCAAGAGAAGAAAATGTCCAGCTTCACCGAATCCGTGAAAAAATGTTTTCTTTTTTCACAAAAAAACATGGAGGATACAAACTTCAGCACAAATCATATGGGTGAGAATCTCAACTCATTTCTGGAGACTAAGCTCCCTTAATCATGATGGTCATGATTGTCACTTGCACCATCTTGCTGGCCATACGGTCTATCTAAAGACAGTCAGGCCAGTGGATGGGAGCACCCAGGACCCTCATAAGTCTCCACAGTCAGACACCAGATTCTGGCAATATTCTTGATTAATCTTAACCCACAGCGTTCTGTGGCGCCCATTTCAAAATCTTCCAGGACTTTGTCTAAAACCAGGCCTTGGTGGACTCTGATGTATGCTTTGGAATCATTGTCCTGTTGGAATGTCCAATCATGAATAACCTTAATTTTCCACACAGACAGAATGATGTTTTTTTCTCTTAAGATTTCCTGATTCTTCATTGAATCCATCTTGCCCTCCGAACCCATAACATCAGCAAGCAATTGCCATGCCACACTGTAAGCAGGGTGGTCTTTCAGCATATGCCTCATTCTTCCTCCTCCAGACATACCTCTGATTCAAAGGCTTGAAAAGTTCCAGTTTTGTGGAACAAGAACAAACTCCCAAAAGTACATGGCTTAAATATATATGGTTTTGAGCATAATGCAGCTGACTCTTTACAGTAATGGGAAAGTCTGTATTCACTGAACACATATTTTACCCATGAATTGAGAATTTCGAGAATGAATGAATGATCAGTCCTGACAGGGAAAGAAGCAGATTTCACTGATCAGAAATATTGCAAAGTTGCTTATTTCCATGTGTACTGTTGAATTGAGAAAAAAAACTTAAAATGACTGCTACTCTTTAAAACTTTTTCATCTCACAGTCAAATATTTTTAATTACAAAGTATCTTTATTTAAAGGAGCTTTAATGAGACCATTTTAGTAACTGGGAAAATAGTTTTAAATATCAAATATAAAGTAGGATTTCTTTAGCCCATGAAAATGAAAACATTAATCTACTTACTGATAAGGGCAGCTCTTCACTATTTTTGCACTAGTTTTAGAACGGAGGCCTGCTGGGTGTGAGCATACAGTTTACAATGAAACATTCTACACCTTACAGAATTATTCATTAATCATTATTATTCATGCAAGAAGTCAGCTCTCAGAAGTTCAGATACTGTGCCTTGGAGTGGATCTTCAGAGCAACAAGTATAGAGTTATGTAAAAAGGGAATATGATGTGTTCTAACTTTAGACTATAGAAAACAAATCTAAGAATCAAGGCAACACAGACATATCTGGGAGAAGTCACTAGTACATTCAGTGCTGTGTAGCATAGCTCATCATGAACTTACACAAAAATACAAGCCAGGGATGGACGAAAGTGGATTTGTCCCACATTTTTCTTTTTCACTCTTTTTTTTTTCTTTCCGTTTCATCCTTATCCTTTTCTCTTTCTGTGTTCTTTCCTCGTGCATTGGGTATATCCACTCTCCCACTTTCAGACGGATACTGGGATTGTTTCTTCTATTCATAGTATATTAGGCACAATCCTTCCAGCAGCTCACCCACATACATCACGGTTGACCTTTTCCGTATGTTTTCTGCCAATGTCAGGCCTGCACATGCGCACTAACCACACCGCCCCTGGCAGCCGGTCCCGTCAGTTCGGTGGTTTTTCGTCTATTTTCGGCCCGTCTGGGGCATGCGCACTAACCAAATTGCACTTGGCATCCGGTTCCCTGTCTGGAGCTATAGCAGTTGGCTAACTTCCTCTCTGGTGCTGTTGGAGGATGTTTGGTGTAACCTCTCTGAGTCTGCTCAATCTAAGTTGCTTCCCCCTTGTCTCCCTTCTTCACTTTAGTGTACAGTGGGGACTGACCAGTGAACATCCCCCCTTCCGTATTCAGGGCCTAGCTCTAGGGATACACAGAGCTTAGGTTCCTGCTCGACCATTGGTGTGGAACCAATATAGGGATGGTAGCGGAGGCAGGGTGCTATTAGATCTGCCTAGGGGGTCTCCACTCTCCCTTTTCCTAGAGTCTGGGCTTCCTTCCGCTCTTCCCCTCATGTTGCACTTAGTCTTCCCACAACCTGCTAACACTATCTCTGCTCCTTCTCACTGCTGGTGATATCTCTCCAAATCCTGGTCCTCCTCACCATATTCCCACAGTCATTTCTACCTCCCATCCACGCTCCATCACAAACTTCCATAACCTCTCTAACCTTATACCCATTCGCCCAGCCACCGCTTCCCCTGTCCCACTAACAGGAGCTCTGTGGAACGCTCGCTCTGTCTGCAACAAGCTTTCCTACATCCATGATCTTTTTGTTACTACCAAACTTTCATTCCTCGCCATCACCGAAACCTGGCTCACCCCTTCTGACACAGCCTCCCCTGCTGCACTCTCTTACGGTGGCTTCCACCTTTCTCACACACCCCGCCCCAGCAGCAAGCATGGCGGAGGAGTTGGTTTTCTCCTGTCAGATAACTGCTCCTTCACCCCAATCCCACTGCCACCCTCCCTTCCTTTGAGGTGCACTCTGTGCGCATCTACTCCCCCTCCAACCTCCAACTGGCTGCCATTTACTGCCCCCCAGGGCCAGCCACCACCTTCTTTGACCACTTCACCACCTGGCTACTTCATTTCCTTTCTGTGGACATCCCCACTATCATCATGGGTGATTTCAACATCCCCATTGACACTTCCCTCTCAGCTGCCACTAAACTTCTATCTCTCACTTCCTCCTTCGGCCTCACTCAATGGTCTTCTGCAGCCACTCACAAAGATGGTCACACACTGGACCTCATCTTCACCCGCCATTCTCTGACCACAACCTTCTCACATTCTCATCTCTCTCCACTCCATGTCTACAATCCCCACCCCACAAACTTTCACACCCTCGCAGAAATCTTAAACACCTTGACCTACATTCATTCTCTGAATCCCTCCTCCCTCTCACAGACATAAGTTCCATACACAATGCGGATGACGCTGCCGCTCTATATAACACCACAATAGCTGTAGCTTTGGAATCTGCTGCCCCACTTACACATACCAAAGCTCGACAAAATCAACAGACAGCCCTGGCACACCAGCCTGACCAAAGAACTGAGGCAAGCTTCCAGGGCTGCTGAGCGCAGATGGAAAAGATCCCACTCCAACGAGCACTTCATCGCATTCAAACAGTCCCTCAATACTTTCAAGACCACACTCGCCACAGCTAAACAAACCTACTTCTCATCTCTCATATCCTCCCTGTCTCACAACCCTAAACAGTTATTCAACACCTTCAATTCTCTTCTCCGTCCCCCAGCACCTCCTCCCTCCCCACTTATCTCCGCTGAAGAGTTTGCCTCATTTTTCAAGCAGAAGATTGATAGCATCAGAGACAGTTTTGGTCAACAACCCCCAGAGCCCTTCCTCCCGACTTCCCAGCCCTCCACCTCCAAAACCAACTTCTCCACCATTACAGAAGATCAACTCTAAACTCTACTCTCAAGATCGCATCTCACCACCTGTGCACTTGACCCGCTCCCATCCCACCTCATCCCAAACCTCACCACAGTCTTCATCCCAACCCTAACCCATCTCTTCAACCTATCACTAACAACTGGTGTTTTCCCCTCAAGCTTTAAACATGCCTCCATCACACCTATCCTCAAAAAGCCCTCTCTTGACCCATCCTCTGTATCTAGCTATCGCCCTATATCACTTCTCCCTTATGCCTCCAAACTACTGGAACAACACGTTTACCTTGAACTGTCCTCCCATCTCTCTTCTTGCTCCCTCTTTGACCGCTTACAATCTGGCTTCCGGTCACACCATTCCACTGAAACTGCCCTAACTAAGGTCACCAACGACCTCTTAACCGCCAAGAGCAAGCGACACTACTCTGTCCTCCTCCTCCTCGACCTGTCGGCTGCCTTTGACACAGTGGACCATTCCCTATTATTAAGGCAGAAATCACAACAAATATATCAGAGTATCCGGACCGAGGGGGGCCAAAGCCCTGCTCTCTCCGTATATGCATAAATGAAACACACCAATTATGCGTGTACTACTCCTAGAAACATGATAAACTAGAGAACATGGAGTAAAAGACACTAACAAATATAAAAGATAAAACTGTAAATTTTATTGCAATATTTAAAATATACAAAATGTAACAACAGCCCAATCAGCGGGCAGAAGGACAGTTAAGAGGAGCTATACTGGGAACCTGCTAGTACAGCAGGCATATATGGACCAAAAAATAGTATCAAGTAAGGGCTAGTATGGCAGCACCCAGTAAGAGGGAAGGAGGATATAATTTAGAATCCAATATCCAGGCTCTGTACACAAGCCTCTAAAAATCCCTAGACCCCCCATACAGATCAATAGGTTGCCATCACTCACCCATAATTACAGATGTCCTAGGTCCGCCTGCTGTAACCCCTTATTCCCTATTATTACAGACCCTCTCATCCCTTGGCATCACAGACTTGGCCCTATCCTGGATCTCATCATACCTAACAGACCGGACATTCAGCATCTCCCACTCACACACCACCTCCTCTCCTCGCCCCCTATCTGTCGGAGTCCCGCAGGTTCAGTCCTTGGGCCCCTGCTCTTCTCCATTTACACCTTTGACCTGGGACAGCTCATAGAATCTCATGGCTTTCAGTATCACCTCTATGCTGATGACACACAGATCTACATCTCTGGACCAGATATCACCTCCCTACTAACCAGAATCCCTCAATGTCTGTCCACTATTTCATCCTTCTTCTCCGCTAGATTTCTGAAACTTAACATGGACAAAACAGAATTCATCATCTTTCCCCCATCTCACGCGATCCCCCCAACGAACCTAACCATTACAGTAAATGGCTGCCCACTCTCCCCAGTCCCACAAGCTCGCTGCCTCGGGGTAATCCTTGACACTGATCTCTCCTTCAAACCACATATCCAAGCCCTTTCCACTTCCTGCCGACTTCAACTCAAAAATATTTCACGAATCCGTTCATTCCTCAACCAAGAATCTGCAAAAACCCTAGTCCATGCCCTCATCATCTCTCGCCTTGACTACTGCAACCTCCTGCTCTGTGGCCTCCCCTCGAACACTCTCGCACCCCTCCAATCTATTCTAAACTCTGCTGCCTGACTAATCCACCAATCCCTCTGTCAATCCCTTCACTGGCTCCCCATTGCCCAGAGACTCCAGTACAAAACCCTAACCGTGACGTACAAAGCCATCCACAACCTGTCTCCTCCATACATCTGTGACCTCGTCTCCCGGTACTTACCTACACGCAACCTCCGATCCTCACAAGATCTCCTTCTCTACTCCCCTCTTATCTCCTCTTCCCACAATTGTATACAAGATTTCTCTCGCGTATCACCCCTACTCTGGAAACCTCTACCACAACACATCAGACTCTCGCCTACCATCGAAATCTTCAAAAAGAACCTGAAGACCCACCTCTTCCGACAAGCCTACAACCTGCAGTAACCACCGATCGACCAAACCGCTGCATGACCAGCTCTATCCTCACCTACTGTATTCTCACCCATCCCTTGTAGATTGTGAGCCTTCGCGGGCAGGGTCCTCACTCCTCCTGTACCAGTTATGACTTGTATTGTTTAAGATTATTATACTTGTTTTATTATGTATACCCCTCCTCACATGTAAAGCGACATGGATTAATTGGAGCTATAACAATAAATAATAATAATCATAATAATAATGTGCGTGACAGCCTCTTTCCGCTCACCAGCCTTATTTATACTGGCCCGATCTTACGACTTCACGCCATGCCTGGTGCACCTAGCTGCTTCATCATACAGGTAATCTTATCCTTTGCTCCCTTGCCTTTATTGGGCATTAGCAAGTCTACTGCTCGTCCTCTGACTATGTATTAATATTTTCTATACAATTCTAGAGATCACCAATTTTCTCAACCACCTTTTGATAGGTAACATTTACCTATTATGTCTGCAGCACTTTGTTTGCGTACATTATGTCATGCTGTCCTTTTCTATTCCACCATTAGACACTTTGGATACGTTGCAATTTCCTATGATTCTACCTTTGCAATATATTTTTCTGATACCTGATGCCTGCATGACCATTGTTGGTCAACTTAACATTTTTGTTAAAATGCCATCTCCACAAAGTGATTGTCACTTATATTAATTTGTCTGTAGTATATGATGTTATATCAGCCACTGATATTATTGTTTCCACAGTGAATGTTCACTTGAATCTGAGAAACCCTCTATCCTCCACAATTCTTTAAGACACAGTTTCTATTACACTGTTCGACATGATTATTGTTATTGGTTCACATTAGATATAAACATTGTTTATCATTTATGTTTTATTTAGATAAACTTGAAAAAGGCCAAGTTGGCCAAAACATTGGTTTTGTATTCTGTTTCAAGTTCGTGTCTTCAGTAAAAACATATTATTCACAGAAATAATGCATTTTGTGCTGGTATATTACATAAAATCCCAATAAAATACATTCAAGTTTATGAGTATAATGTGAAAAAATGTGGAAACGTTCACTGGGTATGAATACTTTTTCATGGCACTGTATATACATATATTAGCCGATATTCAATATGACCCAACACACAAATTACGCATGTAACAAAGATTGCAGAGTAAAAGCGCAGCTAAGTGTGAATGTATCACCTTTATTATTATTTTTGGTTACTAACTGAAAGTCTATGCTAAAATATATTTATTTCTAATCTGTTTTTATTTTCTGTTTGTGCACTATCCAGATTTTAACTTAGATCTGGACGTAGCAGACTTCCTTCAAATAATGACGCGTTGACTTCAATGGGAGAGTGTAGTGAGCTTGTTTTGTGAGATGTGGAGAGGTGACTGTGCAGGGAGGGGATAGATACAAGAAGTCAGCTATACCTTTGTTTTATCCTACAATACATGCTTCTGACTTTTCCTTATACATCCCCTCTCCAACATATGAAGTACAGCGTATGGAGTGAGCTTAGGAAATGATAGCATTGAAAAAAGCATGCTGTTTACCCCTTAGAGGGAACTCTCAATTATTAACAGCTAGATTTGGGGAAAGGGCATGGGGGTAATTCTATTTAGTAGACCATTGCCCCCCAATTATGCAACTGCGAGTCTTTGGTATTGCCATGGATCCTACTTGGAACAAATAACTCTGCCCTTCACCTATCCAAACAAACCTATTTCAACACCCTCGTCATCTCACTATCCAATAATCCTAAATGTCTCTGACACTTTTCATTCTCTACTCAACCCAAGAATGCAGGTCTCAACCACGGATCTCAGTGTTGAAGATCTGGCCAATTAATTCAAAGAAAAAATTGACCATATCCGACAGGAAACTTTCTCCCAATCCCCTCATATCATGCACTGTCCTTTCTCCCCACCGCATCTAGCTCACTCTCTGACTTTGAACCAGTCACAGAAGAAGTGATCAGTCTCCTTGCATTTTCTTACCCTATTGCTTGCACCAGTGACCCTATTCCGTCACATCTCCTCCAGTCCCTGATGTCACCACTCACCTAACAAAAATATTCAACCTCTCTCTCTCTTCCAGTATCTTTCCCTCATTTAAGCATGCCATCATACATCCATTACTTAAAAAAAGTCCTTCAACCAAAACTGTGTTGCTAACAAAATACCGGTCTCTAATCTTCCCTTCAACTCTAAACTCCTGGAGCTGTCAGAGCCAGGCACAGAGCTATGAAGATTTAATTTTCAGTCCAGATTTTTTACAGCTATGGACACACACCACTAGAAAGGTGTTACACCAGGGCTCCTTCTACATCGTCTTTTGATGACCCTTCTCTTGGCCATCAGGCACGAAGAATAGGCTGTAGATCTAAACGGTGCATCTGTTAACCCCTTAATCCCATTGGACGTACTATCCCGTCAAGGTGACCTGGGACTTAATTCCCAGTGACGGGATAGTACGTCGAGAGAAGCCGATCGCGGCCGGGTGTCAGCTATCGCAGCTGACAACCGGCACTATGTGACAGGGGCAGTCACGGACCGCCCCCGCCACATTAACTCCCGGCACACTGCGATCAAACATGATCGCAGTGTTCCAGCGATATAGGGAAGCATCGCGCAGGGAGGGGGCTCCCTGCATGCTTCCCTGAGACCCTTGGAGCAATGCAAAGTGATCGCGTTGCTCCGAGGGTCTCCTACCTTCTTCTCCCTGCTCATAGCAAGCGTTGGTAAGCCTGCAGCCCTGCATGTCAGATCGCTGATCTGACACAGTGCTGTGCAAAGTGTCAGATCAGCGATCTGTCACTATAGTGTGATGTCCCCCCGGAGACAATGTAAAAAAAAAATACTTAGGCTGGTTTCACATTTGCGTTTTTTGCCGCTGCGTTTTGCTGCGTTTGACAACGCATGTGTTTTTTTCCATGCTTGCGTTTTGTTGCGGAAATGCAACATGTAGTAATTTCTAGAGGCGTTTTTTTGCCGCAAAAAAAGTATTGCTGTCTATGTAAACGTATGCGTTTTTAAGCACATGCGTTTGTTTGCGTTAAAAACAATGCATGCGTTTTTATAGAAAAAAACAAGACTACACACTGATAAGCCACCCTCCACCATCAAGGTGATAAAGGGATCCAAACCCTAACCCTACCCCTAAAGCCGGTAATTCAATTGCCGGCTTTTCATTTCTCCTGCCTAAACCTGACATGATATGAGACATGGTTTACATACAGTAAACCATCTCATATCCACCTTTTTTTTTTGCATATTCCACACTACTGTTAGTAGTGTGTATGTGCAAAATTTCGGCGCTGTAGCTATTAATTTTAAGGGTTAAATCGCGGAAAAAATTGGCGTGGGCTCCCGCGCAATTTTCTCCGCCAGAGTGGTAAAGCCAGTGACTGAGGGCAGATATTAATAGCCTGGAGAGGGTCCATGGTTATTGGCCCCCCCCTGGCTAAAAACATCTGCCCCCAGCCACCCCAGAAAAGGCACATCTGGAAGATGCGCCTATTCTGGCACTTGGCCACTCTCTTCCCACTCCCGTGTAGCGGTGGGATATGGGGTAATAAAGGGTTAATATCACCTTGCTATTGTAAGGTGACATTAAGCCAGATTAATAATGGAGAGGCGTCAATTATGACACCTATCCATTATTAATCCAATTGTATGAAATGGTTAAAAAAAACACACACACAATATTGCAAAGTATTTTAATGATAAACACACAGGTTGTTGTAATATTTTATTGCTCTCTCAATCCACCTGAAGACCATCGTTCTGTAACAAATTAAAAATAATAAACCAACAATATACATACCTTCCATAGATCTGTGACGTCCCATGATGTAAATCCTTCTGAAGGGGTTAAAATATTTTACAGGCAGGAGCTCTGCTATAATGCTGCTGTGCTCCTGCCTGTAAACCCCGGGGAATGAAGGTAATGTAGGTCAATGACCTATAGTTACCTTCAGTCGCGGTTATGCGCCCTCTGCTGGATGTCCTCATATGACGTCGAGCGTGGGAAAAAGTTCCCAGGCTCCAGTTCATGAGAACATCCAGCAGATGGTCTTCAGGTGGATTGAGAGAGAGCAATAAAATATTACAACAACCTGTGTGTTTATTTCATTAAAATACTTTGCAAAATTGTGTGTGTGTTTTTTTTAACCATTTCATACAATTGGATTAATAATGGATAGGTGTCATAATTGTGCCTTTTCTGGGGTGGCTGGGGGCAGATGTTTTTAGCCAGGGGGGGCCAATAACCGTGGACCCTCTCCAGACTATTAATATCTGCCCTCAGTCACTGGTTTTACCACTCTGGCAGAGAAAATTGCGCGGGAGCCCACGCCAATTTTTTCTGCGATTTAACCCTTAAAATTAATAGCTACAGAGCCGAAATTTTGCAAAAAAAAAGGTGGATATGACATGGTTTACTGTATGTAAACCATGTCTCATATCAGGTCGGGTTTTTAGGCAGGAGAAATGAAAAGCCGGCAATTGAATTACCGGCTTTTCACATATATCGCGCTGAAGTAAATATAGCTTTTTCTATTTATATTGGGTTTTCTAGATGATTTTGATGATTGGCAGCTGTCACACACTTCTCAGCATGCGTTTAAAAAACGCAAATGCAGGAAAAAACGCATGTAAACGCGTCAAAACGCTGCGTTTTTTACCGCATGAGAAAAACGCATGCGCCTAAAAAACGCAGCGTTTGCACGCGTTTACATGCGTTTTTTCAACACCTGCGTTTGCGTTTTAAATGCTGCGTTTTTAAACGCAAATGTGAAACTAGCCTAACATGTGTAAAAAAAAATTCCTAAATAAAGAAAAAATAAAATATTGTTCCCATAAATACATTTCTTTATCTAAATAATAAAAAAAATAAAAGTACACATACTCAGTATTGCCGAGTCCGTAACGACCCCACCTATAAAACTGTCCCGCTAATTAACCCCTTCAGTGAACGCGGTAAAAAAACCCCCAAAACAAAAACCAGGCAAAAACAACGCTTTATTATCATACCGCCGAACAAAAAGTGGAATAACACGTGATCAAAAAGACGGATATAAATAACCATGCTAACGCTGAAAATGTCATCTTGTCCTGCAAAAAAAGAGCCGCCATACAGCGTCATCAGCGAAAAAATAAAAAAGTTATAGTCCTCAGAATAAAGCGAAGCAAAAATAATTATTTTTTCTATAAAATACTTTTAATCATATAAAAGCGCCAAAACATAAGAAAATGATATAAATGAGGTATCGCTGTAATCGTACTGACCCGAACAATAAAACTGCTTTATGAATTTTACCAAACATGGAATGGTATAAACGCCACCCCAAAAAATAAATTCATGAATAGCTGGTTTTTGGTCATTCTGCCTCACAAAAATCGGAATAAAAAGCGATCAAAAAATGTCATGTGCCCGAAATAAAAACGTCAACTCGTCCCACAAAAAAATAAGACCTCACATGACTCTGTGGACCAAAATATGGAAAAATTATATAGCTCTTAAAATGTGGAGACGCAAAAACTATTTTTTGCAATAAAAAGCGTCTTTTAGTCTGACGGATGTCAATCATAAAAATCCGCTAAAAAAAACACTATAAAAGTAAATCAAAGGCCCCTTCATCACCCCCTTAGTTAGGGAAAAATAATAAAATAAAAAAAAACGTATTTATCTCCATTTTCCCATTAGGGTTAGGGCTAGGGTTAGGATTAGGGCTAAGGTTAGGGCTAGGGTTGGGGCTAGGGTTGGGGCTAGGGTTTCAGTTAGAATTGGGGGTTTCAACTGTTTAGGCACATCAGGGGCTCTCCAAACGCAACATGGCGTCCCATCTCAATTCCTGTCAATTTTGCATTGAAAGTCAAACGGCGCTCCTTCCCTTCCGAGCTCTGCCATGCACCCAAACAGTGGTTTACCCCCACATATGGGGTATCGGCGCACTCAGGACAAATTGTACAACAACTTTTGGGGTCCATTTTCTCCTACCCTGTATCCTTGGTAAAGTAAATCAAATTGGAGCTGAAATACATTTTTTGTAAAAAATAGTTAAATGTTCATTTTTTGTTAAACATTCCAAAAATTCCTGTGTGACACCTGAAGGGTTAATGAACTTCTTGAATGTGGTTTGGAGCACCTTGAGAGGTGCAGTTTTTAGAATGGTGTCACACTTGGTTATTTTCTATCATATAGACCCCTCAAAATGACTTCAAATGAGATGTGGTCCCTAAAAAAAAATGGTGTTGTAAAAATGAGAAATTGCTGGTCAACTTTTAACCCTTATAACTCCCTAACAAGAAAAAAATTTGGTTCCAAAATTGTGCTGATGTAAAGTAGACATGTGGGAAATGTTACTTATTAAGTATTTTGTGTGACATATCTCTGTGATTTAAGGGCATAAAAATTAAAAGTTGGAAAATTGCAAAATTTTGGCCAAATTTCAATTTTTTTCACAAATAAACGCAAGTCTTATCGAAGAAATTTTACCACTACCATGAAGTACAATATGTCACGAGAAAACAGTGTCAGAATCACCGGGACCCGTTGAAGCGTTCCAGAGTTATAACCTCATAAAGGGACAGTGGTCAGAATTGTAAAAATTTACCCGGTCATTAACGTGCAAACCAACCTTGGGGCTTAAGGGGTTAAAGGCAAGAGATGGGTACTAGGTTGGTCCCAATAGGTTATGCACCTATGATTAGCCTAAAAATCTCAAGGTTAAAGAAAAGCAGCCATCACGTTTTAACTGTTGAAGTAAAGGTATGGCCATAATGGCTCTGATATACTGATTTAATGGATACTGTAACAATGTTACTCACTTGGGTGCAATATGAGGTATCACTGGAACCGTTTCTATTTAAAAGTTCAGCAGGTTTATTCACTCCACATAAACCACAACACAGGAAAACTTAAATACAGTCTATTCATAGCATAAAGTGAAACATAACATAAAAAGCCTATTCAATAGTGTGGGTTCACCTGCTTGAGTTAGAGAAAAAGATTCTTAATCCTTTTAGTAAAGACACACAATCCTGGAGGTCTGAACATCTCCACACACAGACTATGTTTGAGACAAACAGGATGCATTTTACAATGTGAACCACACCATGGGTAGAGATATGGTGAGCAGCCCTCCAGTTCAACTCTTCAGCTGTTCACTATAAACCTGGCCTTGTCATGGCCAATTAACCCCTCTTAGTACTATGTGAACTAGAGCATAACTCCAGGTTTACATCACAGAGGACAACAACCTCCGTGATCCATATCTCCTATCCACTATGTGTAAAGGTACCTTCACACTAAACGACATCGCTAGCGATCCGTGACGTTGCAGCGTCCTGGCTAGTGATATCGTTTAGTTTGACACGCAGCAGCGATCAGGATCCTGCTGTGATATCGCTGGTCGTTGAATAAAGTTCAGAACTTTATTTGGTCGTCAGACCGGCGTTTATCGTCAGGTTTGACACCAAAAGCAACGATACCAGCGATGTTTTACGCTGGTAACCAGGGTAAATATCGGGTTACTAAGCGCAGGGCTGCGCTTAGTAACCCGATGTTTACCCTGGTTACCAGCGTAAAAGTAAAAAAAAACAAACAGTACATACTCACCTGCGCGTCCCCCGCCGTCCGCTTCCTGCTCTGACTGAGCGCCGGCCCTAAAGTGAAAGTAAAAGCACAGCGGTGACGTCACCGCTGTGCTGTTAGGGCCGGCGCTCACACAGTGCAGGGAAGCGGACGCGGGGGGACGCGAAGGTGAGTATGTACTGTTTGTTTTTTTTACTTTTACGATGGTAACCAGGGTAAACATCGGGTTACTAAGTGCGGCCCTGCGCTTAGCAACCCGATGTTTACCCTGGTTACCCGGGGACCTCGGCATCGTTGGTCGCTGGAGAGCGGTCTGTGTGACAGCTCTCTAGCGACCAAACAGCGACGCTGCAGCGATTGGCATCGTTGTCGCTATCGCTGCAGCGTCGCTTAATGTGACGGTACCTTAAGGCAGTCACCTTACCATACCTATAGTGAAAAAATCTGTTGCCTGGTTCTTGTTAATTCATTGTAGAAGTTTTGGTGCAATATCCTTTTGATGCATCAGAGCGGGACTGTAGGCAAGTAGGCCATGGCCACTCAGCATTTGTATGAGCCTTTTTTAAATTTTAAGCTAGCGCAGCCCACACACATTCATGTCCCGGTGTTCTTCAGCAAAATGGTGCTGGAGGTGGCGCATACTCAGATTAACCTCCGATGGTCTCCAGAAAAATGACGAGCTGAGATCTCGATCTGCACACGTGCTGCAGGCGGTGCCATTTTACTTGAGTCCATAAGGTTAATCTAAGCATGTGCCGCTTCCTGTGCCACTTTGCTGGAGACCACAAGAGGTTAATCTGAGCAGGCACCACCTCCGGTGCTATTTTGTTGGAAACCACAAGAGGTTATTCTGAGCAGGCACCACCTCCGGTGCTATTTTGTTGGAAACCACAAGAGGTTATTCTGAGCAGGCACCACCTCCGGTGCTATTTTGCTGGAGAATGCCAGGACATGAATGCGAGCAAGCTCTGCCCGCGGCAAGGGCAGCGCTAGCGCAAAATGTAAAAAAGGAAGCTCTTACAAATGCAGAGGGGGCATGGCAGAGCCGAACACCCTACCCATCACCCCGCCCCGAAGAACAAAAGTGGCTATTGCAGCAAAACTTCTGAATTAAACAAGAACCAGGCTACGCATTTTGTCACTACATTAAATAAGTATAACAGTGCCATTATGGCCATACCTTTACTTTAACAGGTTAAATCGTGATGACAGTTTCTCTTTAAAGGGGGAAGTGTAATTAGACAGTATCCTCAAAAGTTCGATAATTTTATCTGGTTACTGTAGAATTATTCTGAGGAAATAATAGGCATTTTAAATAAATGTGTCCAGTTAGTGGAATATAATAATGGCATATTATTTTATATACGGTAACAGAAAATATAACACAAAAAGACAATGGCTTAGGGAAAAATCAGACTTTGCTGTAGGACAGACTTATTAAAATGATTTACACTGTGTTTTTTGAACGTGTTGAAAGTCGCCTTTGGTCATTGCATTTTACATTAAATTACATAGATTTATCCCCAAAAAAACAAACACTGCTGAAGCTTAATTGGAAATAATCTAATCACGCATTCTGCCAAATGCTTACAGTCTCTCTAGTCAGCGTGCAGCAGAATTAATTCCACATACTGGCATGTATCACTGGGACCTAAATTCATGGAAAATAGGTCACACACTGACACGGGCACTAAGTAAGTTACATATTATTCACTGTTTATAATAATCTTCTAGTGTGTTTTCCAAATTACAGCAGTGTAGATTATAATCATCATGTGAACTTCTATTAAATAGGAGGATCCATTATTCTTGGGAAAGCTCAGGAAGTTTAAAGGCGACCAAAAACATTCTCTAATACCGTATATTATAAAAAAGTCTGTAAAATATAAGAATGCAGGGATTGGATAATAGACTATCACTTTACAATGCATCTGACCTATGATAATAGCACGGTCTGTGAAATGCATATATACATATAGTGGGGAAAAAAAACTATTTAGTCAGCCACCAATTGTACAAGTTCTCCCACTTAAACAGATGAGAGGCCTGTAATTGACATCATAGATAGACCACAGGCAATGAGTGGAGGACAGAGGAGCCTCAGAAGTTACAGGTCTGCGAGAGCCAGAAATCTTGCATGTTTTAGGTGATTAAACACTTATTTTCCACCATAATTTGCAAAATAAATTTTGCCAAATCAGACAAGGTGATTTTCACTCACCCATACAAGGTTATGGGTGCGTACGAAACATCGGACTGCACTCGGTTGTCATCTGAGTTCAATCCGATTACCGCAGATGCCGTCAAAGAAATTACTTTCTCCGTCTCTTCTGCACCTGTACTGCAATTCTCTCATGTGAGGGAATCGGAGCACAGTGAACTAACACTCTGCTCTCGCTCGCAGCAGAGTTTGAGTCGAGTGCCATTAGCCAATCACATCTTGTGCTCTGGCCTTATGAACACATCTGCCATCATCATTTTAGTGCTGTCAGGGCCTGATTGCAACTAACACTTCTTCCATCTCACTGCCAGCTAGTGTGAGCTTAGTGGCAATACATCAGAATTTTGTCTCACTAAATATACGTTCACAGTGACTGCCTGTGAGATGGAAGCTGAAGAAATGTTATTTGTAATCCGTTACAGCTCTGCAGTGAAATCAGAACAGCAGACTTTTGTGTCAGACATGTAATGACAGACAGTCTGCTCTGCTCACTGAGCTTTTTCTCATTACAAACACTTTCAGGAGCTCTCCTCTCATAGTGCTGCCAGCTCTGCTATACTATCTCTCCCCACACGCTGGCTGTATAAGAAAACAGCTAAAATGTCTATGTTATCACAATAATGAATGCTGTCCTCTGGGCACTTTACAGTCGTACATAGCTCTGCAGCGAGATATAGATATCAAACTGTCAGTCACTACATGTCTCACACTAGCAATTCTTTCGTTCATGCAAATAAGCTTTGGCTTCTCATGCAGATCAGTATCCGGCCGATAATACTTCACAGCTTATTTACATTTAAGAAAAACTTAGAATAAGCCATTGGAATACAAATATCAAGGTGTCATTTTATTTAGCTTCCTATGACATATATAGACTGTTGATTTAACTGACAGAATCTTTTTAATATCTTTACAGCGGTCCCTCTGTAGAAATAATCAGTTTAATAGGATTCAGAGATTCAGATACTGAAGTTAGAGAGATGTCAATCAAAGCAGAGTGGGTGTGGTAACAGCACGGAGGCTGTGATTAGTCACTCGTCTTGGGAAATGATAATACGTTGTGTTGTGTTGGAAATACACTAGTCTTTTGATTTAGAATAACACATTAAAGTTCTCCGCACCACATTACATTCTGGGTTCAGCATGACTCGAATGCTCGCCACTAGTGATGAGTAGGGTTGAGCGACTTTTACTTTTTTAGGATCGGGTCAGCTTTCTCAAAAGTCGGATCGTATGAAATCGGCCGATTTTTTTGAAAAGTCGGTGGGCCAACCCGAAACAGGAAACCCACTGCAAGTCAATGGGGATGTGTTTTTTTTTTTTTCTCTCTCTCTCTCTTCCGTGCAATGCATAGGTTGTGTTGTTCTGTGCAAATCGCTACACCCTGAACAGTAATATGGCTATGTGACGCCGCAGAAAGCAAGCCGGAAACTATGTCATCACGCTGCCCACACTTCTTCATTGGCTGAAAAAATGGCGGGGAAAGCGTCATACGAAACGCGACTTTGGCGCAAAGATCGCCGACCGCGTGGCCGAGCCCACGCTGGGGTCGGGTTTCACGAAACCCGACTTTGCCAAAAGTCGGCGACTTTTGAAAAAGACCGATCCGTTTTGCTCAACTCTAGTGATGAGCGAGTATACTCGTTACTCGAGATTTCCGAGCATGCTCAGGTGGTCTCCGAGTATTTGTTAGTACTCGTAGATTATATTTGTGTCTCCACAGCTGCATGATTTGCAGCTGCTAGACAGCCTGAATACATGTGGGGATTGAACTAGATGGACTTAAAGTCTTCCTTCAACCTTAATATCTATGTTACATGTATTCAGGATGTCTAGCAGCCACAAATCATGCAGCTGCGGCGACTCAAACATAATCTATGAGCACGTCCAAAATACTTGTAGAACACCCGTGCATGCTCGGAAATCTCGAGTAATGAGCACATTCGCTCATCACTACTTGCCAAATATAATCCTATAGAATTCTGTCATCTCATACTGTAGCTTTCCATGACACACACTGTATGTATAACCACGTTCTTGGAGAAGCTGATTGTCCTTGTTTACATGACTGTTTAAATATAGACTGAGTGTGTAGCTAAATACGTATGTAGCATACAGATGCTTTATATCCCTATTTTAGCCGATATGTCTTTATAGATTGTCTATATTGATGTATAAATAAGTTCTGTGTTCAATTCTATTAGGCAAAAATAGATCAAAATGAAAAATATGCTTTGTATCTGAAACACAGACAACCTGGCATATACATTGCCGCATTGACTAAACTTGTCAAGTCCTAGTCAATAAAACCATAGTTACCAACATTGCAGTTAGCAATAAAGGAATGTTCTGGAGCATTTTCAGATTGTCTACCAGAGATTAGATAAAATATATGAGTGAAATTGAATTCTTCTTGAATATTACAAAATCCACATTCAACAAAATGCAGATTTTTTGGTAATTTGCTTCTGTACAAAGTCAGCAAAATGGCGGCTGCTGGCTTCCATTTTGCTAAAGTATAGGACCATTAAAATGTTATATAAATAAAAATATTAACTCAATGCAAACCTGTACAATCCCCGCGCTCCTCCTCATCATTTAGCCATTAATTTTTGTTTCGCTTATTCTAGTTTCTAAAAGTGGTATTCTTAAATTGAAGCAAATTTAGTTCGGCAAAATTCTGGCACAATTTATGATTAGAATATGGTATGAATGGAATAGTAACTATTACACATTGTGCGTAAAGTACAGAACCCTTAAGAAGCTCATGTTCTCAACACAGAAAATTATTTACAGCTTCCAGCAGCTCTTTCTGGTTGTTATATGAAAGGACTTACTTTATCTAATTTATTTCTTCCTTTTGGATTTCAATCATTTGGGGTAACATATTGGGGGGTCGTTAAGTTACTAGATTTACATAGAGTTAGATCCTTGCATTACAATAGTTGCAGCAGAACCAAATTATTGTGTACCTTGATGGACCATTGTATGGACTGGTTATCTAACGTAAATCCATCATTCAATAGCACATATTTCCGCTAAAGGGGTTGTCCACATTTGTGGACATTTTTTTTCCTTACTTAAAACACTCTAGCAGGTTTTTTTTCAGCACTGGAGCGGTGCTACTAAACTAAGGTCCCTGCCCTTTGTCTTATACTTATCTGTTGTCTTCACCTTTTTTGGCGCTGCTCCTGTCCCACAGCGTCGTGTTGTGATCGAAGCTTCTGACTGTCCAGAAGTCAAAAGCTACGTTACAAGCTCTCAATGCAAGTCTATGAGAGCCAGACCGAGGATTTCATAGACTTGAACTGAGTTGTGATGTCTGGCTAGCTCCATGAAACACTGGAACGATCCGGAAGGTCACAAACTGCTGGAGACCGACTGGAGTGGCCATGATAGACGATGAAGTCGGCGAAGGGTAAGTATTAGACTAGGTTCAGGGGCCTTACATTGTAAGCACCACTCCAATGCTGCAATAAAACAAACGCTGGAGTGGTGCTTTCAAGGGAACCTGTCACCCCTCCAGGCGTTTGTAACTAAAAGAGCCACCTTGTGCAACACTGATGCTGCATTCTGTCAAGATTGCTCTTTTAGTTCAGGTCCCTGGCACTGCTGAAATAATCTCTTTTGAAATTTGTCCCTCGAAACCACCAGGGAGGCAGGTCTTTCCCCTTAATCCAGATGCCTCCCAGCCGTTACTCATGGCCTCTGCACACCGGGCGCTGCCTCCTCTTCCTTTATTACAAAAAAACACAGTGTGCACAGCTAAGGGGTGGTGCTAAGGTTAGGTTCCCAAACCGTCAATATAGTTGAAGTAAACCTAGCACTCGACTTAAATGCGTGAGAATACGTTTATTGTAGCACATGAGATAAACGTTTTGGTCCACATGGACTTTCATCGGTAACGTAATGTGCTGGGCAAATATATAGCATGGTTCCCAGAGAAGAATCTGTATGTGCAAAGTACCTTAGAAGGAGACTGCACCTAGTAGTATATGTAAACAGAGAGGGAGAAAGGGTGGGTGTGGCTACCGCAAGACACTTAATAGTATATTAGAGCTGAGAGGGGGAGGGTGTCATGTTGGACGCTATTCAGACCAGGTCGTTCAACAGACAGCGGTAATTCCGCTTTTGACCACTATGTGCTCATTGGCGTCGGCTAGATTTTATCTAGCTGGTCCAGGGTTAATTTACCTGATGCTCGGATTGGAAGCTGGGCCATGCCCATTGCCTTTAAATAGTTCTCCTGAACATTGGGTGTCGCCGATTATAGCTTCTGTCTTGTGCGTTGTTATCTCGGTCTGGAGTGGTGAGCTAGTAGTTGGAATATCGTTGCTTGTGGTGTATTTCCCTTTGTCTTATTTACTCCTTCCTATATTTGTATTTATTTTGCCCTGCGCATTTATAGTGTATTCCTGAGTGACTGCGGCGTGGTGTATATTTTCCGTTGTCCTTGTCTGTTCTAACTGTGGGTATTGGTGTATGATCTTTCACTGGGTGGTGGGCGGTGGTTTCAGCCTAGGGTTGAAACAGGAGACAGGGCGAGGGTCGAGGCCTAGACATGCACACCATCAGTGAAAACTCTAGGTAGAGGGTCAGTCAGGATTTCCCTAGTCTGAGGGAAATTGCAGGGGCCCGGGTTATTAGCTCTTGCCCACCTAGTCTCCCCGTGACAGAGGGAGGGCGGATACATCTGCCGCCAGACACAGAGTCCACTGCACATCACAGATATATATATATACTACTAAGTGCAGTCTCCTTCTAAGGTACTTTGCACATACAGATTCTTCTCTGGGAGCCACGCTATATATTTACCCAGCACATTACATTACTGACGAAGGTCCATGTGGACCGAAACGTTTATCTCATGTGCTACAATAAACTTATTCTCACGCATTTAAGTTGAGTGCTAGGTTTACTCCTCTTCCTCTATTAGCGTTCCCGGCGCCTGCTCTGTAAGTTCGAAGGGCAGCGCAACTGCGCATGCCCCCCAAAAAATAACAGCGCAGGTGCTGGAAATGCTAGTGAAGAAGAGGAGGCGGCATCCGGCGTGCAGAGGCCATGAGTGACGGCTGTGAGGCGTCTGGATTAGGGGGGAAAGACCTGCCTCCCTGGCGATTTGAGGGGACAAATTTCAAAAATTATTATTTCAGCAGTGCCAGGGATCTGAGCTAAAAGAGCCACCTTGTCAGAATGCAGCACTAGTGCTGCACAAGGTGGCTCTTGTAGTTACAAACACCTGGGCGGTGACAGGTTCCCTTTAAATGCATGCAACTGGGCTAAAAAAAAAAACAGTTTTGCTTTTGGGTTTCATTAAAATTTTTGCACCATTTGCCTCCTATAGCTGCTTTATTACACAGTCTACTGCTGGCTACAGGATGAGTAAATGGGATTGCTCCTTCCATGTGTAAAGCGCCATGGAATAAATGGCGCTATAAAATGAATAATAATAATAATAATAATAATAATAATTAACCACATTATCTTTTTTGACAAATCTTTTGAGGACATGATTTTCTGCACATTTACTATTATATTGGTATGACAAGTTCTCCTGCTTGTTACTGCAGCTTTCCTCACAGACTGCACAGATCACTAGTCCATACAATGGCTGCTGCTGGAAGAACATGTCACCAGACCTGAAAACCTCACATGAGAAAACTGTTATAAGTTATCAGCTGAGGCAAATGAAAACTGATCCACGTGGCGCAGATATACGAAAACCTGGCCTAGCTTTACTCCTGCCCAATTAAGGCATGTGTAGAACCTCCTGTTGCTAAATCTGACAGCCACCTCCATGACTACCACCATCCGCTCGATTCTAAAGCCTTCACATATGGCCTTTACACATACATAAAACAACATTTATGTGACATACTTCATTTACAATGTTACATTTTTTCCTATCTCTTCCCCTTTTTAATAAATTGTACTGCAATAAATCTCAAAGTTACTTTGGCAGATGATGTATAGCATTAACTGCTGTATAAGATGATAAATCCTGCTCCAAGCAGTAAACCTCTTGCCAGGCTTAACATTGCTTCACAGATTTCATATTTGGTACATGTAGTTTACCTAATACATTATATCAACTAATGTATGTGCGTCACAAATGTCAAGCCTCTATGACACATCTATATTATAAGACAGGAATAGTCGTCTGGAATCCTGCAGGTAAATCGGATTCCTCATTAGTAGAATTAGCCCAAGTTATAGTAGCACTCTGGTCTACACAAGATATATCATGTCCACTGCATTGGTGACAACTGTAAGATTGGAGGGATTTCTCCTAACTACTCCCAATTAGTGTTAGGTCATGCCTGCACCCTTCCACTATGCTCAGAGTATTTGGCACTGAAGATTTGAAAATTGCTGATCACTGTTCTGCTATAGCTTACCTTTAGCAGTGTGATATACTTACAGTAAATGGAGCGCAATTCCCTAATATTAGTGGTCACCTAAAGAAACAGCGTGTACATGCTTCATGTGGTCACACACATTGCATTAAACTGTGTTTATTTTTTTTTTTTAAAGAAATCATGCTTGAAACTTCTTTATCTTTACAATAGTAACTGTTTTCATACTTCCTCTAGTGCATGGCTTATAAACAGGTAGAATAGGGAAGTGTGGTTGTAAGGCGACTCTCTATATGCTATCTATATAGTATCTATAGATATTTGTTTATATAAATATATCTGAACATATACAAAGTTACTGTGTATTTGTGTGTATATATCATAAATTATATAAATTACTACATTACAAATATACCGTTATATACAGACACCCACAAATATACAATATGTACATTGGCATGGAAAAGTTCGGGCACCCCTGGTCAAAATTACTGTTATTGTGAACAGTTAAATAAGCTGAAGATGAAATGATCTCTACCAGGTCTAATGTTATAGATTACCTATTTCCTTTCTATTTTAGGCAAATAAAATTTTTCATCTTTTACATTTTAAAAATTACAAAAAAGAAAATGGGCAGATGCAAAGGTTGGGCACCCTGCATGGTTAGTACCTAGTAGCACCGCCTTTTGAAAGTATCACAGCTTATAAACGCTTTTTGTAGCCAGCCAAGAGTTTTTCAATTATTGATCGAGGGATTTCCATCCATTCTTCATTGGAAAATTCTTCCCGTTCTGTGAGACCACTGGGTCGTTTTACATGCACTGCTCTTTTGAGGTCTATCCACAGATTTTCAATGATGTTCAGATCAGGGGACTGTGAGGGCCATTGCAAAACCTTCACCTTGCACCTTTTTAGGTAGTCTATTGTAGTCTAATTCTGTGACCTTCTTGCTCCACACATACCTACAATTGATCATTGTGGTCAAAGAGTTCTGTTCTAACCTCATTTGTCCACAGGATTTGTTTCCAAAATGCATCAGGCTTGTTTAGGTGTTCTTTTGCATACTTCTGATGCTGAATTTTAAGATAAGGAGACAGGAGAGGTTTTCTTCTGATGACTCTTCCACGATGGCCATATTTTATGCAGGTGTCTATGAACAGTAGAATAATGTACCAGAACTCCAGAGTCTGACAGGCTAATTAGGATCTAAAACCTTGGTCAAAGTTATCTGAGCACACAAATCTCCAATGGTGCCCAAACTTTTGCATTGGCCAATTTTCCCTTTTTGTATATTTTGTAATGTAAAGTGTGAAAATATATCTATTATTTTGCATAAAAAAAGGAAATATGTCAACTTAAACTTTAGGCCTTTTAGAGATAATTTCTCCTTCAACTTGCTGAACTGTTCACAATAACAGTAATTTTGACCAGGTGTATCCAAACTTTTACAATATTATCACTGCACCCCTAGATGCATTCAGTGAGAGGTGTAGTCTGTAAAATGAGGTCAATCATGGGGGGTTCTGCTGTTCTGCCAACTCAGGGGCTCTACAAATGTGACATGGCATCCTTAAACCAGTCCAACAAAATCTAAACTCCAATATTGCGCTTTTTCTCTTCTGAGCTTTGCACTGTGCCTCAAAAGTAGTTTATGACTACATATGGGGAATTGGTGTACTCAGGAGAAATTGCACAACATATTTTGGGGCCCATTTTCTCCCGTTAACCTTGTGAAAATATAAAATTTGGGGCACATTAGGTGCTCTGCAAGTGCGACATGACACCCGCAGAACATTCCATCAAAATCTGTGATCCAAAACACTCCATCCTTTCTGAGCTCTGCCGTGCGGACAAACAATACTTTTTTAGGAGAAATTGCACAAAAACTATTGGGGGCCATTTTTTCCTGTTACCCTTGTGAAAATAAAAAATGTTGGGCTAAAAAACATTTTATAAACTTATATAAAGCACCTGGGGGTTCAAGGTACTTACCACACATCTAGATAAGTTCCTTAAGGGGTCTATTTTCTAAAATGGGGTCACTTGTGGGGAGTTTCAACTATTTAGTCACATCAGGGGCTCTCCAAACGCGACATGGTGTCTGCTAATTATTCTATCAAATTTTGCAAAAAGTCAAATTGCACAACGAAGTTTGGGGTTCAATTTTTCCTGTTACCCCTGTGAAAATAAAAAAAATAGTCTAAAGAAACAATTTTGTAAAAAAAAAAGTTATATGTTAATTTTTTCTTTCACATTTCATGAATTCCTGTGAAGCGCCTGAAGGGTTAATAAACTTCATGAATGTGGTTGTGAACAAATTGAGGGGGGCGGTGTCAATGGGGTATTTTCTGTCATATAGGCTCCTCAAAGTCACTTTAAAGGTGGTGTAGTCCCTAAAAAAATGGTTTTTGTACATTTTGTTGGAAAAATTAGCAACTTAACTCCTATAACTTTCAAAAACAAAAATTGTTTCAAAAATTGTACTGATGTAAAGTAGAGATGTAGGAAATATTATTTATTAACTATAATATTGTTGCTTTGAGAAACATCTTTTGGTATACTTAGACAAGTCCTGGGATATTCTTACTTGAAGTACAAGCCTATTGAAATATGCAAACTGATCCTCTGTGATACTTCATATCCAAAATTGTTTTTTTCTTCCCTAAACAAGAGGCATCTTGCTACTATTTTATTTAAATTATATTTGTGATTTATTACTGGTTTTAAATTTACTAATAAAAAATAGTAAGAAGTTACAGGTCTGTGAGAGCCAGAAATCTTGATTGTTTGTTTCTGACCAAATACTTATTTTCCACCATAAAATGCAAATAAAATGATCAAAAAACAGACAATGTGATTTTCTGGATTTTTTTTTCTCAGTTTGTCTCCCATAGTTGAGGTCTACCTATGATGTAAATTACAGACGCCTCTCATCTTTTTAAGTGGTGGAACTTGCACTATTGCTGACTGACTAAATACTTTTTTGCCCCACTGTATATACATTTGCGTAAGTGGCTATCTTTGTATGCCCTGGGCAGTTAGTGTTCTTAGAGTATGTGCACACGTCAGGATTTCTAGCAGAAAATTCCTTTAGAAAACTGGACATTTTCTGCAAGAAATCCGCATGTGTTTTTTTGCGTTTTTGATGTGTTTTTGCGCGTTTTTGGACGCGTTTGTTGCGCTTTTTTCGCATTTTTTTCTGGAGCTTCCCAATGCATTAAATAGTGGGAAAAACGCGAAAAATCTGCAAAATTAATGAACATGCTGCGTTTTTTTACCGCGATGCGTTCTTTTTGTGGAAAAAAAGCATCATGTGCACAAAAATTGCAGAATGCATTATAATTTATGGGATGCATATGTATGAGTTTTTTATGTTTTTATCGCTTTTTTATAGCGAAAAACCATGAAAAAAACGCAACGTGTGCACACAGCCTTAGGTCATACGTTTTGATTTTCTGATATGTCTGTGATACCACAGTACTTGGACTGTTTTCTTCTTGGATAATCTCTTTAATCTCTTTTTTAATGTTTGAAAATATATTTTGCTACAAATTATGTATGTCATCGTTATCTGAAGTGGTGCAGGGAGCTGTTGGATCAAGTTTGTGTCATTTGTGTGATACTGAAGGATTGTTCTCACAATCGCATTATTTTCATAAAGCACAATATATGCACACTATAGAGACCAAGCCAAACAAATATTCTTTCTTGTACCTATGTTTTTGTTTTTTTTTAATCTCCATCTGACCCTCTGTATATTGAGCTTCACATAGTTCATTGGGCGGTCCTATTCTTACACTCCTAAAACTACATTTCCCAGCAGCACATTGCTTCTGCTCTGCTGATGCATATGGTAGAAGAGTAGCTTCTGCCACATGCATTAACAGAGTGGCATTTTCCGGTTCACATCACTGATCTGTCAGCAGCTGCCTTCAAAAACAGCTCAGCCCTGCTTACATTAGCTTTGCAGTACTTATAAATTACAAGCAGAATTAATTGTGCAGACTGAGCAGAAAGAGTCCAGGACTGTTCATCTCTGCTGGAAGCCAGCTAACAGATCAATAATGCAAAAACATATATGCAGCTAGGTTGACAGAAGGTAGATGGCAGAAGATAAAATTAGGATGACAGACTACTATAAAAGATTATTCAGCGCACAGAAGAGTATTCTAAATGTAGAATACATTCTGTCTGTAGTGGAGGAATGAGGATACTGTAACTGTGAAGGGAGAAGTGCACAATAGGATAAAACCCCACTACAATATGTAGTAGAAACAACGACGACACAACCACTATAAATGTTTTAAAAAGTCAGCTACCACTGCCCCTGGCTGAGGGAAAAATGCAACAGATGAAAATCACCAAAACAGGAGAAATGCTTAAAAATGGTCCCTGCTGCTGTAAAGAAGTCTGTTGCTGCGGTATTCATAGCAGGTTCTTTTTTATCCACTACGCATGTAAATGCCTTACTGGCATCTTTATCAAGTGTTGGTATTTTACACCCGATAAATATGCTAGTACAGCATTGAAATGCTTAGTGGCTAATAAAGAACTTCTAGGAATACCACAGTAACATACCTCTTTACAGCAGCACGGACCATTTTTAACCCCTTAGTGACAGAGCCAATTTGCAGCTTAATGACCGAGCCAATTTTTACAATTCTGATCACTGTCATTTTATGAGGTTATAACTCTGGAACACTTTAATAGATCCCGCTGATTCTGAGAAAGTTTTTTCGTGACATATTGTACTTCATGTTAGTGGTAAAATTTCTTTGATATTAGTTGCATTTATTTATTAAAAAAGTGGAAATATGGCAAAAAGTTTTTAAAATTTTGCAATTTTCAAACTTTGAAGTTTTATGCCCTTAAATCAGAGAGATATGTCACACAAAATAGTTAATAAATAACATTTCTCACATGTCTACTTTACATTGGCACAATTTTGGAAACAACATTTTTTTGTTAGGGAGTTATACGGTTTAAAGGTTGACCAGCGATTTCGCATTATTACAACAAAATTTACAAAACCATTTTTTTAGGGACCATCTCACATTTAAAGTCACTTTGAGGGGTGTACATGACAGAAAATACCCAAGAGTGACACCATTCTAAAAACTGCACCCCTCAAAACCAAGAAGCTTATTAACCCTTTACGTGCTTCACAGAAACTGAAGCAATGTGGAAGGAAAAAATTAACATTTAACTTTTTTTTTTTCTTTCTTACAAACATTTTACTTCAGAACCAGTTTTTTTTTTATTTTCACAAATGTAACAAAAAAAAAACAAAAAAAAAAGAAAATCAATGACAAAATTTGTTGTGCAATTTCTCCTAAACATGCCGATACCCCACATGTGTTCAATGGGATTTGGATCCAGACTCATTTCTGGCCACTTCACAACTTTCCAGCACTTTGTTTCCATCCATTTATGGATGCTTCTTGAAGTATGTTTGGGATTATTGTCCTGCTGGAAGACCCATGACCTAGGATGCAATCCCAGCTTTCTGACATGGGACACTACACTGCGACCCAAAAGCAGTTAAAGCACCCAGTGCAAGAGGAAGCAAAACAATCCCTAAACTAAACATCTTCGAATCTCCACAATATTTGACTGTTAGTACAGTGTTGTTTTCTTAGTAGACCTCATTCTGTTTTCGGTAAACAGTAAAATTGTGTGCTTTACCAAAAAGCTCTACCTTGGTCACATCTGTCCATATGATTCTTTCCCAAAAGGAATTTTTTTTATTTATTTTCTGCTGTATATTTAGTGTTTTGCATAAGCAATAGAGTATGCAGTTTCCTGCTCAGTCTTCCTCCTCTCGATTAGACAGGATGAATAATTTCAATGGAAGACCATTAAGAGTAGGTGCACACTCTCTGTTATTGGCAGCGCTTTGGACACATCACATGTCCACTGCGTCCAAAGCGCTGCCAGCTATTGAATGCAGGTGCGGATTCAGTGTCCAATGCATTGTACGGGTGAAATTTATATTGCAGAGATGTCTGTCTCCGCGGGTGATCTGCGGACATCTGTGGACGCATAGTGGGCACGGGATTTCTTGAAATCCCATCCACTATGCTGTAACATCTGGCGCAAGTATGCAGTGTCCAACCCGCAGAATTTACTGATAGTGTGCACATACCCTAAAAAAGTGGAGTTTGCATAACTGTTCAGACACTTTAGCCCTGATTCATTAAAGCTTTTATGCCAGTGCAGAAAGCTTTAAAAAGTTGCTACATTTTTTTGCAACGCTAGACTTTGTACAAATGTTGTCAATTTTGTAATTTCCACAGTATTTTCACCCAGCTCTGACAAAATAGTTGGAGCTGGGCTGGAGAGTGTCCTCCCCTGCTCATAAAATATACGAGGAATGGTGACATATTTTACATGACAAATCTTTGTTACGAGGCATATGCTCCTCTTAAGAAATCAGGAGCCTCACAAAACACACTGCCCTCTTATCAAGACCGGTGTGAAAATTGTCAATATTGATGAATAGGGACTCTCATGTATGGATGGAACAGAATTAGTGATGAGCGAGTGTACTCGTTGCTCGGGTTTTCCCAAGCACGCTCGGGTGACCTCCAAGTATTTATGACTGGTCAGAGATTTAGTTTTCATGGCGGCAGCTGAATGATTCACAGCTACTAGCCAGGCTAAGTACTTGTGGGGGTTGCCTGGTTGCTATGGAATCCCCACATGTAATCAAGCAGGCTAGTAGCTGTAAATCATTCAGCTGCCGCAATGAAAACTAAATCTCCGAGCTGTCATAAATACTCGAAGTCCACCCGAGCGTGCTTGGGAAAACCCGAGCAACGAGCACACTCGCTCATCACTAAACAGAATTGTGCCTATATTAATTGTTACAGGAAAAATAATTTATTTTGTATAGAAGCAGAGAAGTCCGCATGAACAATTTAATCTAGTGGATGTTCATTATCTTCTGACACTAGCTCCCTCTTTCTGAGTTAGCCTGGGCACAATAATTAAACAGCAACCTTATTCCATCAGTTAATTAACCAAGTCCAAGTTAATTTATTCAGAAAGTCAGTGCTATTTCCAGGAGCAATCTAAATATCCATATGATGAAAGTCATTATATTGAGATCTTTGAGGAACAGCTCTTTTGCTATACCACTGAGTACAATATACGGATTAGGACCGGCAATGTGTAAGGACCCTTGACGTGGGTTGCCGGCTTAAATATTGTGGCCAAAATATCAACCAATACCTTGCATACATTGTCATGTTTTTGTGCACTTTATATTTTTTCAGGGTGCAGCTGGGCCCTAGATGGCTCTGTAAACTGTGGCCTCTGTTCACACAGGATGCATTACAGTCAGCAGTGGTTAGCCCGCTATATGGTGTCATTAATAGGCTTTGAGCCATATGCTCTGAATTTCTGTGTGAACACGCCACATACAGACTATTTGTTTGCACAGGTGTACCAAGCGGCCAATTCCTGATTGTAGGCTGGCTGCCTTATCGGTATTATTGCACCTGTGTATTTGCCATCTTTATTTGGGTCCGCTGCACCTTGGTTAGTGCAATTGTTTGGAGGCCCTGGACAGGTAAACATATTTGCCTGTGTACTGGTGTTTTGTTTTTTTTTTACAATATATGGATGGATGGTATTGTGAGGATTGAAAAGGTACAGTGGGGAAAAAATGTATTTATTCAGCCACCAATTGTGCAAGTTCTCCCACTTAAAAAGATGAGAGAGGCCTGTAATTGACATCATAGGTAGACCACAACTATGAGAGTCAAAATGAGAAAACAAATCTAGAAAATCACCTTGTCTGATTCTGCAAGATTTATTTTTCAAATTATGGTGGAAAATAAGTATTTGGTCATTAACAAAATTTCATCTCAATACTTTGTAATATATCCTTTGTTGGCAATGACAGTGGTCAAACGTTTTCTGTAAGTTTTCACAAGGTTGGCACACACTGTTGGTGGTATGTTGGCCCATTCCTCCATGCAGATCTCCTCTAGATCAGTGATGTTTTGGGCCTGTCGCTGGGCAACACGGACTTTCAACTCCCTCCAAAGATTTTCTATGGGGTTGAGATCTGGAGACTGGCTAGGCCACTCCAGGACCTTCATATGCTTCTTACAAAGCCACTCCTTCATTACCCTGGCGGTGTGCTTGAGATCATTATTATTCTGAAAGACCCATCCACGCTTCATCGTCAATGCCCTTGCTCATGGAAGGAGGTTTACACTCAAAATCTCACGATACATGGCCCCATTCATTCTTTCGTGTACACAGATCAATCATCCTGGACTCTTTGCAGAGAAACAGCCCCAAAGCATGATGTTGCCACTCCCATGTTCTTTGGATGCAACTCAGCATTCTGTCTCCTCCAAACACGATGAGTCAAGTTGTTTCTACCAAACAGTTCTACTTTGGTTTCATCAGCCCAAATGACATTCTCCCACTATTCTTCTGGATAATCCAAATGCTCTCTAGCAAACTACAGACAGGCCCAGATATGTACTGGCTTAATCAGGGGAACTTGTCTGGCACTGCAGGATCTGAGTCCCTGGCGGTGTAGTGAGTTACTGATGGTACCCTCTGTTATGGTGGTCCCAGCTCTATGCAGGTCATTCACTAGGTCCCCTCGTGTGGTTCTGGGATTTTTGTTCACCGTTCATGTGATCATTTTGACCTCACAGGGTGAGATCTTGCCTGGAGCCCCAGATCAAGGGAGATTATCAATGGTCTTGTATGACTTCCATTTTCTTATTATTGCTCCCACAGTTGATTTCATCACACCAAGTTTCTTGCAGATTCAGTCTTCCCAGCCTGGTGCAGAGCTACACTTTTTTGTTTCTGGTTTCTTTCGACAGCTCTTTGGTCTTCACCATTGTGGAGTTTGGAGTGTGACTGTTTGAGGTTGTGTCTTTTATACTGATAAGTTCAAACAGGTGTCATTACTACAGGTAATGAGTGGAGGACAGAGGAGCCTCTTAAAGAAGAAGTTACAGGTCTGTGAGAGCCAGAAACCTTGCATGTTTTTAAGTGACCAAATACTTATTTTCCACCATATTTTGAAAAATCTTGCCAAATCAGACAAGGTGATTTTCCGGATTTGTTTTCTCATTATGACGCTCATAGTTATGGTCTACCTATTATGTCAATTACAGGTCTCTCTCATCTTTTTAAGTGGGAGAACTTGCACAATTGGTGGCTGACAATGCTTTTTTTCCCCACTGTAAATGGTCATGTCCTTAAATACTATTTACCTGCAGATATAGTGATTGCTTGCAGTCAGTAGCGTTTATATTAAGCCTGGATGCTTTAGAAATAATATTAATTCTTTTATTTCTATAGCGACAGCATATTCTGCAGCACTTTATATCTTAGACGGGACTTGTACGAGCAATAAAGGACATTAGAGAATAACAATAATCACATAAATCAACAGATACCAAGAGGAGTGAGGGCTGTGCTTGCAAGCTTACAATCTATGAGGTCCATTGTATGGTCCAGCCATCAATGTACAAAATAGGGCGTTCACGTAATGCTGCATTAATCGGTAACCAGCCAGTATGTGTAAAAATACAGACACAGAAGGCTATTAAATGCATAAAGGGTGTGAAAACAGATGATATGTGGGTACTGGTTTTGAAGAAAATGTTATATGGGCAAAGCAGGGATGGTTAGATAAATATGTTGAGGAGGTAGGCCAGTCTGAAGAAATGTGTCTTTAGGACACGCTTAAAACTGTGGGTATTGGGGATTAATCGAATAATGCAAGAAGCATTGGAGACGGAAGTGGGAGGTTCAAAATATTGAGGATGATAATCTTATGTCATTAGATGAAGGGAGGGCATGGGAAGGGTGGTAGACTGAAATGAGGGAGGAGATGTAGGTTAGAGCTGAACTGTGGAGCGCTTTGTGGGTTAGAGTGATAAGTTAGTATTGAACTCTCGAGTGGATGGGAAACTAGTGCAATGACTGGTACCAGGAAGAGGCATTCGTGTAACAGCTGGTGAGGAATATGATCATGACTTCTGCATTCAGGACAGGTTAGAGAGGGGAGAGTTTAGCAAGAGGGAGACCGATTAGTACAGAGTTACAATAGTCCAGATGAGAATGAATAAGAGCTACACTAAGAGTTTTTGCAGAATCGAAAGTAAGAAAAGGTCAAAATCTAGAAATGTTTTTGAGATGTAGCTAACAAAAGCGAGCGAGTGATCAGATGTAGAGAGTGAATGAACGATCTGAATCAAGTATGACACCAATATAGCGGTCATGTTGCTGGGGAGTAATGGTAGAACCACACACAGAAATAGCAATGTCGGGCATAGGTAGGTTAGTGGAGGGAGGAAACACACGGCGTTTTTGACAGGTTCAGTTTCAGATAGAGGGAGGACATGATGTTAGAGACAACGTTAAGACAATCACTGGAGTTTTGTAATAACGCAGGCATGATGTCAGGATTAGAGGTGTATAATTGAGTGTCATCAGATGGTACTGTAAACCAAATCTACTGATTGTTTATCCAATAGGGGCTATGGAATAGGACATCAGATCACAGATATCAATGTATCATTGTAATCAGCTTCCTATAACCTATATGCCCATATAAACTGCTTTATCCTACTGTAAGTAAATCTGTAGAACTTCATCATAAATCCAGTGGCAGTGCACCTGCTCAGCCTCCCCTCCATACAGTGTCTATGGGACTACCGAAGAAAGCTGAATACACTGCAGAGATATTTATGGAATCCCCATTGACAATTTTTGAGGTTCCAAAGTCCTGTTCTTAAGACTGATGGGGTTCCCAGTGGTTGGACCCCAAGCAATCAGCAAGTTTTTCTCCATCCACAAGGAATAAGACAAATGTGGGAATAAACCTTTAATTAGTAATTTATTGAAACAAAATAAAAAAATCTAAGAAAGAACAATGTGCAGTACCAATCTAAAGACTTACTGTATATTCTAAGAATACTAAATATTCATATTGTTTGCTTTCTCTATATTAAACGCTTTTGTATATATAACATAAGCCGAACAAATACTCACCCGCCCCTGCACCAGCTCCTGTCACTACTCCAATTTCTTTGTTTTGGCTGCAGTGAAGACCTCACTTTGCCAGCTTACATCACTACTGCAGCCAATCACTGAGCTCAGCAGCTCCTGCCATCTATATTGGCAGACACTGAGCTCAGTGATTAGCAGGGCCATTTGCAGACTGACCGATTTACTGTAACTTCTGGCAGAAATCAGTAAATTATGACACAAATCTATACCTGTTCACTGCCCAAAAAATAAAGTTTTTTAAGAGGATTTTACCTTTCAATAAATTTGGACCATTGCATGCTACTGTACTTTAGGTTAAGTTTTGCACATGAAACCCCAGTCTAAGTAAATTTACATCCTAGAGTTAAAGAACACCATTATCGCTGTGTGAAACTTACATGTAGGAGTCTAGAGCCTAGACAGACAGAAATGTATTATTTAAAGGGCAACAAAGAGTTTTTTGTTGTTCAAATTAATTAATTTAAAAGATTTGGACTATTACACTGTTAGAATTTCAGACCCTCTCTTGCAGTCGCTCCGCTTTGTAGAGAGGGGGACAACTACACAGAGTCAGTGAAAAGCTAACTGCTTGTGTTGGAATGACAGCAGAAGTGAAGCTTTCTGGGCCAGAAGAGAAGGTCTGAATTCAGAATGAAAGTACATTATAAGTTAAATTAATTCACATTTGGCAACAACTAAATAGTTTTTTTATGTTACTTGTTACAGGACCAGTTTTAGGCAAAATTAAAAGTCGGGCCCCAATTGCTTAGAAAATTGGCAATATGTTCAATACTTATTTCCCCACTGGATGTGTTATTCTTTTTTTTTTAATGCACCCACAGGTTTTATGTTAAAAGAATGGGGTGGAACACCCTGTTAAAACGTGTACATTTACTTTACACAAAATTCAATGTTAGACAAAGAGAACCTGAACTCACAACAAAGTGATAATTTATAAAAAACAAAATTTGTTAACATGATATATCATCTATGTTAATATATTACCTGCCATTTACCGTATGTACAAGACTTTAAGCTCAACTCTAAATATAAATGGAGCTAATTTTCCAACTGCATAAAAATTTAGCCTGTTCCTCGTGCCTGTATGCATTATGAATGCAAATTGATGCACTATGGCAGAATTTTGTCACATAGAAATGAATAGGACACAGTGACTGATCTGTCATAAGAAGTTATTTTTCCAAAACATACTGCAAAACCCTAATGTAGATGTGTCCTGATCTGCTCTCTGCGGGCAACCATTTGACAACACAGCTGAGCTCTAACTCATCTGAACACCCAGAATGCAATGCTCTTACCAAGAATCCAGCAGGAATTTAACGCTAGCATTTTGTTCAAAAATATACCGTAATAGAGCAAAGAGCAACAAAATAAGTAAAGAAAAGCACTACTACGTTACTCAACATTGGAATACTGTATATAAGTGGAGCTTCCCGACATTATTTTTACATTTACAGAGAATTTCTAATACTCGGCAGTTCATTTACCTAGCTGTATGAGTTCCCTTTATCCCCATACTGAGATTTTCTTTACTCTGAGATTTTCTGCTTCTGATGTTGTGTTGCACATCCTCTTCCAGTGAACAGAATATATGACAAATCATCGTTTTTGGCATAAATGGAGGATGGATAATATGCAGCATCCTTCGAAAATGCGTAGATTAAAGGGAATCTGATTTGTACTAACCTAACCATGAGCAGCATGATTCAGACACTAAGTGCTCAATTGCAGCCAAGTATGTTTTATCCTGAAACGCTGTGGAGCAAACATTCTCTAAAAAGTTGGCTGAGGACTTTGACCCGGATTCATCCAAATGTTTTTTGCAGTTTCTCCCAGCTTAGCCAAAAAGAGTGGATGGAACTTGGGCAGGAGAGGGGTATGATGCCACAACTTGTCTAATTCATGATGAGCTACAGCATACCTTACACCAGAAAAATTACTCCAGTCTCCATTAAAGGGAACCTGTCACCCCCCCCAAGTGTTTTTAATTAAAAGAGCCATCTTGTGCAGCACTAATGCTGCATTCTGTCAAGGTGGCTCTTTTAGTTCGGGTCCCTGCAAACGCTGAAATAATCACTTTTATAATGTGCCCCTCATATCTGAATTTGTCAGGGGGGCATGTCTTTTCCCCCTAACACAAACGCCTCCCAGCCGTCACTCGGGGCCTCCGTGCGCCACCTCCATTTCCTTCATGAAGGTCCCCGGCGCCTGCACTGTAAGTTCGAAAGGCAGCGCAAACTGCGCATGCCCGAAAAAAACCTTACAGCTTGAAATCCCATCCACTATGCTGTAACATCTGACGTGTGAGCAACAGACGTCTCTGGATGCATAGCGGGCATATCTGGCAGCTGCGGGTTGGATACTGCACAAATACATGGCGTCCAACCCACAGCATTTACTGATCAAGTGCACGTACCCTAAAAGGGAACCTGTCACCCCCCCAGGGTGTTTTTAAGTAAAAGAGCCACCTTCTGCAGCACTACGGCTGTATTCTGTGAAGGTGGCTCTTATATTTGTGCTCTCTAATAACGCTGAAATATTAAGTTTAATAAATTGCAAGCTATATCTGTATTCTGTCCGGGGGGCATGTTTTTACCCCCGGACTCAACCGCACCCCAGCCGTCAATCATCCCCTCAGTGCGCCGGGTGCCGCTTCCTCTGTTTGTAATCGCATACCCGACACCTGTTCTGTGCTCTCATTTTTCTGGCATGCGCTGCCCTGCAAGTCACATCAGCTGATCTAGTGATCCTGCCCTGCAGTGTATTCTAATTTATTCACACTGCGTGGCTGGGAATCTGGCGCATGCGCAGTTAGTATCTGCGGCTGTCCCCATCTCCCTCCGCCTCTTTCCTCCAGCGTTATAAGACTCGTCTGCAGCTTGTGATCACTCTGATGCTGCAGTGCAGACGTGTCGTATAACTCTGGAGAAAAGAGATGGAGGGAGATAGGGACAGCCACAGATGCTGAGCATCGGACACGGGGCGATGGCCCACACTGCCCTCCCGGTAGTTACGCTACTGCCAGATGCATAACTCTGTGGGGTCAAGACTGCGCAAGCGCGACGCACCTATACAGGCTTTGGTAGAGTGACGTTCCTAGCATTATATTACAGACAGATATATCTATCTATAGATATATCTATATCTATCTATAGATGTATCTATAGATATCTGTATCTTTCTATCTATCTAAAGATCTATCTATAGATAGAAAAAAATCTGTGTTAGGCCGGGGTCACACTTTACGAGAAACTCGCACCTCAAAACCCAGCACTGCCACCAGCACTCGGACAGGAGCGCTCAGCTGCACAGAAATACATGCAGCCGTATGCTCTGGTCCCGAGTGACGGTGGAGGTGCCAAATATTGAGGTGCGAGACTTGTGCAAGTTTCTCGCAAGTGTGACCCCGGCCTTAAACACAATATGTTTAATTGAAAAAAAAAAAAATGGAGAAAAAGAATGCGTGGGCTCCCGCGCAATTTTCGAGTCCAGAGTGGGAAAGCTGGCGACTGGGGGCCAGTGTTTATAGCCTGGAAAGCGGGTAATACCCATGGATCTTCCGAGGCTATGAATATCAGCTGTCTGCATAGCCTTTACTGGCTATTAAAATAGGTGGACCCCAAAAAAATGACGTGGGGTCCCCCTATAATTTATAGCCAGAAAGGCTACTCAGACAGCTGCAGGCTGATATTCACAGCCTAGAGAGGGGCCATGGATATTGGCCCCCCTGGCTACAAATACTACAAACATAATAAACCAACAGTATACTCCGTCTTCCGACGTAGTCCAATTACTAACAAGTGTCCCATGACGATCTCCCCTATAGAACAGTGACATCAGGAGATGTGACAGCTCTATAGGCCTTCATTGACACACTGACAGGAGACAATGGCTCCTGCAGTGTTGATGACACACACAGCCCCACAGACACACACACACAGCCCCGCAGACACACAAACACCCGTACACAGACACGCACATCTTCTCCGCACACACACATAGTCTCCACCCACACACTCTTCCCCCTCCCGATCTACAGCGTTTCTTGCATGCAACTCCGCAGCAAAACCGCAGATCCGGCGGTTTTGCTGCAGATTTGACTTAATCAATGGAAGTCAATGGGTGCAGAAGCGCTGCAGATCTGCAAAAAGAATTGACGTGGTCCTTTTTTGAATCTGCTGCGTTTTCAGTGCGGAATTTTCCGCACTAGTAGCACAGCATTTTTTCCCCCACTGATTTACATTGTACTGTAAATCACTTGCGGATCTGCAGTGTTTCTGTGAGGAAAAAACGCTGTGGATCCGCAGGAAATCTGCAACGCGTGCACATACCCTTACAGTGGCTGTTTTAGGTTTTTTTTTTTCCATATAAGTGTTTTTTATAATTATTCAATTTGCAAAAACTGAATAGGGCCCAGGATTTTGCAAAACAATTCAGCCTGCTGTACACTGTACTCAAGTATTTGTACTAGATCTGTGCAGGCTCCAAATGGATTTTTCCAAAACATATCTACCGTAATTCAACTTCCTGCACTGAAAAACAGTAAACTAATGCAATTCTGCTGATTTACTTAAGACATACTCAGACAATTTCATCTACAATACATCCATATTGCTCACCCATATTAAATAAAGAGGCTTGCTCATGTGAAGCTGTGCTCTGTGTGAGTACGGTGTTTTACTAGATTATTATCTCGCACAGCTCATATTAGAAACATTGAAATGTATGAAAACTGAAATGCACAGGCGATTTTGCTCTCTACAGGAGAAAGCACAAGAATCCTTCTTTTTGCAGCATTTTCACCAAAATGTGATGTCCATGACAGTATGGGGATTTCTGACACCGCATATGCATTTCCATCTGGTTACCATTTTTCCAAAGCTTAAAATACTCACGTTAAAAAAAATGTTTATTCTCTTTAATCCCGTCAATCCTGATGGATTCTAGAAAAATGTCAAGCAATGGATTTCTTGTTTGAACTATTGTAGGCAGCAGCCAGGATCCTATGATGGTAAGGCATGGCCATGTTCCGCACACCTGACCTACATGCATTGATTAAGTTCTCAAGCACAATGTTGAAGGTGAAAAGCCCCAGCTGAAAGCCCACATCTATATAGTCCCTCTTCACATTAGGAAATAACGGCTCAGATAACAATTACTCAGAGGATCTAACTCACTATCCAATGAATAATAAAATGGGATAGAATGATGCCATATTTTACAATATATAAACGATTTTCCTAAATGTAGGCCACTGCATCCCTATGAGAGTTCACATACTTGCACAATACTCAGTGGCCCCAGATAGTTTTAGCATAACGTAGAGCAGTATGCACAGTAATGTGTGTAGAAAGGTTGCATGGACACAGTGACGGTGAGCAATGACTGCTCTACTGTAAAAGGGACTTTTTAAATTAATGACGGTACCTTATGCTAAATATTTAGGCCAAATGACTGTGCAGTGAATTTCTTGCACATTACTTGCAATTTTTTCATGTGGAATCTTCACCAAAATACTACTATTCTACCTTTATACTATTGTACACTACATATAAAAGGGGTGCAGCACAACCCATATAAATACAGCCCAAAACGTGCAGTCAGTGAGCCTGGGTCTGAATTTGATGTAGGCGTTGCTTATTGCTGTCCAATGGATCCCTCAGTTCCCGCATGCGAATCATCTGCTCCAGAGGCGGACATAGAGAAAGGGCGGCCCATGTACAAGAACAGTATATGGACTCTGAAGTCGTTAGGGTTAATAATGCAAGGTGAATCATCTAAGACCTGGCATGGAGCACTGCAGAGGGCAGCGACCATAGGGGAAGTTAATTAATCCCTGCCGAGCCAAGGAAGAACAGAAGTACAATAATGATCCACTGTCTGCATGAGCATAACTATAACAGTGCAACGTCTGCAATCTCACCTGGGCCCTGGAGCCAAAGAGGATCCAAAAGGTCCCTTTAGCCCATATGAAAAGACTTTCTTTTGAGGACCTGTGACAATTGGGGGCGCTGTTGGAGATTTTGCATTGTGGCGCAAAAGCTTCAAGTTGTGCCACTGCCTGTAACAAGAAGCTGCTCGCTGCTTTAGAGGTGGACATGGACTCTTTTACCTTTGAGGCCCCTGTGTGGCTGCAGAGGTTGCACCAATGGTTTGTTCAACCTTAATCTGCAGAGTCTGACACTGTAAAGATTTGAAACACAAGCGGGTGAATTTATCCATGGCTGCACAAAACTTTCTGGTGGCTTTGATTTAGTGTGAGGGGCATTAAACAAGCATTCCAGTTTCAGCAAATGAATGATATTCATTTTACACTAAACAATTACAATATTCTAATCAACTCTTGCTTGATTGGACTTTCTGTATCAAGTCTTCATAGTTTTAAAACCTCTGCTTGCTGCCTTTTTAATAGGATGTTTCATGGTTTCTGTCCACTGGATACAAAGCTGTCCTGGTCATATGATGATCACACAGGTGTAGGGCTCATAACAGGAAAGATAACTGCACATGTACCGATCATTACGTGCACAGGATATTTAATCCCTGAATGAAAACAATGAAGATGTTAACTGCAAGCAGAGATCTTGGCGAATGTCAGGGATTGATGCAAAAAGTGTGGCTGTTAACGTAAGTGCCGACGTTCCATCGCGCTAGCGCAGATACAGCATCTGGTAGCTCTATCTGCGCTAGCAGTGACGGACCCGGAAACGCTGCAGCCCGTGTCTCGGGTCCGTCACTCAATGATGGCACATCCCTAGTGCACGCCCATTGTGGGCGGGCGCTAGCGATGTGTCCGACATTGCATTCAATGGCGGCATTAACGGACTACGTTACACCGCCACGTAGCCACTGAACACAATGTGAACCCAGCCTAACTGGGTAGAAAGGCAAAATGAGCAACTGTAAGTACACAGTGCTACATATTATACAGTAGAAATGTTCAAACAGCTGCACTCCATTTGTTTGCAGAAAAATATTTAATTGAAGAAAAACCATTTTTGACGTCACAAAAAAGGAAAACAATTTCAATTTGCAAGGCATAAGAATCAAAAAGCGTGTGACGTTTCGACCATGTAAGGTCTTTCTCAAACGACGCTAGTAATGATTCAACATGGCCAGAGAATTGCTATGCCATTTGGGAAGTATGCATTTGTGTTCAGTGTCCAAGATGGTGCAATCCAGCGCTCTAGATGGCGGTGTGCCAGGGAGCGTGTTTCGGCGCTTTTGCGGCACACACCGATTTTGTGATGTCAAAATTTTTTTTCTTCAATTAAATATTTTTCTGCAAACAAATTGAGTGCAGCTGTTTGAACATTTCTATAGATTGCAGATTATTCCGATTAATCTTGCACCTCGTCTCTCTAAAAGCTGTGCGCACCTTTTCTTACATATTATACAGTAGCATGTAAAAGTTTAGGTACCGCTGGTCAAAATTACTGTTATTGTGAACAATTAAGCATGTTAAAAATGAAATGATCTCTAAAATATCTATAGTTAAATATCACACATTTCCTTTGAATTTTAGGAGAAAAATATATATATATTCATCTTTTACATTTTAAAAATTACAAAAAGGAAAATAGGCCTATACAAACATTTGGGCACCCTTGGAGACTAGTGTGCTTATATCACTTTGATCAAGGTTTAAAACCTTAATTAGCCTCTTAGGGTTATGGCTTGTTCACCATCATCGTTAGGAAAGGCCAGGTGATGCAAATTTCCCAGATTTATAAAAACCTGGCCTCTTTTAACCTTGTGCCAAAATACAGCAGTCATGGGTTCTTCTAAGCAACTGCATAGCACTCTGAAAATGAAAATGGTGAAGGCCCACAAAGCAGGAGAAGGCTTTATGGAGATAGCAAAGCGTTTTCAAGTTGCCCTTTCCTCAGGTCAAAAGTAGTTAAGAAATGGTGAGAAATGGCAATTAACCAGAACAGTGGAGGTCAAGATAAGGTCTGGAAGGGAAGATCAAGCAAAATTTCAGTGAGACATGCAAAAGAACATCTAAAAAAGCATGATACATTTTGGAAACCAGTTCTCTGGACAAATCAGGTTGATATAGAATTATTTTGCCACAATGATGAAAGGTATGTGTGGATAAAGAGGGAACATAATTTCAGGAAAAGAACAACTTGTCAAACATTAGGCATCGGGGGTCTATCAAACATACTTTGGGGTTGTCTTGTAGCCAATGGCAAGGGGACTATTTCATGGGTAGAGGGAAGAATGGATTCAATGAAATTTCAACAAATTCCTGATGCAAACATAACACCATCTGTAAAAAACCTGAAGATGAAAAGAGAATGGCTTCTACAAATGGTAATGATCCTAAACACACGTCAAAATCCACAACAGACTACCTCAAAAGGCGCAAGCTGAAGGTTTTACAATGTCAATAACAGTCCTTTGATCTGAACATTATTGAAAATCTGTAGCTAGACCTCAAAATGGCAGTGCATTAAAGACGACCCAGGAATCTGACAGAACTGCAAGAATTTTCCAATGAAGAATTGTTGAAAATCCCTCAAACAAGAATTGAAAGACTCTTGGCTGGCTAGAAAAAGCGTTACAAGCTGTGATACTTTCAAAAGAAGGTGCTACTAGGTACTGACCATGCAGGGTGCCCAAACTTTTGTATCGCCCAATTTAATTTTTGCTACTTTTGTTTCATGTAAAAGATGAAAATATATATACTGTATATTTTATTTGTCTAAAACACAAAGGAAATGTGTCATCTTTAACTTTAAGCCCTTACAGATTATTTCATCTTCAACTTGCTTAAAGGGGTTGTCCACTACTAGGACAACCACTTCTTAAACTAAACGTTAGGCCCCAATAAAATAAACAAATCTATACTCACTTCCTGTGCAGACTCCATTCCAGCAGTGTTAGCACTCGCGGTCTCGGGGCAGTGATGCGGTGGAATGGCACGTAATGCCTGGTTCCCAATCAGCGCTGGGATCACTGTAACCTGCCATCAGACAAACTGAATATGATGGGGAAGTCAGGGCTGCAGCTGATCTCGCACCTCCTCTTCATTTCAACAGGAGGCGGAGACAGTGATGCCTGTGCTGATTGGGCGCTGGGTATCACGTATCATTCCACCGCATCATAGCCCCTGGACCACGAGTGCGGACACTGCTAGACTGGAGCCAGCATTGGAGGGGAGTATAGGTTTGTTCATTTTATGGGGCTGAACATTTAGTTTAAGAAGGGGTTGTCCAAGTAGTGGACAACCCCTTTAACTGTTCACAGTAACAGTTATTTTGACCAGGGATGCCCAAACTTTTACATGCCACTGTATGATGACTGCAGTATATATTTAAAGGATGAAAACTTTGATGGGAAAGTTTCTTTATCTTAAACTTTAACTTAATTACTTTTAATGCAGGTTAAAAGTTTCCAGTTAACTTATTTTAAACAACATGGCAAATAAAGTTAGTCTTTCACTTCTGATTTCTCACACAGTGAACTTCTTACTTTCAGGGATCAGGGTTTTAAATAACTTCAAATTGGACCGTATTGGAACTGATCCTCAAACTATGTATAAACACGTCACGCTTAAAGTACTTTATTACAACATAACTCTAGAAATTCAGGTAGAATGTTTAAAATGGGTAAAATACAATAGGGCTATTTTTAAAAACAAAATGAAAATTGAGTTGTAGCACGTCATATGAAACTTTTTGCACTTTTTTCTTTTCAAGACAATTTTTACCTATATTTCTCATGTTATATTCATTCGAAATAATTTCCACACTGCTTAGAAGTGTAAAATAAAAACTTTATGGTGAACTCAGCTCCTTGTATGCTGCACCTTATGAAACATTTTCTCCTCAAAATTCAGGTATTTGTGCTACAGGCCTCTGCTTCTTAACAGGATGTTGTTGTCATTATCAGCCAGCCATGCACTCTGGTATGCATTTGAGCACTGACCTTGTCATGGTCCTTATTTATAAATGCCTGCTCACTCACATTGTACTGACCACTTCTTCCTCTGGTCACAGTTAAAGGAATCCTGACAGGTTCCCCATGCCCTACATACACTACAGAGGCATACATTTCAGAGGAATGGCATGCCCGGGGGTCATCCACAAAGGAAGCCACTCCTAAAGCCCATGCACAAAAAAGCCCACCTACATTTTGCAATGGCCCATGCTGAAAATATGAAGACTTCTGAGACTTTATACTCTAGAGAGATGAGACAAATATTAATTTTTTGTTAGGAATGGATGACTTCAAAACTGTATAGTGTTGTAAAGTTGAGGGGCACAAAGAAAAATGCATGGTGCCTACAGCGAAATATGGTGGTGCCAGTGTCTTCATGTAGGGTTGTATGAGTGTTGCTGGTGACATCGAGCTACATTACATTATTAATTCACAGATGTATTGCTTTATATTGAAAGAGAAGATGCTACCGTCACTCCATGCCCTTGGCAGACGTGCCCTTTTCCAACATGACAATGATCCAAAATACACATCTAAGGCCACTGTTGCATTTCTGAAGAAGAACATGGTGAAAGTGATTCAGTGGCCAAGTATTTCTCCTGATCTGAACCCAATCAAACACCAATACTGGGGACGTCTGAAGAGACAAGTTGACCATTACTCTCAATCCAGCATCCAGGCTCTAAAATAGGTGATTCTCAAAGAATAGAAAAAGATAGATGTTGCAATATGTCATCAACTTGTTCTCTCTGTGCCTACAAAACTAGGCGCTGTGCTTAAAAATCATGGCAATCATGCAAAATACTAGATGTAGTAGTTTTTGATGTGGGGTGTATTCATTTTTGCATCAACTAATTAGAGTGAAACTGAAGATTTTGCAATGAAAGTTATATTATTAACCTTACTTTCATGTTATGAGTTAAAAAAAATGTTCTATGAAACTTAAGGTACCTTCACACGAAACGACATCGCTAGCGATCCGTGACGTTGCAGCATCCTCGCTAGCGATATCGTTTCGTTTGACACGCAGCAGCGATCAGGATCCTGCTGTGATGTCGCTGGTCGCTGAATAAAGTCCAGAACTTTATTTGGTCGTCCGATCGCTGTGTATCGTTGTGTTTGAAAGCAAAAGCAACGATACCAGCGATGTTTTACACTGGTAACCAGGGTAAACATCGGGTTACCAAGCGCAGGGCCGCGCTTAGTAACCCGATGTTTACCCTGGTTACCAGCGTAAAAGTAAAAAAAACAAACAGTACATACTCACCTGCGCGTCCCCCAGCGTCTGCTTCCTGACACTTACTGAGCGCCGGCCCTAAAGTGAAAGTGAAAGCACAGCGGTGACGTCACCGCTGTGCTGTTAGGGCCGGAGCTCAGTCAGTGTCAGGAAGCGGACGCTGGGGGACGCGCAGGTGAGCATGTACTGTTTGTTTTTTTTACTTTTACGCTGGTAACCAGGGTAAACATCGGGTTACTAAGCGCGGCCCTGCGCTTAGCAACCCGATGTTTACCCTGGTTACCCAGGGGCCTCGGCATCGTTGGTCGCTGGAGAGCGGTCTGTGTGACAGCTCTCCAGCGATCAAACAGCGACGCTGCAGCGATCGGCATTGTTGTCGCTATCGCTGCAGCGTCGCTTCTTGTGAAGGTACCTTTAGTCTTGTCAAAATTTTAGATATTGTTCTTGTCTACAGTGATATATTGATTAAATTTTATTTTTTATACTTATTTATGTTGAGTTATGTGTTCTTAATCTCTCCAGCCCTCCTACCTTTCCTCACCGTTTAGAGAAGGGGGGTGAGATGGAGATATACTGCTGTAACTTGCAGTACCTCTGACATCTATTTTGTCACTGAGCTGTTAAATGACCAATTGGAGAAAAATGTTAAACAAAATCAGGTTGGAGTTTGCCTGATAAACAAAAAAAAAACTATTCTAATTAGCGTGCTTAGTGTGTCACCTTTCGCTTTGAGCATGGCTGGAACGCTTTTTAGATGATATAAGCTTGCAATGCTAGCCAAAAGAGGATAGGAAATTGTAATTGATTTTATAGAACTGGATCATGTACCTTGATGTTATACATCCTACTTTTGAAGAAAAAAAAGATACAAGCCAGGTGGTCCTTGGTGCAATTTGTAGTAATATTAACTCTCACCTTGCCTTCAGGTTTCTTAAAATAATTAGTGGAGGTACCTAACCTGAGCTAGATATCAGAACATTTGGAAATTCACCAGTGTGAGACATGATGCTTTAATCAGTTTTAGAACACAGAAAAGGCACCAGGTCTTTGTGTGAGCCTGCATGGTCTGAAGCCTCCATGTAATAATGCCAGAGCAGTCTTTCCTGACCTTTTCCTCTATGACGAACATTGCTGTCCCAAATCCTGCTCTTTCTGTCATGTTTGTTTCCCCGGTATTGCTGCTGTCCAACTGTCCACCCACCCCAGGTTGCACATGCCAAGGTAGAGAAGGGGTTTTAACCCTCTGTCACTTGAGGTAGGGAAGCATGCCTGTTGTTTAGTCAATACTGCACAATTAACTTTCTGTAGTAGTAGCTAATTTTTCTTCCATAATCTTTTCAATCATGGGGTTGTCCTCATCTGACATACTGTACCAATTGTTGGCAGCAATTTACCAATAATTTCCAGTCTATAGCCGCCAATTTGGTGCCGCTTTCCAGGGCCAATGACCAATATTCTTAGATCTTTAATACAACATCCACATTGACAGTGATCTAGACATGTCAGTAAGTCTCCTTTAAGCCACTTTCAGTGAATTAGACTTACGGTAATACCTAGTACAATATTGCTTCTTGAAGTGCCAGTGCACCTTTGATCTCATCTGATCTCATGTTGTGTGGGAGAGACTCCCCTTTAGAGCTACTAGTGTGTGGGGCTCATGGGACCATGTCACCCTCCACTTCTATTCCCCTTCACGGTTAGAGGTTCTCCTTAGACTCTCACTTGTTAAATGTTAATGCTTCTAATCTGTCAGTCTTCACTCCTTAATATTCCCCCATCAAGTGTTTATTCATTGTGTTCCTCTATTTTAAGTATTGTTATATTCTGCATCCCTTCTTGGGTGTGCTTGTCGTGCTTACCTTCCTAGAATCTTTTCAGGTTGTCTCTGTTAAAAGGAAGATCTGGAGAGATGTGACTGGATTGGTGGAGAGCAGTTTGAGCGGGAAGTCTGGACTGTTTATAAAGCTCATCTCATGGTCCAGTCAGCTGTTCATCGTGTGAAGAAAGAGCTGAAGCATCTCACCCCCTAATTTAGTTCTTCTCCATTTTAGGTCATGATTTTTATTAGTGGCTTGTTGCCAAGCTAACACTGGGTGGACTTTGACATTCACTTTAGTACCGTATTTTTCAGACTAAGACGCACCGGACCATAAGACGCACCCCAAATTTGGGGTGAAAATTGCAGAAAAAAATATTTTTTATAAGATGGGGGTCCATCTTATTGTCCGAATTTACAGTATCTTACCTGAGGGCTGGCGGTGGCAGAGCAGGGTCACAGGAGGCATGGTGTCGGCAGAGGTGGGGTGATGCGGTACGGCGTGCACCTGAGCAGGGTCCCTTCCTGCTTAGGTGGGCGACGCCACTGCCTGGTGTCCATGGGGGGGTTGCAGCAGTGGTGTGGCGACGGCAGAGGTGATCTAAATCTGCGAACTCAGCTTCAGGAAAATGGCCGCCGCGATCTCCATCTGAACACGCGCGGCCTCCCGTGGCTATTTTCCTGAAGCCCTGGGAAGCAGAGCACTCCATCTGCGCACATGCGGCCTCAGGAAGATGGCCGCCGCCACCGAGAAACCGGTGATTAACCCGGCTCTGCTGCTCACATTGGATACCGGGCCGCTGTGTCACCTCGCCTGTGGAAGGGACCCTGCTCACGCCATACCGCTCATCATCCCCGCACCTCTGCCGCCGCCACCACACCACTGCCGGTAAGCCTGCATTACGACTATAAGACGCACCCACCATTTCCCCCCCCTTTTTTTGGGGGGAAAAAGTGCGTCTTGTAGTCCGAACAATATATTAATATAAAAGGTTTTCAAATGGTTGGTTTTATATATTCGAGTATGATTTATTATTACTGTAACCCATGATAAAAGTTGTGGCCTTTTTAGTTCCAAGCTAATTACCCGGTCGTAGGGTGCGGTCTATGGTCCCATGTTGGGTCGCTCGCTGAGTCAACCATTCATCAACCAAAGAGGTTTGTGGAAGGGCCTGAACACTGGTTTGAACAGTTTCTGATGCAGCTATACAACATTTGCCCATGAAATTTATTGATTATAAATAACTCATATAGGAGATTTCTCTTACACCTTTTTTCTTATTTTTGAAAATGTACCTCCAGGGGTACACAAGCGTCTGTAATTCAAAACCCAACTAAAGCTCCCCAGCTTGCAGACTGATGATGTGCCACACATTACAGTAAGCTATTGTATTTGCAATCCTCCTTGTTGTTAGTGCATGTGGCTGACAGGGTCGAAACGACTGACCATTGTTCTCAATACGTAATGCATACTCACTATGTGTGAATGGGAGCATTTTAGTTTATGTGCAGGCATTAAAAAGCTGTAGAGACATAGCTCATCAGAACAAGAAAGCGTTATTGGTGATGTAATATTTTACAAATCAATGTCTAGACTAGACCTAAAAGTACTTCAAATACTTACTTTGCCACAAACTACTAGATATATGGATTATAATTCACCAAAGTCAAACATATTTCCAAAATGATGAAAACAAATCCAAAGTAGAATAGAACGCTGCAAAAATGTACACAATAATTGAAGTGTCATTCCCATCTTCACAAATGGAAATTGTAGAATAGTGCTTGTAAGTAATTTTGCATTTTAATCGTCATTAAAATTTTCAGCCACTCTTCGGGTTTTAAAATGTTTCTTTTCTTTAGTTTACAGCTTGTTACCTTGGAGATCGACCACTGCTGATAGACAGCAGAGCATACACAGTGCTTATAAGCTTTTTTTCTATCGGTCTTGCAACCACTATTTTCAAGCTGACCAGAATTGCTGCAGCATGTTGTTACTTTCAAATCCCAGCTAACTTCAAAGTAGTGCTTACAACTAAAGAGCAATGGTGGTCGGTCTCCTAGGCAACAAGCTAAACAAAAGAAAATCACATTTTAATGAGCAGTAAACTCCCAAAGTTCTTGATTTCACCAGCACTGACTATATATGTTTATATCCTTTCAAATCAAATGACTGTATGCTATTTCTAATGAAGGGGACATACAGTACATTTCTATTACAGTTAAACCTCTGGCTTTCACAATTTCATCTTCACAACATCATTACACAATAAAGCACATCATTTTTTTTCTGTTTCTTAATGCTGAATATAGTTGTTAATGACATTGGCAATGTGTTTGGAGCCAATCAGATGTCTCCCTAACGGTATTACATGATGAATAAGTACATGTCTGTATTTCCAAGCATTGAACACACCATTAATCTTCACCAAATCCCCAACTCTATTTGCAGAGATGCAGCCACAAGAAATCTCTACCAGTTTCACTGGTGCCAACTTACACTCATTATTGTACGGCTCTCCTCCTTTTGGTGAACATCCAAATATTTCATATATTGACTAATCTATCCAGAACACCTACTGACTTTTTCCTGCACATCGGATGGTATCTTTTGGTACTTAGTTGTGTCGCTTGACCTTGTTTCCATATCAGCTGTATCATTTATGGCAGCAATTGTTCCATGAAGACCACTTTTGGCCAGACGACTCTGAAAAGTAGATCGGTATTGCTGGGTCTTATTTATGGCTGTCTGCTCTGACCTAAAGGCACTACTGGACAACTTCCAATTTAGAAGGGAAGTAAGCATGATGAGTCTTTCATCGTCTGCAATAAGTTTCCTTGACCATCTACTTTGGCTATGATCCTCAATGTTGCCTTAGCCATCATGCAACATAATTAGGGAGGCGAATGTATAGTTCAAAATTTACTCTGCAACAGGACAATGACTCCAAACACATAGCCAAAGTTGATGAGAATTATACTTAAAACAAGGAGTCCCAAGAGTGGTGATATGGCTCCTACACAGTCCTGATTTCAACATTCACGAATTTGTCTGGGATTAAATGAAGAGATAGAAAGATTTATGCAAGCCTACATCTATAGTACTTTTGTAGTTAGTTTGCCAACATGTTTGGAACACCCACCCTGCTGATCTTTTTCAGAAACTGAGTACAAACGGAGCTACGAAAATTGATGCCTTGATGCATTTTTGAAGGCAAAGTGAGAACACACCAAATATTGATTTGATTAAGATTTCTCTTTTGTTCATTCACTTTATTTTTATCAACTAATAAATTGCAAACTATTAATAATTCTATTTTTGAGAGCATTTGTAGCATTTTCTCCTTTCCACACCTGCCTAAAACTTTTGCACAGTACTGTATATACTGATAGCAGAATAGGAAACCCTATTAAAGTGATTGGCATGCTAAAATAAGCTTTTCAATGAAGGTTAAGGCCTTTGATGGGTTAATATTGTTTTCTATTCTAAATATGGTTTTATTAAATGGAAACTATTTGGTCCCCATTCACATAGTGTTGTCCTATTTGGCACAAATCTGACTCCCATGAACACTATTTAAAATGAATTGGTCACTTTCTGGCCAAATTTTTTGACATGTTGTGAACGGACAAAAGTCATCTTGGATACACCCTAAGTTTATGTACACAAGATGATTAAGTTCAGATGGATTCCATCTAACATCCACCTCAAAAAGTGCTCAGAAAATGCTCAACAGATTGGACATATGCATTTCTATGTACAGTCATGGCCAAAAGTATTCACATCCCTGCAATTCTGTCAGATAATACTCAGTTTCTTCCTGAAAATGATTGCAAACACAAATTCTTTGGTATTATTATCTTCATTTAATTTGTCTTAAATGAAAAAAAACACAAAAAGAATTGTTCTAAAGCCAAATTGGATATAATTCCACACCAAACATAAAAAAGGGGGTGGACAAAAGTATTGGCACTGTTCGAAAAATCATGTGATGCTTCTCTAATTTGTGTAATTAACAGCACCTGTAACTTACCTGTGGCACCTAACAGGTGTCGGCAATAACTAAATCACACTTGCAGCCAGTTGACATGGATTAAAGTTGACTCAACCTCTGTCCTGTGTCCTTGTGTGTACCACATTGAGCATGGAGAAAAGAAAGAAGACCAAAGAACTGTCTGAGGACTTGAGAAACCAAATTGTGAGGAAGCATGAGCAATCTCAAGGCTACAAGTCCATCTCCAAAGACCTGAATGTTCCTGTGTCTACCGTGCGCAGTGTCATCAAGAAGATTAAAGCCCATGGCACTGTGGCTAACCTCCCTAGATGTGGACGGAAAAGAAAAATTGACAAGAGATTTCAATGCAAGATTGTGCGGATGTTGGATAAAGAACCTCGACTAACATCCAAACAAGTTCAAGCTGCCCTGCAGTCCGAGGGTACAACAGTGTCAACCCTTACTATCCGTCGGCGTCTGAATAAAAAGGGACTGTATGTTAGGAAACCCAGGAAGACCCCACTTCTTACCCCGAGACATAAAAAAGCCAGGCAGGAGTTTGCCAAAACTTACCTGAAAAAGCCTAAAACGTTTTGGAAGAATGTTTTCTGGTCAGATGAGACAAAAGTAGAGCTTTTTGGGCAAAGGCATCAACATAGAGTTTATAGGAGAAAAAAAAGAGGCATTCAAAGAAAAGAACACGGTCCCTACAGTCAAATATGGCAGAGGTTCCCTGATGTTTTGGGGTTGCTTTGCTGCCTCTGGCACTGGACTGCTTGACCGTGTGCATGGCAATATGAAGTCTGAAGACTACCAAAAAATTTTGTAGCATAATGTAGGGCCCAGTGTGAGAAAGATGGGTCTCCCTCAGAGGTCGTGGGTCTTCCAGCAGGACAATGACAATGACCCAAAACACACTTCAAAAAGCACTAGAACATGGTTTGAGAGAAAGCACTGGAGACTTCTAAGGTGGCCAGCAATGAGTCCAGACCTGAATCCCATAGAACACCTGTGGAGAGATCTAAAAATGGCAGTTTGGAGAAGGCACCCTTCAAATATCAGGGACCTGGAGCAGTTTGTCAAAGAAGAATGGTCTAAAATTCCAGCAGAGCATTATAAGAAACTCATTGATGGTTACCGGAAGCGGTTGGTCGCAGTTATTTTGGCCAAAGGTTGTGCAACCAAGTATTAGGCTGAGGGTGCCAATACTTTTGTCTGGCCCATTTTTGGAGTTTTGTGTGAAATGATTAATGTTTTGCTTTTTGCTTCATTCTCTTTTGTGTTTTTTCATTTAAGACAAATTAAATGAAGATAATAATACCAAAGAATTTGTGTTTGCAATCATTTTCAAGAAGAAACTGAGTATTATCTGACAGAATTGCAGGGCTGTGAATACTTTTGGCCATGACTGCAAGAATGCTAGACTTTTGAGGGTCTTAACCACTTTAGGAAAATACTCCATACTTTCCATTATTTTCACTTTAGAAACCATTAACAATTAACAGTGTCTTCTTTGCTGAATGGAGTAAAAAATAACTGAAATTTACAGTATAATCAAATACAAAATCTCAGGAACCGATAACATAGTAGTCTTTGAGAAAAACCCATAAAGCTACTCAAAATGGTGAAATGTGATGATTCTATCTGATCATCCAAACAAAACATTGAAGCATAAATACATTAAAAAGTACAACTTAACACAACCAGGGCAGCCCCCCGAGGAAGCCGAGGGTAAAACGCGCGTTGGGGCATGTGTGTTTGCACATGGATAGAAGCATGAGTAAGATGACTTGATGGGAACACTGTTTTTGTGGGACATTGAGAGGCTCTCTTGTTGATTGAGTCCGATGGACTGTGATTATTAATACTTATATGCATTAGATAAGCGAGTAGTTTGCAACCATTATGGTATTCTATGCACTAGCACTTTAATACTTTATTTATTGGTTGTTACTAATCCTGTACCCTCCATCTATATGCCCATGCTGCTTCTGTGGTGCTGCACATTTTAGTGGGTGCACCCTTGCTCCTTATTTAAATCTGCTCTGGTTGTGTTAATTGTAATATTGATTGTCATATTATTAACCTGGCACTGTTCTTATGTGTACTTTTTACTAAGGTAAAATGAAAGGTATTTTTTACTTTTACTTTTCTGTGGATTTATGCTTCAATGTTGTGTTTGGATGACATTTACAGTATAACTGAAGATCCCAAAAACAAAGGAAAAACGTTCAAAAAATGCGGGCTGTCAAAAAACAAAGCCAAAATTGCTCAGCAGATGGTCAAAAAGACACAAAAAAAAAAAAAAGGTTCAGGACAAAAAACTACGATTCGTCCAAAAGTGTCTTCCTTTTGGAAAACATGATGGGTGTGATGGCGCCTAAATAACATTGCCTGAAATATGCTTGGAAAAATGATAAAAAAAGTGAACATATGCAATTCTATCTTAGATGCTTTGATGAGCATATGTTCAGGCTTTTAAGTGTCATTCTAGCACTTCAGGTTTTAAAAGACATCAAGCAGGTAAAAAAGAAATGGGCAGACCATTCTTCAGGCCATACTTAACAATTCAAGTCAATGGGAAGGCTGTAAAGATGAGGAAAAACAAGAGGGCTCCAGCATCCACTTAATTATGTAGAGTTATAACATGACTTTTAATGAGAAAAAAATAATATTATAAGAACATATGTTTGCAATATATACAAATCATTTGGACACACTCACTGTCAGAACTAAGCTTTACAGCTTGAAACGCGTAGACCCGTGTCCTTTTGTTTTCCTCCTCTCCTCCCATATCTACCTCCCATTCTCCCACATTTTTGTTTGGCATGATTTTGTTATTACAATTTTACTTTTTTCTCATTAAAAGTCATGTTTTAACTATACCAAATTAAATGCATGTTGGAACCCACTTGTTTATCCTCTGCTTGTTGCCCAGGTACTGGTCTGGAGTCCACGGATTGCATTCTATTGATGGAGGCCTCAATTGTGCTGCACATGGTGAGCTGAAAAATCACTCTCCTTGTTCCCTTTTTTAATTCATGGCTCAAAAAGATGCCTGAAAGATTCCTGGGAGTCTTTTTGGGCATTTTCAGTGTTTTTGCTTCAGAAATTGCTAGAGTTTTATTTCATTGTTTAGTAAAAAAAGAAAAAATTAATATGAAAAAAAGGTTCAAAAGAAATGGCAACAGACAAAAACAGCAAAGATGGCATGATATGATAAAGAGGACACACAAAAAAGGTGGCTTGGGACAGACAAAAAATTACATGTCTTGAAGCATCTTCTGTTTGGAAAACCTGATGGTACTCCGGTGTATAAAAGGAGGTCATGAGCACATACCATAAAGCTTATCAACTTTCCATACAGACGTCAGACTAGGCCCTGCAAAAAATGCAATCTCTTTACTACACTTCCAAAACAAGTACAGACCCAAGACCAGATCGCAAAATAAATACATATCACTGATCTTGAAATAAATAAAGATCCTGGAGAAAATACAGTTCATCTTCTGGAAATAAATATAAACCTCAGAATAAATATAGACCCCAATCCAAAATACCTACAGACTCAAAATTAAATACTGAATACAGACTTCAGATGTCTGAATAAATACAGACCCAGAACAGACTTTAATTGAGGTTGCCAATGTCCTTTTTTCTGAAAAGCTGAATCAAAAATAATGGGTCAACCGTAAGCCCACATCTTTTTAGAGCACATGCCTAAAAATATCCCCTCAATTCATATTCATATGTATATGTGTTATGCAGGCTGCAGGTCACACTTCATCCATTGCATCCACACATGACAACATCCATCACAGCCAAAATAGTGATCATATTTACCTTCTGGTCATAATGACCATAATTATACATGGAGATAAAAGATGGAGGGCTTGGAAGTTGAAAAACATTATCCCAACTGTGAAGTGCAAAGGCAGCACCATCATGATGTGGATAGTGTTTTGCTATCGGTGAGAAAGATACATTGCGAGAAAGGAAAAATATGTGGTGATACCGAACTCATCAGCCAAGACGTTAAAGCTTTGGCATAAATGAGTCTTCCAAATGGAAAATGTCCCAAAATGTTCTTATAAAGTTATGGTAAAATTGGCTTAGTGGACTTGTACAGGTTTGGGATGAAAGTCTGCAGTTACTCTATATAACTGCAAACGTTTGGTCTTGTTTCCATGTGCTCAGAAGTTTAGGAAGAACAAAGACTGAAATAAATGATCGAAATGAACACAAAAGGGGGAAAGACCAGCACTATTCACATTGAATATCTCTATTGCCATCAGATGTGTCCTGCTTGCAGCTGGCCAACTCCATGGCAGACTGGTGCTCAATCAGAAGGAAGCATGTTCTTAAAGTAGTGATTAAGGCGAAAAAGGTGGCACTCCAACACACAGAAAATTATTTTCCTCTCTTTATTCTATAATCACATGATCAAAACATGGAGCTAGGGGAAGTGTGAATCCTGTGGGACGATGGCCGTGTTAGTTACGCTTCAACGGGTCCAGGTAAGCAAATCTGTTGGAGGGAAGCTTCTTATACAGAGGACCCACCTATTTTTCCACGTCATATTGACATTTAAAATGATCAAAGAAGTGAACAGCAATCATTTTATACAGAATTATTATTATTAATATAACACCATTGATTCCATGGTGCTGCACATGAGAAGGGGTTACATCAAAATACAGAAATCACAGCAAACAAACTAACAATAACAGACTGATACAGAGGGAAGAGGACAGAATAACAACATTTTTCATAAAAATACTGCCATGTCAATTTTAGCATTAAAATCAAGGGGACCTTGAGCTTTTGACTGCTTAAGTCACCTGGCCTTTCTGCGCAAAAGCAATTTGTTTACATTGCCTCCTCAATCTGGTAAGTGGATCCTCTCGAGTCCAGCAAAACTGAGGATTTTTGGGTCTGAATTGTGAACCTTATTTATGTGTTCAATGAGTCTAATGGAACCTTTACCTGAAATTATAGATCTATAATGTTCCCTGAATCTCACAAAAAGTGGTCTTATTGTTTTGCCGACATAAAATTTCCCACAAGGGCAGAAAATCATATGAACAAATTGATTTTGCAAGAAATAAATTCAGTCACTGTATGTGCAATCGCGCCCAACCTATTAGGATTTGTGACTAAATGTAGTTTGAAAAAGAAAACCTCCACACCTGAAGTTACCTGCCAATTTAGTTTTATTAAGGCCTATTTCACACATTAGTTTTTTTTAGAATCAGTCAGAATCCATCAAAGTGTTGAAAAAACGGATCCTGTGCAGATTGTAAAAAACTGATGCACTGGATCCCATTTTTCTGACGGATCAGTCGAAGCAGCTGCTGACGGAATTTAAAGGAACAAAATTCTGGAGAGAGAGGAGAGAGGGGAGAGAGATTTTTTTCCCCTGAATGGAAAAATGGGTTAAATTACAGGAATTTGAAATTCTTCCAGGCATGCTGTTTCAAAAAATGGAATCCGTCGCTGGATTCCGTCTTTTGATGGACAGCAACGGATCCTGCGTCCATAGGCTTCCATTATAGCTAATGACGGACAGCGCAGGATCCGTCGCTGTCCGATTTTGCGAAGTACACAAAATTTGTTACTTTGTCCGTTGTCTCCGGGCGACGGACACAGAATTTACGACGGATCCGTCGTACGACGGGTCCGTCAAATGACGGATGAAACAGAAGGCCATCCATCACAATCCGTCACTAATACAAGTCTATGAGAAAAAAACGGATCAAGCTGCAACATTTGCTGGATCCGGTTTTTTTCACAAAACGACGGATTTTGACGGAAACAAAAAGACTGAAGTGTGAAAGAGGCCTAAACCAGTTCTTTGACGTCCAATTATTTTGGGTGTGGGATCTTTAACAGAGCCGCTGTCTAGATATATAGACTGGCTCTTATGTCCCCATCCTTAGAGACATGCCATCCCACATGAAGGACACTGGGGAGGAGTTTCTAAGAGCAGTACGAGAAATTGAGTGGCAAGAAGATTTTTCATTAGCCTCCACAGATGTGAAGAACTTATATACCAGAATATCGTAGCTCCAAGGAATTGATGCCATACGTGGTATTCTGCTATATACAGACAAAAGTTAAGCATATATCAATTTCATTTTGACTAAAAATGCTTACCTTCAATGTACAGGTACCGCAATGGGAACTCGTGAAGTATGAAGAATGTTGTTATTCTGTATTGAATTTTTACTGTTTGTTTCTTTTATCATTTTAAATGTCAATATGACGTGAAAAATCAGTGTGTCCTCTGTATAAGAGGCTCCTCTTCCACAGATTTCCCTACCTAGACCCGTTGAAGCGTTACTAAGATGTGAAACAGCCATTGTCCCACAGGTTTCCAGCTTTCCTCTATGTTTTAACTGTGGGATTACAGAATAAAGAGGAAAAAGAATTTGCTGTGTGTCGAGTGCCACCTTCTTCGCCTTAATGAAATTATTGTCTCCAGTATAATTCTGAGATTTCACAGTCTTAAACGAAGTCATCTACAGGGTATGTTCACACTGCATCATTTTCCGGCGATCAAACTTTTTTTTAGATAAAAACATATAAACTTGATTTCAAAAGAGGTGCAAATAAAATAAAGAGTAAGACAAATGAAAAACTAAATAAAAAAATTTGAAAATGTGTAAAAGTTTTAATGAATGGTAATTTATGACTGCAACTACATATATAGAATAAGACCAGATTTACACTGCTCCAAGTAAGTGGCTTCTCGAGCTGAAAATATATACTCATGTGACGAAGTAATTACCGTACTTCTGCAAGGCCTTCAGGAGCTCTTGCACACATGGGATCATTGTAACTTTCAGCTTTTGTGCAGTTTTTTTTGCAGCGATTTGTGTAGGATAAGCCACATGGCACAAATGTGTGCAGGAGTGTAAAGATGAAAGCTAGTGTCACCCACTGCAGTCCTCTTTTATGGAGTCTCCCGAGGTGAGAGTCGAACTCGATTCATAGATGGCGAACCCCTTATTGCCTCCACATATAAAAAGAAACTTTCAGGGATAAGTAATCTTTTAGAAAGTACAGCGAATATCATGTAAAAATAAAAAAGGAAAGACATTAAAACACTGCTGATGTAAATAGAGCCTAAACTAATCTGGTTTAATGGCATGAACCTCATAAAGTAGCAGCAGATGCTATCTCATGGTGGAAACTATACCAGCCATATTAGAAGCAATAAATTGTTTTCGCACATGCGATAGCATCTGCATTATAGATATCAAATCAACCTTCATCAAGGTCGTAAATACCAAGCAGATGTTCATTTTCTTATCTGACTGACTATTATGGCATCATCAAGTTGGACTGTGGACCTCTTGGTTTCAAGTGGCGGCAATACAGCCATATTTTAACATCCGTATTTGGGTATGTAGACTCAATGTCTTTTTCAGGCTGATTATTACTGGAACCCGCCTGAAAAATGAGCTGAAAAAAATAGCAAAAAAGCGAACATATGCATAGCAATGGAAAAACTATTTGCTTAGGTTCAGTTTCTTTGAACCAATTCAAGCTTTGAAAGTTGTGAAGAGGCTAAAAAGTGACCTGATCATTCTACTGTTTGGAAGTCGATTACTAGCTTATATATACAGTTAAAAAAAGAAAAAAAAAAGAAACCAGCAACAACGCAGCTAAGAATACAAACGAAAAGACACCAAATAAGATGCTTCAGGAAAAATGCCGCTGGCAGTGTTCATGAAGTGTCTTGCTTCAAAAACTCAACATGATTGTTGATATCTATAAAGCACACACATCTTTAGAGTGAAGTCATCTCCCGATGTCGACAGGTTACTTCTCTCAGCATCTGAATGTGGTCTGTAGGGCTTTAAAAAAAAAAGCTTTTTTTTCGAATGTTGGAGTGGCGCTTTAAATTTAAGTCCTCTACCCCCTTCACGTATTCACTCCTCCAGTGTCTTCACCATTTTGTGGTACCACCCCGGCCTACGGCACCATCTTGTGACAGTAGCTTCTGACTGACCGTAAGTCACAAGCTCTCAATGCAGGTCTGAGAGCCGGGTATGGGTCCATTCACTTCAATGGACTGAATGGACCCGTAGAAGCGCCAGCCAGATGCGAAACAGTCGTAGTCCATGTATGTCTTTTGTCTCCCCTCGATGAAACCTCCCTTGTACCTGGACAAACACATTTTCATGGATATGTCCATTTGAATGAATTAAAGAACTTTTAGCCAATGGATCAGGTGAGTGCTGCTTTTTCATTTCTCTTTTCTGGACTTTTCCATATTTCTGCCAACAGAGTCATGTGAGGGCTTGTTTTTTCCAGGATGAGTTGAAGTTTTTATTGGTACTATTTTTGGGCACATGACATTTTTTGATTGCTTTCTATTCCAATTTTCGAGAGACAGAATGAACAAAAAACAGCAATTCAGGAATTGCAAAGCATTAGAATTGCCAGCCTGCTGTCACACAAACTTATTGGATCATACACCGAGTATGATCTAACAAGTTTGCTAGAGCCTGGTGACGAGGATGTTATCATGACGAAAGCGGGTCACCATGGAAATGATCGGGCAGCAATTAGAGGGCAGAAGGGGCTCCCTCCCTCTGCCTGCCTTCTAAATAATGGTGTCAATATTGATCACAGCATTTAGGGGGTTATAGAGTTGGGAAATTGAGATATAGTTTTGTGAGAAAACATTCAGTATAACCCGGGTTTTATTCATTTAAACTTTCTGGGATTTTTTGGTCCAGTGGGTGGTCCCATCAGTGACTGACAGTTTTCTTTGCATAAGTGTGCATACTGAGATAGCTGTCCGTCACTGATAGGACCGCCACTGGACCGAAAATCCCAGAAAGAGCAGAGAATTAATAGATGAATTCACAGGTTATAATAAATCTTTTCTCACAAAACTATATATAAATCTTCTCTGCTTCTTCCGCTCTGTAACATGGTGTTTACAGATTGGACTGCATTTTTATGGAGACAGGTTTCCTTTAAATATATTCTGAAATGAAGGAACACTTATCTTTGAACCTAAAAAAGGATGTTGCAGCAAGGTGAATATTTATTTTAGTTTCCCCTTCAGAGCATATACCGTAGTTTTCATATTTCTCTCTCATATATTAGAACATTGGATGATTAAACTAAAGGACAAAGAATAGAAAACTCACACTAACACTACATGTAAATACACTGTTAGGGTGTGTTCACACAATCAGTTGTCCCAGACTAGTTATCCCTCTTCTGAACTTCTGGTCATGCGCAGTGCACCTTTGAAGCTGGGAAGTGTACACCCAGCATCAGTGATGCAGTGACGCTACCAAAATCAGCGGCGCGCATGTACAAGATGTACATGAGCTGGCGATAAGGCCGGCTCATGCAAATTATGTTATCACACCCACAGGGGCGTGAAAACATGGAAAGATGTAGTTACTTACCGGTAACGGGATTTCTCCGAGACCATGACAGCACCACAGAGAGAGGGGATCCACCCTTCAGGGACAGGGAACCTACAGATAAAAAGGGCGATACCTCTCCCTAGCATCAGTTGGTTTACAGAGCATAGGAGGAGCTCGAGATTAATGGCAACAAAAAATAGATCCTTTATCATATTGCTTAACAGAAAAAGACACCGTGTCTATACAAAAACACACTACAAACGGTGAAAACGTGCTCATCACACATGTTATGGGAGGGAATAAATGGGTGCTTTCATAGGCTCTGAGAAATCCCGTTATGGGTAAGTAACTATGTCTTTCTCTATCCCCCATGACAGCACCACAGAGAGAATTTTAGAGATTTGTAACTTAATGAGGGACCACAGCCTGAAGAACCCTTCTCCCGAAGGTTAAGTCAGAAGAAGAGGCTAGGTCCAGCTGATAGAGAAATCTGCGTTTGTGCCAGCGAAACATGCGTCGGGGCTGACATCCGTCCTTGGGATGACCACCTCTCTATCTCACAGGCCTGGGTAAGCTTGTCCCCTTGCACTTTTTAGGTATTATCCTGTGTGATGTGTGTTTATTTAATTAATATGGGGGTATCCTTTTTCCATGGTCTTGTTTTTGCATCATGACTAATATAATAATGCCTGATACCTTGCACTGCTGAGGTGGTTACCTCTCTTTTTGTCTGTACCTCATTGGGAGTATGGGTTACTTTATTTATTGTGGTTTATTTATTCTTTTTGATATTTAATAAAGATTTATGCTGTTTTTTAGTAAAATTATCGCCTGGTACTCCTTTTTCTCCTATTTGCTATATTCTGATTATATAGTTCTCCTAGGGCTGCTACCTGTACTTTTAAGGTGCTGATTGCCAGGCCCTGTTCCAGTCCCTTCAGCAGAAACTCTAAGATTGCGGTGATTGGAACCCCATCCTGGACTCTAACCCCTGAGTTGGACAGGAATTTTCTCCAGGTCTTACCATAGGCTCTCGTGGTGACAATTTTCCCACTCTTTAATAATGTAGAAACCACATTTGGTGAAAAACCTCTATCCCTCAACAGAGCCCCCTCAAATTCCACGCTGTTAAATGAAGAATTGCTGCCTGAGGGTGGAACACCGTTCCCTGAGAAAGAAGGTCTGGAAGTTCCGGCAGAACCCAATGATCGGTGATAGACAACATCCTCAGGCAGGAGAACCCTTCTTTTTGGCCAGAAGGGGGCTATTAATATTAGTCTCGATTTGTCCTCATTGACCTTTCAAAGAACCGCTGGGATGAGAACAATTGGGGGAAAAGCATATGCTGGGCTCTGAGTCCATGGAACCATGAAAGCATCTATAGCCTGAGGATTTCCCCTGGAATCTAGGGAGCAAAAAGCTTCCACCATCCTGTCGACATTGGCAAACAGATCTATGACCGGGGCCCCCACATTCCACAATCTGTTCGAAAATGGACTGCTTCAGAACCCATTCACCCTGTCTCAATTGGGTGCAGCTCAGAAAGTCTGCCTTCTGGTTTTCTACCCCCCCCCCCCCCCGAATGTGCAATGCAGATAGGGATAGAAGATTGTTTTCTGCTAAACTGAAATTCTGGGATGTTGTGTCCATTAGGGCCCGGGACCTGGCTCCCCCCTGATGGTTTAGATGGGCTATTACCTGATTGTCCGAAAACACCCGAACATTATGTCCCTGTAGAATATCCAAGAAATCTGACAGTGTGTGACCCACTGCCCATAGCTCTTTCCGGATGGATGATGCTTTGAGCTCTTATCCTCTCCACACCTCCTGAGTAATCCTGTCACCCAGGTGATCCCCCCCATCCCTTGGGGCTTGCGTCAGTGGTAACCACCCGAGACATCTTTGTTACCTAGGGAACTCCTTTGGACAGATTGCTGACATCTCTCCACCAATCTAGGAAATGAATAGTGGTTAAAGACAGAGTCATGTGGCCCTCTAAGTGACCCTTTAATGTGGCCTGGTTCTTCAGTATGTCCCACTGGAGAACCCTGGTGTGTAGCTGTGCCCATTGAACTGCTGGTAAACAAGCGGAAAGGGAACCCAGTAGGGACATGGCCTTAATCAAGGTCATGGAAGGGCTCTGTGAAGCTTTCAACACCAGGTCTATGATCTTCCTTTTTTTCTGCACTGGGAGACGGCATTCCTGCTTCAGAGTCCAATATTAACCCCAGGAATTCCTGTACCATACTTGGCTCTAGCCTTGACTTTTTCAGGTTTAGAAGCCAGCCCAGATCTACTAGGGTATACATTACTCTGTTCAGCTGCTGTCTGCAATGTTGAGACAAGTTGCCGGTTATTAAAACATCATCCAGATAGGGGACTATCAAAATGTCCCTCAGATAAGTAATCATTTGTGCCAGTAATTTGGTAAATACTCGAGGGGCTATTGATAATCCGAAAGGGAGGGCTTTTTGCGGAAATTCCCTTATTTCCCTTTTTATGGAAATTGCTAGCCTTAGGAACCTCTGCGACTTTTTGCGAATGTAGACATGATAGTAAGCATCGCTGAGATACAGAACACTTCTAAAACAATTTGGAAACAGTATCTTGATGGTTGATTTTATTGCTTCTATCTTGAGTCTCTCATTTCTCACATAGCCGTTTAGTTTCTGCAAGTTTATGATTGTCCGATAAGACCCATCTGGTTTGGTCACCAGAAACAATGGGGAGTAGAATCCCTTCCTCCTTTCTTGAGGAGGTACTTCCTGGAGAGCGGCTTTGCTTACAAGATCTATAACATTACATTCCAGGGCTGTTTGTTGTTGTGGAGAACATTATAGGGGAGTTATGACAAAGTTTTGGGGAGGGAGTGGAAGTCTATCCGAAGGACTTTCCCGACCAGATTCAGTATCCAGGGGCTGTTTGAGATATTCTCCCAGGCCGGAAGGAAACGGGATAATCTTCCCCCTCACTCAGGAAAAAAGTCACTTTGAGGATCTTTTATCTCAAGAGGAATTTCCGAAGAGGGACCCCCTGTCTTTCCTTTTCTCTTCATCCCATCTATTCTGCTCCCTCGGGGCCTTCTTCGGAAGAATTTTCTGTTTCGAAAGGACTGTTTAAGTGAGGTGGGGGCCAGATTAGGGAATCCTTTTTTTTTATCCCCAGCCTTTTGAAGGATATTACCAGTGGCTCCCCAAACAAAAATTATCCCTCATGTGGGATTGAATATAACTTTAGTTTAATCTGAGCATCTCCTGGCCATCATTTGAGCCAGAGCGCTCTACGGGCTGCATTTGAGAGAGCCACAGACTTGGACGTTAACCTAACTGAATCAGCTGATGAATCTGCCAAGAAAGCGGCTGCACCCCGTATCAAGGGAATGGATTCCAGGACCTTGTTCCTGGGTACCCCATCTCGCAGCTGCTTCTCTAACTGATCCACCCATATCTTAAGGGATCTGGAGGTACAGGTAGCTGCTATAGTGGTCCTAAGATGACCCCTCGCTGATTCACATGCCCCTTTAAGGAAAGTGTCAGCTTTCTTATCCAAAGGGTCCTTCAATGTTCCCATGTCCTCAAAGGGGAGGGCAAATTTTTTAGAGGCCTTGGCCACTGCGACATCTAATTTCGAGGCCTTATCCCATGATGTTAATGTTTCATCCTCAACGGGTTTTCTTTTAAGGGAGGGTACCGATGAGTTTTTCCTGTCAGGTTTTTCCCATTCTTTTTTAAAGGGAATCTGTCACCTAATTTTGGCCCTATAAGCTTCGGCCACTACCATCAGGCGCTTATCTACAGCATTTTGTAATGCAACCTGAAAGATAAGAAAAACAAGTTAGATTATACTCACCTGGGGGGGAGGTCCGGTGTGGTCCGGTCCAATGGGCATCGCAGGTCCAGGTCCGGCGCCTCCCATCTTCATACGATGTCGTCCTCTTCCTTGCTGCTGTCGCGGCTCCTGCAGAGGTGTACTTTATCTGCCCTGTTGAGGGCAGCGTAAAGTACTGCAGTGCTCAGGCGCTGGGAAAGGTCAGAGTGGCCCGGCATCTGCTCACTGCAGTACTTTACGCTGCCCTCAACAGGGCAAGTCAGTATGCCTGCGCAAGACCCGCAACAGAAGGATGACGACATTGTATGAAGATGGGAGGCGACGGACCCAGAACACGACGCCCATTGGACCGGACCGCACCGGACCGCCCCCCAGGTGAGTATAGAGCTAGAGGCCTCAGACTTGGAGTATATGGTGGATTCCTTTTCCCTAGCCTTATCCCCTGTTTGAGGGACTTAAAGGCACTCTCGACCTCCATTTTGATTACAGATCTCTGCTCGGAGGTGAAGTCTGGGGTTTCCTCACATAGCAGTTGTCCTATGCAAGAATGACAAAGCTTCTTATCCCAGGCAAGGGGTAATGCTTTATCACACATGGGGCAACATCTGTGCTTCGTTTTTTCCAATCTCTTCCTTCCCTAATAAAAAGGAAGAGAAGGGAACCCCAATTACAACGGTGAACTTTCACGAAGATCACTCACCCATCAGACGCAGCCACAGGTACCGTTTCTGGATGAGGGATAGGATCCAGTAAAGGGTTTTTTGGAGATGGCAACTTATCCATCGTGCCAGAATTTCTGCTGTGCTGTGTCGAGTGGCTGCTGGTCCGTCCACTCCGCTTGTCTGCAGAAGGATGTCTTTTAGCCTGCTGATGGTGGTGCTGCTGGTGCTGTGGTTCGCTGTCCTCCATGATTCACAGGGACTGCATGCAGCAGGGAGCATCTGCACCTCCTTTTGAATTTACTACCCAGCAGCTCCCCCTCACTTCTGGTCCATCCTCCTCCAGCAGCCGCGTCACCAGCTCGCGTCACAGCTGAGAATGCGCCGGCTGGGAAGCCCCGCACCACTTCTGGAGCGGCGGCCATCTTTCTTTGTCTTCAGGTCAGCATGGTCAATATGCACCCCCGGAACCCGAAAGCCCCTGCATCCTCTCCGAAGTGCTTCCCCCCACTCACCCTGCAAGATCCTTCGGTCCCAGCGGTGGCAACTTCAGGCACCGCAGCAGCGATGGCAGGGGCCTCCCCGCTGCCAGAACCCGGGCTGGCCAGCCCTGGATTTTCAGCTGCATCTTCTCAGGTACCGCCGAACTGAAGTTTCCCCGTCAGGTACAGGAAACCAACTGATGCAAGGGAGAGGAACCACCTTTTTATCTCTGGGTTCCCTGTACCTGAAGGGCGGGTCCCCTCTCTCCGTGGTGCTGTAATGGGGGATAGAGAAAGAGGGCTGACTAGTCTGGAGCAACTAACAGCCCATTGACTAATCAAAGCCCTCATTAGCACAGGAAACAGGGACATTATAAATGCTGATTTTAATCATTTATTTAACTGAATAGCATTATATAAGAATGGTTGGGGAGGGAATTTAATCATACATAGGTGAATGCTGCTGGGTTGGAGGGCATGGGGGACCTGACAGGTTCCCTTTAATTTCTTCAAGTTTCCAAAAGCTCCAAGCTGTTAAAAGGAGTGACCTGACAATTCATCATGCTCCTTCTGTTCTGAAGAACCTTTATGCTTTACAATACAAGTCAATGGGAAGGCTTTTTATCAGCATTCTATTAGCGGTTTCTGTATTTTTGAATGAAGTGAAAAAAAGTCCGGCAAACACCAGTACAAAAAGACACCCCCAAAAAACGATGTAAAAGTGCTAAAAAGACCAAAGGAGTGATTTCTGGAGCATCTTCAAAAAATGAACAACTTTGGCAGCCTGAAAAAGACACAGTAGGCAAATAAATTAGGCTGCATTTGCTTCATGCTGCGGCTGTTACCTGCAGCAGTCTTTCCATTGTTTTTCACTGCACAATCACTGAGTCCTGAAGAAAAGAGATATTATGCCTCAAAGAATGCACAGCTGATCGTAATGGTTAAAGGGCGTTTTTTCATTTTTCGCTTTTTTGTTTTTTCTTCCTCTTATTCCAAGAGCCATAACCTTATTTTTCCATCGACAGTGCTTTTGTTTTGCAGGATGAGCTGTACTTTTGAATGACACCATCCATTTTATCATGTGCTGTACTGGAAGCAGGAAAAAAATTCCAAGTGTGGAGAAATAGTAAAAATAGGTCAATTCAGCAGCTGTATTTTTTTTTTTTTATTTAATTCTTTAACAGCATTTGTTTCATGTAAAAATAACCTGGCAGTTTGATTCTCAAGGTCAGTACAATTAAAGATGCCTTTTTATTTAAATTGTGAAAAAAATGTAAGAAATCTGTAAAGAAAAAAAATTTGCTTGTGTCGCTGTAATGTTTTCAATTTTTGAGATATGGAGTTGTGCACTGGTTTTTTTTTTATGCAATGAGATGTTGTTTTTATATATATCATTTTGGAGGTAGATACCGTGTTTTGATTGCCTGTTATTAAATTTTTTTGTGTTCAGGCGGTAACCGAAAAATTGCAATTTTGGAGTTGCTTTTTTTTGCTTGTAACACCGTAATTAATTTATTATATATTTTGATAGATTGGACATTTACAAATGAAGCAATACCAAATATGTGTATTTTTTTTTAATTCTTAATTTTTAATGGGGCAAAAGACTGCGGATTTGAGCTTTTATATTTTTTCCATATCTTTTAAAACATTTACGGTATATATATTTTTTTCTACTTTTCCAGAATTTGCTAGTTCTGAACCTGCGATCGTCTGATCACTTGTGCTATATATATCCGTATATAGTAAAATATCTCCTTTGAATGCCATTTATCGGCTGGCTTTCACAGGAGTATCGTGATGAAAGGCATAGGGGTTTCAGCAGACCCCTGGCTGTCATGGCAACCCATTGGCTTAAGCAATCGCATCACGTATGCGTCGATGTGCAATTATAACAGCACGCCCCCTTGCTGTAAATGCTGCTGACAAATTGACAGCGGCATTCAACAGGTTAACAAACATGGCGTAGCTCCGCTCCACCCAATGGCTATTAGAAGCAGATAATGGTTGAATAATTCAGCCATCTGCCATGAAAGATGTGGGCTGCACATCAAAACAGAGAGACTGTATAGGTACAGAGGGAGAAGTACAGAGGGAGCACCAGTATCACGTGGAGGTACATATGGCGCACTAGTATCATATGGAGGTACTGAGGGAGCACTAGTATCATGTGACGATACACAGGGAACACTAGTATTACTCAGAGGTACAGTGGGAGCACTAGTATCACAGTGAGGTACAGGGGGCGCAATAGTATAATGTGGGGTACCGATGGAGCAACAGTATTATGTGGAGGTACAGATGGATCACATGTATCGTGCGAAGGTACAGAGGGAGTGCTAGTATGAAGGGGACGTACACATGGAGCATCAGTATCATATGGAGGTACAAATGGAACAATAGTATCATGTGGATGTACAGAGGTAGCCAGGGGTGGATTAAGGGTAGCCAGGGCCCCGGGCTGTTCAGACACTGTGGGCCCCCCCCGGTCATGTGACGGGGGTCATGTGACGGGGGTCATGTGATACCCGAACCAGATTATTCCAGAAAAATGGCCGGGCCCCACTCTGCTGTAACCTATTAAATATTTGCTAAAATCTGCAATACAATTTAGGTATATTTTGACCAATAATATCACAAGGAACAAATACCACCCAGCGCCATGACCAGACCACAAATTACAACCACAGTGATCGAATAATATCATATACAAGGAACAAATACCACTGCACCATGTCAATAATAAATAATAATAATAATCTTTATTTATATAGCGCCAACATATTCCGCAGCACTTTACAATTAAGATGGGACATATACAGACAAATTCAATACAAGTTAAGACAATTTAAACAGTGACATTAGGAGTGAGGTCCCTGCTCGCAAGCTTACAATCTACAAGGAAATGGGGGGACACAATAGGTGAAAAGTGCTTGTTATTTCAGGTCTGTCAATTATAATAAATAGGGATTTTTGTATAAAGCTGCATGATCCAGTCATCAGCCCGTGTGTTTAAGTGCAATAGTCAAGTATCAAGTGCAGTTATCATGTGCATGGAGGGTGTGGAGACAGATGAATAGTAGGGTGCAGATTTAGAATAATATTTGCAAGGAGGGAACAGGACAAAGTTAGTTTACTGAGTAATTGATGTGGTAGGCTAGTTTGAAGAGATGGGTTTTTAGAGCGCGCTTGAATAGGTCGGGGCTAGGTATCAGTCTGATTGTCTGGGGAAGTGCATTCCAGAGAGCTGACCACATATTACCACCACTTGGTGAGCAAATAGCACATTCAAGGGACAAATACCACAACACCATTTCCAGACCACATATTACCACCACATAGTGACTGAATACTACAATACTGATCAGTAATTAAAAAAAAACAAAACACAATACTATCACCATAAGTGCCAGTATTCACAGGAGATCTGTACTTAGTATGCAGTGTCTGTGTAGAGGTAATACAGAGATCACTGGTGATATTATACACAGGAGCTCTGTATATAATGTATAGGTAACACAGTGATCACTGGTGACATTGTACACAGGACCTCTGTATATAGAATATAGTGTCAGTGTATAGGTAACACTGACTCACCAGTGACGTCTCTAGGTGAAGTCCTTCATCTTTCATCCAGCACAGACCGCCATCATTTCTTCCAGCCAGGACTCGATTCTGCAGGAAATAACACAGTTATCTCGAGCTCCGCTTGCAGAACACATTACTTAATTTTTCACAACTTCTACATTACACCACATGGAGAAAAAAAGGCGATATAGTGTCACTCTGCACAGTAACAGGACCGCCCCCCCCCCCATTTAAAACAGTATACTCAAAAAATAAAATAAATATATCACTGCAGTAATAATATCCCTTAATTAGCCCCTATGGTAATAATATTCCCCACCCTGGCACCGTGTGTCTCATTCCTGGCTCCAGCCATATGTTCTCCCATCCTGCACTCATGAGTGTCCATTCTACACCATATGATCTCCCCATCCTGCCCCATGATCCAATCCTGCCCCATGTCTTTCATTCTGCCCCGTGTCTCCAATCATGCCCCGTGTCTACATTCTGCCCATGCCTCCAGTCTTGCCCCCCGTGTGTCCAGCAATCTGCCCCAGTGTGTCCAGCATATTATCCCCAGTGTGTCCAGCATATTACCCCCAGTGTGTCCAGCAATCTGCCCCAGTATGTCCAGCATATTGCCCCAGTGTCCAGCAATCTGCCCCAGTGTGTCCAGCATTGCCCCCAGACAGTGTCTCCAGCAACCTGCCCCAGTGTCTGACTCCAGCATATTGCCCCCAGTGTGTCCAGCAATCTGCCCCAGTGTGTCCAGCAATCTGCCCCAGTGTGTCCAGCATATTACCACCAGTGTGTCCAGCATATTACCACCAGTGTATCCAGCAATCTGCCCCAGTATGTCCAGCATTGCCCCAGTGTCCAGCAATCTGCCCCAGTGTGTCCAGCATTGCCCCCAGACAATGTCTCCAGCAATCTGCCCCAGTGTCTGACTCCAGCATATTGCCCCCAGTGTGTCCAGCAATCTGCCCCAGTGTGTCCAGCAATCTGCCCCAGTGTGTCCAGCATATTACCACCAGTGTGTCCAGCAATCTGCCCCAGTATGTCCAATTGTCCAGCATGGCCCACAGTGTGTCCAGCATTGCCCCAATGTCTCCAGCATTGCCCCAGTGTCTCCAGCATTGCCCCCAGACAGTGTGTTCAACAATCTGCCCCAGTATGTCCAGCATATTGCCCCAGAGTATCCAGCATTGCCCCCAGTGTGTCCAGCAATCTGCCCCAGTGTCTCCAGCATATTACCCCCAGTGTGTCCAGCAATCTGCCCCAGTATGTCCAGCATTGCCGTCAGTGTGTCCAGCAATCTGCCCCAGTGTCTCCAGCATTGCTCCAGTGTCTCCAGCATTGCCCCAGTGTCTCCAGCATTGCCCCAGTGTCTCCAGCAATCATCTGCCCCAGTGTCTCCAGCAATCATCTGCCCCAGTGTCTCCAGCAATCATCTGCCCCAGTGTCTCCAGCAATCATCTGCCCCAGTGTCTCCAGCAATCTGCCCCAGTGTCCTCCAGCATTGCCCCAGTGTCCAGCAATCTGCCCCAGTGTCTCCAGCATTGCCCCAGTGTGTCCTCCAGCTTTGCCCCAGTGTGTCCAGCAATCTGCCCCAGTGTCTCCAGCATTGCCCCAGTGTCTCCAGCATTGCCCCAGTGTCTCCAGCAATCTGCCCCAGTGTCTCCAGCAATCTGCCCCAGTGTCTCCAGCAATCTGCCCCAGTGTCTCCAGCATTGCCCCAGTGTCTCCAGCAATCTGCCCCGGTGTGTCCTCCAGCATTGCCCCAGTGTCTCCAGCATTGCCCCAGTGTCTCCAGCAATCTGCCCCAGTGTGTCCAGCAATCTGCCCCAGTGTCTCCAGCAATCTGCCCCAGTGTCTCCAGCATTGCCCCAGTGTCTCCAGCAATCTGCCCCAGTGTCTCCAGCATTGCCCCAGTGTCTCCAGCAATCTGCCCCAGTGTGTCCTCCAGCATTGCCCCAATGTGTCCAGCAATCTGCCCCAGTGTCTCCAGCAATCTGCCCCAGTGTCTCCAGCATTGCCCCAGTGTCTCCAGCAATCTGCCCCAGTGTGTCCTCCAGCATTGCCCCAGTGTCTCCAGCATTGCCCCCAGTGTCTCCAGCAATCTGCCCCAGTGTCACCAGCATTGCCCCAGTATCTCCGTCAGTGTGTCCAGCAATCTGCCCCAGTGTCTCCAGCATTGCTCCAGTGTCTCCAGCATTGCCCCAGTGTCTCCAGCATTGCCCCAGTGTCTCCAGCATTGCCCCAGTGTCTCCAATCATCTGCCCCAGTGTCTCCAATCATCTGCCCCAGTGTCTCCAATCATCTGCCCCAGTGTCCTCCAGCATTGCCCCAGTGTGTCCAGAAATCTGCCCCAGTGTCTCCAAAATTGCCCCCAGTGTGTCCTCCAGCATTGCCCCAGTGTGTCCTCCAGCATTGCCCCAGTGTGTCCAGCATTGCCCCAGTGTCTCCAGCATTGCCCCAGTGTCTCCAGCAATCTGCCCCAGTGTCTCCAGCAATCTGCCCCAGTGTCTCCAGCAATCAGCCCCAGTGTCTCCAGCATTGCCCCAGTGTCTCCAGCAATCTGCCCCAGTGTGTCCTCCAGCATTGCCCCAGTGTCTCCAGCATTGTCCCAGTGTCTCCAGCAACCTGCTCCAGTGTGTCCTCCAGCATTGCCCCAGTGTGTCCAGCAATCTGCCCCAGTGTCTCCAGCATTGCCCCAGTGTCTCCAGCAATCTGCCCCAGTGTCTACAGCATTGCCCCAGTGTCTCCAGCAATCTGCCCCAGTGTGTCCTCCAGCATTTCCCCAATGTGACCAGCAATCTGCCCCAGTGTCTCCAGCAATCTGCCCCAGTGTGTCCTCCAGCATTGCCCCAGTGTCTCCAGCATTGCCCTCAGTGTCTCCAGCAATCTGCGGTAGCCCAGGGCCCCCCCACACCACTGGGCCCTGGGCTACCGCCAAAATTGACCCTCTGATAATCCGCCCCTGGAGGTAGCATTAGTATCATCTGGAGGAACAGATTGAACACTAGTATTACACGGAGGTATAGATGGAGCACTAGTATCATGGGTGGTACAGAGGGATCAATAGTATCATGGGGTGGTACAGATAGGACAATAGTATCATCTGGTGGTACAGAGAGAACACTAGTATTACGCGAATGTACAGAGGGAGCACTGGTATTATGTGGAGGTACAAAGGTAGCATTAGTATCATCAGGAGGTACAGAGAAAACACTAGTATTACACGGAGGTACACAGGGAGAACTAGTATCATGGGGTGGTACAGAGGAAGCAATAGTATCATGCGGATGTACAGATGTAGCATCAGTATCATCAGGGGTACAGAGGGAACACCAGTATTACGTGGAAGTACAGAGGGAGCAATAGTATCATATGGAGGTACAGTGGGAACACTCGTATTACGCGAATGTACAGAGGGAGCACTAGCATCACAGAGTGGTACAGAGGGAGCATTAGTATCATGTGGAGGTACAGAGTGAACACTAGTATTGTGTAGGGGGTACATTTGGAGCGCTAGTACTATGTGGAGGGTACCGCAGGAGCAATAGTATCATATGGATGTACAGATGGAACACGAGTATCATGTGGAGGTACAGAGGGAACACTAGTATCATGTGGAGGGACAGAATGAGAACTAGTATCATGTGGAGGTACAGAATGAGTACTAGTATCATGTGGAGGCACATATGAAGCACTAGTATGTGAAGGTACAGATGTAGCATTAGTATCATGTGGAGGTACAGAAGGGACACTAGTATCGTGGAGGTACAGAAGGAACACTAGTATCATGTGGGGGTACAGAGGTAGCACTAGTGTCATGTGGAGGTACAGAGGTAGCACTAGTGTCATGTGGAGGTACAGAATGAGTACTAGTATCATGTGGAGGTACACATGAAGCACTAGTATGTGAAGGTACAGAGGTAGCATTAGTATCATGTGGAGGCACAGAAGGAACACTAGTATCATGCGGAGGTACAGAAGGAACACTAGTATCATGTGGAGGTACAGAGGTAGCACTAGTGCCATTGTGGAGGTACACAGGTAGCACTAGTGTCATGTGGAGGTACAGAGGTAGCACTAGTGTCATGTGGAGGTACAGAGGGAACACCAGTATCATGTTGAGGTACAGAAGGAGCACTGGTATCATGTGGAAATACAGAGGTAGCACTAGTATCATGTGGATGTACAGAGGGGGCATTAGTATCATGTGGAGGTACATAATGAATACTAGTATCATGTGGAGGTACAAAAAGAGTACTACTATCATGTGGAGGTACAGATTAAGCACCAGTATCATGTGGATGTACAGAGGTAGCATTGGTATCATGTGGAGGTACAGAAGGAGCACCAGTATTATGTGGAGGTACAGAGGGGACACTATTATCATGTGGAGGTACAGTTGGAGGACTAGTATCACGTGGAGGTACAGCAGGAGCACTAGTATCATGCGGAGGAACAAATGTGACACCAGTATCATGTAGAGGTACAGAAGGAGCACTGGTATCATGTGGAGGTACAGATGAAGCACTAGTATCATATGGAGATACAGAGGTAGCACTAGTATCATGTGGATGTACAGAGGGAGCATTAGTATCATGTGGAGGTACATAATGAGTACTAGTTTAATGTGGATGTACAGAAAGAGCACTAGTATCATGTGGAGGTACAGATGGTGCATTAGTATCATGTGGAGGCACAGAGGGAACACAAGTATCATGTGGAGGTACAGAGGGACACCAGCATCATGTGGAGGTACAGAGGGGACACTAGTATCATGTACCTTTGTATGATATTATGTACCTCCACATGATACTAATGTCCCCTCTGTACATCCACATGATACAAGTGCTTCATCTGTACCTCCACATGATACTAGTGCTCCCACTGTACCTCCGCATGATACTAGCTCCCGCTGTACCTCCACATGATAATAGTGTTCCCTCTGTACCTCCACATGATGTCGAGGTACAGAATGAGCACTGGTATCATGTGAAGGTACAGATGAAGCACTAGTATCACATGGAGGTACAGATGTAGCACTAGTATCATGTGGAGGTACAAAGGAGCAATAGTGTCATGTGGAGGTACAGAGCGGGCATTAGTATCATGCGGAGGTACATAATGAGTACTATTATCATGTGGAGGTACAGATGAAACTAGTATCATGCGGAGGTACATAATGAGTACTATTATCATGTGGAGGTACAGATGAAACTAGTATCATGTGGAGGTACAGAATGAGTACTATTATCATGTGGAGGTACAGATGAAACACTAGTGTCATGTGGAGGTACAGAATGAGTACTAGTATCATGTGGAGGTACACATGAAGCACTAGTATGTGAAGGTACAGAGGTAGCATTAGTATCATGTGGAGGTACAGAAGGAACACCAGTATTATGTGGAGGTACAGAGGGGACACTATTATCATGCAGAGGTACAGTTGGAGGACTAGTATCATGTGGAGGTACAGCAGGAGCACTAGTATCATGTGAAGGTACAGATGTGACACCAGTATCATGTAGAGGTACAGAAGGAGCACTGGTATCATGTGGAGGTACAGATGAAGCACTAGTATCATATGGAGATACAGAGGTAGCACTAGTATCATGTGGATGTACAGAGGGAGCATTAGGGTATGTGTCTACGTTAAGGATTGCATCAGGATTTGGTCAGGATTTTTCATCAGTTTTTGTAAGCCAAAACCAGGAGTGGAACAATTAGAGGAAAAGTATAACAGAAACATATGCACCACTTCTGCATTTATCACCCACTCCTGGTTTTGGCTTACAAATACTGATGAAAAATCCTGACCAAATCCTGATGCAATCCTGAACGTGGACACATACCCTAAGTATCATGTGGAGGTACATAATGAGTACTAGTATCATGTGGAGGTACAGAAAGATTACTAGTATCATGTGGAGGTACATAATGAGTACTAGTATCATGTGGAGGTACAGAAAGAGTACTAGTAGCATGTGGAGGTACAGATGGTGCATTAGTATCATGTGGAGGCGCAGAGGGAACACAAGTATCATGTGGAGGTACAGAGGGACACCAGCATCATGTGGAGGTACAGAGGGGACACTAGTATGTGGAGGCACAGAGGGAACACAAGTATCATGTCGAGATATAGAAGGAGCACTTGTATCATGTGGAGGTACAGATGAAGTACTAGTATCATGTGTAGGTACAGATGTAGCACTAGTATCATGTGGATGTACAGATGGGGCATTAGTATCATGCGGAAGTACATAATGAGTACAAGTAGCGTGTGGAGGTACAGAATGAGTACTAGTATCATGTGGAGGTACAGAATGAGCACTAGTATCATGTGGAGGTACAAATGAAGCACTAGTATGTGAAGGTACAGAGGTAGTATTAGTATCATGTGGAGGTACAGAAGGAGCACTAGTATCATGTGGAGGTACAGAGGGAACAGAAGTATCATGTGGAGGTACAGAGGTAGCACTAGTGCCATGTGGAGATACAGAGGGGACACCAGTATCATGTTGAGGTACAGAAGGAGCACTGGTATAATGTTGAGGTACAGATGAAGCACTAGTATCATGTGGAGATACAAAGGGGGCATTAGTATCATGTGGAGGTACAGAAGGGACACCAGTATCATGTTGAGGTACAGAAGGAGTACTGGTATCATGTGGAGGTACAGATGAAGCACTAGTATCATGTGGAGGTACAGAGTGAGCATTAGTATCATGTGGAGTTACATAATGAGTACTAGTATCATGTGGAGGTACATAATGTGTACTAGTATAATGTGGAGGTGCAGATGAACAGATGAACCACTAGTAAGTGAAGGTACAGAGGTAGAATTAGTATCATGTGGATGTACAGAAGGAGCACTAGTATCATGTGGAGGTACAGAGGGAACAGAAGTATCACGTGGTGGTACTGATGTAGCACTAGTGTCATGTGGAGGTACAAAGGGCCAATAGTATCATGTGGAGGTACAGAGGGAACACTAGTATCATGTGGAGGTACAAATGAAGCACTAGTGTCATGTGGAGGTACAGAGCGGGCATTAGTATCATGTGGAGGTACAGAGGTAGCATTAGTATCATCTGGAGGAAGAGAGTGAACACTAGTAGTACACGGAGGTACAGATGGAGCACTAGTATCATGGGTGGTACAGATGGGTCAATAGTATCATGGAGTGGTACAGAGGGGTCAATAGTATCATGGAGTGGTACAGAGTGAACACTAGTATTACGCGAATGTACAGAGGGAGTACTGGTATTACGTGGAGGTACAAAGATAGCATTAGTATCATCAGGAGGTACAGAGGAAACACTAGTATTACGCAGAGGTACACAGGGAGCACTAGTATCATGGGGTGGTACAGAGGAAGCAATAGTATCATGCGGAGGTACAGAGGTAGCATTAGTATCATCTGTGGTACAGAGGTAGCACTAGTACCATGTGGAGGGTACAGCGGGAGCAATAGTATCATATGGAGGTACAGTGGGAACACTAGTATTACGCAAATGTACAGAGGGAGCACTAGCATCATGGAGTGGTACAGAGGGAGCATTAGTATCATGTGGAGGTATAGAGGGAACACTAGTATTACGCGGAGGTACAGAGGGAGTACTAGTATCATGTGGGGGTACATAGGTAGCATTAGTATCATCTGGAGGAACAGAATGAACACTAGTATTGTGTAGAGGTACATATGGAGCACTAGTACCATGTGGAGGGTACCGCGGGAGCAATAGTATCATATGGATGTACAGATGGAACACTAGTATCATGTGGAGGTACAGATGAAGCACTAGTTTGTAAAGGTACAGAGGTAGCATTAGTATCATGTGGAGGTACAGAAGGAGCACTAATATCATGTGGAGGTACAGAGGGGACACCAGTATCATGTTGAGGTATACAGAAGGAGCACTAGTATCACGTGGAGGTTCAGAGTGGGCATTAGTATCATGTTGGAGGTACATAATGAGTACTAGTATTCATGTGGAGGTACAGATTGACCACTAGTATCATGTGGAGGTACATATGAAGCACTAGTTTGTGAAGGTACAGAGGTAGCATTAGTATCATGTGGAGGTACAGAAGGAGCATTAATATCATGTGGAGGTACAGAGGGAACAGAAGTATCATGTGGAGGTACAGAGGTAGCACTAGTGTCATGTGGAGGTACAGAGGGGACGCCAGTATCATGTTGAGGTACAGAAGGAGCACTGGTATAATGTGGAGGTACAGATGAAGCACTAGTATAACGTGGAGGTACAGAGGTAGCACTAGTACCATATGGAGGTACAGAGGTAGCACTAGTATCATGTGAAGGTACAGAGGGGCACCAGTAACATGTTGAGGTACAGAGGGAGCACTAGTATCATGTGTAGGTACAGAGGTAGCACTAGCACCATGTGGATGTACAGAGGTAGCACTAGTATCAAGTGGAGGTACAGAGGTAGCACTAGTATCACGTGGAGGTACAGAGGGGGACCAGTATCATGTCGAGGTACAGAATGAGCACAGGTATCACGTGGGGGTACAGATGAAGCACTAGTATCATGTGGAGGTACAGATGTAGCACTGCACTAGTATCATGTGGCGGTACAGAGGGAGCACCAGTATCATGCTGAGGTACAGAAAGAGTACTAGTATCATGTGGAGGTACATATGAAGCACTAGTATCAAGTGGAGGTACAGATGTAGCATTAGTATCATGTGGATGTACAAAGGGGGAATTAGTATCATGTGGAGGTACAGAGGGAACACTAGTATCATGTGGAGGTACAAAGGAAGCACTAGAATCGTGTCGGTACAGTGGTAGCAATAGTACCACGTGGAGGTACAGAGGTAGCACAAGTATCATGTGGAGGTATAGAGGGGTTCACCAGCATCATGTAGAGGTACAGAAGGAACACTGGTATCATGTGGAGGTACAGATGAAGCACTAGTATCATGTTGAGATACAGTTGTAGCACTAGTATCATATGGATGTACAGAGGGATCATTAGTATCATGTGGAGGTACATAATGAGTACTAGTATCATGTGGAGGTACAGATTAAACACTAGTATCATGGTATCATGTGGATGTACAGAGGTAGTGGTAGTATCATGTGGAGGTACAGAAGGAGCACCAGTATCATGTGGAGGTACAGAGGGAACACTATTATCATTTGGAGGTACAGCGGGAGCACTAGTATCATGCGGAGGTACAGCGGGAGCACTAGTATCATGCGGAGGTACAGATGGGACACCAGTATCATGTAGAGGTACAGAAGGAGCAGTGGTATCATGTGGAGGTACAGATGAAGCACTAGTATCATGTGGAGATACAGAGGTAGCACTAGTATCATGTGGATCTACAGAGGGAGCATTAGAATCACGTGGTGGTACAAAAGGAGCACAAGTATCATGTGGGGGTACAGAGGGAACAATATTATCATGTGGAGGTACAGTGGGAGGACTAGTATCAGGTGGAGGTACAGATGCAGCACTAGTATCATATGGAGTTACAGAGGGTGCATTAGTATCATGTGGAGGTACAAAAGGAGCAGTAGTATCATATGGAGGTATAGATGGAACACAAGTATCATGTGGAGGCACAGAGGGAACACAAGTATCATGTGGAGGTACAGAGGGGCACCAGCATCATGTGGAGGTACAGAGGGACCACTAGTATCATGTGGAGGTACAGAAGTGGCACTAGTATCATGTGGAGGTACAGAAGTAGCACTAGTATCACATGGAGGTTCAGAGTGGACATTAGTATCATGTTGGAGGTACATAATGAGTACTAGTATCATGTGTAGGTACAGATTGACCACTAGTATCATGTGGAGGTACACATGAAGCACTAGTTTGTGAAGGTACAGAGGTAGCATTAGTATCATGTGGAGGTACAGAAGGAGCACTAATATCATGTGGAGGTACAGAGGGAACAGAAGTATCATGTGGAGGTACAGAGGTAGCACTAGTGTCATGTGGAGGTACAGAGGGGACACCAGTATCATGTTGAGGTACAGAAGGAGCACTGGTATAATGTGGAGGTACAGATGAAGCACCAGTATCATGTGGAGGTACAGAGGGAGCACCAGTATCATGTGGAGGTGTATATATATAGCACTAGTATCATGTGGAGGTACAGAAGGTGCATTAGTATCATGTGGAGGTACATAAGGAGCACTAGTACCATGTGGAGGTACAAATGAAGCAATAGTATCACATGGAGGTACACAGGTGGCACTATTATCATGTTGAGGTACAGAGGGGGCACCAGTATCATGTGGAGGTACATATATAGCACTAGTATCATGTGGAGGTACAAAGGGTGCATTAGTATCATGTGGAAGTACATAAGGAGCACTAGTATCATATGGAGGTACAGAGTGGGCACCAGTATCATGTGGAAGTACAGAGGTAGCATGGGTATCATGTGGAGGTACAGAAGGAGCACCAGTATCATGTGGAGGTACAAATGGGGCAATAGTATCATGTGGAGGTACAGAGGGGCAACCAGTATCATGTGGAGGTATAGTATCTGGAACACTAGTATCATGTGGAGGTACAGATGGGGTACTAGTATCATGAGGTGGTACAGAGGGAGTACTAGTACCATGTGGAGGTACAGAGGGAGCACCATTATCATGTGGAGGTACAGAGGGAGCACTAATATCATGTGGAGGTACAGATGGGGTACCAGTATCACATGGAGGTACAGAGGGGGGGATGGGGGCCTGTGACAGCTGCTTCTCCTGCTGTCTGCGGGAAGCAGAGTGTCCCGTGCGGGACAGCGGGGAAAAGAGCATCAAAACCGGGACAGTCCCACACAATGAGGGATGGTTGGGAGCTATGTATATGACATACTACTATGTACGTCATATGTCATTAAAGGAAGCTTTCCTACACAGGGAAATCTCAGGGGTGGACATATCATTGGTGAAAGCTGTGCAGCCAAAACAGGGAGCCAAAAGGTAAGGGAGTCCATTTGCACAACCAAAAAGTTGGAATTGTGCATTATTATGAGCTATTGAACTGTAAAGGGCTGTTCTTGCACAGGGTCCCATTTTTTGGTCTGTGTCTGCCAGTGGAGAATCTATCATATGAAGTATGCTGTCCAAATGAAGAGCAGCATGACTTTATTATTATTATCTGAAATACTCTGGTGTAACTTTCAGAGAACATAATCTTTAAAAATTGCCATAGCCAGAAATGACATCTTCTGAATGAATCCTCTGGTTCTCCGGAGGCCCAGTCCGACCATGTCTGTATTTATCACCCACTCCTGGTTTTGGCTTACAAATACTGAGGTAAAATACTGACTAAAAACTGAATGTGGTCTTATATAAATCTCATGCACACTGGGCTTTTTATTTTTATGCAGCATAAACTGACCTGTGGTATGTGTTGAAAATCTACAACATGTCAAATTCTCTTGCGTGTACGCTGAGTTTTATATGTGGATTTCCCAATTGAACTGCATGATATGTGGAAAATCTACAGGCAAAATGTACATATGAGTTTCTTTGCTATTACTATGCCTTGTCTATTTTATGCCCTTAAGCCAGAGAGTTATGTCACACAAAAGTTAATAAATGACATTTACCACATGTCTACTTTACATCAGCAGAATTTTTAAAACATTTTTTTTTGTTAGGATGTTAGAAGTGTTGAGGGTATGTGCACACGTTCAGGATTTTTCGCGTTTTTTTTTACTTCTTCGATAAAAACGCATACATATGCATCCTATCATTTAGAATGCATTCCACAATTTTTGTTCACATGATGCATTTTTTTCCACGAAAAAAAGCATTGCGGTAAAAAAAGCAACATGTTCATTAATTTTGCAGATTTTTCGCGTTTGTCCCGCTATTAAATGCATTGGGAAAGCTCCGGAAATAAACGAGAAAACACACAAAAAACGCGTGCGGATTTCTGGCACAAATGTCCGTTTTTTGTCAGGAAATTTCTGCAAGAAATCCTGATCGTGTGCACATACCTTTAACCCCTTAATCCCATATGACATACTATCCCGTCAAGGTGACCTGGGACTTAATTCCCAGTGACGGGATAGTACGTCATAGCGATCGGCCGCGCTCACGGGGGGAGCGCGGCCGATCGCGGCCGGGTGTCAGCTGCCTATCGCAGCTGACATCCGGCACTATGTGCCAGGAGCGGTCACGGACCGCCCCCGGCACATTAACCACCGGCACACCGCGATCAAACATGATCGCAGTGTACCGGCGGTACAGGGAAGCATCACGCAGGGACGGGGCTCCCTGCGGGCTTCCCTGAGACGATCGGTACAAGGGAATGTACTCACCTTGTACCGAGCGTCTCCTCCCTGCAGGCCCCGGATCCAAAATGGCCGCGGGGCTGCATCCGGGTCCTGCAGGCGTTGGTAAGCCTGCGGCGATGTGAGTGAGATCGCCGATCTGATAGAGTGCTATGCAAACTATCAGATCGGCGATCTGTGATGTCCCCCCTGGGACAAAGTAAAAAAGTAAAAAAAAAAAAAAAAATCCACGTGTGTAAAAAAAAAAAATAAAAAAATAAAGAAGAAAAAAAAAAATATATATTCCCATAAATACCAAAGAAGAAAAGAGAAGATGCGGCACTCACCCTGATGATTTGCAAGTTAAAGTCCTTTATTCATCATAACTTGACAACGGACATAGCAAGGAGAGGTGGCTGGGAGAGATCAGTGGTGCGGGGAGAAAGAACAGGACTACGATCGCTTCGCGCTTATGCGCTTCCAAGGCTTCCCTGGACCCGTGGAAGTGCATAAGCGCGAAACGATCGTAGTCCTGTTCTTTCTCCCCGCACCGCTGATCTCTCCCAGCCACCTCTCCTTGCTATGTCCGTTGTCAAGTTATGATGAATAAAGGACTTTAACTTGCAAATCATCAGGGTGAGTGCCGCATCTTCTCTTTTCTTCTTTGATATTTATTCACTTTTTTTGCTGAGCACCACCCTAGCATTGCTGACTATATACGTGCTATAGGAGTCCTGCAGTGGAATCCTCAGGCTGCGGTTACACCACCCGCTACGTTATACCTAGTGCCGTTCATGCTTTATGTTTTTTGATTCCCATAAATACATTTCTTTATCTAAAAAAAAAACAAAAACCAACAATAAAAGTACACATATTTAGTATCGCCGCGTCCACAACGACCCAACCTATAAAACTGTCCCACTAGTTAACCCCTTCAGTGAACACCGTAAGAAAAAAAAAAACGAGCCAAAAAACAACGCTTTATTATCATACCGCCGAACAAAAAGTGAAATAACACGCAATCAAAAAGACGCATATAAATAACCATGGTACCGCTGAAAACGTCATCTTGTCCCGCAAAAAATGAGCCGCCATATAGCATCATAACCAAAAAAATAAAAAAGTTATAGTCCTCAGAATAAAGCGATGCCAAAATAATTATTTTTTCTATAAAATAGCTTTTATCGTATAAAAGCGCCAAAACATAAAAAAATGATATAAATGAGATATCGCTGTAATCGTACTGACCCGACGAATAAAATTGCTTTATCAATTTTACCAAACGTGGAATGGTATAAACGCCTCCCCCAAAAGAAATTCATGAATAGCTGGTTTTTGGTCATTCAGCCTCACAAAAATCGGAATAAAAAGTGATCAAAAACTGTCACATGTCCGAAAATGTTTCCAATAAAAACGTCAACTCGTCCCGCAAACAACAAGACCTCACATGACTCTATGGACCAAAATACGGAAAAATTATAGGTCTCAAAATGTGGAGAAGCAAAAACTTTTTTGCTATAAAAAGCGTCTTTTAGTGTGTGACAGCTGCCAATCATAAAAATCCGATATAAAAAACGCTATAAAAGTAAATCAAACCCCCCTTCATCACCCCCTTAGTTAGGGAAAAATCATAAAATTAAAAAAATGTATTTATTTCCATTTTCCCATTAGGGCTAGGGCTAGGGTTAGGGTTAGGGCTAGGGTTAGGGCTAGGGTTAGGGTTAGGGCTAGGGTTAGGGCTGGGGCTAGGGTTGGAGCTAAAGTTAATGTTGGGGCTAAAGTTAGGGATAGGGTTGGGGCTAAAGTTAGGGTTGGGGATAAAGTTAGGGTTAGGGTCGGGGATAAAGTTAGGGTTTGGATTACATTTACGGTTGGGATTAGGGTTGGGATTAGAATTAGGGGTGTGTCAGGGTTAGGGGTGTGGTTAGGGTTACAGTTGGGATTAGGGTTAGGGGTGTGTTTGGATTAGTTTCAGGTAGAATTGGGGAGTTTCCACTGTTCAGGCACATCAGGGGCTCTCCAAACGCGACATGGTGTCCGATCTCAATTCAAGACAATTCTGCGTTGAAAAAGTAAAACAGTGCTCCTTCCCTTCCGAGCTCTCCCGTGTGCCCAAACAGGGGTTTACCCCAACATATGGGGAATCAGCGTACTCGGGACAAATTGGACAACAACTTTTGGGGTCCAAGTTCTCTTGTTATCTCTGGGAAAATAAAAATTTGGGGGGCTAAAAATCATTTTTGTGGGAAAAAAAGGATTTTTTATTTTCACGGCACTGCGTTGTAAACTGTAATGAAACACTTGGGGGTTCAAAGATTTCACAACAAATCTAGATAAGTTCCTTGGGAGGTCTAGTTTCCAATATGCGGTCACTTATGGGGGGGTTTATACTGTTTGGGTACATCAGGGGCTCTGCAAATGCAACATGACGCCTGCAGACCAATCCATCTAAGTCTGCATTCCAAATGGCGCTCCTTCCCTTCCGAGCTCTGCCATGCACCCAAACAATGGTTTACACCCACATATGGGGTATCCGCGTACTCAGGACAAATTGCACAACAACATTTGGGGTCCAATTTCTTCTCTTACCATTGGGAAAATAAAAAATTGGGGGCGAAAAGATCATATTTGTGAAAAAATATGATTTATTTTTACGGCTCTGCATTATAAACTTCTGTGAAGCACTTGGTGGGTCAAAGTGCTCACCACACATCTAGATAAGTTCCTTAAGGGGTCTACTTTCCAAAATGGTGTCACCTGTGGGGGGGTTCAATGTTTAGGCACATCAGGGGCTCTCCAAACGCAACATGGCGTCCCATCTCAATTCCAGTCAATTTTGCATTGAAAAGTCAAATGGTGCTCCTTCGCTTCCGAGCTCTGTCATGTGCCCAAAAAGTGGTTTACCCCCACATATGGGGTATCGGCGTACTCAGGACAAATTGTACAACATCTTTTGGTGTCCATTTTCTCCTGTTACCCTTGGTAAAATAAAACAAATTGGAGCTGAAGTAAATTTTGTGTGAAAAAAAGTGTTTATTTTTATTTAAACATTCCAAAAATTCCTGTGAAACACCTGAAGGGTTAATAAATTTCTTGAATGTGGTTTTGAGCACCTTGAGGGGTGCAGTTTTTAGAATGGTGTCACACTTGGGTATTTTCTATCATATAGACCCCTCAAAATGACTTCAAATGAGATGTGGTCCCTAAAAAAAAATTGTGTTGTAAAAATGAGAAATTGCCTGTCAACTTTTAACCCTTATAACTCCCTAACAAAAAAAATTGTTTCCAAAATTGTGCTGATGTAAAGTAGACATGTGGGAAATGTTACTTATTAAGTATTTTGCGTGACGTATCTCTGTGATTTAATGGCATAAAAATTCAAAGTTGGAAAATTGTGAAATTTTCAAAATTTTTGCCAAATTTCCGTTTTTTTTTCACAAATAAACACAAGTTATATCGAATAAATTTTACCACTAACATGAAGTACAATATCTCACGAGAAAACAGTGTCAAAATCGCCAAGATCCGTTGAAGCGTTCCAGAGTTATAACCTCATAAAGGGACAGTGGTCAGAATTGTAAAAATAGGCCCGGTCATTAACGTGCAAACCACCCTCGGGGCTTAAGGGGTTAAAGTTGATCAGCAATTTCTATTGTTTCCATCAAAATTTACAAAACCATTTTTTAAGGGACCACATCTTGTTTGAAGTGACTTTGAGGGGCCTATATGGCAGAAAATATCTAAAAGTAGCACCATTCTAAAATCTACACCCCCCTGCTGTACGTGGCAATACCCCATATGTGGCTGTACAGTACTGCTAAGGCTACTTTAACACTTGCGTCGGTACGGGGCAGTCGCTAAGCGTCGGCGCGACGTACCGACGCACGTTGTGAAAATTCGGCACAACGTGGGTAGCGGATGCAGTTTTTCCGCTGCCCATTCTAAAGTCCGGGGAAGGAGGGGGCAGAGTTCCGGCCATGCATGCGCGGTAGGAAATCGCGGACCTGACGTACGAAAAAACGTTCCCTTGAACGTTTTTTCGTGACGACGGTCTGCCAAAACACGACGCATCCAGTGCACGACGGACGCGACATATGGCCATACGACGCGATCCGTTGGCAATACAAGTCTATGGGAAAAAAATGCTTCCTGCGGGCACATTTGCAGGATGCGTTTTTTTCCCAAAACAACGCATTGCGACGGACGCCAAATGAAGCAAGTGTGAAAGTAGCCTTAGCCACATGGCAAAACTCGTGAGGGTCTGGGCACTGCTTGCCTCCTGTAGCACATATTTTCCTAGAATAGTTTGCGGACTCAATATACAGGGCCCCTAAGTGCTAGTAGAGCAGAATAGGGACCTCATTTTAGAAATAATACCCCTTTATGAATTTATTTACAGGTGTAGTGATGATTTGACTCAATGGGTGTTTTCCAGAAAGAAGCAGTATTGGATGTTGCTGAGTGACAATGGAAAATATGCTATTGTAGTGCCCGTACATTTTAGTGCTAAGTACTTTGTAGTGCCCAATACATTATGCCCAGCTCGTGCTCCTGGAGATATGCACCTGTAAATTAGGTGGGCTGTCATTATTACAGAAATGCCAAACATGTGGACGCTAAATGTGGATTTGGCACACTGTAGGGCTGAGAAGGGAGGGTGGCATTTGGATTTGGAAATGCAGAATTTGCTGAATTTCTTTTGGTGGGTGAGAAGCGATTTCGCTTTTCCAGAGCCTTTGTACTAACCAGTAACATAGAAACCCTCTATATTTCCATTGACAGACGACGGACACGAGTGGAGACTTGATTTTTGTGGATTGATTTGAAGCTTTTATTGGAACATTTCACAAAAGATTTTAGATCATATTTATCCTTTGCTCTACGCTGAGTACTTGAATCGAGGTTTCATCTAAATCTTTGAGTTACGTGATTCAGATGAAACCCCCGATGGATCCAGTCACTATACTGAGGCAGCAGAGTTACTCTGGACTCTGTCTGGCCTCAGTGTTGTCCGTTTCAGACAAACCCTACCTCCATCTGCTTCATTATAGGGAATCTTCTGTCGAGGGTCAAGGGAATAACATATTTCAGATATTTACATGTAAAAAAAACCCGGTGTAAGCGGTCAGAGTAGAGTGCAGGATATATATGAGCTACAGAGCAAGTGGGAAGAGCCGGGCAAAAGCCAGAATGGGCATATCTAATAGATGCGCCTTTTCTTGGTGGCTACAGGCTGCTATTTTTAGGTCAGGGAGACCAATACCACTGACACCTTACCAGCCTGAGAATACTAGCCCCCAGCTGTCTGCTTTAGCAAGGTTGGCTGTAAAAAAGGAGGGGAATCCCATGTAAATTTTTAAAATCATTTATTTAAATAATTAAAAAAACAGAATGGGGACCCCTTTATTCTTGATAGCAAGGTTGGTTAACGCTGACAGCTGAGGGTTGCAGCTAGAGATGAGCGGTGTTCGAGTCAAACTGTTTGCCAATTCCAAATTCGAGCTGTTTTGGGCGGTGTTCGAGTCGTTCGACGAACCCGAACAATTTGCTTAAAATTTGGCTGTTCGAGTTTCAGCCTAGCTTGATTTGCACATTAAAACTGTTTATCATTGTTAATAGACTGTTTCAGTGTATAGTGGGTGGGGGATAGATCTGTGCTGAAATAACGCCGATCTCCATTTTTTTTTTTCTTTCCCGCATTTACAGAGGGGCGGTGCAGTCTCTCAGCCTATCAGCAGTGCACACACACAGCAATGTGCATGTGATGCAGACAAGCAAGGGCATGTGTCATTGGCTGTGTATGTCACATGTCACTCCTTGCCCAATGAGAATCAGCCATTTGCCCCGTCGTCACCATTTCCTCACTGCTGCAGCTTAGTGTTAGACGGCACCGCTGCTGCTGTGGGCGCTATACAGTCAAAGAGTCTTTTTTTGCCAGCGAATTTTCTGAGAGATAGGTTTAGGGAGTCGGGAGTTGGGACTAGTTGTAATATCAGCCCTTTTCAGGGTAGGTTACAGCAGTTCATAGCACTGTTTGCCAGGCAGGTCTGAGCCAGTGCTGTGCAAGTGTTAAGGTACCTTCACACTAAGCGACGCTGCAGCAATATCGACAACGATGCCGATCGCTGCAGCATCGCTGTGTGGTCGCTGGAGAGCTGTCACACAGACAGCTCTCCAGCGACCAACGATGCCGAAATCCCCGGGTAACCAGGGTAAACATCGGGTTACTAAGCGCAGGACCGCGCTTAGTAACCCGATGTTTACCCTGGTTACCAGTGTAAATGTAAAAAAAAACAAACAGTACATACTTACATTCCAGTGTCCGTAACGTCCCCCGGTGTCTGCTTCCTGCACTGACTGTGAGTGCCGGCCGTAAGGCACAGCACAGCGGTGACGTCACCGCTGTGCTCTGCTTTTACTTTACGGCCGGCACTCACAGTCAGTACGGGAAGAGGACGGCGGGGGACGTGAGACAGACAGCAGAAGGTGAGTATGTACTGTTTGTTTTTTTTACTTTTACAATGGTAACCAGGGTAAATATCGGGTTACTAAGCGTGGCCCTGCGCTTAGTAACCCGATATTTACCCTGGTTACCATTGTAAAACATTGCTGGCATCATTGCTTTTGGTGTCAAACACGACGATTCACGCCGATCTGACGACCAAATAAAGTTCTGAACTTTCAGCAACGACCAGCGATATCACAGCAGGATCCAGATCGCTGCTGCGTGTCAAACACAACGATATCGCTATCCAGGACGCTGCAACGTCACGGATCGATATCGTTATCGTTGCAAAGTCGCTTAGTGTGAAGGTACCTTTAGTCGCAGCATTTGGTGTAATCTAGCTCAGCCAATCCTTTTGGGCTAGTAGCATTGTCTGATAGTCATCTGAGTAGCCCACCTGTGAAGCTAGCTACACCGCCTGTGTATCTCAATTTTTACGGCATCTAAATCAGTAAATCGTTTTGGGGTTTTGGGCTTAGTAGCAGTTTCTGTACGTCAGCAGAGTAGCCCGCCTGTGAAGCTAGCTACACCGCCTGTGTATCTCAATTTTTACGGCATCTAACCCAATAAATCGTTTTGGGGTTTTGGGCTTAGTAGCAGTTTCTGTACGTCAGCAGAGTAGCCCACCTGTGAAGCTAGCTACACCGCCTATGTATCTCAATTTTTACTGCATCTAACCCAGTAAATCGTTTTGGGCTTAGTAGCAGTGTCTGTACATCAGCAGAGTAGCCCGCCTATGAAGCTAGCTACACCGCCTGTGTATCTCAATTTTTACGGCATATAACCTAGTAAATCGTTTTGGGGTTTTGGGCTTAGTAGCAGTGTCTGCACGTCAGCAGAGTAGCCCGCCTGTGAAACAAACTATACCGCCTGTGTATCTCTATTTTCACTGCATCTAATCCAGTTGATAGTTTTGGGCCTAGTAGCATTGTCTGCACGTCAGCAGAGTAGCCCGCCTGTGAAACAAACTATACCGCCTGTGTATCTCTATTTTCACTGCATCTAACCCAGTAAATCGTTTTGGGGTTTGGGCTTAGTAGCAGTGTCTGCACGTCAGCAGAGTAGCCCGCCTGTGAAGCTAGCTACACCGCCTGTGTAACTCAATTTTTACTGCATCTAACCCAGTAAATAGTTTTGGGGTTTTGGGCTTAGTAGCAGTATCTGCACGTCAGCAGAGTAGCCCGCCTGTGAAACAAACTATACCGCCTGTGTATCTCTATTTTCACTGCATCTAATCCAGTTGATAGTTTTGGGCCTAGTAGCATTGTCTGCACGTCAGCAGAGTAGCCCGCCTGTGAAGCTAGCTACACCGCCTGTGTATCTCAATTTTTACTGCATCTAACCCAGTAAATCGTTTTGGGGTTTTGGGCTTAGTAGCAGTGTCTGCACGTCAGCAGAGTAGCCCACCTGTGAAACTAACTACACCGCCTGTGTATCTCTATTTTCACTGCATCTAATCCAGTTCATAGTTTTCGCCTGTGAAGCTAGCTACACTGCCTGTGTAACTCAATTTTTACTGCATCTAACCCAGTAAATCGTTTTGGGGTTTTGGGCTTAGTAGCAGTATCTGCACGTCAGCAGAGTAGCCCGCCTGTGAAACTAACTACACCGCCTGTGTATCTCTATTTTTACTGCATCTAATCCAGTTAATAGTTTTGGCCTATGAGCAGTGTCTGTACTGTCCGACGAGCCCTGGTGCAATACGTTATGACGTATAGCCGGGGCCAACGAGATCAAGAGGTGGGGCAAATCACGCTGCAGGAGTGGTCTCAGATCAGGGACCTATGCACCCTTCTGCAGTTTTGAAATAGCATCGAAGATGTTTAGTGCTGACGATGCCATTATCAGCATGACCATTCCGGTGATTTACATGCTGGAGCACACCTTACACAGTGTTTGGAGTCAGGTGGTGGAACAAGAGGAGGAGGAACAGGAGGAGTCGTATGCGGAAGGGATCATATCTCCAAGGTCAAGAAGGTTGGCAGCACCAAGGCGGCTGGCATTGGAGGCTGGGGGAGAGGGATTACCGAGGGTGCATGGTAGCAGCCAAACTGTTGAGAAAGGTGCAGGAGGCGAGGAAGAAGTGGAGGACGAACTGGCGCTGGGCATAAAAGACTCATCAGATGAGGGAGACCTTGATCAAATTTCTGTTGTGCGAGGTTGGGGGGAGAGGGCAGACGATGGAAGCATGATTCTCACCTCACCACCACCAAGACAACAAGGACTTGGTCCTCCTGGATGCGCAAGACACATGAGTGCCTTCTTGCTGCACTACCTGCAACATGACCCTCGGATTGTCAGAATCCGAAGTAATGCTGATTACTGGGTTGCCACACTCTTAGATCCCCGGTACAAAAGCAAAGTTGGCGAAATAATTCCTGCCATAGAAAGGGATTCACGCATGCAGGAGTATCAGCACAGACTGTTACAGAATCTAACATCTGCATTTCCACAAAACACCAGTGGTGCACGTAGTGAATCTCTGAGTTCTAACTTGCCAACCGTGGGACTATCGAGTCATCACTCAAACCGTAACAGTAACATCGTATCTGGTGGTAACAGCAATTTTTTCCAATCGTTTCAAGATTTTTTTAGACCATCCTTTGCAAGGCCACAGGAGACAAGAAGTCTGACGCACAGCCAACGCCTAGAGAGGATGGTACAAGAGTATCTCCAAGTTATCGATGCCATGGCTGTGGAATTGGACCCTTGCTCATTTTGGGATTCCAATCTTGAAAAATGGCCTGAGCTCGCCACTCACGCCTTGGAGATCTTGTCGTGCCCCGCAGCCAGCGTTCTCTCTGAACGTGTGTTCAGCGCTGCTGGTGGTGTGCTGACAGATAAGCGCACGCGGCTGTCCAGTGACAATGTAGACAGACTAACGTTTATCAAGATGAACAAATCCTGGATCCGCAAGGACTTTTCTACCCCTGTGTCATCTTGGGGAGACTAAAAGCTTGATGATTTTTGAAAATCACCTCACCAACCGTTTTAAAAAACCCTGGCAAAATTCATGCCACTTAAGTGTTGTCTGTGGCCGAATTTTTGGAAAAAATGGAGACTCTTTGATTTAGTCTCCTTGCTGAGTTTTACATGACGTTGCCATCGTCAATTCCAGGTGGGTGGGGTCGTCTGCAGAGTTGTTTAGTCATACTATGGCCTGGGATTCAGAGGTCTGCTCCAAAGCTTCAGTGTCTGCTAGTCAGCAGAGTAGCCCAGCCACCCACCGCCTGTTTACCTAAGTACTATTTTTAACAGCATCTGGCCCAGGAAATCCTTTGGGGCCTAGTAGAATTTGGTGCTACTCAGCAGCGTACTTCACCCATGAAGCAAGCTACACCGCTTGTTTACCTAACTTCTATTTTGTAACGGCATCTAGCCCAGGAAATCCTTTTGGGCCTAGTAGAATTTGGTGCAACTCAGCAGCGTACCCCACCCATGAAGCAAGTTACATCGCCTGTTGATCTAATTACTAATTTTTAACTGATCTAGCCCAGGAAATCGTTTTGTACCTAATAGCATTTTGTGCTACTCAGCAGTGTACCCCACCTATGAAGCAAGCTACACACCGCCAGTTTACCTAATTACTATTTTTTAATGGCATTTGGTTAAGGAAATCCTTTTGGGCCTAGTAGCAATTTCTGCTACTCAGCAGAGTACCCCACCCATGAAGCAAGCTACACTGCCTTCTTTCCTTCTCAATCTAACCCCTCGGCTCTGGGGTGTCCACTCTCTCTCCAGCTCTCTCCTTCTCACAGGTGGACTACCGCGTGTTTTCACACTGTGGCGAATCTTTTGGGCCCAGGCATAAGACTTCGTCGAGGTAATGGATAATATGTGCCGCCTTACAAACTTCCATGACGACACATTCGAGGAAGCAACTAAATGCCTGAAATAGTGAGCAGGATATGGAGCACCCCATGGGCAAACAGCGATCTATGTAGTATGCTCCTTCACAGAAGCAGCCCAATGGGAGGACACTATTCGGAGGCACAGGTAGTAACCGGTACGCCCCCTCAATGTCTGTTTTGGCCATTAGGGTGCCCCTTCCCAACTTCTTGACCCACCTGATTGCCTCGTCAAAGGAGGTACAGTACATAGTACTGTACTTGGTTCCGCGTAGATGTTGTCGTTTACTGACCTGCCCCTTGGATATGACGCCAGTGACTGAAGGTAAACTTTATACCTCTGATCACTGCTGCGGACTCACGCTGTCCTCTGACAGTGTGGGAACTATGGCTGTCTGACCGTCAGAAAGGATTTTACCGCCGATCAGAAGCAGTGTTTGCTGCGCTGTCATGTGCATGACAAACAACCAGTGTTCGGTTGGCTGGATCTGAACAGTAACACGGACTTCCTGGTGAAGTCAGTGTTCAGGGTCTGTGCTCGTACAGCAGATGTTCGGTATGGATGTCGACCTTTACAGTTCGGGTTCGCTCATCTCTAGAGTTACCGTTTTTATTGGTACCATTTTAGGCACATTTTTTATGAGACAGAATGAAAAACACCAGCAATTCCGAAATTGCATTTTTGGGGGGTTTTTTATGCCGTTTTGCGTGTGGTGAAACTGATAAGGCAGCTTTATTCATCGGTCGGTACGATTACAGTAATTCCAAAATTCTATCTTTTTTATGTTTTGGTGCTTTTACACAAAAACTATTTTATAGAAAAAAAATATTATTTTTGCAAAGCTGTATTCTGAGAGCTATAGTTTTTATTTTTCCACTGATGGAGCTATATGGCGGCTTTTCTTTTTGTGGGACAAGAAGATGTTTTCAGAGATACTATTTTTATTTACATTCGTCTTTTTGATTGCGATTTCCTCCATTTTTTGCTCGGCGGTATGATGAAAAGCATAGTTTTTTGCCTTTTTTAATTTTTTTAACAGTGTCTACTGAAGGGGTTAACTAGTGTGACAGTTTTATAGGATGGGTCACTCTGGAAGCGGCGATGGGCGTCGCGGTCCGGGTTCAGCGCCTCCCATCTTCATACGATCACGTCCTCTTCTTTTCTTCCTGCCGCAGCTCCAGCACAGGCGTAATTTGTCTGAGTTGTTGAGAGCAGAGCAAAGTACTGCAGTGCGTAGGCGCCAGGAAAGTTCAGAGAGGCCCAGCACCTGCGCACTGCAGTACTTTGCTCTGCCCTCAACAGGGCAGACAAAGTACGCCTGTGCAGGAGCAACGGCAGGAAGACAAGAAGAGGAAGTGATCGTATGAAGATGGGAGGCGCTGGACCCGGACCGTGATGCCCATCGGACCGGACCACAGCGGGACCGCCCCTGGGTGAGTTTAATATAACCTGTTTTTCTTACCTTTCAGGATACATTGGGGGCTTATCTACAGCATTACAGAATGCTGTACATAAGCCTCTGATGCGGTGGTCTTATCTCATATACGATTTTTGGGGTGACAGACTCCTTTTAATTTTTTTACATAAAAATACACATTTTTAAAATAAAAAAAAAATTAACTTTTTTACTTAGTCCATCTATGAGACTATAACTTTTAGCACTTTGACTGCTGGTATAATGCATTGCAGTGCACCAAATTAGCATGCTTTATAACTAACAGTGCTGCACTGACAGAAGCCTCTTAGACCATGCTCTTAGCATGACCCAACATGCTTTCCATAGCCTTGTGACCCCGATGTCATCATGACCATCTCGGGTCACTATATTAATGATCGGGCTCTCTCGATAACACCGTTTGGACGGGAGAGGGAGCTCCTTTTAGCTCTCAGCCTCCTAAACGTTGAGATCAAAATTAGTCGCTAAATTTAGAGGGTTAAACAGCTGGGGGCCATGTGGGCCCCGCTCCTGGCTGTGAGAGATGTCATGTGTGATCACGGGTGCACAGCTCCTGTGACTGTGCGATTGCCAGGACGTGTCCATAAGTCCAGAACCCCTTCCCAGTCAGGACATATTTATACTTCCAAGGTCATGAATGGGGTTAAAGTTTAGAGAAAAATATACCTGGTATGCTGCCCGTGGTTTGGTCAGCATGAATCGCCTAACCATTTCCCTTTAATTAAGGTTCAATTGCTTTTAAGGAAGTTCAAAAACACATGATCCAGGTGACTCTACTCTCACCTGTCTATAGCAACAGATCAGCAGCAGTCCACAAAGCGTTTTCAATATATTAACCAAGGCTGATCCATAGTCACAGATTGTGCATACAGCAGGATATGTTGTCACAGGTACAATGCTTTCACAATTTGCATATTTCAGATAGATAAGCTATACCCTATGAGCAGTGAACACAATGCGAAAAAGCTTTAGCCATATATATATTAACACAGAAACGTGACATTATAGGAAATGGGTCAATGTACACACTACTGTAATTTCTAAGGATAATGAAAGTCAACAATAAGTTCACCAGTGTCACCAACAATTAAAGTCACCAGTAAAGGCCCCGTCACACATAGCGATTTACCAACGATCACGACCAGCGATACGACCTGGCCGTGATCGTTGGTAAGACGCTGTGTGGTCGCTGGGGAGCTGTCACACAGACAGCTCTCTCCAGCGACCAACGATCAGGGGAACGACTTCGGCATCGTTGAAACTGTCTTCAACGATGCCGAAGTCCCCCTGCAGCACCCGGGTAACCAGGGTAAACATCGGGTTACTAAGCGCAGGGCCGCGCTTAGTAACCCGATGTTTACCCTGGTTACCAAAAAAAAAAAAAACAGTACATACTCACCATCTGATGTCCGTCAGGTCCCTTGCCGTCTGCTTCCTGCTCTGACTGAGTGCCGCCGTACAGTGAGAGCAGAGCGCAGCGGTGACGTCACTGCTGTGCTGTGCTCTCACTGTACGGCCGGCAGTCAGTCAGAGCAGGAAACAGACGGCAAGGGACCTGACGGACACCGAAAGGCGAGTATGTACTGTTTGTTTTTTTTTACATTTACGCTGGTAACCAGGGTAAACATCGGGTTACTAAGCGCGGCCCTGCGCTTAGTAACCCGATGTTTACCCTGGTTACCAGTGAAGACATCGCTGGATCGGTGTCACACACACCGATTCAGCGATGTCAGCGGGACCTCAACGACCAAAAAAAGGTCCAGGCCATTCCGACACAACCAGCGATCTCACAGCAGGGGCCTGATCGCTGGTACGTGTCACACATAGCGAGATCGCTACTGAGGTCGCTGTTGCGTCACAAAACTTGTGACTCAGCAGCGATCTCGCTAGCGATCTCGCTATGTGTGACGGGGCCTTAAGTGTGTAACTATATACACTCACACAAACATAATATATACAGTGGGGCAAAAAAGTATTTAGTCAGTCAGCAATAGTGCAAGTTCCACCACTTAAAAAGATGAGAGGCGTCTGTAATTTACATCATAGGTAGACCTCAACTATGGGAGACAAACTGAGAAAAAAAAATCCAGAAAATCACATTGTCTGTTTTTTTATCATTTTATTTGCATATTATGGTGGAAAATAAGTATTTGGTCCGAAAAAAACAATCAAGATTTCTGGCTCTCACAGACCTGTAACTTCTTCTTTAAGAGTCTCCTCTTTCCTCCACTCATTACCTGTAGTAATGGCACCTGTTTAAACTTGTTATCAGTATAAAAAGACACCTGTGCACACCCTCAAACAGTCTGACTCCAAACTCCACTATGGTGAAGACCAAAGAGCTGTCAAAGGACACCAGAAACAAAATTGTAGCCCTGCACCAGGCTGGGAAGACTGAATCTGCAATAGCCAACCAGCTTGGAGTGAAGAAATCAACAGTGGGAGCAATAATTAGAAAATGGAAGACATTCAAGACCACTGATAATCTCCCTCGATCTGGGGCTCCACGCAAAATCCCACCCCGTGGGGTCAGAATGATCACAAGAACGGTGAGCAAAAATCCCAGAACCACGCGGGGGGACCTAGTGAATGAACTGCAGAGAGCTGGGACCAATGTAACAAGGCCTACCATAAGTAACACACTACGCCACCATGGACTCAGATCCTGCAGTGCCAGACGTGTCCCACTGCTTAAGCCAGTACATGTCCGGGCCTGTCTGAAGTTTGCTAGAGAGCATTTGGATGATCCAGAGGAGTTTTGGGAGAATGTCCTATGGTCTGATGAAACCAAACTGGAACTGTTTGGTAGAAACACAACTTGTCGTGTTTGGAGGAAAAAGAATACTGAGTTGCATCCATCCAACACCATACCTACTGTAAAGCATGGTGGTGGAAACATCATGCTTTGGGGCTGTTTCTCTGCAAAGGGGCCAGGACGACTGATCCGGGTACATGAAAGAATGAATGGGGCCATGTATCGTGAGATTTTGAGTGCAAACCTCCTTCCATCAGCAAGGGCATTGAAGATGAAACGTGGCTGGGTCTTTCAACATGACAATGATCCAAAGCACACCGCCAGGGCAATGAAGGAGTGGCTTCGTAAGAAGCATTTCAAGGTCCTGGAGTGGCCTAGCCAGTCTCCAGATCTCAACCCTATAGAAAACCTTTGGAGGGAGTTGAAAGTCCGTGTTGCCAAGTGAAAAGCCAAAAACATCACTGCTCTAGAGGAGATCTGCATGGAGGAATGGGCCAACATACCAACAACAGTGTGTGGCAACCTTGTGAAGACTTACAGAAAACGTTTGACCTCTGTCATTGCCAACAAAGGATATATTACAAAGTATTGAGATGAAATTTTGTTTCTGACCAAATACTTATTTTCCACCATAATATGCAAATAAAATGATAAAAAAACAGAAAATGTGATTTTCTGGAATTTTTTTTCTCAGTTTGTCTCCCATAGTTGAGGTCTACCTATGATGTAAATTACAGACGCCTCTCATCTTTTTAAGTGGTGGAACTTGCACTATTGCTGACTGACTAAATACTTTTTTGCCCCACTGTACATACATACAGCAGTCACAGAAGTCTGCATACTAATATTGAACAGGCAGCACATTATTCCTTATACACTTAAAGATCAATTCATTATTGCATTTGCACCTGTTTTTGCCTAGTTTTTGGTATTTTAGCCCCTTTCCAACATCTGCCATATACAGGTGCTTCTCACAAAATTAGAATATCATCAAAAAGTTAATTTATTTCAGTTCTTCAATACAAAAAGTGAAACTCATAGAATATACACTCACTGGCCACTTTATTAGGTACACCTGTCCAACTTCTTGTTAACACTTAATTTCTAATCAGCCAATCACATGGCGGCAACTCAGTGCATTTAGGCATGTAGACATGGTCAAGACAATCTCCTGCAGTTCAAACCGAGCATCAGTATGGGGAAGAAAGGTGATTTGAGTGCCTTTGAACGTGGCATGGTTGTTGGTGCCAGAAGGGCTGGTCTGAGTATTTCAGAAACTGCTGATCTACTGGGATTTTCACGCACAACCATCTCTAGGGTTTACAGAGAATGGTCCGAAAAAGAAAAAAAATCCAGTGAGCGGCAGTTCTGTGGGCGGAAATGCCTTGTTGATGCCAGAGGTCAGAGGAGAATGGGCAGACTAGTTCGAGCTGATAGAAAGGCAACAGTGACTCAAATCGCCACCCGTTACAACCAAGGTAGGCCTAAGAGCATCTCTGAACGCACAGTGCGTCGAACTTTGAGGCAGATGGGCTACAGCAGCAGAAGACCACACCGGGTACCACTCCTTTCAGCTAAGAACGGGAAACTGAGGCTACAATTTGTACAAGCTCATCGAAATTGGACAGTAGAAGATTGGAAAAACGTTGCTTGGTCTGATGAGTCTCGATTTCTGCTGCGACATTCGGATGGTAGGGTCAGAATTTGGCGTAAACAACATGAAAGCATGGATCCATCCTGCCTTGTATGGAGTATCTTTGGGATGTGCAGCCGACAAATCTGCGGCAACTGTGTGATGCCATCATGTCAATATGGACCAAAATCTCTGAGGAATGCTTCCAGCACCTTGTTGAATCTATGCCACGAAGAATTGAGGCAGTTCTGAAGGCAAAAGGGGTCCAACCCGTTACTAGCATGGTGTACCTAATAAAGTGGCCGGTGAGTGTATAGAGTCATTAAAAACCGAGTGATCTATTTCAAGTGTTTATTTTTGTTAATGTTGATGATTATGGCTTACAGCCAATGAAAACCCAAAAGTGATTATCTCAGTAAATTAGAATAATTAACAAAAAACACCTGCAAAGGCATACTAAGCATTTAAAAAGGTCCCTTAGTCTGTTTCAGTAGGCTCCACAATCATGGGGAAGACTGCTGACTTGAAAGATGTCCAAAAGGCAGTCATTGAAAAACGTGGTGACACACCACCACCGCAGATACCAGTACTTCCGCTGCCATAGCCCCGAACGGGACTTCTGCACCTATCCAGGGACCTTTGCCCTCCACTCTGCTCCTACAATCTAAAGTAAGGTTTGAAAAAGACCCTGTGGGTCGAAACGTTACCTACCTTGAAACACTGCGGTGATACTTTATTTTGGTGTTTGTAATAAAGAAAACCACGATTTTCAGTCAAATCAAATCTCTGAAAACCTTTCTTTGAGTGCGACTGTTGTTGTATAACTATAGTCTGGAGTATCCCTCCATGTACAGTCTGCACCACCACTAGCGAGAGTTCACGTCTTGTTCTTTAAACAAAAGGCAGTCATTGACACACTCATCGAGGGTAAACCACAAAAGGTCACTGTTAAAGAAGCTGGCTGTTCACTGCTGTAAATAATAATAATAATAATATTAATAATAAATATATCGTTATTTTTATATAGCGCCAACATATACAGTTTGCACACATTATCATCACTGTCACTGATAGGGAATTAGATTGTGATCCCCATCAGTATGTCTTTGGAATGTCTGTAGCCAAGCATATTAATGTAAAGTTGAGTGGAAGAAAAAAGTGTGGTAGAAAAAGGTGCACAACCCCCTGGATAACCGCAACCTTGAAAGGATTGTTAAGAAAAGGCCATTCAAAAATTTGGGGGAGATTAACAAGGAGTGGACTGCTGCTGGAGTCATTGCTTCAAGAGCCACCAGATGCAGACGTATCCAGGACATTGGCTACAAGTGTCACATTCTTTGTGTCAAAATACTCATGACCATGACAATGCCAGAATCGTCTTAACTGGGCCAAGGATAAAAAAAAAACTGAACCGTTGCTCAGTGGTCCAAGGTGTTTTCAGATGAAAGTAAATTTTGCATTTCATTAGGAAATTAAGGTCCCACAGTCTGGAGGAAGAGTGGAGAAGCCCACAATCCAAGCAGCTTGAGGTTTAGTGTGAAATTTCCACAATCAGTGATGATTTGGGGAGCCATGTAATCTGCTGGTGTAGGCCCACTGTGTTTTATCAAGACAAAAGTCAGCGTCTACCAGGAAATTTTAGAGCACTTCATGCGTCCCTCTGCCAAACAAGCTTTTTGGAGATGGAAATTTCATTCTCCAGCAGGACTTGGCACCTGTCCACACGGCCAAAAGTACCAATACCTGGTTTAAAAACAACTGTATCACTGTGCTTGATTGGCCAGCAAACTCGCCTGACCTTTAACCCTACAGATAATCTATGGGTTTATACATAGTCCAGTTTTATCAAAAACACATTCCACACAATGATGCAAACAAGAAGGCCTCACAGCCGGTTATAAACCAAGCCACAGAATGTTTAGTTCAAATATAGAAATTGTATTAATAATCAATAAAATATTTTTTTCACTTCAAAATTACATTTACACAATGTCAAGAATGCCTCCAGTCCAAACACTGGTTCTATAAGGAATACAAATATTGAGCCACAGCAGGTTTAAAGTACATAAGTTACCTCATTGTATAGCATAACCTATTGCCGGAGCTCAATCATGTACATCTATATCACATCAATTGCCTGAGGAACAGACCTGCTATATTAAAGTGCCAATGTGCATATATACCTAGCTGTCAGGAATAGCCTGCAAGGCTTATATCCTGATATACAATTGTACATCTAAGCTTGAACGTGTGCCGTGCTTACAAACGCTATCAGGGATGACCCCAGCTATGGCAAAAAATCAAGAGATAGAAGATAGTAATTACCTCTGTATTCACTCACAGAACCAGTGTGAAACCCCCTACGCGCGTTTCGATAGTTCTTCTTCCGGGGGTGTATATTAAGGAGGGGAAATGAGGGTCTATTTAAATGAGTTTCCAGCCAATCATTTAACAACCTAAATTGTCATGTGAGAACGAGATAACCAACGTAATATCTAATGCGCCAATAAATGGTGGCGTAAATATTGTGTGCCGCGTTCCTAGGCTACCCCTAACAATTCAGTATACATGGGCGAATGTTTTTACATAGTGCGCAGCTGCGGAAGTGACGAAAGATGACGCGACTGCCCAACACTACGTCGCCTACAAACCTGAAAGGATCTCAGCAGGTACAACAATTGCGCAGCTGCGGAAGTAAGGTAAAGTAACGCAACCATTTAACACTATGTCGCCTAGTAACCGAGGCTCTTTCAACCGATATAGCAGTCTCATGTATTTGAACATGCCTTAACATAATACGCAGCTGCAGGATTGCCACGAGATGACGCGACTATTCTGTGCTGCGTCGCCCAGCAACCAAGACGCTCTCAACAAATAAGGCAGTATCGTGCTTTTGGACCTATGCCCTTATCTAGATATTAAAAAACAAATCACATGAACAAAGGGAATATACATTGTCCATATCGAATAATCTAACAACCATGATCCTTCTGAGCTCATGAATTCTCCCATGGTTAATCAGACACAGAACTTTACGATGTACCAGAGCGTCTGTTGTTATGACACACTCATAAATATGGAGATCTAAAACGGTACCAACCTGCAATCTATGGCTTAATATATGCTTAAATCCAACAGTACATAAATGTATCTTGGTTGAATCACCTAACATGAATATCTCAACGTGAGGTGAAATGTATTAACTGCAACAATGTACTTACAAAAAAATGAAAAAAAGGACTAATTTATAAGTGAAATAAAATTCTGATTAATCAGACACCAAAAGGTGTCAGTGAATGTGTGTGTAAAAGGAAGTCGGATTAATGGCGCATATGCAGACGAAAACACAGCTTGATGGGATCCACACACCCACGGAAATGGCCACACTACTACACCAGCCTTAAGGGGTGGAGTGGGGGACTCATGCCTGCACCGCAGGTGAGAGGGTCCAGCCATGGTATCGGTGCTATGCGCACTGCCACCTTCCCATAGTGTAAAAGTGACCAAAAAATAAAATAATATAATATAAGGCACTATGCACAACATATGTACCTGGGACCAAAAACATGTGCTATGAATGACATAATAATATCATTTGGTCAAAAAAATTATTAAAGCTTAACCAATGTACTAAAGTGCTAAGTGCAAGGTGAATACCAATAATCCTGATACATATACACTCACCGGCCACTTTATTAGGTACACCATGCTAGTAACGGGTTGGACCCCCTTTTGCCTTCAGAACTGCCTCAATTCTTCGTGGCATAGATTCAACAAGGTGCTGGAAGCATTCCTCAGAGATTTTGGTCCATATTGACATGATGGCATCACACAGTTGCCGCAGATTTGTCGGCTGCACATCCCAAAGATGCTCCATACAAGGCAGGATGGATCCATGCTTTCATGTTGTTTACGCCAAATTCTGACCCTACCATCCGAATGTCGCAGCAGAAATCGAGACTCATCAGACCAAGCAACGTTTTTCCAATCTTCTACTGTCCAATTTCGATGAGCTTGTACAAATTGTAGCCTCAGTTTCCTGTTCTTAGCTGAAAGGAGTGGTACCCGGTGTGGTCTTCTGCTGCTGTAGCCCATCTGCCTCAAAGTTCGACGCACTGTGCGTTCAGAGATGCTCTTAGGCCTACCTTGGTTGTAACGGGTGGCGATTTGAGTCACTGTTGCCTTTCTATCAGCTCGAACCAGTCTGCCCATTCTCCTCTGACCTCTGGCATCAACAAGGCATTTCCGCCCACAGAACTGCCGCTCACTGGATTTTTTTTCTTTTTCGGACCATTCTCTGTAAACCCTAGAGATGGTTGTGCGTGAAAATCCCAGTAGATCAGCAGTTTCTGAAATACTCAGACCAGCCCTTCTGGCACCAACAACCATGCCAAGTTCAAAGGCACTCAAATCACCTTTCTTCCCCATACTGATGCTCGGTTTGAACTGCAGGAGATTGTCTTGACCATGTCTACATGCCTAAATGCACTGAGTTGCCGCCATGTGATTGGCTGATTAGAAATTAAGTGTTAACAAGAAGTTGGACAGGTGTACCTAATAAAGTGGCCGGTGAGTGTATACTGACTAGCCCTTACTGGGCCATATAATTCATAATGTCCATGCTTAAGACATATATAATGCCACCAAATATTTGACAGTCCAAATCCAATAATCAAATAAAGTGAAATAAAGTGCATGAGTAGGTATAAAGTGCAAGTAAAAGTGCATAGATGAATGTAAAGTGACTTAGGCCATATATCCTGCAGCATCCACTTTGAGGGTATGGATACTGTCACCAAGTTCTTAACGATCTAAGTTCATCTATTAAACTTCATTAAGATGGAATTTCTTCATTAGCCAAAACCATAAGATGTATTTGTGATGGACATCATGCGTCTGTATTTTCTCGACCATGGATTCGTCATAACCTTAAGTAAGCATGCCGGTAATGGAGGACTGAAACTCAATAGATGTTCAAACTATAGAATTGTGAAAAAAGATAAAAAGTGATAAGTTAAAACAAAAGAACCCACAAACCCATAAAACTGTATCAGATACAGTGGGGCAAAAAAGTATTTAGTCATTCAGCAATAGTGCAAGTTCCACCACTTAAAAAGATGAGAGGCGTCTGTAATTTACATCATAGGTAGACCTCAACTATGGGAGACAAACTGAGAAATAAAAATCCAGAAAATCACATTGTCTGTTTTTTTATCATTTTATTTGCATATTATGGTGGAAAATAAGTATTTGGTCAGAAAAAAACAATCAAGATTTCTGGCTCTCACAGACCTGTAACTTCTTCTTTAAGAGTCTCCTCTTTCCTCCACTCATTACCTGTAGTAATGGCACCTGTTTAAACTTGTTATCAGTATAAAAAGACACCTGTGCACACCCTCAAACAGTCTGACTCCAAACTCCACTATGGTGAAGACCAAAGAGCTGTCAAAGGAAACCAGAAACAAAATTGTAGCCCTGCACCAGGCTGGGAAGACTGAATCTGTAATAGCCAACCAGCTTGGAGTGAAGAAATCAACAGTGGGAGCAATAATTAGAAAATGGAAGACATTCAAGACCACTGATAATCTCCCTCGATCTGGGGCTCCACGCAAAATCCCACCCCGTGGGGTCAGAATGATCACAAGAACGGTGAGCAAAAATCCCAGAACCACGCGGGGGGACCTAGTGAATGAACTGCAGAGAGCTGGGACCAATGTAACAAGGCCTACCATAAGTAACACACTACGCCACCATGGACTCAGATCCTGCAGTGCCAGATGTGTCCCACTGCTTAAGCCAGTACATGTCCGGGCCCGTCTGAAGTTTGCTAGAGAGCATTTGGATGATCCAGAGGAGTTTTGGGAGAATGTCCTATGGTCTGATGAAACCAAACTGGAACTGTTTGGTAGAAACACAACTTGTCGTGTTTGGAGGAAAAAGAATTCTGAGTTGCATCCATCAAACACCATACCTACTGTAAAGCATGGTGGTGGAAACATCATGCTTTGGGGCTGTTTCTCTGCAAAGGGGCCAGGACGACTGATCCGGGTACATGAAAGAATGAATGGGGCCATGTATCGTGAGATTTTGAGTGCAAACCTCCTTCCATCAGCAAGGGCATTGAAGATGAAACGTGGCTGGGTCTTTCAACATGACAATGATCCAAAGCACACCGCCAGGGCAATGAAGGAGTGGCTTCGTAAGAAGCATTTCAAGGTCCTGGAGTGGCCTAGCCAGTCTCCAGATCTCAACCCTATAGAAAACCTTTGGAGGGAGTTGAAAGTCCGTGTTGCCAAGCGAAAAGCCAAAAACATCACTGCTCTAGAGGAGATCTGCATGGAGGAATGGGCCAACATACCAACAACAGTGTGTGGCAACCTTGTGAAGACTTACAGAAAACGTTTGAGCTCTGTCATTGCCAACAAAGGATATATTACAAAGTATTGAGATGAAATTTTGTTTCTGACCAAATACTTATTTTCCACCATAATATGCAAATAAAATGATAAAAAAACAGACAATGTGATTTTCTGGATTTTTTTTTCTCAGTTTGTCTCCCATAGTTGAGGTCTACCTATGATGTAAATTACAGACGCCTCGCATCTTTTTAAGTGGTGGAACTTGCACTATTGCTGACTGACTAAATACTTTTTTGCCCCACTGTATATATTGAAAACAGAGACTCCATTACAAAAATGCCCCCATACCAAAGCTTTCGTTTAAACCCTGAGGAGCTATAGTGCACAATCTGTATATCCACCGGCTCTCAACTTAGGCCAAGATTTTACTTATGTTACCACCTCGTATCCCCATAGTAACAGTGTCTATACCCCTCACCACCGCAGGCATGATGTTTTCTAAAATGTCTTGGCAAGGTTTTTAGATTGAGTTCATCTACCACTGTCTTTGCCTTTTCAATATCCCTGCAGTGCTCTCTTATTCGGATTTTTAATTCACAGGTGGTGAGGCCAATGTAGATTTTGCCACATGGGCAGGTAGCGTGATAGATGACTCCTCGAGTTGAACAGGTCATACATTTCCTAATGTTATATTTTTTTGTTCCATTAAAATTTGCAAAAGTCTTGGTTTTAATTGTATTGGCACAGGCAGGGGTGGGATTAAAATTTTTAACAACAGGTCCTCTAAGTCGCGGCGGCCGGAATTTTGGCCACGCCCATTTTCAATAACCCCGCCCATACTAATAAGCCACACCCAGTGGCACGATTCATATTTTTTGAAGCAGTTTGTCTCCCTTAATGACAAGAATACGTTGTGACATACGGTATTAAAGTCATTCAAAGAAACAAACGACTAAAGCAAATGTACTGCACAGGACAATTCACTCGTATATCAGCTGAGAATCGCCAATGCAAGTCAATGGGTGCAAAGAAAAAAAATCCTACAGCACTCGCACCATGCGAGTGCTGTCCGATTTTTATGCACCGGCGTCCTTTGAAAAGCCGGTAATTCATGTCCGGTGTACAGTAAGATCACATGGCCTCATTCATTCCCTATGGGACTTGCGGACATGTGCGGCACTTGCAGCAACGGAAAAAAAACACTGCTAGCAGTGTTTTTTTGTCTCACCGCAAGTGCCGCACATGTTGGCTAGTAGCCATCACTACCTGTCCCTAGTGAATCAACCACAGGGCATGCTGGGATTTGCAGTTTCTACAGTACCAACCACAGGGCATGCTGGGATTTGCAGTCCCTACAGTACCAAGCACAGGGCATGCTGGGATTTGCAGTCCTACATCTCCATAATTAGAACGACAGGACATGTAACCTAAACCTGTAGTTATTCTGCAGCTACAGAATAAAAAAGTCAGGGCGTCAACGTACAAGTCCCCCTTACACAAAGGCTGGGAATGCTGGAATTTATGGTTCTACAGCAGCTCCAGAATAAAAACAAGCCTTGCTGGAAGGTGTACATGGGGCAGGGCGGCCACATACTGCAGAGGCCCCCTAATTGAAGCAGGACATTAACCATGTCCTGATCACTGTGATGTTCCTCTCAGCACCTCCCCCTCTGTTCACAGCCTCATGTCAGCAGCAGGGCACAGGCAGCAGCAGAGGGAATCACAGCGTGAGGCTCCGTGTGATGCTCCTTCCCTCACCGCAGACGGCAGCATCAACAAGAACAGGGCCCCTGCTGTCAGCATAATCTTGTGCAGTCTGTAGCTGAGCGGGCCGGCCTCTCCTGCTAGCGCTGAAGCTGTCGGATATGCTGGGACCAGCAGTTACACACCAAGCACCGGACAACTGACCTGGACACAACAATCCTCACACCATCCTCCCCCGCAGCTGGTGCTCAGGCAGGAACCAACTGAACTTGGCGCCACAGCGAGGAGGGGGCGGGGCCTGCAGTGTGACGTATTTCTCCTCCAGCTCCCGGCCTCCACTGCAGCATATGTGATAGCGCAGCGCAGGGGCCAGAAGAGGGAGATGGGGAAGAGATAGGGAAGAGAGAGATAGGGAAGAGAGATAGGGAGGGCGGGTGGGTTTGGATGGGCGCTACCCCGCATTATTAAAAAAAAAAAAAAAACACACCTTGCTCAGGCGCCGCCCCCCCGCATCCTCCCGCCCCTAGGCACGTGCCCTCAAGTGCCTAGTGGGAAATACGGCCCTGATTACCGGAACGCTGGCAGCTAGAAATTTTAGTAAACGGCTGCCCCGTACCGGGTCGTACCGGCTGAATCCCACCCCTGGGCACAGGCCTTACACAGACCACATGGATAGAAACCAGCATTGACAATATCCTTTGATGTCTTAGTAGGATTGTAAAAACTGTGAACCAGGGTATCTGATAAATTCTTACATCTCCTTGCAGTAATCTGCGTTTTTTTCGGTAAGACCTTTTTAAGAATCGGGTCAGTGAATAAAACACTTCAATGTTTAGTTATAATTTCCCAAAATTGATGCCACTTGTTATGATACGTGGTAATCAGTCTGACCTGATCCGAATCTACTTTTTTGGTGTTGGCAACCCAAATCTATGGGGTATTGTCAAGAGGAAGATGATAGACACCAGACCAAACAATGCAGATGAGCTGAAGGCTACTATCAAAGCAACCTGGGCTTCCATAACACCTCAACAGTGCCACAGGCTGATCGCCTCCATGACACACCACATTGATGCAATAATTAATGCAAAAGGAGCCCGGTCCAAGTATTGAGTGCATTTACTGAACATACATTTTAGAAGGCCAACATTTTGGATTTTAAAATCATTTTTGAAGCTGATGTTATAAGGTATTCTAATTTACTGAGATAATGACTTTGGGGTTTTTCATTGCCTGTAAGCCATAATAATCAACATAAACAGAAACAAACATTTGAAATAGATCACGTTGTTTGTAATGACTCTATATATGAGTTTCGCTTTTTGTATTGAAGAACTGAAAAAAAATAACTTTTAATGATATTCTAATTTTGTGAGATGCACTTCTACATATAAAGTCTAATTTGGGTGTATGGAATGGGCTCACAGGCAGAGCCCACCACACACCCAGCAGATAATGGTTGAATGTCACATCTACGATCTACCTCTAACAGTCTCAGGTCGAGTGGAGCTATTTTTCTCTTAAATGGCGCTATTAATCTGTGACAGTGGCATTATCAACGCGCTAGAATGGAGGTGTATCATTCTATGCACCCATCAGCCTCCTCATGACATGATCGCAGGGCCCTGATGAATTGCTATGACAGCCAGGGGTCTGTTGAAGACCTCCATACCTGCCATCACAGAACTCTGTTTAAACTCAGCCTGTGGCAGGGCTGCAAAGGAAACCATGATTTTATACTACATCCAGCAACACTTCGGTATTGTTGTATGTACATATATGAAAAAGTGATTACCCCCTTCCTGATTTCCCATTCTTCAGCATATTTGTAACACTTAAATGTTTCAGATCACCAAACAAACTTAAATATTAGACAAAGATAACACAAGTAAACACAAAATGCAGTTTTTAAATGAAGGTCTTCATTATTAAGGGAAAAAAAGTTCAAACCTACAGGACCCTGTGTGAAAAAAAGTGATTGCCCAGGCCTCCCCCACAACCCTAAAACATAAATTAAAAGTGGTTTATAACATATTTGGGAAGCGGAGTTCAAATTCCTTATTCCTTAGCAGGTCTCATTACTGCCACACCTGTTCTCAATCAAGAAATCACTTGAATAGGACCCGCCTGACAAAGTGAAGTAGACCAAGGGATTGTCAATACCTAAACATCATGCCGCAATCGAAGGAAATCTTGGAATGAGAAACAAAATAATTGAGATCTATCCATCTGGAAAAAGTTATAAAACCATTTCTCAAGCTTTGGGACTCCAGCAAACCAATATGAGCACCATTATCCACAGATGGCGAAAACATGGAACAGTGGTGAACCTTCCCATTAGTGGCCGGCAGACCAAAATTACTACAAGAGCACAGAGACGACTCATCCAAGAGGTCACAAAAGAACCCACAACAATATCTAAAAAATTGCAGGCCTCAATTGCCTCAGTTAAGGTCAGTGTTCATGACTCCACCATAAGAAAGAGACTGGGCAAAAATGGCCTGCATGGCAGACTTCCAAGTCGAAAACTAATGTTGAGGAATAAGAACATAAAGGTTCATCTCAGTTTTGCCAGAAAATGTTTTGATTATCCCCAAGACTTCTGCGAGAATACTCTGTGGACTGACAAGACAAAAGTTGAACTGTTTGGAAGGTGTATGTCCCATTACATCTGGTGCAGAACTAACACAGCATTTCATACCAACAGTAAATTATGGTGGTGTTAGTGTGATGGTATGGGGTTGTTTTGCTGCTTCAGGACCTGGAAGACTTGCTGTGGTAAATGGAACCATGAATTCTGCTGTCTACCAAAAAATCTTGAAGGAGAATGTCTCGCCATCTGTTCGTGACCACAAGCTAAAGCGCATTTGGGTTATGCAGCAGGATACTGAACCAAAACACACCAGCAAGTCCTCCTCTGAATGGCTTAAGAAAAACAAAATTAAGACTGAAGTGGCTTAGTCAAAGTCTTGACCTTAATCTGATAGAGATGCTGTGGCATGACTTTAAAAAGGTGGCTCATGCTCTGAAACCCTCCAATGTGGCTGAATTGTAACAATTCTGCAAATATGAGTGGGCCAAAATTCCTTCAGAGTGTGGTAAAAGACTCATTGCCGGTTATCGTAAATGCTTGATTGCAGTTGTTGCGGTGGCCCAACCAGTTATTAGGTTTAGGGGGCATCACTGTTTTACACAGGGCCCTGTAGGTTTGGATTTCTTTTTCCCTTAATAATAAAGACCTTAATTTAAAAAGTGCTTTTTGTTTTTACATGGGTTTGTCTAATATTTAAATTTGTTTGGTGATATGAAACATTCAAGTGTGACAAATGTGCAAAAAAAAGGAAATCAGGAAGGGGGTAGACACTTTCACACAACTGTAAGATTGAACAATGGGCAGCGACTAATAGAATGGTATTTAACAGGGAGAAATGCAAGATTCTACATCTGGGCAAGAAAAACAAAAATGACATCTACAAAATGGGAAGAACAGAACTAAGTAACAGAACGAGTGTAAAAGACCTTGGGTATACTAATAGATCACAGACTGCACTTGAGTCAAGTGTGTTGCAGCAGCAAAAAAGGCAAACATAGCTCCGTGATGTATTAAGAGAATCATAGAGTCTAGATCACGTTTAGTAATTATCCCCCTCAACTCCTCCTTAGTCAGACTCCTTACCTCAATACTTTGTCCAGTTCTGGCCACCAAATTTTAAAAAAGACATTGAAAAACTGACGTTCAGAAAGAGCTGCCAGGTTGTCCTATGAGGAAAGGTTAAAGAATCTGGGAAAGTTTAGACTGCAAAAAAAAGGCTAAGAGGAGACTTAACAGCTGTCCACAAATATTTGAAGGGATGTCATAGTGTAGAGGGATCATACTAAGGCCAGGGTCACACTTGCGAGTGCAATGCGAGAAACTTGCACGAGTCTCTCGCATCAACACCCGGCACTGCCGCTGGCACTCTGGACCAGAGCGTGCGGCTGCATGTATTTCTATGCAGTTGTAGTACCTTGGTCAGAGTAAATAATGCACTCCTAAAATGATAATAGGTGCTTCAGAGGAAAAAGAAGCCAATTCCAAATATAGAAATCCTCAAGCACTCAAAAACATTCTTCAAGACCAACTATGATGAAGTAAGATAAATATATTTATTTTACTCAGGGAATCCACAGCCGACAAAGGTCAAACAGAAAAAATGGCATCCCTATACAATTTTTTCTGTTTGACCTTTTTCGGCTGTAGATTCCCTGAATTAAATAAATATATTTATCTTACTTCATCATAGTTGGACTTGAAGAATGTTTTTGAGTGCTTGAAGTTTTCCACAGGTAAACGCTCCGTTCCTGAGAGCCGGCGGCAGTGCCTGGTATAGATGTGAGAGACTCATGCGAATTTCTCACATTGTACTCGCAAGTGTGACCCCGGCCTTATTCTCATTTGCACATGGAAACACAAGAAGCAATAGAATAAAACTTAAAGGGAGAAGATACAGATTATATTTTAGAAAAAAACTTTTTGACATGGAGGTTGATCAATGAGTGGAACAGGTTGCGATGAGAGGTAGTGAGTTGCCCTTCAATGGAAGTCTTCAAACAGAGGCTTGACAGACATCCTTCATTGAGCAGGGGATTGGACACGATGACCCTTAGAGTTGAAGGTCCCTTCCAACTCTAACATGCCATGATAATATATATATATGTATATATATATGTACACACACACACACACACAGTACAGACCAAAAGTTTGGACACACCTTCTCATTTACACTGTGTTCCAAATTATTATGCAAATTGGATTTAAGTGTCATAAAGATTTAATTGTTTTGTTTTTCAAATAAACTCGTGGATGGTATTGTGTCTCAGGGCTCAATGTATCACTGAAATCAATCTTAAACACATGTGATAATTGGTTTTCCAGGTGATTCTAATTAAAGGAAAACTACTTAAAAATGATGTTCCACATTATTAAGCAGGTCACAGTTTTCAAGTAACATGGGAAAGAAAAAGGATCTCTCTGCTGTCGAAAAGCATCAAATAGTGCAATGCTTTGGTGAAGGGATGAAAACATTAGAAATTTCCCGAAAACTTAAGCGTGATCATCGTAGTGTTAAGAGATTTGTGGCTGTATCTGAGCACAGATGTGTTTATGCTGATAAAGGCATAATGAGGAAGATTTCTGCCAGGCAAGTTCATCGGATTAAGAGAGCAGCTGCTAAAAAGCCATTACAAAGCAGCAATCAGATATTTGAAGCTGCTGGTGCCTCTGGAGTCCCTCGAACCTCAAGGTGTAGGCTCCTTCAAAGGCTTGCTGTGGTGCATAAACCTACTATTCGGCCACCCTTAAACAGTGTTCACAAGCAGAAATGGTTGCATTGGGCCCACACATACATGAAGACTAATTTCCAAACCGTCTTGTTTACTGATAAGCGTTGAGCAACCCTGGATGGTCCAAATGGATGGAGTAGTGGATGGTTGGTGGACGGCCACCCTGTCCCAACAAGGCTGCAACGTCAGCAAGGAGGTGGAGGAGTCATGTTTTGGGCCGGAATCATGGAGAAACAGCTGGTAGGGCCCTTTAAGGTTCTTGAAGGTGTGAAAATGACCTCTGCAAAGTATACTGTATAGAGTTTCTGACTGACAACTTTCCTCCATGGTATAAAAAGCAGAAATGTGCCTTCAGGAGCAAAATCATCTTCATGCATGACAATGCACCATCTCATGCTGCAAAGAATACCTCATTGGCTGCTATGGGCATAAAAGGAGATAAACTCATGGTGTGGCCATCATCTTCCCCTGTCCAAAACCTATAGAGAACCTTTGGAGTATCATCAAGCAAAAGATCTATGAGTGTGGGAGGCAGTTCACATCAAAACAGCAGCTCAGGGAGGGAAGAAATACAAGCAGAAACTCTCCAAAAACTCACAAGTTCAATGGATGAAAGAATTGTGAAGGTGATATCAAAGAAGGCTACTATGTTACCATGTAACTTGGCCTGTTAGGATGTTTTGGAGTTAAATAGATTTTTTATTCAGTCAATGTAACCTCCTAATGCGGCTAATTCCACAAATGAGCATTTTCAGTTCTTTAAAACATATCAAATGTGTAGAAATTCTACTGTGCCTAATAATTTGGAACAGTGCATGTTAAGTTTTTATTCATTTTGGAGATTATACTGTTATCATTGGGAGGTTTCTTCAACAAAATTTGATGTATACTCTAACGGGTGATGACTTATTAGACTGACTGTCATTTGCACCAACCATTTAGGAAAATCAGATAAAAATGTCAGTTGCATAATAATATGGAACATAGTGTAAAGATTTTTCTGTATTTTCATGACTATGAAAATTGTAAATTCACACTGAAGGCATCAAAACTATGAATTAACACATGTGGAATTATATACTTAACAAAAAAGTGTGAAACAACTGAAATTATGTCTTATATTCTAGGTTCTTCAAAGTAGCCACCTTTTGCTTTGATGACTGCTTTGCACACTCTTGGCATTCTCTTGATGAGCTTCAAGAGGCAGTCACCGGAAATGGTTTTCACTTCACAGGTTTGCCCTGTCAGGTTTAATAAGTGGAATTTCTTGCCTTATAAATGGGGTTGGGACCATCAGTTGTGTTGAGCAGAAGTCTGGTGGATACACAGCTGATAGTCCTTCTGAATGACTGTTAGAATTTGTATTTTGACAAGAAAAAAGCAGCTAAGTAAAGAAAAACGAGTGGCCATCATTACTTTAAGAAATGAAGGTCAGTCAGTCCGAAAAATTGGGAAAACTTTGAAAGTGTCCCCAAGTGCATTTGCAAAAACCATCAAGCGCTACAAAGAAACTGGCTCACATGAGGACCGCCCCAGGAAAGGAAGACCAAGAGTCACCTCTGCTTCTGAGGATAAGTTTATCCGAGTCACCAGCCTCAGAAATCGCAGGTTAAGAGCAGCTCAGATTAGAGACTAGGTCAATGCCACACAGAGTTCTAGCAGCAGACACATCTCTACAACAACTGTTAAGAGGAGACTTTCTGCAGCAGGCCTTCATGGTAAAATAGCTGCTAGGAAACACTGCTAAGGACAGGCAACAAGCAGTAGAGACTTGTTTGGGCTAAAGAACACAAGGAATGGACATTAGACCAGTGGAAATCTGTGCTTTGGTCTGATGAGTCCAAATTTGAGATCTTTGGTTCCAACCACCGTGTCTTTGTGCGACGCAGAAAAGGTGAACGGATGGACTCTACATGCCTGGTTCAACCCGTGAAGCATGAAGGAGGAAGTGTGATGGTGTGGGGGTGCTTTGCTGGTGACACTGTTGGGGATTTATTCAAAACTGAAGGCATACTGAACCAGCATGGCTACCACAGCATCTTGCAGCGGCATGCTATTCCATCCGGTTTGCGTTTAGTTGGACCATCATTTATTTCTCCACAGGACAATGACCCCAAACACACCTCCAGGCTGTGTAAGGGCTATTTGACCAAGGAGGAGAGTGATGGGGTGCTAAGCCAGAAGACCTGGCCTCCACAGTCACCAGACCTGAACCCAATCGAGATGGTTTGGGGTGAGCTGGACCGCAGAGTGAAGGCAAAAGGGCCAACAAGTGCTAAGCATCTCTGGGAACTCATTCAAGATTGTTGGAAGACCATTTCCGGTGACTACCTCTTGAAGCTCATCAAGAGAATGCGAAGAGTGTGCAAAGAAGTCATCAAAGCAAAAGGTGGCTACTTTGAAGAACCTAGAATATAAGACATATTTTCAGTTGTTTCACACTTTTCTGTTAAGTATATAATTCCACATGTGTTAAATTATAGTTTTGATGCCTTCGGTGTGAATTTAAAATTTTCATAGTCATGAAAATACAGAAAAATCTTTAAATGAGAAGGTGTGTCCAAACTTTTGGTCTGTACTGTATGATATATATATATATATATATTAGTGTAAGTGATCAGATGATGGCAGGCTCAATCCCCTAAAAGCATTAACTAATGCAATAAAAAGTAATACAAAAAAATGCACAAGTTTGGTGTCGCGGTACTCCCACTAACTTGGACAACCATGATGATAGGTTATTTTCAATGTAAAAAAAATTATTGTTTTTTTACAAAATTTCATGTGGGTCAGCTGTGATGTTATGCACCCTGCGTCTATCTCCTCCCCCTAAAATCTTGTTTTACATCTAGAAGCAGGGACAGAAGCAGGGACAGAAACAGAGTGCAGAGGCTGTCCTCCCCTTGTCCACGGCTTCTATAAACCTATGGAATCAGGAGATCTTTAGAGGGCGACAAAAACTGTAGTAACTGCAGTGATGACGCCTAAAGACATCCTGTTCCAAGAGGGGTAGTAGATGCAAAGAAGTAACTGCAGCCCCAGTCTATTGTGACGCCTCGTTGGTGACTCCTCTCAAGTCCCAGTCACATTTAAGAATTAACAGAAAAGGGATATGGAGAAGTATAGGGTATTTTATAATAAAATTGCAAAAGTGATTAGCGTGTAATAGATATGTTGAAAGGTCTTATTATCAGATCACCCCTTTAAGACCGTCTTTAATTTGTGCCAATTTATCTTTTAATTTGCACTTTTTACTTAATCCATTTTTTGTATGTGTTTGTTTTATATATTCGCCTTTGTGAACATGCCTTTTTGCTTTTAGGATGTTCATTCATCAATTGTGACCTTTGAAATATTTTTATGTGAATGTACCAGAAGTAGTCCTCTGGATGAATTTAAGACATACATTTTGTGCAACTATTATTGTGGTTTGCTGAATTTTAAGGTAATATGTAACTTTTTGCTCTAAAAACAGTTTTGATTTTGCGCAAAATTCATAGACCATGTGAGCCAAGATGAAGAATTTGCCGTAAATAATGTCAATGCATTCCACAAGACAAAAAAGAAAAGCAACAATAAAGAATCCTTGGCTTCTAAAAAAGCTTTGCCTCTGAAACCAGATTGCTTTTAACAATACCTACACAACAATGATCATAGTAATAGATTATATATATATATATATATATATATATATATATATATATATATACATATATATATATATATATATATATATATATATATACACACACACATATACATATACATACATTTACACACATACATACATGCATACAGTTGTTCTCAAAAGTTTACATACAGCAGCAGAACTTTTGCTTTCTTGGCATTTTTTCAGAGAATATGAAAACTTTTTCTCCACTCATGGTTAGTGGTTGGGAGCAGCCGTTTATCGTCAAACTACTGTGTTTTTTCTTTTTAAATCATATTGACAACCCAAAACATCCAAATGACCCTGATCAAAAGTTCACATACCCCATTTCTTAATACCATGTATAGCCCTCTCTAACATCAATGAAAGCTTGAAGTCTTTTGTGGTAGTTGTGGATGAGGTTCTTTATTTTCTCAGATGGTAAAGCTGCCCACTCTTCTTGGCAAGAAGCCTCCAGTTCCTGTAAATTCCAGGCCTGTCTAGCATGAACTGCGCACGTGACATCTCCCCAGAGTGGCTCAATGATATTGAGGTCAGGAGACAGAGATGACCACTCTAGAACCTTCATTTTGTTCTGCTGTAGCCAAGGACAGATCGACATGGCCTTGTGTTTTGGATTGTTCTCATGTTGGAACGTCCAAGTACATCCCACGCGCAGCAGTATTTGCTGACAACGTGCTGCATTCTTCTTTCCTTCAACTTCGACCAAGTTTCCTGTGCCTTTGTAGCTCACACATCCCCAAAACATCAGCGATCCACCTCCATGCTTTACAGTAGGAACGGTGTTCCTTTCGTCATAGGTCTTGCGGACCTCTCTCCAAATGTAACGTTTATGGTTGTGGCCAAAAAGGTCAATTTTGGTCTCATCACTATCATAGTAACATAATTAGTAAGGCCGAAAAAGACATTTGTCCATCCAGTTCAGCTGTAAATTACCTTGTTCCACATGAGGCTTGTCTCTGTGCTGTTTAGTGTATTGCAGGTGAGATACTTTTTGGCATTTGAGCAGTAATGGCTTTCTTCTGGCAACTCGACCATGCAGTCCATTTTTCTTCAAGTGCCTCCTTATCGTGCATCTTGAAACAGCCACACAGTTAGTTTTCAGAGAGTCCAGTATTTCAGCTGATGTTATTTGTGGGTTTTTCTTTGCATCCTGAAAAATTTTCCTGGCAGTTATGGATGAAATTTTTGTTGGTCTACCTGACTGTGGTTTGTTTTTACAGAGCACCTGATTTTCCATTTGTTAATCAGTTTGAACGCTGCTGACTGGCATTATCAATTCCTTGGATATCTTTTTGTACTCCTTTCCTGTTTTATACAGTTCAACTACCTTTTGCCGTAAATCCGTTGACAATTCTTTTGCTTTCCCCATGACTCACAATCCAGAAACATCAGTGGCTGGATGAAAGATGCAAGAGTCTGTCTGGATCCCTGAAACTCACTCAGCTTTTATGCACACACACTGATTACAAGCAAAGAGGTCACAGGTGAGGATGTTACCTTTCCCTTTAGTAGCCAGTCAAACCCATTTGTGTCAACTTCTGTGCATGTTATCAGGCCCAAATCACCAGGGTATGTAAACTTTTGATCAGGGTCATTTGGGAAAGAGAAAACACAGTAGTTTCACAATAAATGGCTTCATACTACCACTAACCATGAGAGGAGAAAAGTTTTGGTGTTATCATTCATATTCTCCTAGCCAGGCTGAGCTGCGATAAGATCCTGTGGGATCTCCACTAGCACTGTGAGCACTCAGGGCTCATGGTGCTAGCGGTGATCTCACAGAAGTCACCGCAGCTCAATCCAGCTGGGGACGGAGTTTAGTGACCGGAGGTTACCTCTATGATGTCACCCCCAGTCACTGGTGCTGCATTCCCAAGCAGCTCAATCACCAGTGGTTTTCAGCTGAGACGGTCGCATCCTGGCACCGTCCAGGTTGAAAACTGTATATCCCCCAGACACGGATTATGGCGTGGGACACAACGACGGACAGTTATGGTATATTGTTTTATTAATTTACTTTTATTACAGGAGATCAAGGGCTTCGCTTGGATTAGGCGTAATAACAAAAATGTTAAATTGTGTTTCGTTTATATTTCAAATAGACTTTATTCTTGTTGTGTCCTTATTTACCATACAACTATAGGATTAGTAATAGGGGTCTTATTGACGCTTCTTCATTACTAAGCTGGGCTTGATGTCACCGGTGACATCAACCCCACAACTATTACCTCACTTGCAAGGGCAAGTGGGAAGAGCCAGGCAAAGTGCAAGAATTGGAGCATCTAATAGATGTGCCTTTTCTGGGTAGCTGCGGGCTATTTTTAGGCTGGGTGGGTCAATATCCATAGCATCTTACCAGCCTGAGAATACCAGCCCCAGCTGTGAGCTTTGGCAAGGCTGATTGTCAAAAATGGGGGGACCTTACGTTTATTTTTAATTATTTAAATAATTAACAAAATATCAACAAAATATGGAGTGGGGACCCCTCTATTCTTGATATCCAACCTTGCTGATGCCGACAGCTGCAGAGTTTTGTCTGGCTGGTTATCAAAAATAGGGGGGAACCCACACCGTTTTTTTTTTTGTTTTTTTTTAATTGCCGTATTTATTTACAGCGTAGGTGTGGCAAATTATTACTTGCATCCACCGCTCCTGCTGCCACTGTTATTAGCAGCAGCAGGGGTAGGTTGATGGGAGTAATAATCCACTATGTTTGACAAGTGTGACCAACCTGTCAATCACCTTTCCAAGCGATGCTACAGATCACTTGGAAAATGCTAGCATTCTGCAAGCTAATTTCGCTTGCAAAACACTAGTGTTTAGCGGGAAAACGCATGCCAATTCCGCATGCGATATACCCGCGGCAGGAGTTGCGGAATTGCCGCAGAAATTTCCATGGCAATTCTGCAACGTGTGCACATAGCCAAAGAATTGACATGCTGCAGAAAATACTTCACTGCAAATACTTAAAGGGAAGGTGCCGCAATTTTGTTTTTGTATTAAAAATGATTGTTTATATAAACAATTATTTTTAAAACAAAATTATTTTTTTTTAATTTTAATATCTTTTTTATTATTAATTATTTTTGCAGCCACTGGGCGCCACCATTTTCCTTTGCAAGAGTGTAAGAGTCCCAGCACAACACTTACACTCTGCAAATACGGCAGCCCTGGGCATAGGACTCAGCAGTCGGCGTCCGACCCCATACCTATCATTGTGCGGCTCCCTGCTCTGATCTGGCCACGCCCCCTGGGCTGTCTCCACATCACAGCAGAGGCAGGAGGTCGGCGCCATCTTTCTTCAGCCCACAGTGTACCTGTGAGCTCCACTGTGACTTGAGAGCTGCACTGTTATAGGAGGGACAGCTCCATCTGTCTCTCCTTTCACACTGTCAGCAGCGGCCGTTCCCTATCCTCTTCTATGCTGCCTGTAATCTCTAGAATCGCTAGAGAGGATGAAGTGCTGCATCTGATGTCCTCTTATCAGGAGCTGCAGAGAGGTAACCGAGGGGGGGATGGGGGAGGCGCTGTGCTGCTCCGACCCTGCCTCTCACTGTAGCTCATCAGGACATCAGACCGTGTATCTATCACTATACTGTGCTGAGCCGTGTATCTAATCCTCTCCTGTGTGATACTGTCTGCTGCGCCGTGTATCTAATCCTCTCATGTGTGATACTGTCTGCTGAGCCGTGTATCTAATCCTATCCTGTGTGATACTATGCTGAGCCGTGTATCTAATCCTATACTGTGTGATACTGTCTGCTGCGCCGTGTATCTAATCCTATCCTGTGTGATACTGACTGCTGAGCCGTGTATCTAATCCTAACCTGTGTGATACTGTCTGCTGAGCTGTATATCTAATCCTATCCTATGTGATACTGTCTGCTGAGCCGTGTATCTAATCCTATCCTGTATGATACTATGCTGAGCCGTGTATCTAATCCTATACTGTGTGATACCGTCTGCTGCGCCGTGTATCTAATCCTATCCTGTGTGATACTGTCTGCTGAGCTGTGTATCTAATCCTATCCTATGTGATACTGTCTGCTGAGCCGTGTATCTAATCCTATCCTGTGTGATACTATGCTGAGCCGTGTATCTAATCCTATCCTGTGTAATACTATGCTGAGCCGTGTATCTAATCCTATCCTGTGTGATACTATGCTGAGCCGTGTATCTAATCCTATACTGTGTGATACTGTCTGCTGCGCCGTGTATCTAATCCTATCCTGTATGATACTGTGCTGAGCCGTGTATCTAATCCTATACTGTGTGATACTGTCTGCTGCGCCGTGTATCTAATCCTATCCTGTATGATACTGTGCTGAGCCGTGTATCTAATCCTATACTGTGTGATACTGTCTGCTGCGCCGCGTATCTAATCCTATCCTGTATGATACTGTGCTGAGCCATGTATCTAATCCTATACTGTGTGATACTGTCTGCTGAGCCGTGTATCTAATCCTATCCTGTGTGATACGGTCTGAGCCATGTATCTAATCCTACCCTGTGTGATACTGTCTGCTGAGCCGTGTATCTAATCCTATCCTGTGTGATACTGTCTGGTGAACCGTGTATCTAATCCTATCCTGTGTGATACTGTCTGGTGAACCGTGTATCTAATCCTCTCCTATGCACTCCTCTCCCCCCTGCATGTCTTTCCCCATTGCACACCGAATGTGTGCGATAACAGGAGCTGCAGGGGTCATGCTGTAGTATGGCATTATGTGTGATCTATATGACGGTATTATGTGATCTGTATGGTGGTATTATGCTTGATCAGTATTGTGAGAATTATATGGTGGTATTGTGTGTGATCTATATGGTGGTATTATGTGAGATCTATGTGGCGGCATTGTGAGAATTATTTGGCGGTATTGTGTGATCTATATGGCGGTATTATGTGAGAACACTGGCAGCATTATGTGTGATCTACATGGCGGTATTATGTGAGAACACTATGGCAGTATTATCGTCATAAAGGGGACCCATTCTAGGGTTGTTCTGGTTGAGCAGCTGCACGTGGGTCTGGGGTAATAGAGGGGGCAGCATGACCTCCAGTTAGGTGCAGTCAGGGCTGGTGAGGCAGCTGAAGAGAGGGGTCTCATTTTTATCGTTACTATATGGCTACATTTCCCCCCAGCGTCACCCGTACTGCGCCTGTCGTCTCACTTTCACACATCGCCAGGACAGGATGGAGAAGACAGGATCTGAGGAGGGGAATGGGGTTTTTGCATGCAAAGTCTGGATCAGAACAGGCCATCAATCCGCAGAAATGTTTCCTGGATTTCTGTGGAGCAGACGGTCCATCCATGTGTATAAAAGACAGCGGTCTATGTACAATCCCTGGCTGCTCCGCGCACCGAACAGGGTGCCCACCCATAGACCAGCACACTGCTCTCCTGAAATACTCTGTGCTGCTGTCACCCTGCTCCCTCCACCACATATCTCCCAGAATCCTTGCTGCCTGCCATCCTCGGTGACTGTCTACTTGTCAGTACAAGGCTGCTTTCACACTAGCGTTGGTATGGGGCCGTCGCCATGCGTCGGCCAGATGTACTGACGCACGTTGTGAAAATAATGAACAACGGGGGCAGCGGATGCAGTTTTTCAACGCATCCGCTGCTCAGTGTGATGAGCGGGGAGGAGGGGGAGGAGTTCCGGCCGCGCATGCGCAGTCGGAAGTGGCGGACACGATGCACAAAAAAGTTACATATAATGTTTTTTTGTGCCGACGGTCCGCCAAAACACGACGCATCCGTCGCACGTGTGGCCATACGTCGCAATGCGTCGCTAATGTAAGTCTATGGGGAAAAAACGCATCCTGCAGACAACTTTGCAGGATGCATTTTTTCTCCAAAGCGACGCATTGCGACGTCCGTCAAAAGACGCTAGTGTGAAAGTAGCCTAACTCTGCAGTCACCAACAAAATGGCTGCTCACTGGGTTCCTGAATATCATCCTCTCTTATCCCTTAGCAAACACCAGGAGGGGAGGAGAGGAGACATCACACACGTGTCAGCAGACTCCGCCCATAATTACTGCAGTGCAGTAATGTGAGCTATTTGTATGCTAGGTTTTTGTGAAATTTCAGCAGCTGCTCCCCCTAGTGTTTAAAAGTGGAAATTCCAAAACTTTTCAAATCATTTTTCATATTTTACTAAATTATAAACAAATGATAATATTTTTTAAGAAAATGTAAACATTAATTCTTTACATTTTTTCAATTGCGGTAAAAAAAATTTTTTTGATGGCACCTTCCCTTTAAGGAAATTTACTTATCATGTGAGCATTACTTCAGGATTGTCATTGAATTAGCTTGCATAAGGATTCCATAGCATTTTGGCCCATTTCCGTGAGGAAAAAACGCTACGAAAATGCATCAAAAACACACTGTGTGCACACAGCCTAATAGGGATCAGCAGTTTATGTTTAATGCCTGGGTTTTACATTAGGGGCTGTTCACGCTGTGTTTCTTTACTGCGCCTGGTGGGTTCTGCTTGAATCCTGAATAGAGCCATACAGAAGATTGCAATGACAGGAATGGAGTTCAAATGAATTCCACATGTGATGGGTTTTTTTTCTGAACGTGTCCGTCTATTCCAACAGCCACAGAAAAGTGAACGCTTTTAGACGAAAAAACACAGACTCTGAGGGTAGGTGCACATGATCAGTAAAGGCTGCGGGTTGGATGTTGCATATTTGTGCAGCGTCCAGATGTTATCCCATGCCCACTATGCGTCTAGAGACACCAGTGGCTCACACGTGGAGATGGACATGTGGCGTGTCTTTCCAGACCGCAGCATGTCACATGCGTATTCACCTGCGTTCAATAAACGGCAGCGCTTTGGACACAGCGGACATGTGCTGCGTCCAAAGAGCTACCAATTCCTGATCGATTGCACATACCTTAAGAAAACAAATCATTCAGTTTCAGAAAAAAACAACAAATTCCTTTGACCTCTGCTTGTGTCGGTGCAGTCTGTGGCCCCGTAGGGGATTTATGTGAATCCTGTTTTAGGGGGATTCAGGCAGAGCCCCCGGACACACTGCAGAAGCTCAGTGTGAACAGGGCTTAATATAATATTGTGTGGAATAGTGCCGTCTACTATACTATTCCGCGCTGTCACAGTACAGCAGCCAGACATGGACACCGGCCAGAATACACTATTTTTTTATAGATCTATTACATGTCATCTTTCAGCATTTCTGCAGCATTTTTCCTTATTCAAATGAATGGGAAACAAAAATGCAAGTGAAAAGGCTGCAAAAAAGCAGAATATTTCCTGCCAACACTGTAGATCAATCCGCTGCAAAAATAGGGCATGTGAACAGACACTACAGGGGTTTTCTGAGAATGTAAAAAAAAAAAAATTACATCCCCTGCGGCTCCAGCACCGATGCTCCGGGGGTCTCTGCCAGTCTTAGCATGTTTTTCACGGATGCCACATGTATTCTATTTAATCTACAGTGTTGCACTCATGTCCATGTTTTCCCAGCAGCACAGATAACAAGGGCCAATACAGGTCTATGGGTCCGTGTAAGCATGCCGTCCGTGTGCCATCCGTGTGCCGTCCGTGTTTATCATGGAAAGTATGTGAGAAGCTTTGTAATTTCATTTCCAGTATCCATACAGGAAAAACATGGATGGCACATGGACGACACACTGACTGAAAACACCGGTCACACGGATATCAGTGTAACACGTACGTGTTTTCTATGGACATGTGAAGGGGCCTAACAGTGTTGTTGGTGGAATATTTCAGGATTGGGGGGCCCTGTTTGAATTTTGCACAGGGCCCCAATTTGTCTAAAACCGGCCCTGCCAGTAAGTGACACATTGCTGGGATCAATCAGGGTCTAAGCCCCTACATTATGCTGCTCTCAGCTTACGTGGCAAAAACCTGGTGACAAATTCATTTTACGTGGTGGTCCAATACTAATATATTGATGACCTATCTTTAGGATAGATCATCGGTATCATTGCGATAAAGGTTCAATACATGGCACCTCCATCGATCAGCTGTTAGCAAGTTCAGGTACATAGCGTACGGAACAAGAACACCTTAAGGCCACGTTCACACTTTGCGGTGTGCTCTGCGGGTTAATCCCGCAGCGGAATTGATAAATCTGCAGGGCAAAACCGCTGCGGTTATCCCTGCAGATTTATCACGGTTTGTTCCGCGGTTTCCGCTGCGGGTTTCCGCCTATACTATTGATGCTGCATATGCAGCAATATGCAGCATCAATAGTAATGTAAAAAATAATAAAAATCGGTTATACTCACCCTCCGATGTCCGGATCTCCTCGGTGCTGCAGGCGGCTGTGCCGACAAGGACCTTCGTGACGTCACGGTCATGTGACCGCGGCGTCATCACGGTCATGTGACCGCGACGTCACCACAGGTCCTGCTAGCACAGCAACTGAGACCGGACGCCGCGGGCAGCGCTGAGAGGTGAGTATAGCATCATTTTTTATTTTAATTCTTTTTTTTACACCAAAATATGGTTCCCAGGGACTGAAGGAGAGTCTCCTCTCCTCCACCCCGGGTACCATCTGCACATTATCCGCTTACTTCCCGCAACGTGGGCACAGCCCCATGCGGAAAGTGAGTGGATCAATGCATTCCTATGGGTGCAGAATCGCTGCGATTCTGCACCAAGAAGTGACATGCTCCTTCTTTTTTTCCGCAGAAAAGCCGCGCGGCTTTTTCTGCGGAAATCCGCAGCGTGGGCACAGCGGGTTTTGTTTTCCATAGGGTAACATTGTACTGTACCCTGCATGGAAAACTGCTGCGGATCCGCAGTGTCAAATCCGCTGCGGATCCGCGGCAAAACCCGCAAAGTGTGAACATAGCCTAACTCTTCACACTCATATGGTGGCTGTTCTTAGGTACTGCATCTCAGACCCCATTTCATTTCCTAACAAACTTGTGGATTTTTACACTGCCAGACAAGACATTTTTCTCCATTTTATCCCTATGGACACCTACGTTTTTGCTATACTACTGGAATGCTACGGGAGGGATAAAGTGATCATACGGAGGAAGGACTCAATAAAACCCAATGCCTCAGCTTTCTGCACCTTCGTGACTATAACGGTATGGAATAGTGAAATACTGAGGTGAGCTGAAGTCACATTTGAGTTTCTAGCTTTGGAGTTAAGTTAGGCATTAATCAATGCTTGACTTCTTCAACAAAAACACACATCGTGAATAATTCATCCCAAATATACCGATATAAAAGCTGCCTTGTAAAGCTCAATGGCCATGAAATACAAACCACTGCCAGATGATCTCTAAGGTTTGTCTTTCAGTTGACTGATGTTTTATTTTTCCTGCCTTTGTTTAGTGTTCGTGTTATCAATTATTTACAGTTTTTATGTCTCTTGTGCGTCCTCACAGTATGCCCTGTATACAATATATTGATAGGTGAACACGTTTATACAGTTTAGAGCGTGGTCTATATTAAATGAAACACACATAATCCATAGCATTATCCTCGGACATGATTTTAGGTTCTGAAAAGCTGTTCATATAAGTCTTGATTTAATACCCATTCATCCATCAGGAAAGGCTTAGAAATTGACAAATGATCTGTGTCAGTCACATCTAACACCCCCCTAAGCTCTTATAAAAGATATTCTTTTCTGTGAAGTCGCCAGCATGGGCGCTAGACCTTTATTTCTTAGATGTTAAATTCTTTTCCGGAGCGAGCTGAAGCTACTAATTGAAATCACACCGACTTCCAACAGCTTTTAGCCACTGTGCTGTCAATACCTTTTTGGTTTCTACTAAACCAGATAGATTTCAAGTGACAACCAAAACCTCAAAGGATTTTCCTACATTGTTAATACATGAAAACATATTGTTTCTTTTACCTAATGTTAATGCATAGCTCTGTGATCTGGTCAAAATGTATCTTAAAATGTAGTATAAAGGGCAAGTCATAAATGACAGATTGCTAATAAACTGACGTGCTATGAAGAATTTATCAATGTCAGTTCGTCTCTTTGCTGAAATGTCACTTTGCAGCAAGGATAATAAGTCAAATATGTAATATATCTTATTTAATGACCTGTTGTAACACTTTTCAGACTCAAGCAAAAACATACAAGAATCAATCTCTCCACATTGCTCTCATGGTACCACCACAAGAAAAAAAGGTGATACTAGGTCTAATAAAGTATCAAACTGTAACAACTTTATTATCAAAATCATTTAGACAAAAGGTGAACGGAGATGACAATACAGAGTTATATATAAAAGGATATTGTGCAAAACAGCAGGAGGTTTTGTACCCAGCCTCTTATTTCTAATGCATCTCCAATAACTATTCGGATATTACTACTAACTAAGGAGAGATAGTACTCATAGATATTACTGCAATTAACGGATGGTATATATTGCAACACTGTTAGTGCTGCCAAAGTACCAATAGCCAGCAAATACCACCCATCGCCATCATGGCGCCAGTAGCCAAACACTTAATCAATGAATTGTGCAGTATAAGCTGCTATTTACCCACCGCAATGCAGATGGGATCTCCTGGGACGCACCTCCGCCCCAACGCTCGTTTTGGAAAAACAACCTTCATCAGGGGGCATTAGACTAGATGACGCAAGTGAGTTTAAAAAGGTATGACCCCGGAAGTGTATGCCGTACCTGCCCCGGAACCTGTAGCGCATTGTCATGACCACCATGACGCCGGTGAGCGTCCCAGCCAGACGGCAGGAGGAGAGAGACCACGGGGGCCCCACGTGATCCCAAGCCACCCGACCAAGGCAGGGAAGCACGCAGGCGCAGCGGAAAGGAGAACGCACACAGACCCGGATAAGGTATACATGGGAAAACATGTTGCCTCTATACTATAAACATAGTAATACCCACACAAAAGAGAATGTCACATTGGCACTCAAACAATATGGATATGTGTATATACAGTGACTTGCCGCATCAGATTACAGATAATCTCTACGATATTCACCTAAAAAGTATTAATGGGGCAGATCCATGTGGCACACATACCCTATAATGGCATTAAAGAATTATTATACTAATCATCAATATCGATATAAATATGAAGACCATTTGAGCTATCTCTTAGGGTATTCATGTGGTGCACCCCTGGGATACATTAGTATTTTGTAAGCCTTAATAATATATAATATATGGTCTTCATATTTATATAAACTGTCCCACTAGTTAACCCCTTCAGTGAACACCGTAAAAAAAAAAAAAAAAACCGAGGCAAAAAAACAACGCTTTATTATCATACCCCGAACAAAAAGTGAAATAACACGCGATCAAAAAGACAGATCTAAATAACCATAATACCGCTGAAAACATCATCTTGTCCCGCAAAAAACGAGCTGCCATACAGCATCATCAGCGAAAAAATACAGTTATAGTCCTCAGAATAAAGCAATGCAAAAATAATGATTTTTTTCTATAAAATAGTCTTTATCGTATAAAAGCGCCAAAACATAAAAAAAATATAAAAGAGGTATCGCTGTAATCGTACTGACCCGAAGAATAAAACTGCTTTATCAATTTTACCAAACATGGAACGGTATAAACGCCCCTCACAAAAGAAATTCATGAATAGCTGGGTTTTGGTCATTCTGCCTCACAAAAATCGGAATAAAAAGCGATCAAAAAATGTCATGTGTCTGTAAACATTACCAATAAAAACGTCAACTCGTCCCGCAAAAAACGGTAATTAGTCTTACCGGTAATTGTATTTCCAGGAATCCATCCTGACAGCACCATTGGAGGACGTCCTTCTTACCCTCAGTGGGACAGGAACAACAAGCGGTTAAAAGGACCGTCCCCACTCCACCCACCAGTGATGTTCTAAGTACCACATCTGGATGGATGCAAAAAGAGAGTTTATTAACAGTCATATACCAATGTTACATCACATTAGTCAATAGTATAAACTTGCAGTGGGAGGGAACTAGTAGTGCTGTCAGGATGGATTCCTGGAAATACAATTACCGGTAAGACTAATTACCGTTTTCCAGTTCACCATCCTGACAGCACCATTGGAGAAATACCAAAGGATGTTAAACTAGGGTGGGACTACTGCATGTAATACTTTTCTACCAAAAGCTAACTGATCTGATGAGACATCTAATTTATAGTGTCTAGCAAAGGTAGAAAGACTGGTCCAAGTCGCCGCCCTACAAATTTGCTCAGCTGAGGCTCCCCCCATGATGTAGAGATAGCTCGGGTTGAATGGGCACTAAGAATATCCGGGGGATCTTTCCCTTGGTCTGTATATGCTAGGTTTATCATAGTTTTGATCCACCTTGCAATGGTTGATTTTGCTGCCTTGCAACCTCTATTTGGACCCCCGTACTGTATGAACAAGTTAGTGTCTCGTCTCCAACCTTCCGTCGCCCCCAGGTATTTTAGAACAGTCTCCCTAATGTCAAGGTTATGGTAGACCCCTTCCTTTGTGTTTCTAGGGTGTTGGCAGAATGAGAGAAGGATTATCTCCTGATTTATATTTGTTGAGGACACTACCTTGGGGAGGAAGGCTGGGTTAAAGGTACCGTTACACTAAACGACTTACCAACGATCACAACCAGCGATACGACCTGGCCGTGATCGTTGGTAAGTCGTTGTGTGGTCGCTGGGGAGCTGTCACACAGACAGCTCTCTCCAGCGACCAACGATCAGGGGAACGACTTCGGCATCATTGAAACTGTCTTCAACGATGCCGAAGTCCCCCTGCAGCACCCGGGTAACCAGGGTAAACATCGGGTTACTAAGTACAGGGCCGCGCTTAGTAACCCGATATTTACCCTGGTTACCATTGTAAAAGTAAAAAAAAAAAAAAAACACTACATACTCACATTCTGATGTCTGTCACGTCCCCCGCTGGCGTCCACCGGCGTGCACTGAATGTATCAGCGCCGGCAGTAACAGCGGTGCCGTCACCGCTGTGCTCTGGTTTACGGCCGGCGCTGACACAGTCAGTGCAGGGAAGCTCTCGGCAGCAGCGCATGCATATTAGCAGCGCTCTTGCCGAAAGCAGTTTTAACCCTGTGGACGCCGGGGGACGTGACAGACATCAGAATGTGAGTATGTACTGTTTTTTTTTTAACTTTTACAATGGTAACCAGGGTAAATATCGGGTTACTAAGCGCGACCCTGCGCTTAGTAACCCGATATTTACCCTGGTTACAAGTGAACACATCGCTGGATCGGCGTCACACACGCCGATCCAGCGATGACAGCGGGTGATCAGCGACCAAAAAAAAGGTCCTGATCATTCCCATCAACCAACGATCTCCCAGCAGGGGCCTGATCGTTGGTCACTGTCACACATAACGAGATCGTTAGCGGGATCGTTGGCTACGTCACCAAAAGCGTGACGTTGCAACAATATCGTTAACGATATCGTTATGTGTGACCCAGCCTTAAGTCTTAAGACTATCCGGTCGTCAAAGATCTGAAGATATGGGTCCTGAGTGGAAATAGCCTGCATCTCCCCCAATCTTTTAGCTGACGTGATGGCAATCAGGAAGTCAGTTTTAAAGGAGAGATTGGCTATGCCCATATCTTCTGATAACAAGTACGGGATTTTACCCTGGTTGATCCTGCCCTCCTTACCGCCGCTGCGGTTTACCGTGCTGTAATGCCTCCCCGAGGCCGGCACTGCTGCCAGCGCCATGCTCCCACGCTGCCGTGACCAGAAGTGACGCGGCCGGAAGTGACCACCTGGAAGCGGACTCTGGGGAACGCTGCGGCCGCATGCTGGAACCGGCCGCTACTGGAAGCGGCCGCCGCACTCACCCCCCGGCAGAAAGCCCCCGGACCGAGAGCCCCCTGAGCGGAGGAGACGGACCCGAACCCAGGGGCAGCGCTGCACTGGGGAGGCTGAGGGACCCCCATAACAGGTATCAGCCGCAGATGTCTTGCGGCAGGGAAGGGAAAGGCTGGGCCCCCCGATCCCCACCATCTGTACAGCACCGTCGGAGGAAAGGCTTGCCATTCCTATCCACAGTGGGACAGGAAAAACACTAATGGGTGGAGTGGGTCCTTTTAACCACTTGTTGTTCCTGTCCCACTGAGGGTAAGAAGGACGTCCTCCAATGGTGCTGTCAGGATGGTGAACTGGAAAACAAGATCTCACATGACTCTGTGGACCAAAATATGGAAAAATTATAGCTCTCAAAATGTGGAGACGCAAAAACTATTTTTTGCAATAAAAAGCGTCTTTAAGTGTGTGACAGCTGTCAATCATAAAAATCCGCTAAAAAAACAGCTATAAAAGTAAATCAAACCCCCCTTAGTTAGGAAAAAACAAAATTAGCAAAAAATGTATTTATTTCCATTTTCCCATTAGGGTTAGGGCTAGGGTTAGGGTTAGGGTTGGGGCTAGGTTTGGGGCTAAAGTTAGGGTTAGGGTTGGGGGTGTGTTGGAGTTAGGGGTTTGGTTAGGGTTGGGATTAGGGTTAGGAGTGTGTTGGGATTAGCGTTTCAGTTACAATTGGGGGGTTCCACTGTTTAGGCACATCAGGGCTCTCCAAACGTGACATGGTGTCCGATCTCAATTCCAGCCAATTCTGCGTTGAAAAAGTAAAACAGTGCTCCTTCCCTTCCGAGCTCTCCCGTGTGCACAAACAGAGGTTTACCCGAACATATGGGGTATCAGCGTACTCAGGACAAATTGGACAAGTTTTGGGGTCCAATTTCTCCTGTTATCCTTGGAAAAATACAAAACTGGGGGCTAAAAAATAATTTTTGTGGGAAAAAAATTATTTTTTATTTTCACGGCTCTGCGCTATAAACTGTAGTGAAACACTTGGGGGTTCAAAGTTCTCACAACACATCTAGATAAGTTCCTTGGGGGGTATAGTTTCCAATATGGGGTCACTTGTGGGGGGTTTCTACTGTTTAGGTACATCAGGGGCTCTGCAAATGCAACATGAAGCATGCAGACCAATCCATCTAAGTCTGCATTCCAAATGGCGCTCTTTCCCTTCCGAGCTCTGCCATGCGCCCAAACGGTGGTCCCCCCCACATATAAAAGTATCTGCGTACTCAGGACAAATTGGACAACAACTTTTGGGGTCCAATTTCTTCTGTTACCCTTGGGAAAATACAAAACTTGGGGCTAAAAAATAATTTTTGTGGTATAAAAAAAAGAATTTTAATTTTCACGGCTCTGTGTTATAAACTGTAGTGAAACACTCTTGAACTTGTGGGTTCAAGGCTCTCACAACACATCTAGATAAGTTCCTTAGGGGTCTACTTTCCAAAATGGTGTCACTTGTGGGGGGTTTCAATGTTTAGCACATCAGTGGCTCTGCAAACGCAACATGGTGTCCCATCTCAATTCCTGTCAATTTTGCATTGAAAAGTAAAACGGCGCTCCTTCCCTTCCGAGCTCTGCTATGCGCCCAAACAGTGGTTTACCCCCACATATAGGGTATCAGCGTGCTCAGGACAAATTGCACAACAACTTTTGTTGTCCAATTTCTTCTCTTGCCCTTGGGAAAATAGAAAATTGGGGGCAAAAAGCTCATTTTTGTGAAAAAATATGATTTTTTATTTTTACGGCTCTGCATTATAAACTTCTGTGAAGCACTTGGTGGGTCAAAGTGCTCACCACACATCTAGATAAGTTCCTTAAGGGGTCTACTTTCCAAAATGGTGTCACTTGTGGGGGGTTTCAATGTTTAGGCACATCAGGGGCTCTCCAAATGCAACATGGCGTCCCATCTCAATTCCAGTCAATTTTGCATTGAAAAGTCAAATGGCGCTCCTTCCCTTCCGAGCTCTGCCATGCGCCCAAACAGTGGTTTACCCCCAAATATGGGGTATCGGCGTACTCAGGACAAATTGTACAACAACTTTTGTGGTCCATTTTCTCCTGTTACCCTTGGTAAAATAAAACAAATTGGAGCTGAAGTCAATTTTTTGTGAAAGAAAGTTAAAAGTTCAATTTTTTTTTAAACATACCAAAAATTCCTGTGAAAAACCTGAAGGGTTAATAAACTTCTTGAATGTGGTTTTGAGCACCTTGAGGGGTGCAGTTTTTATAATGGTGTCACTCTTGGCTATTTTCTATCATATAGACCCCTCAAAATGACTTCAAATGTGATATGGTCCCTTAAAATAAAATGATGTTGTAAAAATGAGAAATTGCAAAAAAATGTTGGTTCCGAAATTATGCTGATGCAAAGTAGACATGTGGGAAATGTTACTTTTTAAGTATTTTGTGTGACATATCTCTGTGATTTAGGGGCATAAAAATTCAAAGTTGGAAAATAGCGAAATTTTCTAAATTTTCGGCAAATTTCCGGTTTTTTTCACAAATAAACGCAGGTAATATCAAAGAAATTTTACCACTATCATGAAGCCCAAAATGTCACGAGAAAACAATGTCAGAATCACCGGGATCCGTTGAAGCGTTCCAGAGTTATAACCTCATAAAGGGGCAGTGGTCAGAATTGTAAAAATTGGCCCGGTCATTAATGTGCAAACCACCCTTGGGGCTTAAGGGGTTAAACCCAACAGTTTAAGGATAGACAATCAGTGATCTCTTAGATGCACTGTCTGGATTAGGCAGAACCAAACTGACTGCTTCCCGTCACCTTGTTGATAAGCATCACCATAATGATTTGTGCCACAATGGGGTCATCTACATAATTAATCTTTATAGCTTTGTTTTATTTGTTTTTAATTCTGGCCTTCGAATTACTTACAAAAGCATTCAGGTGTACAGGAGTCTTTTAATGTGTCCTTTGCCTTTTCACCTCATACTGTGTTATGACGTCCTCTTTTTTTCCTTACTTTAGCGGTGTCTGTAGATTATACTTTGCTACCAATGTTACTGACTTTCTTATCAATAAATACACAATAAGTGCTACTGTATATTTACTAGAGCACACCTACTAAAGACATACTTAGCAACAATGAACTAAGGAACGAATGCAATTTAAAAATGTAATTCTCACCAAGGAATGCTAAGTATCTTATTTGCACGGTGCTGTCACCGCCATAGAGGGAGGTCATGCTGTTGCTATTTGGCTCCATATAGGAGGAAATCTTGGTGGCAATCTTCCCTGCTCTCCTTGTGCCAATAATTATTATATTCAGCATGTTAACCATGTTCTTTCATGTGGTCAAATAGCTAAACCAGTCCAAATCTGGACTTTCTAATCTTGTATATAAGACTTTTTACTTGTAAGCAGATTATTCTATGTTAGCTGTGCAATTCAAACACTATCACAGACACCATTAAAGCACCGCTCCAGCATTTTTTATTGCAGAGCTGGAGTGGTACTACTAAAGTAATCTAGCAAAGACTGGAGCGATTCGACAGGTCACAAATTGCTTGAGATCAACAGGACGGCGCTAGTAAAAGATGAATACAGTGGCTGGTCAGTATAAGACCAGGGGCAGGGAACTCTTGGTTTAGTAGCACCACTCCAGTGCACCTGAGGGTAGCCGGATTTTTTCCCACGCACCCATATAATTGAATGGATGAGTGGCATTTGATTTCAAAGTGAAATCACAGCATGATGTGATTTTTTTCACTGACAGATTATGTCAGTGAAAAAAATCATGCATCAGCACTGCCCCATTGAATAACATTGGTCAGCGTGCTAACCAATATCAAAAAAATCAGATACCACTCATCCGATGTATAGACTGGTGTGAGCGAGCTCTTTGATGTATATTGGCTAAAGTCACTCATCAAATAACGGTATGGGGACTCCAAACTGTTTTTGATGAGAGCTAAAGAGGAAGTAAATTTTGAGAAATTCAATTTTAAATGCCCAAGCCTATCCCTTTTTTTGCAGATAAGTCTTGCAGCAGCTTACTTCTCTCAGCTATCTAATGTATATGGTCAGTTTTACATGAAAGTAGCCAAATGTCTAGGTACAGATGTGTCATTAGAGGGCGGAAAGCAAGGGAAGGTGGAAATGAGCAGGGCTTTGGTTAAAAGCCATAGTACAAGTCATGGCACTTTGAAAAATATGTTAGTTTACATTCTGGAAAAAAGCAGGCCCCTTCTTTTACTCTCACAACTAGGGTTGAGCGACCTTGACTTTTTTAGGGTCGAGTCATGTTTCGCGAAACCCGACTTTTGGAAAAGTCGAGTCGGGCGAAATCGGCCGATTACTGCGCAAAGTCGAGGATCGGCCGGAACACGAAACCCTATGCACGTCAATGGGGATTTTTTTTTTTTTTTTTTATTCTCTCTCTCTCTCCTCCGTCCCAGAACAGAAAATTTCGTTTTGCACATTCCAAATCGCTACTGCGCACAAGCGATAAAATGGTGATAGGCGTGCACGCCCCTAACCCCTATGTCATCACTCTGCCCACGCTCCTTCATTGGCTGAAAAAATGGCGCTAAATGCGTCATACGAAATGCGACTTTGGCGCCAAGATCGCGTACCGCATGGCCGACCCCACACAGGGATCGGGTCGGGTTTCATGAGACGCCGACTTTACCAAAAGTCGGCGACTTATGAAAATGAACGATCCGTTTCGCTCAACCCTACTCACAACCCTTTCTGGGTGGCTTCATACATAGGGTTTCTTCACAGACTGCACGACTCTAGTTCTCAAAGTGACCACTGATGGAGGAGTGAGTGGTCAAACTTTTGCAACAACCTCCTCCAATTGGAAAACACTGCATATGGAAATCTCATTTTCAATTGATGGAGGAAAACCTGTATTACTAATAGTTAATTAGCAAGTTCAAAAATCATTTCCCCAACACGTGTTACAGTAAGAAATGAAGTGGCCAACCCCTTCAATATGCCTTATACTTTCTCTATTTTATTACGGTCCTATACCTGGCAAAAGTTACATCCTCCCAACACCATTACCTAACAAGTCCAGTATTCCTTCACTTGTTCGACTTTATAACCACCTGATCATTTGGAATCTAATTTTCTGTATTTTTTGGACTCTATTTTCCAATAAACTTTCCATGTGAGTGACAACACTGTCTATTCATAGACACAAAGGTTTATTCTCAGCTCTGAAGTGCATGGGTCAGATTTAATATCCATCAGTTTAGGCTGAAAAATAAAAAATTTTCGAGGAAGATGGTGAACTTAATATATTGGTAGATTTAACTTTAAAGACAGCCTGCAGTCAGATCAATATTGGCCAGTTTTTACTCTTATTTATTCCCACTACTCTCCTGGTTATTTCATTTTTTGTAAATTCGCCATCAGGTTCAAGATATAGAGGCCTTTATATATATATGATATATATATATCATTTTTATGGGCTTTACAAAGGGGGCATGGCTCAAAGGGTAATTATGCAGAGAAGCCAAAAGACTCACCCCCAGAAAATAAAAAGGTCCGTATCTCTTAAACCATAGGGTAGATTTAAAAAAAAAAAAAAAGAATATAAAAATGGTTTTCGAGAATAAAATGTAAGCAAAAACTGTCCACTTTCGCCACGGTGTCAGGTCCTCTAAGTGATTATAACCACTTTAATTACTGTTTAATATAGCAAACAATTTGTAATTCGGAGTTCGGAGTCAGGAAAATTGAGGAGTCGGAGACGGTGGTTTAGCTTACCGACTCCACAGCCCTGAGGTAAGTACAGTTTAGTATTAGTAGTGGATTTTAGCTCAAGGTCAGCGATTTATTTCACGTTGAAGGGTTTGCCCATTACTACTTTGCTAAAGAGCGATCCTTACCATAGGACATCAGTAGCAGATCAATTATTTGCAGCAGAGGATATATTACTTCAATAACAGTACCCAACAGCTACTACACAGTGTCTGCCGCCCATGCCCAATGTGGTCTGCCCATTGACTGAGCAGGTAACAGGGGGTCCTTAGGTACTGTTGGTCATTAATATCACAGTCCTGGACAACCCCTTAACTGTACATATTCATTTACTTAGGGGTATAATAATTGAGTGAGTTTATTAATGAAAAGGGTCTAGAGTACAAGGTGTTTTGTGCCTACTATCGCTTAATATATCACTATGTTTCTGATTGTAATCGAAATATGCATGCTCCTCACTTTCTTCTCTTTATTTCAGTTATTTCACACTGCTGCCATCTACCATGTCAGTTGAAAAAGGTAAAGGATGTCAGTGATGTAACTTTAAGCGTCTGAGCCCATATGGACAAACTGGCGTCCCAACCTACCATCTCCCATTTTAATATATACTTACCTTGTAATGTCTACATATCCTGTTACGTACAGATGTGTCCGGATCCCAGAATTCCAAGCGGCGGAAGTTCACCGACCGCCATTTTGGGAAACCCAAGTGATGGGTGTCTCAATATGGAAACTGTTGGTGGTTCCAGCCTCTTGCGCGAACCACCAGCGGAACACCGCCGCACCACACAAACATACTGTATACGCCATACACACCATACACACTATATATGCCGTACGCACCATACACACATACACTGTATACGCCGTACCCACCACACACACAGACTGTATACGCTGCATGCAGCCTCTTGCTCGTACAACCAGAACACTGTCGCGGACATGCCGCCACCAGGACCAGCCGAATGGTTCACTGACCGCCACCATCTTTGTACAGGAGGAGTGCATACACAGTTTTAATGTGACCACCACTATCTGTCTGCACAAAGATGGCGAGGGAGGATGCTCACAGATATATTTCCGGCTCTAATGGTAATTATAATAGCCCTTGGGCTACTTTTCAATGATCTGTATAATGTTTGCCAGATTTTTGTTGATATAATAGGCCATATGGGCTAACGTGCAATAGATCTTTATATCTGCCAAAACTACATTAAACCCATAGACCTATGCTGTTATAATAATATATATTTCTGTGGGCATTCGACTCTGACATGTGTGAGTGGGTGTATTTCCCCCCCCCCTTTTCCTGTGTCATCTGTATCTGGTCACTTAAATAAACAATTCTTGTAAATTATGGTTATTATATTGGAAGTTTTTTGTTGTGGTTTTTCTTCGTTGCTTACAAAGATGGCGGCGGTCTGATTTACTGCATCTTCGCAAGTTCCGTGCAGGCGCAGTGAATCATTCAGCTGATCCCGGGGCAGATGCGCAACATGTCTACAGCCAGAGGAAGCCGGTAACATTAAAGGGGTTTTCCCACGAATGAAAATTAATTTTATTAAATTGTCTGTGTTTGACCGTGTACGGAGCACACCACATATCCTGGGCAAAAGGGAGGAAGCAAAAGACAATACTGACAATACAGCAGAGGATCACAGAGGATTCCTTTTGTCAGGTAAAATATTTCACTGACTGCTTTTAAACAATATTTTACATCACAAAATGTATCCTCTGCGATCTCATGCTGTAATGCCAGTATTGTCTTTTGCTTCCTCCCCTACCCAGGAGCTTTACCGCTGATCTCCTGCTGTAATGTCAGTATTGTCTTTTGCTTCCTCCCCTGCTCAGGAGCTTTACCACCCTTCCGATGCGATAGCATCAGGCCTCCATCTAGTTTATAATATTAGTGACTTTCTAAATGGCAAAGGAGTATTGTGTCATTTTATGTGCTAATACTATCTCTGCATTTGTTAAAGTTACTCCCCCAGAAGGTGTCAAAAGAAAAGAATGTAAGCGAATGGAGGCACCATCCATTTTCTTTTGTTTGCCTCTTTTCCATTACAAATGTCTCCTGCACTATAATTTTCTCATGATGAAATGACGGGCACACTGCGTCTCTTTTCTTGCATGCACATTCACTACTACATGTCACTCCTTTTCTCTTGATGCAAATACACATTTCTCCTTGTCAAACGATTTAGCATTTCAGATACTTCACAAAAAAGTAGATATAACTATCAAAATGATGTTTCATTCTGCCCTGACCCTTCAGAATTACATACTTAATATAGTATTTGCTACCTCAAGGCTATATGGCCTGATAGAATCTATTACAATTTTTTTGGCTATTTTGAAATAAAACAACATTGTACTTACTGTAGATGCAATGTGTATAAAACTAGGGGAACTGTAAATCCATAGCCCTTGATTCTCATCTGATAGTAGATATGCATTGTATAATCCAAAATATTACTATGGAATGTCATCACGATAGCTGTACAACATCAGTAGTAACAATAGATATAGGTTTTGCACCTATTCTCCACATCTCCACACAGACTTTTCATTTTAGACCGGACAGTATAGTCCTCCATACAGTATTCTGGGCACCACATAGTTCTCCCATATATTGCTCTATACAGTGTTATGGTCCCCATACAATGCTCCATACAGCATTATGGGCCCCATATAGAGCTCCATACAGTATAATGAGCCCCTTATAGTTTCCCAAGCAGTATAATGGGCCCCATATAGTGCTCCATACAGTATAATGGGCCCCATTTAGTGCTCGATACAGTATAATGAGCCCCATATAATCTCCAAAACAGTATAGTGTATGGTATGAGTGTCCTGTTTTGCATTTACAGTTTCCTATATAGTATTTAACTATATAGTTTTGTAGGATAAAATTTACTTAATTGACAATAACATAATTTTGCAAGTCATATTGCAAAAGTCGTTAGAAGGTTGATTGTGACTTGTAGGATCGCTACTTCCAACAGGTGGCGCTATATACAGTTCCAGTTCTCTTTCTCTCTGAAGAGGCAATTTGCATATAAAATTTCCCAGAGGAACATTGCACGGCAAATAAGCCTCCTTACCTTGATAAGCCAGAGCTGATATGTCACTCTCCACAAGGAGAAACCTTATTGCTTAGACCTCAGTCCAGAACCTCTCATCTAGCAAAATCAGATCTCATACTTTGCACTGACGAGGGCCAATAATCCGAAACACCGTGTCTGCAAATTGAGATTCCGATTTGGCTTTTATCCTAAGTCATAGGCCCGGATCACACATGCGAGAAACACGGCAGAGTCTCGCATGTTAATAACCAACACTGCCGCCTGCAATGGGAGAAGAGCGTGCGGCTGCATGTATTGCTATGCGGTCTCAGGCTCCGCTCCTGAGTGCCGGCGGCAGTGCCGGGTATTAACATGTGAAACTCGGCCGTGTTTCTTGCATGTGTAATCCCGGCCAAGACTCGTTAAAGGGTTGATTGTGACATGTAGGATCACTACTTACAACAGGTGGCACTATAGAGTTCAAGTCCTCTTCCTCTCTGAAGAGGTAATTTGTATACATCATTTTTTAGTAACACTAAGGGTAAGTTCACACAGGGCATTTTTGCTGCATTTTTTTATGCTAATTTTCAGCTGCTTTTTACAATACCAGCAAAGCCTATGAGATTTCAGACATCTCATGCACACACATTGGTTTTTTGTTTGATCAGTATTTTGTGCTTTGCTGCGTTTTTTGGACATAGAGCATGTCACTTATTTCAGCGTTTTTGCTGCGTTTTTTCACCCATTGACTTGAATGGATGTTGAAAAAAAATGCAGCAAAAACGCAGATATCATTATTTGCTGCGTGTTTGCTGCTGAAAATCCAAGGACATTAGCATGGACAAAGAGGAAAAAAAAACACGCACCTAAACTTGCGTTTTTGACGCAGCTTCTTTCCTGCCAAGATGATCAGGTTTTGCTGCAGAAAATAAAGCAGCAAAAACGCCCTGTGTGAACTTACCCTAAGGCATTATCCAGACATCGTGAGTCACATTTTTTATGGCTAGATCACATAACTGATATATTCTATTGGGCTGTTCAGATGTCTGTGTTTTTTATGCTGACCCAGTTCTCTTTTTGATTTTGATTTTGAGTCACAGATCAAAATTACCTATGCAAGTCTATAAGTCTGTGCCATCCATATCCATTCCGTATGCCATCCGTGATAAACACTATAATGGCTAGGGGAATTTTTTTCTTTATCAGTGAAAAAATCACTGATGAAACATTAACGGTAAAAACTGAGACACTGACCACACAGTGATGAAAATCGGATACAGAACACTGATGAAATCTGGAAACGAAACACTGGTGAACAACAGTCTGTTTTTACTTCTGAGAAATATCACAGCTGGATTTTTCTCACTGTTAAAAAAAAAAAAAGCCCCCCCATACTAACATTATGTAGTGCATATATCATAATCAAACAGTTACAACTATACCTTAACTTACGTAAACTGCTTTATGCCATGCTATAGTCCATGTACTAAATAATGGTCCTAGGTTGTTTTACTTGATGTCAAATATATATGGACACCACATAGTCCTCCATAGAGTATTATGAGCACCACGTTGCCCTCCTTACACTATTATGGGCACCACATAGACCTCCATATATTATTATGGGCACCACGTAGACCTCCATACATTATTATGGGCACCACGTAGACCTCCATACATTATTATGGGCACCACATAGACCTCCATATATTATTATGGGCACCACGTAGACCTCCATACATTATTATGGGCACCACATAGACCTCCATACATTATTATGGGCACCACATAGTAATCCATACAGTATTATGGACACCACATAGTCCTCCATACAGTATTATGGGCACCACATAGACCTCCATATGGAGAGGAGAGAGAGAGATTAGCAGGATGTGCTTTTTTTTAAATCTAAAGGAAAAGGTTAGAAAAAAGAAGCAAATCCTGCCAGTAAATTTGACACACATGATAAAAAATTAGTAACTTAGCAATACGAAGACTTTGACATACAGAATATTCCCTTAGCTAATTGCTATGGTATACTGACGGACTCTAGTGGCAAGCAAGCCTTCACACTTTCTACACAGCAGGCAACAGATCCCAAAGAGCTTGCAGCATCCCAAGCTGAACAACATATAGTTGCGTGGTCTATGAGGCAACCATGCCCACAGGGGATCAGCGCTGCCTGGCAAACATTTCTTCTGAGTGTACCCTAGTTAGTGAGGGGCATCTCTTTAGTTTGGGGAGCACAGATGCCCTATGCAGGGGGATCCAGCGGATGACACCACTCCCAGGAGAGAAGGACCCTATGTCACCGGCCAGTAGCATTCCCAGGCACAGCCACACTGCAGACAGCATAGCAATGCATTAGCAGCTGCAACTAGTATCTTTCTGGCTCAGCTTCCACTTTCTATTATTAATGTCAGTGTTAGGACTACATGGCAGAAAGAATGCAACTACATAGTGATGCATGCAGCTAAGGTCATCATCATCCTCTGCTTTATCCCTGCCATGTAATTACACACACTAATATGCGGTGCTGCATAATCCCCTGGGTCTCTGATCACAACCAGCAATCACCGGGAGGGAGATCTGCAGGAAATACCTGGAGCAGTGATGGAAACAAAGGCAGTGAGTGCATGGCTTACCCTCGGCGCTGCACACAGCACAGCCAGCATTGACCTTGCGAGGAAATGCACCATCTGCAGCTGCTGGGAATGATAATCCAATGGTGACTGAGGTGTCACTGATGATAGCCTGCCTTCCCACCCATGGATGTCACAGACAGGGCATCGGGGGGACATGCAAGCCACAGGCCAGTGAGGAGGAACGGCCAGCGCTTGTCCTGTGTGTGCGTCCAGGAGCCGTGCACGGCGCAGCAGCAGCAGCAGCTCCACCACAGGGAAGCGTTCCGGCTGTCACTGCTGACCCGCCCCCGGTGATGCTGCCTGTCACTCAGCAGGAGGAGGAGGAGGAGGGAGCCTCAGCCTTCCCTGCACACAGGGGCGAGCGCGCAGAGCAGTGCTGCCACCCCATCACATCTCAGCCAGGTGCTAGTGTTCTGGGAGCACAGACGCAATGTTCCTTCCTTGTATCTAATAATCATGTCAGTGACTCCCTAGTCATAAGGCTCCCATTTCTCCTCATGGCAGGAAATCTGTGCAGATAAAAACCTCATGTTAAGTATTTGGTCAGTATTTTACCTCAGTAGTTGTAAGGCTACATTCACTGGTTCAGTATTTGATCAGTATGTTACCTCAGTATTTGTAAGGCTACATTCACACATTAAGTATTTGATCAGTATTTTACCTCAGTATTTGTAAGGCTACATTCACCCGTTCAGTATTTGGTCAGTATTTTACCTCAGTATTTGTAAGGCTATACTCACACGTTCAGTATTTGATCAGTATTTTACCTCAGTATTTGTAAGGCTACACTCACACGTTCAGTATTTGGTCAGTATTTTACCTCAGTATTTGTAAGGCTACACTCACACGTTCAGTATTTGGTCAGTATTTTACCTCAGTATTTGTAAGGCTACACTCACACGTTCAGTATTTGATCAGTATGCTTCCTCAGTATTTGTAAGGCTACATTCACACGTTCAGTATTTGGTCAGTAGTTTACCTCAGTATTTGTAAGGCTACATTCACACGTTCAGTATTTGGTCAGTATGTTTCCTCAGTATTTGTAAGGCTACATTCACACGTTCAGTATTTGATCAGTATTTTACCTCAGTATTTGTAAGGCTACATTCACACATTCAGTATTTGGTTACTATTTTACCTCAATATTTGTAAGGCTACATTCACACGTTCAGTATTTGGTCAGTATTTTACCTCAGTATTTGTAAGGCTACATTCACACGTTAAGTATTTGATCAGTATGTTTCCTCAGTATTTGTAAGGCTACATTCACACGTTCAGTATTTGGTCAGTATTTTACCTCAGTATTTGTAAGGCTACATTCACACGTTCAGTATTTGGTCAGTATGTTTCCTCAGTATTTGTAAGGCTACATTCACACGTTCAGTATTTGATCAGTATTTTACCTCAGTATTTGTAAGGCTACATTCACACATTCAGTATTTGGTTACTATTTTACCTCAGTATTTGTAAGGCTACATTCACACGTTCAGTATTTGGTCAGTATTTTACCTCAGTATTTGTAAGGCTACATTCACACGTTAAGTATTTGATCAGTATGTTTCCTCAGTATTTGTAAGGCTACATTCACACGTTCAGTATTTGGCCAGTATTTTACCTCAGTATTTGTAAGGCTACATTCACACGTTCAGTATTTGGTCAGTAGTTTACCTCAGTATTTGTAAGGCTACATTCACACGTTCAGTATTTGGTCAGTATGTTTCCTCAGTATTTGTAAGGCTACATTCACACGTTCAGTATTTGATCAGTATTTTACCTCAGTATTTGTAAGGCTACATTCACACGTTCAGTATTTGGTCAGTATTTTACCTCAGTATTTGTAAGGCTACATTCACACGTTAAGTATTTGATCAGTATGTTTCCTCAGTATTTGTAAGGCTACATTCACACGTTCAGTATTTGGCCAGTATTTTACCTCAGTATTTGTAAGGCTACATTCACACGTTCAGTATTTGGTCAGTAGTTTACCTCAGTATTTGTAAGGCTACATTCACACGTTCAGTATTTGGTCAGTATGTTTCCTCAGTATTTGTAAGGCTACATTCACACGTTCAGTATTTGATCAGTATTTTACCTCAGTATTTGTAAGGCTACATTCACACATTCAGTATTTGGTTACTATTTTACCTCAGTATTTGTAAGGCTACATTCACACGTTCAGTATTTGACCTCAGTATTTGTAAGGCTACATTCACACGTTCAGTATTTGATCAGTATGTTTCCTCAGTATTTGTAAGGCTACATTCACACGTTCAGTATTTGATCAGTATTTTACCTCAGTATTTGTAAGGCTACACTCACACGTTCAGTATTTGTAAGGCTACACTCACACGTTCAGTATTTGGTCAGTATTTTACCTCAGTATTTGTAAGGCTACACTCACACGTTCAGTATTTGGTCAGTATTTTACCTCAGTATTTGTAAGGCTACACTCACACGTTCAGTATTTGATCAGTATGCTTCCTCAGTATTTGTAAGGCTACATTCACACGTTCAGTATTTGGTCAGTAGTTTACCTCAGTATTTGTAAGGCTACATTCACACGTTCAGTATTTGGTCAGTATGTTTCCTCAGTATTTGTAAGGCTACATTCACACGTTCAGTATTTGATCAGTATTTTACCTCAGTATTTGTAAGGCTACATTCACACATTCAGTATTTGGTTACTATTTTACCTCAGTATTTGTAAGGCTACATTCACACGTTCAGTATTTGGTCAGTATTTTACCTCAGTATTTGTAAGGCTACATTCACACGTTAAGTATTTGATCAGTATGTTTCCTCAGTATTTGTAAGGCTACATTCACACGTTCAGTATTTGGCCAGTATTTTACCTCAGTATTTGTAAGGCTACATTCACACGTTCAGTATTTGGTCAGTAGTTTACCTCAGTATTTGTAAGGCTACATTCACACGTTCAGTATTTGGTCAGTATGTTTCCTCAGTATTTGTAAGGCTACATTCACACGTTCAGTATTTGATCAGTATTTTACCTCAGTATTTGTAAGGCTACATTCACACATTCAGTATTTGGTTACTATTTTACCTCAGTATTTGTAAGGCTACATTCACACGTTCAGTATTTGACCTCAGTATTTGTAAGGCTACATTCACACGTTCAGTATTTGATCAGTATGTTTCCTCAGTATTTGTAAGGCTACATTCACACGTTCAGTATTTGATCAGTATTTTACCTCAGTATTTGTAAGGCTACACTCACACGTTCAGTATTTGTAAGGCTACACTCACACGTTCAGTATTTGGTCAGTATTTTACCTCAGTATTTGTAAGGCTACACTCACACGTTCAGTATTTGGTCAGTATTTTACCTCAGTATTTGTAAGGCTACACTCACACGTTCAGTATTTGATCAGTATGTTTCCTCAGTATTTGTAAGGCTACATTCACACGTTCAGTATTTGGTCAGTATTTTACCTCAGTATTTACTGAGGTGCAATTTTGATGTTGCAGAATTTCTGCACCTATTATGTAAATTATGTTTTGGGGTTTTTTTACTGCGTTTTTGTGCACATTTTTTTAATGTGTTTTTGACGCTTTGTTTTTTTTTGGTGTGTCATGCTTTCAATAAAGCTGCTTTATTATACTTCCTGGTATTTGACTTTAACAAAACTTTATACATTTATGTGTGAATTACATGCAATTTTTTTTTAATATGTTTACACCGTGGAAATGCACTATAAACGTATTTGCGTTTTTCACCTGCAGATATTTCACATTTACGGTAATGCAATTTTATAGGGAAAATCCACACAAAAGACTTATCGTACTCAAAGGAGAAATTGAAATGTGGATATGAAACGCGCACCGCAGGTCAGTTTATGCTTCGTGATAAAAAGCTCAGTGGGTAGGAGATTTCTATAAATGCCATCCACTCTGCTGGGAATTTTTCTGAATATTTTCTCATGCTACAGTTCATATAAGTTTATGCCACGAGGGGGCGTAGTTTCATTGACGGCACCGCTAGTCACCGAAGCTACGTTATCTTCATTTCATTCATTCCCCAGTCTTTTACAGCCGGGAGCAGCTGCATTAGCAGAGCTCCTGGTTCTAACTGTATTTAACCCCTTCAGATGGATTTACATCGTGGGACTTGACTGTACGGCGGACAGGTATGGGATATTGTTGCTTTTTTATTTTGGAATTTTTTTCAGGAGAACGAGGGTCTTCAGTTGGATTGAGCGTACAATAAAGAACAATAAAACCCTGTGTCTTTCTTTCTTAAAATACTTTATTAATGTTTGTGTGTGTGTGGTTTTTTTAACCCTTTCAGACTAGGGGCTTAATAATGGATAGGTGTCTTATTGACTCCTTTCCATTATTAATCAGGCTTAACCACTTTCTGCCATTGGACATACTATTCCGTCCATGTGGGGTGGGCTCTACTTCCCAAGGATGGAATAGTACGTCCAGCGCGATCAGCCGCGGTCACGGGGGAGCGTGGCCGGGTGGCAGCTGACTATCGCAGCTGACATCCGGCACTATGTGTCAGGAGCGGTCATGGACCGCCCCAGGCACATTAACCCCCGGCACACTGCGATCAAACATGATCGCAGTGTTCCGGCGGTACAGGGAAGCATCGCGCAGGGAGGGGGCTCCCTGCGTGCTTCCCTGAGACGATTGGTACAAGGCGATGTGCTCACCTTGTACCGAGCGTCTCCTCCCTGCAGGCCCCGGATCCAAAATTGCCGCGGGGCTGCATCCGGGTCCTGCAGGGAGGTGGCTTCACAGTGCCTGCTCAGAGCAGGCGCCGGGAAGCCTCCAGCAGTCCACGTCAGATCGCTGATCTGACACAGTGCACAGCAAAGTGTCAGCTCAGTGATCTGTCACTTTACTGTGATGCCCCCCCCCCCCTGGGGCAAAGTAAAAAAAAAAAACATTTACATGTGTAAAAAAAATAAAAAAAATCCTAAATAAATAATAATAAATAAATATTGTTCCAATAAATACATTCCTTTATCTAAATATAAAAAAAAACAATAAAAGTACAAATATTTAGTATCGCCGCATCCGTAACGACCCAACCTATAAAACTGTCCCACTAGTTAACCCCTTCAGTGAACACTGTAAAAAAAAAAAAGAGGCAAAAAACAACGCTTTATTATCATACCGCCAAACAAAAAGTGGAATAGCACGCGATCAAAAAGACAGATATAAATAACCATTGTACCGCTGAAAACGTCATCTTGTCCTGCAAAAAACGAGCTGCAATACAGCATCATCAGCGAAAAAATAAAAAAGTTATAGTCCTCAGAATAAAGCGATGCAAAAATAATAATTTTTTCTTTAAAATAGTTTTTATCTTATAAAAGCGCCAAAACATAAAAAAAAGTAAATGAGGTATCGCTGTAATCGTACTGACCCGAAGAATAAAACTGCTTTATCCATTTTACCAAAAGTGGAACGGTATAAACGCCCCCCCAAAAGAAATTCATGAATAGCTGTTTGTTGTCATTCTGCCTCACAAAAATCAGAATAAAAAGCGATCAAAAAATGTCATGTGCCCGAAAATGATACCAATAGAAACGTCAACTCGTTCCGCAAAAAACAAGACCTCACATGACTCTGTGGACCAAAATATGGAAAAATTATAGCTCTCAAAATGTGGTAACGTAAAAAACATTTTTTGCAATAAAAAGCGTCTTTTAGTGTGTGATGGCTGCCAATCAGAAATCCACTAGAAAACCCGCTATAAATAGTAAATCAAACCCCCCTTCATCACCCCCTTAGTTAGGGAAAAATAAAAAAATTACAAAAATGTATTTATTTCCATTTTCCCATTAGGATTAGGGCTCGGGTTAGGGCTAGCGTTATGGCTAGGGTTAGGGTTAGGGCTAGGGTTAGGGCTACAGTTAGGGTTGGGGCTAAAGTTAGGGTTAGGGTTTGGATTACATTTACAGTTGGGAATAGGGTTGGGATTAGGGTTAGGGGTGTGGTTAGGGTTACCATTGAGATTAGGGTTAGGGATGTGTTTGGATTAGGGTTTGTTATAATTGGCGGGTGTCCACTGTTCAGGCACATCAGGGGCTCTCCAAACGCGACATGGCGTCCAATCTCAATTCCAGCTAATTCTGCGTTGAAAAAGTAAAACAGTGCTCTTTCCCTTCCGAGCTCTCCCGTGTGCCCAAACAGGGGTTTACCCCAACATATGTGGTATCAGCGTACTCAGGACACATTGGACAACAAAGTTTGGGGTCCAATTTCTCCTGTTACCCTTGGGAAAATACAAAACTGGGGGCTAAAATATAATTTTTTGTGGAAAAAAAACATTTTTTATTTTCACGGCTCTGCATTATAAACTGTAGTGAAACACTTGGGGGTTCAAAGTTCTCACAACACATCTAGATAAGTTCCTTGGGGTGTCTAGTTTCCAATATGGGGTCACTTGTGGGGGGTTTCTATGGTTTAGGTACATTAGGGGCTCTGCAAACGCAATGTGACGCCTGCAGACCATTCCATCTACTGTAAGGCCGGCGTCACACTTGGCGTAAGACAATACGCCACGTATTATACGTCCGTACTACGGCCGTAATACGGAGAAATGTTCCCAAAATAGTGATCCGTAGTCAGGGTGTGTCAGCGTATTTTGCGCATGGCATCCTCCGTATGTAATCCGTATGGCATCCGTACTGCGAGATTTTCGCGCAGGCTTGCAAAACCGACATCTAATGGATTTATGTGCTCAAATGTTCATTAAAACATATATACAGTGTATATATATATATATATATATATATATATGTCATTGAGACACATATATATATTCTGTATTTAGATTTCATTCAGCGCGATATCTGTGAACAGCCGGTAATTCAATTGCCGGCTTTTCATTTCTCCTGCACAAACCCGACAGGATATGAGACATGGTTTACATACAGTAAACCATCTCATATCCCCTTTTTTTTTGCATATTCCACACTACTAATGTTAGTAGTGTGTATGTGCAAAATTTCAGCGCTGTAGCTGCTGAAATAAAGGGTTAAATGGCGGAAAAAATTGGCGTGGGCTCCCGCGCAATTTTCTCCGCCAGAGTGGTAAAGCCAGTGACTGAGGGCAGATATTAATAGCCAGGAGAGGGTCGATGGTTATTGGCCCCCCCGTGGCTAAAAACATCTGCCCCCAGCCACCCCAGAAAAGGCACATCTGGAAGATGCGCCTATTCTGGCACTTGGCCACTCTCTTCCCACTCCCTGTAGCGGTGGGCTATGGGGTAATGAAGGGTTAATGCCACCTTGCTATTGTAAGGTGACATTAAGCCAGATTAATAATGGAGAGGCGTCAATTATGACACCTATCCATTATTAATCCAATTGTTGGAAAGGGTTAAAAAACACACACACACATTATTAAAAAGGATTTTAATGAAATAAACACAGCGGTTGTTGTAATAATTTATTGTTCTCGCAATCCATTTCCAGGCCCTCGCTTGGCAAAATAATTAACGCACAAGATACATACCTTCTGATGTCAGATCACGTCCCACGAAGTAATCCATCTGAAGGGGTTAACTAATATTACAGGCACGAGCTGCGATAAACCACTCGCTCGTGCCTGTAATCCCCGGGTGCTGAAAGGAAAGCAGGATCTATACTTACATTCAGTCGCGGTGATGCGCCCTCTGGTGGATGTTCTCATGAACTGCAGCCTGGGAACTTTTTCCCACGCTCCAGGTCATATGAGGACATCCACCAGGGAGCGCCTCACCGTGACTGAAGGAAATGTAGGTCAATGACCTACATTTCATTCATTCGCCGGGGGATTACAGACACGAGCACCGCTGCATTTGCAGGGCTCCTGCCTGTAATATTAGTTAACCCCTTCAGATGGATTACATCGTGGGACGTGATCTGACATCAGAAGGTATGTATATTGTGCGTTTATTATTTTGCCAAGCGAGGGTTTGCAAATGGATTGCGAGAACAATAAATTATTACAACAACCGCTGTGTTTATTTCATTAAAATCATTTTTAATCATGTGTGTGTGTGTTTTTAACCCTTTCCTACAATTGGATTAATAATGGATAGGTGTCATAATTGACGCCTCTCCATTATTAATCTGGCTTAATGTCACCTTACAATAGCAAGGTGGCATTAACCCTTCATTACCCCATATCCCACCGCTACAGGGAGTGGGAAGAGAGTGGCCAAGTGCCAGAATAGGCGCATCTTCCAGATGTGCCTTTTCTGGGGTGGCTGGGGGCAGATGTTTTTAGCCACGGGGGTGGGGCCAATAACCATGGACCCTCAGTCACTGGCTTTACCATTCTGGCGGAGAAAATTGCGCGGGAGCCCACGCCAATTTTTTCCGCCATTTAACCCTTTATTTTAGCAGCTACAGTGCACAAATTTTGCACATACACACTACTAACATTAGTAGTGTGGAATATGCAAAAAAAATGGGGATATGAGATGGTTTACTGTATGTAAACCATGTCTCATATCCTGTCGGGTTTGTGAAGGAGAAGGAAAAAGCCGGCAATTGAATTACCGACTTTTCACTAACACCGCTGCGTATTTCTCGCAAGTCACACTGCAGGTCCGTGTGGAATCCGTATTTTTCTCGCCCCCATAGACTTTCATTGGCGTATTATTTGCGCAATACGCTGACAAACGCAGCATGCTGCAATTTTGTACGGCCGTAGAACGCCGCATATTACGGATCCGTAATATACGGCTGATAGGAGCAGCCCCATTGAGAATAATTGTGCCGTATGTTATGCGAGTTTTACGGACGTAGTTTCTGCGCTCTTACGTCCGTAAAACTCGCCAGTGTGACGCCGGCCTAAGTCTGCATTCCAAATAGCGCTCCTTCCCTTCTGAGCTCTCCCATGTGCCCAAACGGTGGTTCCCCCCCACATATAGGGTATCAGCGTACTCAGGACAAATTGGACAACAACATTTGGGGTCCAATTTCTCCTGTTACCCTTGGGAAAATACAAAACTGGGGGCTAATAAATAATTTTTGTGGGAAAAAAAGAATTTTTATTTTCACGGCTCTGCGTTATAAACTGTAGTGAAACACTTGGGGGTTCAAAGTTCTCACAACACATCTAGATAAGTTCCTTGGGGGGGTTTAGTTTCCAATATGGGGTCCCTTATGGGGGGGTTCTATTGTTTAGTTACATCAGGGGCTCTGCAAATGCAACGTGACGCCTGCAGACCAATCCATCTTAGTCTGCATTCCAAATGGCGCTCCTTAACTTCCGAGCTCTGCCATGCGCCCAAACGGTGGTTCCCCCCCACATATTGGGTATCAGCATACTCGGGACAAATTGAGCAACAACTTTTGGGGTTCAATTTACACTGTTACCCTTGGAAAAATACAAAACTGGGGGCTAAAAAATAATTTTTGTGGGAAAAAAAGAATTTTTATTTTCACGGCTCTGCGTTATAAACTGTAGTGAAACACTTGGGGGTTCAAAGTTCTCACAACACATCTATATAAGTTCCTTGGGGTGTCTAGTTTCCAATATGGGGTCACTTGTGGGGGGTTTCTACGGTTTAGGTACATTAGGGGCTCTGCAAATGCAATGTGACGCCTGCAGACCATTCCATCTAAGTCTGCATTCCAAATAGCGCTCCTTCCCTTCTGAGCTCTCCCATGCGCCCAAACGGTGGTTCCCCCCCACATATAGGGTATCAGCGTACTCAGGACAAATTAAACAACAACATTTGGGGTCCAATTTCTCCTGTTACCCTTGGGAAAATACAGAACTGGGGGCTAATAAATAATTTTTGTGGGAAAAAAAGAATTTTTATTTTCACGGCTCTGCGTTATAAACTGTAGTGAAACACTTGGGGGTTCAAAGCTCTCACAACACATCTAGATAAGTTCCTTAGGGGGTCTACTTTCCAAAATGGTGTCACTTGTGGGCGGTTTCAATGTTTAGGCACATCATGGGCTCTCCAAACTCAACATGGTGTCCCATCTCAATTCCAGTCAATTTTGCATTGAAAAGTCAAATGGCGCTCCTTCGCTTCCGAGCTCTGCCATGCGCCCAAACAGTGGTTTACCCCCACATATGGGGTATCAGAGTACTCAGGACAAATTGTACAACAACTTTTGTGGTCCATTTTCTCCTGCTACCCTTGGTAAAAATAAAACAAATTGGAGCTGAAGTAAATTTTTTGTGTAAAAAAAGTTAAATGTTCATTTTTATTTAAACATTCCAAAAATTCCTGTGAAACACCTGAAGGGTTAATAAACTTCTTGAATGTGGTTTTGTGCACCTTGAGGGGTGCAGGTTTTAGAATGGTGTCACAAAATGACTTCAAATGAGATGTGGTCCCTAAAAAAAATGGTGTTGTAAAAATGAGAAATTGCTGGTCAACTTTTAACCCTTATAACTCCCTAACAAAAAAAAATTTGGTTCCAAAATTGTGCTGAAGTAAAGTAGACATGTGGGAAATGTTACTTATATGTATTTTGTGTGACATATCTCTGTGATTTAATTGTATAAAAATTCAAAGTTGGAAAATTGCAAAATTTTCACGAAATTTCCATTTTTTTCACAAATAAACGCAGGCAATATCAAAGAAATTTTACCACTATCATGAAGTACAATATGTCACGAGAAAACAGTATCAGAATCACCGGGATCCGTTGAAGCGTTCCAGAGTTATAACCTCATAAAGGGACAGTGGTCAGAATTGTAAAAATTGGCCCCGTCATTAACGTGCAAACCACCCTTGGTGATAAAGGGGTTAATGTCACCTTACATTAGCAAGGTGACATTAACCCCTTATTACCCCATATCCCACTGCTACTCGGGAGTGGGAAGAGAGAGGCTAAGTGCCAGAATAGGCGCATCTTACAGATGTGCCTTTTCTGGGGTGGATGGGGCAGATGTTTTTAGCCAGGGGGGGCCAATAACCATGGACCCTCTCTAGGCTATTTATATCTGCCCTCAGTCACTGGCTTTCCCACTCTGGCGGATAAAATTGCACGGGAGCCCACACCAATTTTTTTGTGATTTAACCCTTTATTTTAACACCTAGTGCTCCCAAATTTTGCACACACACACTACTAACATTATTAGTGAGGGATATGTAAAAATATAACAGATATGAAATGGTTTACTGTATGTAAACCATGTCTTATATCCTGTTGGGTTTGGTAAGGAGATAGCAAATGCCGGCGGCGGCAATTGAATTTCCGGCTTTCATGCTATCTAGCTCTGTATGAAATATATATATATATATATGTGTGTGTCTCACTGATATATATATATATATATATAGAGAGAGAGTATATATGTTTTCAAGAATATTTGAGCCCATGGATCCATTATATGTCCATTTTTCAAGCCGGCGAGAAAATCTCGCCATGCGGATGACACACGGATATTTTTTGGAGAAAAAAATCGCATCCTCGCATTGAATACGGATCACTGTTCAGGAACTTTTCTGCGTATCTCGGCTGTAAAAAAAGGACCATATTTTCATATGTTGGGTGTGACCCCGGCCTTACTGTCAAAAAGTTTTTTCTAATATCTAATCTGTGTCTCCTCCCATTCAGTTTCATCCCAGTGCTTCTAGTCTTTCCTTGTGCAAATGAAAATAAAGATGATCCTTCTACAATGTGACAGCCCAAGTTTAAACCATATTGTTTTGGTCTCCTCACCTGAGAATGGCAGTACAGTGTAATTAAATTAATGATTTGTGCAAAGTAAAAATTGGCTGACCCAGGTGTGAAATTTGAATACCTGACCAACTCAAGGGCTGACCAAAGTGTGAAAGTAGATAAAATTCAAATTCACCGCACTCTCTTAGGGAATATTATGCAAAATATTTCAAATTTATTGTATTGTGTTCTGGGAGCATAACAAAATATCTCAACAAAGCGACAAAAGACATTTCGGCTCCTCCGGAGCCTGTATCACAATCGCTGTGAATCGAAAGAAAAAAAGAACAAAAATAACATAATTATAACATAAGTAAGCTGTACAAATACATGGCATGTCTGTGAATATCCCCAGAGTTCCAGGTCATCCTATTGAAAATAAATCAACATCAATAAACTGACATCTACATAGAGTTATATACAAAAATATATATACCCACATACCAAACCTGTCAAAGGGATCGGTATCGAATGTAAGGAAAAAAGCATAGATAGATATATGGTTACCTTATTCAGATGAATAGGAGGTATAAGGAAATTGGGGATAAGGATCCCGATGGTGCTTATAAAGACTGTAGAGAATATTGAGAGGTAAATTAGCACTTGGACGATGAGAATCAAAAGTAATGAGGGGGTTAAAAATTGTACCTAGTAATGTGTGGTGTCCATGCGTGGTAACGCAAGTTTTAACCGCTAATAGTCTGTAATGACAAATATATTGGTGTGTCAGTATGCAGCATTACCATCTGGAGGAGAGGACATGCCGTGGCAGGGTATTACCTGTATCTGTCGCTGTCAATAGCGGCGTTCCCACGCCTAGCTGTAGTGGCGTGTGGGTACCTGGCTGCAAATCAGCGTTTTGTAGCAAAGGACCGAAAGTTATCGGTCCTAACCGGAAGTGACATCTCGCTGTGTTTGTGTGCGAACTGCGCATGCGTGGCTATCGCTATGGAAGCCGGTGTCTCTGACTAATAGCGGCTATGTTTGTGTGCGAACTGCGCATGCGCTGCTGTCACTATGGAAGCCGGTGTCTCTGACTAATAGCGGCTATGTGTATGGAGGAATACGTCAGGCCCATATGTGGATAGGTCATTGTGAGTGCATGTCAGCGGGACATGTGTCTCAGGATTAATTGACACACCGCTGCTAAAATTGGGCAAAAATACTGGAAAAAATAGGCAAAATAAAATAATAAAAGAAAATTAATGGTAGAAGATGACTGTAGCTGAAATCCAAAATGTAAAAATTGAAATAGGAAAATTTGAGCATAAACGTGGTGATATTGGTGAAGAATGATGAAATGGATAAGGAAAAATTAAAAATAGTAATAAAATAATAATAAAATAATAAATAGAAATAAATATAAAGATGAAAATGAATAATAAAATAAAATTTGAAAAAATTAAATAGATGAAGCAGAGTTCGAATCTCGGCTTCAGGAAAATGGCCGCCGCGATCTCCATCTGCGCACGCGCGGCATCCCGTGGCCATTTTCCTGAAGCCGCGGCCAGCAGAGCGCCGCTTCTGCGCACGCGCGGCTAAAGGAAGATGGCCGCCCCCACCGATCACCAATGAAATAGTGCACATCGCGCTCTTTTAACTCCCCTGTGCAGTGGATTCGGGACCTTGGGCATGCGCAAACCACTACGCCACCAACGGAAAACTAAGCAAGATCTGGGGGAAGACACCACGCCCTTTTAACCAGACCAGCCTGATTGACAGGCGAAAACTGCTACTTTGGTAATGTATTTTGGCAGCATAGGTGGGGAATCGGGGTCCACAAAATACACTGTTGTAATGCACAGCTCAGGCCCTATTTAACAGTATTTTTATCTCATACGGAAAAAATGGGGTGACAGGTGCCCTTTAATGAGGGAATTAGACTTGGGGTGATCAACTCCGTGCTGTTTAAATGGCTTAACCCGGAATGTCCCATAATTTCCATATTCCATGGATCAAAGATTCATAAAGGAGTGGAGCGATGGTTATCTCCAACCACTTATTTCCAGAACCCCTGTTTTTTTTAGAGGACTCTTCTACAGTTCTTAAAGTATTTGACAAATTTACATGGTGCAAGGATTATTTGTTTAGCATGTGATTTTATCAATCTATATTCTTCCATCCCCCATGCTACAGCTGATGACGGCCATCCAGTTTCATCTGGATAAATAGTGTGTACACAACACCTTTGAAACGATTTATCCTATTATCTTTAGATTATTTATTGAAGCATAATTTTTTATGTTCCAATCAAATTTTTTTTTGCAAATACTTGGATTCTCAATGGGGTCTAAGTTTTCTCCATCCCTTGTGATCCTTTTTATGGCTTGGTGGGAGGAAATATAAATTTTTAAGGCAAATAATCCATTCACATCGTAATTAGTATGGTTTGGCAGATATGTCAATGATGTACTTATAGTGTGGGAGGGAAATACATCTACTTTGAATTAGTATTGTACTTGAATTCCAACAACTGTAGCATCAGGCTACATTTGCAATCCTTTATCTGTCACTACCCACCTTTCTAAACATCATGCAACAAGGAAAGAACATCATTTAAGAGTGAAAAAAACACTATTTAGAAAGGACATGACTGGCAATACCATTTTGTTATCTTCTAGCTCCCACCTTAAGAACACCATTAATGCTATTCCCAAGAGGGAATTCAATAAAGCAAGAAGATTTTGTTCAACTGATAAATCATTCATCAAAGAAAGTAAAATCATTAGAAACAGATTGTTAGAAAGTGGTTATAGGTCTTCCAACGTTGATCATGCCAGTAGACTGTCCCTTAGTACCCCGTGTCAGAACATCTTGTTTGGTACTAATAATAAGGCCAAATCGCTTTTCTCTACCACCATCACTTTTTGCCTGAAAAAGCAAAGTAGACCAAAAGGTCCCCGAAAGCTAGACATCATGCCACAATCCAAAGAAATTCTAAAACAAATGAGAAACAAAGTAATCTATCAGTCTGGACAAGGTTATAAAGCCATTTCTGAAGCTTTGGGACTCCAGCGAACGGCAGTGAGTGCCATTATCTACAAATAGTGAAAAACATGTTAAAGTGGTGAATCTTCTCAGGAATGTCCGGCTGACCAAAATTTCCCCAAGAGCGCAGCAACGACTCATCCAAGAGGTAACAATAGATCCCACAACAACATCCAATGAACTGCAGACCTCACTTGCCTCAGCTAAGAAAGAAACTGGGTAAAAATGACCTGCATGGCAGAGTTCCAAAATGAAAACCACTGCTGAACAATAAGAACATAAAGGCTTATCTCAGTTTTGCCAGACATCATCGGTGAGTTTTGGGGGCAATTACTTTCTCACACTGGGCCCTGTAGGTTTGGATTTCTTTTTCCCTTCATTTAAAAAAAATGAATTTGTGTTTAGTTGTATTATCTTTGTCTAATATTTAAATTTGTTTTGTGATCTGAAATATGTAAGGGTGACAAACGTGCAAAAGAATAAGAAATCAGGAATGGGGCAAACACCTTTTTTTTCACACAACTTATGTAATCAATGCAGTGAAGCTTACTGTACATGTATTCAGCTTATAATTAAATATATTTAAAAAAAATGCTGTGTGGTCCCCTCAATTTTTAAAAACCAGCTGAGGGAATGCCGATAGCTAGAAGCTGATGTTTAATCCTGTTAAGGGGGTAATAAACATGGAGCTTCCTAGCCTGTTAATATCTGCTCAATACTGTATTTAGCCTTTACTGGTTATTAAAATGGGGAACCACCCAAAAAAATGACATGGGATGCCCCCTATAATTAATAACCAGCAAAGGTTAGGCAGACAGCTGCAGACTGATATTAACCCCTTCATGACCTTGGGATTTTCCATTTTTCCGTGTTCGTTTTTCACTCCCCTCCTTCCCAGAGCCATAACTTTAGAATTTTTCCATCAATATGGCCATGTGAGGGCTTATTTTTTGCGAAATAAGTTGTACTTTTGAATGACATCATTGATTTTAGCATGTCGTGTTCTAAAAAACAGGAAAAAAATTCCAAGTGCGGTGAAATTGCAAAAAAAGTGCAGTCCCACACTTGTTTTTTGTTTGGCTTTTTTGCTAGGTTCACTAAATGCTAAAACTGACCTGCCATTATGATTCTCCAGGTCAGTACAAGTTCATAGACACCAAACATGACTAGGTTATTTTTTATCTAAGTGGCGAAAAAAATTCCAAACTTTGCTAAAAAAAAATAAAAATTGCGCCATTTTCCGATACTTGTAGCGTCTCCATTTTTCATGATCTGGGGTAGCTTGAAGGCTTATTTTTTGCGCGCCGAGCTGGCATTTTTAATGATACCATTTCGGTGCAGATATGTTCTTTTGATCGCCCGTTATTGCATTTTAATGCAATGTCGCGGCGACCAAAAAAACTTAATTCTGGCATTTCGAATTTTTTTCTCGCTACGCCATTTAGCGATCAGGTTAATGCTTTTTTTTATTGATAGATCGGGCGATTCTGAATGCGGCGATACCAAATATGTGTAGGTTTGATTTTTTTTATTGATTTATTTTGAATGGGGCGAAAGGGGGGTGATTTAACCTTTTATGGTTTTTTACTTTTTTCACATTTTTTTTACTTTTTTTTCACTTTTGCCATGCTTCTGGCTGGCACAACTCGATCGCCTCTGCTACATAGCAGCGATCATCAGATCGCTGCTATGCAGCAGAAATGCAGGTGTGCTGTGAGGGCCGACCACAGGGTGGCGCTCACAGCTACCGGCGATCGGTAACCATAGAGGTCTCAAGGACCTCTATGGTTACTCTGCAGAAGCATTGCCGACCCCCGATCATATGACGGGGGTAAGACAGGGATAACAGAAAGCAGCAAACATACAAAACACTCACTAAAGGTAGAGAGTAGTGATGAGTTAATATACTCGTTACTCAAGATTTCCCGAGCACGCTCGGGTGTCCTCTGAGTATTTTTCAGTGCTCGGAGATTTAGTTTTCATTGCCGCAGCTGAATGATTTACATCTCTTAGCCTGCTTGATTACATGTGGGGATTCCCTAGCAACCAGGAAACCCCCACATGTAATCAAGCTGGTTAACAGATGTAAATCATTCAGCTGTGGCGATGAAAACTAAATCTCCGAGCACTAAAAAATACTTGGAGGACACCCGAGCGTGCTCGGGAAATCTTGAGTAACGAGTATATTAACTCATCACTACTCTCTACCTTTAGTGAGTGTTTTGTATGTTTGCTGCTTTCTGTTATCCCTGTCTGCCTTACATGTTTACACGTTAGAATATCTGTCCCAGACCTCCTGGGGGAGGGGACCACTTACGGAATAACAAGAGATCAGTAACGCTGGTTTCCCAAACCTCCTCACCTTTAGAGGTAATTTTGGGAGCAGGGATAGTTAGGGCCCCAGTCCTTAAGACGGTTCAGGGCCCCTTTCCCTAATCACATAAAGTCATAGCGTGACAGGAGAGGGATAACAGCATTAGCTTTATTGTAGCCCCTTATGCCTCCTCTTCTTCAAGCCTGCAAGTAATCTCAACAGAAGAGGTGGGGCAAGACTTCTCCTTGAATCTCTCGATCTCCCTTTGAGACCATGTTCTCTCCAGTTCATTATAAGAATGGTTTTATCTCTCACCCTCTTCATGGTCAGGATGCTTCTCACCACCAAAACATCCTCAGAGCAGCTCAAAGAGGGCATAGTACCAGGATCCTTGAATTTCAAAGTCTCTTCCTGCCCGGCAAGACCAGCCACCATCTTGGAAGAATCAAAAACAAATTGGGTTTCTTCCTCCTGGTTGATGGATAGGAAAGACCTGGAAAGTGCTTCCACCTTAACGTTCTCATCAGCCGGCCACTTGAGAATTGAAGATACCCTCTCTGAGTCCATCTTCAAAACAGGGTCCATGAAGATACGTCCTAGAGGCAATGAGTTTCCTGGGAGCAGGTCTATGGAACAATCGTCCACACTGTATGAAGATAATGTCTCCACTTCCCTTCTATCGGAGACATCAATGCAGGACCTGTTGGTGGATGGCAGACCTGATGGGGAAGATGGCGACACTGGTGGCCAAACTGGATATACAGGGACCTGACACCTCTTGTGACATGAATGTCCTCAACAAAGCATCTCACCGATCTCCAGTGCAAAACAGGCTTATGAGTTCATAGCCATTGGAGACCCAAGAGAAATGGATGAAATAGACCAGACAGCACATAGATGGTGATATTCTCCATATGCAACATTCCTATCCGGAGTTCTATTTGTTCAATAATCACTTGATCACCTTCCGATAGGGACCTTCCTTCGACTTACGATATTATCAAAGCACTCTGGAGGCGATTGATGGGAATCTGATACTGATCTACCAAGGATTGCTGCAAGAATTTTCCAGCTGAACCTAATTTGAAGTAGGACATCTCAACGAAGCGGGAGCCTCCACATGATACAGATACAGTCAGAGTCAAAGGTGGAGAGGTATTACTCTTCCCTAGGATAGCCTTATTTGGACATAATATTTGTAATTTTGGCCTCCTTTTTCTGGTTACGGTTGTCGCAGATTCTGGAATTTATTTTCATTTTATCCTTCCGGTATTTTTTAATGGTGTATTTAATAAAATTTTCTATGGTACTTATACTCTTTCTCTTCTAGTGTTTGCACACACACTAAGTGTCACGCTCACGCCCTGACTGGTGGGCGTGAGCTCGGGGGGTTTGTGGCCCCACTGTGCCACAAACCAGACTTCCCTGGAAGGGGCATGACTATGACAGCTGCCTGGGTTTTCACTGGAGCCTCTGATGGTGAGGTCAGGCTTGTGCAGCAGGCAGCTGCCAGGTGCTATTCCAGGGTGGTGTCTGGCTGTGGCTGCTGATCCCACTTGGGAGACAGGAACACCAGGATTGGTGCGGGCATCAGGCAGGACTGGCAGAAGAGCATGGCTGAAACTCAGACGAGTAGGCTGGCACGGCTGAGACACAGGGCTGGCAGGGACACGGCAGAGAACACAGGGCTGGCAGAGACACGGCAGAGAACACAGGGCTAGTTGATGTGGTGTATGAAGGAACAGGTAGAGACCTGTTCACACTGGAGGTGCAGGAACGGATAAGAAGTATGGAGGAACAGGTAGGGACCTGTTCACACAGGAGGAGACGAGCAAGGCTGCAGATAGGAGCGGAAGAGCAGCAAGAGATAGCGTAGCAACAAAAGATAAGCAGAGCAGAACCGCAAGAAATGCGGAGAGGAGCTGCAGCAAGAGATTACTGCAGCAGCAAAAGATAAGCAGAGTAGAAAGGAGCAGAATCATAGGAGTGCGGAGCAGAGGTAAAGCCACAAAGGTACAGAGCAGGCAGAGCCGCAAGAGTGCGGAGCATAAGCAGACTGAAAAACACAAGGAAAGACACAACAGGGAAGGAAGCCACAGACAAGGAGACCGAGATAAGACTAAGTTCAGACAAGGTAATGGAACAAGACAAAAAACAAGAACAAAGACACAGGGACCAGGATATTCTGCCTCCTGGAGGGCGGAAAACAAGATCAAGGCAAGGCATGGAGAAAAGCCTCTAGAGAGGGAGTAACTCAGAGCAAGGCCTGGCAAACTCAGAAGCTAAACACAAACTGAGCTAACACATTGCACAGGCCCAGTCCACTGGGTGGAGCTGCACTAAATACTGGAGGCCTCCTGGCAATTGGTCAGGAACAGATTAGACAGATGCACCTGATTCCTATAGGAATCAGAGAGTTCAGGCGCCGCCCCCTATGCACACAGCCAGGAAGCATGCAGAGAGCAGAGACACAGAATATGGAGCTGGCATGAAACAGAAACTGCATCATGGCCTGGAGCAGTGGGTAAGATAGTGTGAGAGATGAGAGGCCATGCTGTGATGCCAGCAGAGCTGTTACACTAAGTAGGGAAACTACAGGCATTGCTCAGGCATCTCCTTACAGGTGAGGGTGTCTTATAGATCTGATGGCTCCCAGCTATTGGCTGGGGGTATTTACAAAGTGTGCACGGTGCCCCTTTAAAAATCAGGAACCATGCGCACAAGGTACTTCACCAGGACACCCAAAAAAGCAGGAAGCTGCACCAGGAAACAGAGGCACCAGCATACAACTGGGCGTTATGTCGGTGGCCCTGTGAAGTAACTGTTGCAAAAGAATGGAAAGACAAAAAAGTGCAATGGGGTCTTGTCCACGTTGTAAAGGAAAGAAAGTACCACGAAAATTGCTCACCTGGTTAGGATGAAATAAAGGTGTATAGGCTGACGGCTGCTGCAGATCCACAGGTCCTCAAGGAACCGAAGAGATACTGTATATTAACGGGAATTTGTGGTTAAAAACTCCGTGCTGCCGCAGGGATAAATTCCAAAAAAAGGTCATAGATTCACAGTGGTTTTATTCAATGCTTTTCAGGGGTCTCATGCCCCCTTCATCAGGAAATACCACCCCCTTGAAGGGGGCATGAGACCCCTGAAACGCGTTGAATAAAACCACTGTGAATCTACGACATTCTCCTGGAATTTATCCCTGCGGCAGCGCGAAGTTTTTAACCACAAATTCCCGTTAATATATGGTGGCCCTATGAGGGAGAGGGACCACATGCAGGTACTGCGTAATTGGCATTACATAGACTATATTAACCTTGTACAAAAAGATTGTATATTACTTTAAGAGCTACCAGGATTGTTTTACCTGTTTTATTATTTTTTTCATACATAATGTGTAACCCTGAGGCTAATTTTTATGCAGGAAAGAAGTGGATGGTTATTTTGCTAAAGGTTATTTCATTCATCCTTTAGCATTAATGTATCAGCCAAATATGAGAAGAGGAAAAAGACACATTTGCAATTTTAATATGCAAAGTTGACCTAGTTTGCCTAGAGTTGAGTTTTTGAAGGAACTTTTTTTATTGGAGTTACATAATGGCATTAATACACACAAAAATATATTTGATTGAAATATTGTAGTTTGATATGCTCTTTCCACCCTTTTTCCTATAGGTTGAAATGCAAATGCATGGCTTGTGTCTTATATTAGGATTTACTGATTTTTACGTATGTTCCTATGTGCCACAAAATAAAACAAATGTGATAAAGTTGTATGCTCACTAGTAGGGTTGAGCGAAACGGGTCGTTCATTTTCAAAAGTCGCCGACTTTTGGCAAAGTCAGGTTTCATGAAACCCGATCCGACCCCTGTGCGGGGTCGGCCATGCGGTACGCGACTTTCGCGCCAAAGTCGCGTTTCAATGACGCGAAAAGCGCCATTTCTCAGCCAATGAAGGTGAACGCAGAGTGTGGGCAGCGTGATGACATAGGTCCTGGTCCCCACCATCTTAGAGAAGGGCATTGCAGTGATTGGCTTGCTGTCTGCGGCGTCACAGGGGCTATAAAGGGGTGTTCCCGCCGACCGCCATCTCACTGCTGCTGATCTGAGCTTAGGGAGAGGTTGCTGCCGCTTCGTCACAAGCAGGGAGAGCGTTAGGCAGGGTCCATTAACCACCAAACCGCTTGTGCTGTAGCGATTTCCACTGTCCAACACCACCTTCGGTGTGCAGGGACAGTGGAAGCTACATTTTTTTTTTTTCTCTCAGCGCTGTAGCTCATTGGGCTGCCCTAGAAGGCTCCCTGATAGCTGCATTGCTGTGTGTACGCCACTGTGCAAACCAACTGCTTTTTTCAAAGCACAAATCCTCTTGTTCCTTCCTTTCTGCACAGCTGTCTTTTTTGTTTGTCCACACTTTTTATTTAATTTGTGCATCAGTCCACTCCTTATTGCTGCCTGCCATACCTGGCTGAGATTACTGCAGGGAGATAGTAATTGTAGGACAGTCCCTGTTTTTTTTTTTTTTTGTGGGAGATTAAGATTGGCATTTCTGCTAGAGTGCCATCCCTGTGTGTGCCATCTCTCACTCAGTGGGCCATAGAAAGCCTATTTATTTTTTTGCTTGATTTGGGTTCTAAAATCTACCTTTAAAAAAATCACTACATCAATCAGTGGGAGAAAAATATTGGCCTCAGTCAGGGCTTGTGTGCCACTCCTGACTCCTGTGTGTGCCATCTCTCACTCAGTGGGCCATAGAAAGCCTTTTTTTAAAATTATTATTTGGTTTCTAAATTGTCCCTGAAAAAAATCATTTTATCTTATTTGGTTTCTAAAGTCTCCCTGAAAAAAAAATAAAAAATAAAAAAACAGTGGGAGATTAATATTGCCCTTTCTGCTTGTGTGCCAGTCTTGACTCCTGGGTGTGCCATCTCTCTCTCTCAAATTGTGGGCCATAGAAAGCCTATTTATTTTTTTGCTTGATTTGGGTTCTAAAATCTACCTTTAAAAAAATCACTACATCAATCAGTGGGAGAAAAATATTGGCCTCAGTCAGGGCTTGTGTGCCACTCCTGACTCCTGTGTGTGCCATCTCTCACTCAGTGGGCCATAGAAAGCCTATTTATTTTTTTGCTTGATTTGGGTTCTAAAATCTACCTTTAAAAAAATCACTACATCAATCAGTGGGAGAAAAATATTGGCCTCAGTCAGGGCTTGTGTGCCACTCCTGACTCCTGTGTGTGCCATCTCTCACTCAGTGGGCCATAGAAAGCCTTTTTTTTTTATTATTATTATTTGGTTTCTAAATTTTCCCTGAAAAAATCATTTTATCTTATTTGGTTTCTAAAGTCTCCCTGAAAAAAAAAAAAAAAAAACAGTGGGAGATTAATATTGACATTTGTGCTTGAGTGACAGTCCTGCGTGTGTGGCATCTCTGTGATTTGGTGCCACAGAAAACAGAGTGTGTAACATTGTGCCTGATTTTCCTTGTGGTCTCACCAACCTGTTAAGGGATATTGAAATCATACTGAAGTTATAGCTCACCGTGTAAGTTGTTTGACAGCAACAAATAAAGTTACTTTGGTTAAGTTTTTAAAACAATGAGGAAGTCTGGTGCAAGAGGTCGTGGCCGTGGGCGTTCATTGTCAGCTGGTAATGATGGTAGTGGTAGTGGAGCATCAGGTGGTCGTGGGGATAAAAATATTCCACCTAAGTCTGGAGCTGTGGAGCCAGTTTCGTCATCTGGCTACACAAGGCCTCGAACGCTCTCTTTTCTGGGAGTAGGAAAACTGCTTTTAAAGCCGGAGCAGCAACAGCAAGTTTTGGCTTACATTGCAGACTCAGCCTCTAGCTCTTTTGCCTCCTCTTCTGAAACTGGTAAATGTAAAAGCAGCGCGTCGCTTGTGGATGTTCACGGTCATGGACAAGTCGCTTCCTTGTCCTCTTCAGCAAAAACTACAACAAGAGAGAAGGATGCAGCAGGCGACACAACGGGTTACTCCATGGAGCTCTTTACACATACCGTCCCTGGCTTAGAAAGTGAAACACTTAACAGGCCATGCCCATTACAAGTAGATTCTGACATGGAGTGCACTGATGCACAGCCACAGCCAGAGTACTATGCTGCTCCTTTGACTCAGACCACAACATTGCCCTCTCAGGGTACTGATCCACAATCAGACCCTGATGAGACTATGTTGCCCCGCCACGAACGCTATACCACCGACCGACACAGTGACACAGACGAAGTTGCACACGAGCTCGAAGAGGAGGTAATAGATGACCCAGTTGTTGACCCCGATTGGCATCCATTGGGGGAACAGGGTGCAGGCGGCAGTAGTTCAGAAGCGGAGGTGGAGGAGGGGCCGCAGCAGGCATCAACATCGCAACAGGTTCCATCTGCCGGGCCCATATCTGGCCCAAAACGCGTGTCAAAGCCAAAACCTGTTGGAGGACAGCGTGGCCATCCGGTTAAAGCTCAGTCTGCAATCCCTGAAAAGGGATCCGATGCTAGGAAGAGTGCAGTCTGGCATTTTTTTAAACAACATCCAATTGATCAGCGCAAAGTCATCTGTCAAAAATGTTCAACGAGCTTAAGCAGAGGTCAGAATCTGAAAAGTCTCAATACTAGTTGCATGCATAGACACTTAACCACCATGCATTTTCAAGCCTGGACTAACTACCAAACGTCCCTTAAGGTTGTAGCACCCTCGGCCAATGAAGCTAGTCAGCAACGCAACATCCCTTCCGGCACTGTAAGGCCCCCATTTTCCGCACCACCGGCAGTATCTGTGCAGGTTTCTTTGCCAGCCAAAAGCAGTCAGGGAATCACCAGTTTTGTAGGAGGAAATATTGCATCTAGGGCACCGGCGGAAACAATACCGTCTCCAACCGTCTCTCAGTCTGCCATGTCCACCGGCACACCCGAAAGTTCCACGATCTCCAGCTCTCCAGTCCAGCTCACACTACATGAGACTCTGGTTAGAAAAAGGAAGTACTTATCCTCGCATCCACGTACACAGGGTTTTAACGCCCACATAGCTAGACTAATCTCGTTAGAGATGATGCCCTACCGGTTAGTTGAAAGCGAAGCTTTCAAAGCCCTGATGGAGTACGCTGAACCACGATACGAGCTACCCAGTCGACACTTTTTTTCCAGAAAAGCCATCCCAGCCCTGCACCAGCATGTTAAACAGCGCATCGTCCATGCACTCAGGCAATCTGTGAGTACAAAGGTGCACCTGACTACAGATGCATGGACCAGTAGGCATGGCCAGGGACGTTATGTGTCCATCACGGCACACTGGGTGAATGTGGTGGATGCAGGGTCCACAGGGGACATCAATTTCGGGACAGTTGTGCCTAGCCCACGGTCTAGGAAACAGTTGGCTGTAGGCGTTCGCACCCCCTCCTCCTCCTCCTCCTCGTCCTCCTGCAGAAGCTACAGCTCTTCCACAGACCGCAGTCGGCCAACCACTCCATCGGCAGATGACACTGTTGCACACCAGTTGTCCCATTATGGGCCAGCTACTGGCAAGCGTCAGCAGGCTGTATTGGCTATGAAGTGTTTGGGCGACAACAGACACACCGCGGAAGTTCTGTCCGAGTTCTTGCAACAAGAAACGCAGTCGTGGCTGGGCACAGTAGATCTTGAGGCAGGCAAGGTAGTGAGTGATAACGGAAGGAATTTCATGGCTGCCATCTCCCTTTCCCAACTGAAACACATTCCTTGCCTGGCTCACACCTTAAACCTGGTGGTGCAGTGCTTATTGAAAACTTATCCTGGGTTCTCCGACCTGCTCCTCAAAGTGCGTGGACTTTGCTCACATATCCGACGTTCGCCTGTACACTCCAGCCGTATGCAGACCTATCAGCGGTCTTTGAACCTTCCCCAGCATCGCCTAATCATAGACGTTGCAATAAGGTGGAACTCAACACTGCACATGCTTCAGAGACTGTGCCAACAGAGGCGGGCTGTTATGTTTTTGTGGGAGGATACACATACACGGGCAGGCAGTAGGATGGCAGACATGGAGTTGTCAGGTGTGCAGTGGTCGAAGATACAAGACGTGTCAAGTCCTTCAGTGTTTTGAGGAATGCACACGGCTGGTTAGTGCAGACAACGCCATAATAAGCATGAGCATCCCCCTAATGTGTCTGCTGATGCAAAGTTTGATGCACATAAAGGATCAGGCGTCTGCACCAGAGGAAGAGGAAAGCCTTGATGACAGTCAGCCATTGTCTGGTCAGGGCAGTGTACAGGACGAGGTAGCGGGCGAAGAGGAGGTGGAGGACGAGGAGGATGATGGGGATGAGTATATTTTTAATGCGGAAGCTTTCCCGGGGGCACTGCAAATTGGTTGCGTGGCAAGGCCGGGTTCTGGTTTTTTGAGGGACACAAGTGACGTAGATTTGCCTGAAACTGCCCCTCAACCAATCACAACCGGAGATTTGACAACTGGAACTTTGGCCCACATGGCGGATTATGCCTTACGTATCCTAAAAAGGGACACACGCATTACGAAAATGATGAACGATGACGATTACTGGTTGGCCTGCCTCCTTGATCCACGCTATAAAGGCAAATTGCAAAATATTATGCCACATGAGAACTTGGAACTAATATTAGCAACCAAACAATCAACTCTTGTTGACCGTTTGCTTCAGGCATTCCCAGCACACAGCGCACGTGATCGTTCTCACACGAGCTCCAGGGGGCAGCAGACTAGGAGTGTTAGTGGTGCACACATCAGAAGTGGCGTTGGACAGAGGGGTTTTCTGACCAGGTTGTGGAGTGATTTTGCTATGACCGCAGACAGGACAGGTACTGCTGCATCAATTGAAAGTGACAGGAGACAACATTTGTCCAGTATGGTTACTAACTATTTTTCATCCCTTATCGATGTTCTCCCTCAACCGTCATTCCCATTTGATTACTGGGCATCAAAATTAGACACCTGGCCAGAATTGGCAGAATATGCATTGCAGGAGCTTGCTTGCCCGGCAGCAAGTGTCCTATCAGAAAGAGTATTCAGTGCTGCAGGTTCAATATTAACCGAAAAAAGGACTCGTCTGGCTACCCAAAATGTTGATGATCTAACATTCATTAAAATGAACCACAACTGGATTTCGAAATCTTTTGCCCCACCTTGCCCGGCCGACACCTAGCTTTCCTATGAAAAGCTCTTGCCTGTGGACTACTGTGAATTACTTTTCTAATGTCTAATTTGCTGCAGCTGATTGTCCAGCATACGACATGTTTACACCTCCTTAAATGGCCAAACTCCCCACACGGGGCCGTGGTATCGCGACTTGGCGCAAGCACCCGTGAGACTGCTGTTTGTCTGAAGAGGTGGGTGTGCTCGCTTTTGGTTGACGGCATTGCTACTGGGTCCCTCATAGTACAATAAAGTGTCTCTGGCGGAGGTGGTGCGCACCCAACGTCAGACACACTGTTGTAACATGAGGGGCCCTGGGCCTGTACCGCCGGCCACAAGAGAGTTCACCCACCCCCAGGTCAAACATTGCTCTACCACTTCCACAGTTATCTCTCACACTTCCACCAATGTTTAGTCTATGCGCTGACATCCTTCCATACCTGCCACTGACAATACCATTGTGTTGACATGTATGATGGTACTTAACATAGTCAGGGGCAGTGTCCTCTATTTACCACAGTAAATACTTTGCGCTAAATTAGTAGGTCTGAAACAACGCAGAGGATCCCACCCCTGAACCTAATGATTGCACCCTTTAGTGTTTTTGTTTTGTTTTAATGCGAGACATTCACATTTATTTGTTGTTTTGGACTACTAACTGTCAGACACTCATTACAATCTGCCTCCGTTGACCAGACCACTGCTGCCCGTGTCCCCCTGGAACCAATTATAAAGTGCCTACAGCCAGCCCATTTTATTATGTTAGGCCTTGGAAGCCTGTCTGCGGTCCCTCCTTCAACTAGGCCTCCACTGACCAGACCACTGCTGCCCGTGTACCCCTGGAACCTATGTTACAGTGCCTACAGCCAGCCCATTTTATTATGTTAGGCCTTCAAAGCCTGTCTGCGGTCCCTCCTTCCACTATGCCTCCACTGACCTGACCACTGCTGCCCGTGTACCCCTGGAACCAATTATAAAGTGCCTACAGCCAGCCCATTTTATTATGTTAGGCCTTGGAAGCCTGTCTGCGGTCCCTCCTTCCACTAGGCCTCCACTGACCTGACCACTGCTGCCCGTGTCCCCCTGGAACCAATTATAAAGTGCCTACAGCCAGCCCATTTTATTATGTTAGGCCTTGGAAGCCTGTCTGCGGTCCCTCCTTCCACTAGGCCTCCACTGACCAGACCACTGCTGCCCGTGTCCCCCTGGAACCAATTATAAAGTGCCTACAGCCAGCCCATTTTATTATGTTAGGCCTTCAAAGCCTGTCTGCGGTCCCTCCTTCCACTAGGCCTCCACTGACCTGACCACTGCTGCCCATGTCCCCCTGGAACCAATTATAAAGTGCCTACAGCCAGCCCATTTTATTATGTTAGGCCTTCGAAGCCTGTCTGCGGTCCCTCCTTCCACTAGGCCTCCACTGACCTGACCACTGCTGCCCGTGTACCCCTGGAACCAATTATAAAGTGCCTACAGCCAGCCCATTTTATTATCTTAGGCCTTGGAAGCCTGTCTGCGGTCCCTCCTTCCACTAGGCCTCCACTGACCAGACCACTGCTGCCCGTGTACCCCTGGAACCTATGTTACAGTGCCTACAGCCAGCCCATTTTATTATGTTAGGCCTTCGAAGCCTGTCTGCGGTCCCTCCTTCCACTAGGCCTCCACTGACCAGACCACTGCTGCCCGTGTACCCCTGGAACCTATGTTACAGTGCCTACAGCCAGCCCATTTTATTATGTTAGGCCTTCGAAGCCTGTCTGCGGTCCCTCCTTCCACTAGGCCTCCACTGACCTGACCACTGCTGCCCGTGTCCCCCTGGAACCAATTATAAAGTGCCTACAGCCAGCCCATTTTATTATGTTAGGCCTTGGAAGCCTGTCTGCGGTCCCTCCTTCCACTAGGCCTCCACTGACCAGACCACTGCTGCCCGTGTCCCCCTGGAACCAATTATAAAGTGCCTACAGCCAGCCCATTTTATTATGTTAGGCCTTCAAAGCCTGTCTGCGGTCCCTCCTTCCACTAGGCCTCCACTGACCTGACCGCTGCTGCCCGTGTACCCCTGGAACCAATTATAAAGTGCCTACAGCCAGCCCATTTTATTATGTTAGGCCTTGGAAGCCTGTCTGCGGTCCCTCCTTCCACTAGGCCTCCACTGACCAGACCACTGCTGCCCGTGTACCCCTGGAACCTATGTTACAGTGCCTACAGCCAGCCCATTTTATTATGTTAGGCCTTCGAAGCCTGTCTGCGGTCCCTCCTTCCACTAGGCCTCCACTGACCAAACCACTGCTGCCCGTGTACCCCTGGAACCTATGTTACAGTGCCTACAGCCAGCCCATTTTATTATGTTAGGCCTTGGAAGCCTGTCTGCGGTCCCTACTTCCACTAGGCCTCCACTGACCAGACCACTGCTGCCCGTGTACCCCTGGAACCTATGTTACAGTGCCTACAGCCAGCCCATTTTATTATGTTAGGCCTTCGAAGCCTGTCTGCGGTCCCTCCTTCCACTAGGCCTCCACTGACCAGACCACTGCTGCCCGTGTACCCCTGGAACCTATGTTACAGTGCATAGAGCCAATTTTTTTATTTTATTTAATATTAATAAAGCCATGATGGACTACGCTGTACCACGCTATGAGCTACCCAGTTGACAATTCTTTTGCGAGAAAAGCCATCCCACCCCTCCACCAGCATGTTAAAGACCACATTGTCCTTTCATTCTGTCAATCTGTGAGTCCAAAGGTACACCTGACAACAGACACATGGAGCGGTAGGCATGGCCACGGAAGGTTACGTGTCCTTTGTGGCGCAATGGGTTAATGTATTGGATGCATGGTCCACACAGGGGACAGCCTGGTAAGTCTGTCTGCAGTCCCTAATTCAAGTTGTCCTCAACTGAATAAAGCTGAGCTTCTACCTTCTGGCTCTGATTAACTGCTGTTTTTTAAAAAATTGGTGGTTCCGGCCTACTAACGGTGTCTGCCCCTGCCTGGTGTTGTCCTCAACTGAATAAAGCTGAACTTCTACCTTCTGGCTCTGATTAACTGCTGTTTTTTAAAAAATTGGTGGTTCCGGCCTACTAACGGTGTCTGCCCCTGCCTGGTGTTGTCCTCAACTGAATAAAGCTGAGCTTCTACCTTCTGGCTCTGATTAACTGCTGTTTTTTAAAAAATTGGTGTTTCCGGCCTACTAACGGTGTCTGCCCCTGCCTGGTGTTGTCCTCAACTGAATAAAGCTGAGCTTCTACCTTCTGGCTCTGATTAACTGCTGTTTTTTAAAAAATTGGTGGTTCCGGCCTACTAACGGTGTCTGCCCCTGCCTGGTGTTGTCCTCAACTGAATAAAGCTGAGCTTCTACCTTCTGGCTCTGATTAACTGCTGTTTTTTAAAAAATTGGTGGTTCCGGCCTACTAACGGTGTCTGCCCCTGCCTGGTGTTGTCCTCAACTGAATAAAGCTGAGCTTCTACCTTCTGGCTTTCGGCCTATACTATCAGATATTAAACTGCATTTGGCCTACTAGTGTGGTTGGGCCCTTGAAACAGTGTCTGCTGCTCTTGGGTTTGCTACTCCACTGAATAAAGCAATGCCGCCTGTTTAGTCCTGTTACCAATTTTGAACTGCATTTAGCCTACTTTATTCTTTGGCCCTATATCTGTTTCCTCCTCATCCTGCCCATTGCCCAGCCACTGCTAGATGAGTCTGCTGGTACATTGACCTAGACCACTACATTCCCCTTGCACTCTACACAGCCAGAATCTGACCCTGCTGAAAGTAAGGTTCCCCTTCCCGCATGTTATACCACCTTACACAGGGACAAAGAGGAAGGTGCAGATGAAAGTGCAGGTTCCTTCATCAGGTGGGGGGGGGGCATACTCGTTGGCGACGTCACTTGCACAGGGCCCCTCAGAGTACGCAAAAGTGTCGCTGCTGGTGGGAGGCGCCCCCGCCATGCAAACACACCGTCGTACTTTGAGGGGCCCTGTGCCAGTGCCAATGCGAACGAGTGGGCCCCCCCTGCTTGCTCAGGATCACAGCACTTGCAACGTTGAAATACTTACCTCTCCCTGCTCCACCGCCGTGACGTAGTCCACGTTTCCTGGGCCCACTAAAGCCTTGAACCAGCCCTACCCCCCACAACTTTTGCCAAATGACCCCCAATTTCCTATACCCAACTATTATTATAAAGTTAATTAAGATTGACAAGCTTCAGAAACAAGAATGGATGTTTTTGGCATTAAAATGGGCACTGTAGGTGTTTTCCTGGCCTCCACTCACTGCCGACTATGCTTCCCCATTGACTTGCATTGGGTTTCGTGTTTCGGTCGATCCCCGACTTTTAGCGATAATCGGCCGACTGCACTCGACTCGACTCTGGACAAAGTCGGGTTTCACAAAACCCGACTCGATCTTAAAAAAATGAAAGTCGCTCAACCCTACTCACTAGTCATTGCTTTTAGTTCAATTCTTGTACTTCATTTAATGTTTGTCTGTACTCCATAGAAACACATGACAGCTCGGATTTGTGACTCTGTGCACCTGTTACAGTGCTTTATTATATTGTTATGCTGATCAATGGATCTTATCTTCTTCCCCTATTTGATTCCTGATTTTTACACTTTTACATGAAAATATTTACATGGCTGTTTCTCCATATGTATATATCAGGTTAATAATGTATATTGCATGTGGAATAGCAAAAGTTTACTTCGCGTTGCAACAAACATTAACAATCTCAGATTACCATACAACAAATCAATCATTCCAATTCAATTATTAATACAACTCTGTTGCTTGGGCAGCCCTCCAGATTTCCCCATCTAAGACACCCATCTGTCCACAGGAAATATCATAAATACCTGATGCCTGGATTTGGATGTCAGAGACCCCACTTATTGAGAGAATAGTGACTCCGTTGACAGCGTTTGCCTTCACATTGGTAAATGAAATTCATGGGAGTCCTTTTTTTTTCCTGATTGCTGGGGTCTCAGAGTTGGTACCCCTTGAATGGGTACCTAAGAAATGTGAACTCCAAATGCTTTTATTTACTCAACATAACAAACAGAGCAGGGAAACCCCCTCCCTGGGTGCAGCGCCAGTGATGCATTGCTACTTTGATCTCTGTCTTGTTTTTTTTTGTAATTTAACCCCTTTCTGACATTTGTTGTAATAATAAGTCCCTGTGCCCTGGGCCTATCTGTCCAGGGATGGATTATTACGTCATTTTGATCACCCGCTCACAAGGGTGGTGCGTGGGCGAATTCTGACACCCGGCACCAAGTGCCAGTAGCGGTCAGGCACTTTAACCCCCAAAATGCTGTGATCGAATGCGATTGCAGCATTCCGTGAGCCGGCAGAGGGCTGATCGCTGCCATGGTGACCCGATATCATCATGACAACATCTAGGTCACAAGAGTTAGGAAACTTGCTGATCATGCACAGTGCTTAATTAGCAAGTTTCTCTGTCAGTGCGGAGCTGACAGTTTATACAGCATTTTGTGCAAGCGATCAGCCTGCAAAAAATGTTAGTCCCATAGTCAGAGGACAAAGAAAAAAGTAAAAAAAAAAAAAAAAGTACATTTTTTTTTAAATAATTGTAAACATATTTACAAAAAAATAAGAGAATCAAAACATATTGTATCTATAAATAAATATTTGTATGAAAAAATATCTAAACAATAAAAGTACATATATTTAGTATTGCGGCGTCCGCAACGACTCGACCTATAAAACTCTCACACTAGTTAACCTTTTAGTGAACACCATAAAAAAATAAAAACCAAGGAAAAAACAAAGCTTTATCATCATACTGCCAAACAAAAAGTGGAATAAAACGCAATAAAAAAAAACAGATATAAACATTGTACCGCTGAAAACGTCATCTTGTCCTACAGAAAACAAAAGCCACCATACAGCTCCATCAGTGGAAAAATTAAAAAGTTACAGCTCAAAGAATAAAGTGATGCAAAAAAAATATTTTTTCTGTAAAATAGTTTTTATTATGTAAAAGTGCCAAAACATTAAAAAAGATATAAATGAGGTATTGTTGTAATCATACCAACCCAAAGAATAAAACTGCCTTATCAATTTTACCACACCTGGAACAGCTTAAAACCCAACAAAAAAATTTCCTGAATTGCTTGGTTTTGTTTATTCTGCCTCCCAAAAATCGGAATAGATAGCGATAAAAAAAATATCATGTGCCCTAAAATAGTACCAATAAAAACATCAACTAGTCCTACAAAAAACAAGCTCACACATGACTCTGTGGGCCAAAATATGGAAAAATTATAGCTCTGAAAATGTGGTGATATAAAAACTATTTTTTGAAGCAGAAAGTGTCTTTTAGTGTGTGACAGCTTCCAAACATAAAACCTCGATATAAATCTGGTATCGCTGTTATCGCACCAACCTGAAGAATAAAGGCACCTAATCACTTATACCGTGTGAGGTACAGCGTAAAAAAGAAAACCTATACTTCACCTGCTGTTGAATTTCTCATTCTACCTCCCAAAGATCGCAGTAGGGCTCGGCGCGCAATTATCCTGCGCTCTGCGCCTAGCGCTTGCCCTGAGGTTTCCGTGTAAATCTCTGAAAAACATGATTCAGATGGGACCTGTGGTGGAAGATTCCCTATAATGAGGCAGATGGAGGCACTGTGAATTTAAAAAGAAGAAAAAGGAGGGCACCACCACAGAGGCAATGAGCACTAAATAATGAATGGGATATCCTACAGCATGTTATTTTCACAACATGAAAAAACAAAGGAAGAGCCACAAGCTGAAAAATAGTGATCACCTGGAATAAAAGTAAAAAAACAATGCTTTATTTAGTGATCAGCAAATGCAGACAAAAGACAACATTTAAAAAATTTAAAGACCAAAACATGGTAAATACTCGTCATGCCCATAATACGGCAATGACACTCCTAACAAAAAAAAAAGGTTCCTAAGTATACGTGACCCTAAATATGGCTATATGCAAACTGAGCAATGTTAAACACTTAAATAGGTAAGTATACCAAGCTGAAAAAAATAAGCATAAATTGGTAAGCCCAGTATGTAATGGGTCTATATTCACAGCACCATGTAAGTCGAAAATAAAATAAATAGCATCTATAATGAAACAGCTATATAAACATGGGTCAAAAAGCATATATAGATCCTGAAACACAAAATATTGTGGTACAGAAAAAAAGGGGGATCAGACCATGTAAGTACAGAAAGTCCTTAAATGCTAGTGAAAAGTTGATGAGACCCTAATGAGAAGTTTCAATGGTGCACATTGGATAATGCCCCCAAAATTGTGCATCCTGAGAAAGCAGAACGTCAAACCTGCACGCATGAAGATGAGAACATAGCAGGTAGGGCCATGCTGGTGAACAAGGATAAAGGAGAAGGAAGCGACCCCATGCGTATCGCCACCGACATATGTGGCTTCTTCAGGGGAGATGTCTGCCTCTGTTTGCATTTGAGTGGTATATATATATGTAAGCAAATTAAATTCAAATGTGTAATTAACTTAATGATAATTACCAGCCATTGAGAGAAGCATGTATCGGCGATCAGGATGACGGCCGCCATCTTTGTCAGTGTGCTGAACCGGTATGATGTAGAATGTAGATAAAGTTCATTCAAATCGCAAAGTGCACATGCGTGGTATATCTCAGCTATTGCAGCAAATTGTTACGTATTGCAGATGCACAAATTGAGTCAAATGTCGCGGCATTGAGTCAGTTGATGTTAATCACAGCATTGAAGTGTGCATGCAAAAAAAGATCACAGAGCATCACCTGTGCAAGTGCAGTGGGAGCATCAATGTGAAAAGGTACAAACAGGTATGTGCCTGTTGTCTTGGAGAAACTGTCATAAATGGCTAAGGCCGGTGTCACACTGGCGAGTTTTACGGACGTAAGAGCGCAGAAACTACGTCCGTAAAACTCGCATAACATACGGCACAATTATTCTCAATGGGGCTGCTCCTATCAGTCGTATATTACGGTTCAGTATTATACAGCTTTCTACGGCCGTACAAAATCGCAGCATGCTGCGTTTGTCAGCGTATTGCGCAAAAAAATCGCCAATGAAAGTCTATGGGGGCGAGAAAAATACGGATTACACACGGACCAGCAGTGTGACTTGCGAGAAATACGCAGCGGTGTTAGTGAAAAGTCGGTAATTCAATTGCCGGCTTTTCATTTCTCCTGCACAAACCCGACAGGATATGAGACATGGTTTACATATAGTAAACCATTTCATATCCCCTCTTTTTTTGCATATTCCACACTACTAATGTTAGTAGTGTGTATGTGCAAAATTTCAGCGCTGTAGCTGCTAAAATAAAGGGTTAAATGGCGGAAAAAATTGGCGTGGGCTCCCGCGCAATTTTCTCCGCCAGAATGGTAAAGCCAGTGACTGAGGGCAGATATTAATAGCCAGGAGAGGGTCCATGGTTATTGGCCCCCCCGTGGCTAAAAACATCTGCCCCCAGCAACCCCAGAAAAGGCACATCTGGAAGATGCGCCTATTCTGGCACTTGGCCACTCTCTTCCCACTCCCTGTAGCGGTGGGATATGGGGTAATGAAGGGTTAATGCCACCTTGCTATTGTAAGGTGACATTAAGCCAGATTGATAATGGAGAGGCGTCAATTATGACACCTATCCATTATTAATCCAATTGTATGAAAGGGTTAAAAAACACACACACACATTATTAAAATTATTTTGATGAAAGAAACACAGCGGTTGTTTTAATAATTTATTGCTCTCTCAATCCATTTCCAGGCCCTCGCTTGGCAAAATAATAAACGCACAAGATACATACCTTCTGATGTCCTATCACGTCCAACGAGGTAATCCATCTGAAGGGGTTAACTAATATTACAGGCACGAGCTGCGATAAACCACTCGCTCGTGCCTGTAATCCCTAGGTGCTGAAAGGAAAGCTGGATCTGTACTTACATTGAGTCGCGGTGATGCGCCCCTGCTGGATGTTCTCATGAACTGCAGCCTGGGAACTTTTTCCCACGCTCCAGGTCATATGAGGACATCCACCAGGGGGCGCATCACCGCGACTGAAGGAAATGTAGGTCAATGACCTACATTTCATTCATTCGCCGGGGAATTACAAGCACGAGCACACCGCTGCATTAGCAGGGCTCCTGCCTGTAAAATAATTAACCCCTTCAGATGGATTACTTCGTGGGACGTGACGGTTCAGCTGAGGGTATGTATCTTGTGCGTTTATTATTTTGCCAAGCGAGGGCCTGGAAATGGATTGAGAGAGCAATAAATTATTAAAACAACCACTGTGTTTATTTCATTAAAATACTTTTAAATCATGTGTGTGTGTGTTTTTTAACCCTTTCGTACTATTGGATTAATAATGGATAGGTGTCATAATTGACGCCTCTCCATTATTAATCTGGCTTAATGTCACCTTACAATAGCAAGGTGGCATTAACCCTTCATTACCCCATATCCCACCGCTACAGGGAGTGGGAAGAGGGTGGCCAAGTGCCAGAATAGGCGCATCTTCCAGATGTGCCTTTTCTGGGGTGGCTGGGGGCAGATGTTTTTAGCCACGGGGGGGCCAATAACCATGGACCCTCTCTAGGCTATTAATATCTGCCGTCAGTCACTGGCTTTACCATTCTGGCGGAGAAAATTGCGCGGGAGCCCACGCCAATTTTTTCCGCCATTTAACCCTTTATTTTAGCAGCTACAGCGCTGAAATTTTGCACATACACACTACTAACATTAGTAGTGTGGAATATGCAAAAAAAATGGGGATATGAGATGGTTTACTGTATGCAAACCATGTCTCATACCCTGTTGGGTTTGTGCAGGAGAAATGAAAAGCCGGCAATTGAATTACCGGCTGTTCACAGATATCGCGCTGAATGAAATCTAAATACAGAATATATATATATGTGTCTCAATGACATATATATATATATATATATATATATATATATATATATATATATACACTCACCGGCCACTTTATTAGGTACACCTGTCCAACTTCTTGTTAACACTTAATTTCTAATCAGCCAATCACATGGCGGCAACTCAGTGCATTTAGGCATGTAGACATGGTTAAGACAATCTCCTGCAGTTCAAACCGAGCATCAGTATGGGGAAGAAAGGTGATTTGAGTGCCTTTGAACGTGGCATGGTTGTTGGTGCCAGAAGGGCTGGTCTGAGTATTTCAGAAACTGCTGATCTACTGGGATTTTCACGCACAACCATCTCTAGGGTTTACAGAGAATGGTCCGAAAAAGAAAAAAAATCCAGTGAGCGGCAGTTCTGTGGGCGGAAATGCCTTGTTGATGCCAGAGGTCAGAGGAGAATGGGCAGACTGGTTCGAGCTGATAGAAAGGCAACAGTGACTCAAATCGCCACCCGTTACAACCAAGGTAGGCCTAAGAGCATCTCTGAATGCACAGTGCGTCGAACTTTGAGGCAGATGGGCTACAGCAGCAGAAGACCACACCGGGTACTACTCCTTTCAGCTAAGAACAGGAAACTGAGGCTACAATTTGTACAAGCTCATCGAAATTGGACAGTAGAAGATTGGAAAAACGTTGCTTGGTCTGATGAGTCTCGATTTCTGCTGCGACATTCGGATGGTAGGGTCAGAATTTGGCGTAAACAACATGAAAGCATGGATCCATCCTGCCTTGTATGGAGCATCTTTGGGATGTGCAGCCGACAAATCTGCGGCAACTGTGTGATGCCATCATGTCAATATGGACCAAAATCTCTGAGGAATGCTTCCAGCACCTTGTTGAATCTATGCCACGAAGAATTGAGGCAGTTCTGAAGGCAAAAGGGGGTCCAACCCGTTACTAGCATGGTGTACCTAATAAAGTGGCCGGTGAGTGTAAGTGTTTTTATGGTACAAGTAATGGTATGTGAGAAAAATGTGTATTAAAACGTGATAAAGGAAAAAATATAAATAAAAGGATGTAGGAGCGTGGAAGATGTGAACTAGTGAACTAGTATTGGGCGGCACGGTGTCTCAGTGTTTAGCACTGCAGCCTTGCAGCACTGGGGTCCTGGGTTCAAATCCCACCAAGGACAACATCTCCAAGGAGTTTGTATGTTCTCTCCGTGTTTGCGTGGGTTTCGTCTGGTTTCCTCCCACATTCCAAAAACAAGCTGATAGGGATTCTAGATTGTGAGCCCCATCGGGGACAGCGATGATAATGTGTGAAAAACTGTAAAGCGCTGCAGAATATGTTAGCGCTATATAAAAATAAAGATTATTATTATTAACTAGTGAGAGTAAAAGAAACAATAACGCAAAATAATAATGTGAAAAAAGTGTAGGTGAACTGCAGTGATGGGAAGGGAGAACAAAAGGTAGGAGTAGGCACTGTGGACGCTGTCTTGCCTGTGATCCGGTGGAGTCTGTCTTTATAGTATTGTATAAATGTGTCGCCAGCCACAGTTTTGTGCACTTCTGAAAAGGACACCACAGACAGAGTCCAGGGTAACTCTACTGCCTCATTATAGTGAATGGATCCCTCGTTGGTTTCATCTGAATCAAGTCACTCAAATTTAGATGGAAACCCCAAAGTAAATGGTCAGCATAGAGCACCCGATAAGTGTGATCCCAAACATGGTGAAAAATGTTCCCAATGAAAAACTTCAACTCAATCCACAAAAAAAGCAAGTCACCACTCAAGTCTGGCATCAGAAATATAAGGGGCATTCATGTTACTGGTAGCACAAAGGCTCTGAAAAAGCAAAAGGGCTCCTCAACCGCCAAAAGAAATTCAGCAAATTCTCCGCTCTCAAATCCAAATGTCCCCCTCCCTTCTGAGCCCCACAGTGTACCTAAACCACATTGCATTTGGCATTTCTGAAGCGATGAGAGCCCGCCTAACTTACGGGTGCATGCCTCCAGAAGCACGGGCTGGGCATAAGTTACTGGTGACTGCAACGTACTGGTGACTGCAATGTACTAGTCACTACAGTGTACTGGTCACTACAATGGCAGTTTGCAATTTTCACTTGTCAACATTCATTGCTGCTTGTTTCTGGAAAATACCCATGGAGTCAAAATCGTCACTACATTTGTAGATAAATTGCCCAAGGGGTATAGTTTCCAAAACATGGGTCACATGAGAGGGGATTATGCTCTTCTAGCAATTAAGGGCACTGTAAATGCAATCTTTAAACTTCTAGGAAAATCTGCGCAGCAGGAGGCAAATAGCGCTCCATTTCAACTCTCCATATGGTAAAGTAATACGGGTCAGCGACATAAGTGGTATTGCCACGTTCAAAAGAAATTGTGGGACAAGTTTTGATGCCATTTTTACCCACTTCTTGTGTGAGAATGTAAAATCTGGGGCTAAAACAAAATTTTGGTGGTAAAAAGTAGTTATTTTTTCTTCACTGCCCAGTGGTATAAAATTCTGTGACACACCTGTGGTGTCACTATAATCACTGCACACCTAGGTGAATTCATTGAGAGGTATAGTTTGTAAGATGGGGTCACTTATGGGTGGTTCTGCTGTTCTGGCACCTCATAGGCTCACCCATAGGGTCATGGCACCTGCAAACCATAAAAGTAAAATCTGGTGCTCCTGGTCTTCTGAGCTTTTCACTGTGCCTGAAAAATATTTACATATTACATGTAGTGTATTGGCGCACTCAGGAAAAGTTGACCTCAGTTTGCTGTAGAAAAAATTCCCTGTTAGCCCTTAGAAAAATTAAAAACTTTGGGCAAAACATCATTTTAGTAGTAAAAATGTAATTTATTCTTTCTTCACCGCTCGGTGGTATAAAATTCTCTGAGGTACATGTGGTGTCCATATGATCACTGCACCACTAGATGAATTCATGTAGTTTGTAAAATAAGTTAACATATAGGGGATTTCTGTTGTTCTGGCACCTCGTGGGCTCTACCAATGTGACATGGCACCCGCAAATAATTCCAGGAAAATCTGAACTCTAAGCTTTGCACTTTGCCTCAAAAGTGGTATTCCCCCACATATGGGGTATTGACGTAATGCAAAATTTGGGGCCAAAATAAAATAAAATTTTTGTGGGAAAAATGTGTTTTTTTCTTTTTTTATTTTCATGGCGCAACGTTATAAACTGCTGTCAAGCACCTGGAGGTTTAAGATGCTTACCACACATCTAAATACATTCCTTGAAGGGTCTATTTTCCAAAATGGTGTCACTTGTGGGAGATTTTCACATGGTGACCTCCAATTGTTCCAGCAAATTTTGCATTCAAAAAGTCAAATGGCACACTTTCTCTTCTGGGCTCTACCGTGCACCCAAACAGGGGTTTTCTCCCTCATATGAGGTATCGGCATGCTGAAGAGAAATTACACAACACATTTTGGGGTCCAGTTTTCCTGTCACCCTTGTCAAAATAAAAAAAATTGGTTCTGAAGTAAATTTTTTGTGAAAAAAGTTAAATGTTCATTTTTTTTCCACATTCCAAAAATTCCTGTGAAGCGTCAGAAGGGTTAATAAACTTCTTGAATGTGGTTTTGAGCACTTTGACTGGTGCAGTTTTTAGAATGGTGCCACTTTTGGGTATCTTCTATCATATAGACTCCTCAAAGGAACTTCAAATGTAATGTGGTCCCTAAAAAAATGGGTTTGCTAATTTTATTGTAAAAATGAGAAATCGCTGGTTAACTTTTAACCTTTAGAACTTTCTAACAAAAAAACATTTTGTTCCAAAATTGTGGTGATGTAAATTAGACATGTGGTAAATGTTACTTATTAACAATTTTGTGTGACATACAGTGGATATGGAAAGTATTCAGACCCCTTTAAATTTTTCACTCTTACTCTTTGTTTCATTGCAGCCATTTGGTAAATTCAAAAAAGTTCATTTTTTTTTTCAAATTAATGTACACTCTGCACCCCATCTTGACTGAAAAAAGATAAATGTAGAATTTTTGCAAATTTTATTAAAAAAGAAAAACAAATATCACAGTCATAAGTATTCAGACCCTTTGCTCAGACACTCATATTTAAGTCACATGCTGTCCATTTCCTTCTGATCCTCCTTGAGATGGCTCTACTTCTTCACTGGAGTCCAGCTGTGTTTAATTAAACTGATAGGACTTGATTTAGGGTACTGTCACACAGTGGCACTTTGATCGCTACGACGGTACGATCCGTGACGTTCCAGCGATATCCATACGATATCGCAGTGTCTGACACGCTACTGCAGGGCCGCGCTTAGTAACCCGTTGTTTACCGTGGATACCAGCGTAAAAGTAAAAAAAAAAAAAACGTACATACTCACATTCCGGTGTCCTTCAGGTCCCTTGCCGTCTGCTTCCCGCTCTGACTGACTGCCGGCCGGAAAGTAAGAGCAGATCACAGCAGTGACGTCACCGCTGTGATCTGCTTTCACTTTACGGCGGCACTCAGTCAGAGCGGGAAGCAGACGGCAAGGGACCTGAAGGACACCGGAATGTGAGTATGTACGTTTTTTTTTTTTTTACTTTTACGCTGGTAACCAGGGTAAACATCGGGTTACTAAGCGCGGCCCTGCGCTTAGTAACCCGATGTTTACCCTGGTTACCCGGGACCTCGGCATCGTTAGTCGCTGGAGAGCGGTCTGTGTGACAGCTCTCCAGCGACCACACAACGACTTTCCAACGATCACGGCCAGGTCGTATCGCTGGTCGTGATCGTTGGAAAGTTGCAGAGTGTGACAGTACCCTTAGAAAGGCACACACCTGTCTATATAAGACCTCACAGCTCATAGTGCATGTCAGACCAAATGAGAATCATGAGGTCAAAGGAACTGGCCAAGGAGCTCAGAGATAGAAGTGTGACAAGGTACAGATCTGGCCTAGGTTACAACAGAATTTCTGAAGTACTCAAGGTTCCTAAGAGCACAGTGGCCTCCATAATCCTTAAATGGAAGACATTTGGGACCTGGCCATCCATCCAAACTGAGCAATCGTGGGGGAAGAGCCTTGGTGAGAGAGGTAAAGAAGAACCCCAAGATCACTATGGCTGAGCTCCAGAGATGCAGTAGGGAGATGGGAGAAAGTTCCACAAAATCAACTATGTAACGCTCGCGCCCTGACTGGGTGGCACGAGTGAGGATTGTGGCCCCACTGGGCCACAAGCCAGACTACCCTGGGGGGCATGACTAAGTAGCTATCTTTGTGTTCACTGGAGCCTCTAGTGATGAGGTTAGGCTTGTGCAGCAGGTATCTACTAGGTACCACTCCAGGACGGTGTATGGCTGCAGGAGCTGATCCCATTGGGGGACGGAACACTAGGGACAGGTGCGGGCAAGTACAGACGGGCACAACTGGTACTCTAGCGGGCATGGCTGGCAGGTGGGCATGGCTGGCACTCTGGTAGGCAGGCGGGCATGGCTGGCACTCTGGCTGGCAGTTGGGCATGGCTGGCACTCTGGCAGGCAGGTGCGCACTCAGGCCGGCGGGCACGGCTGGCACTCAGGCAGATGGGTATGGCTGGCACTCAGGCAGGCGGGCACAGCTGGCACTCTGGCAGGAAGTGGGCACGGAAAAGACTAGTGGGTAGGGCAGGAACACAGGCAGGTACGAGTAGGAAAAGGGAACAAATAGGAACCAGTTCAGACTGGAGGTATAGGAACTGTTAGGAATCCGCTCAGAATGGAGGGACAGGAACTGCTTCAGGAGGCATGGGAGCACAGGCAGGTACGAGTGGGAGAAAGAAACGGTTAGTAACCGGTTCAAACTGGAGGGACAAAGAGCCATGGGGTGCGGGGCGAGAGCAGAGCCGCAATACATGGGAATCAGAGCAGGACGCGGAGAGTAGAGCAAAACCGCAGGATGCAGAAAGCATAGCCACAGGATGTGGAGGGCAGTGCCGCAAGTTGAGGAGAGCAGAGGCGCAGGATGCGGGAATCAGCAGAGCCGCAGGACATGTTGAATAGAGTAGAGCAGAGCAGAGCCGCAGGATGTGGTGAGCAGAGCAGAGCCGCAGGTTGTGGAGAACAGAGCAGAGTAGAGCCGCAAGTTACGGCGAACAGAGCAGAAGGAATGGACACAAGTATACACACAGCTGTGTAGGGAAGGCAACAGACAAGGATAGGTACAGGTATAGAGCGAAGTTCAGACAAGGACAGACATGGGAACAAGTTCAAGACAAAGGATTCAGGCCTGGGTATACAACTCCCAGTGAGGCAGAAAACAAGACACACAGGATCAGGTTTGGGTATGCAGCCCCCAGAAAGGCAGAAAACAAGACACACCGAATTGGTTCTGGGTATGCTTCCCCCAGAGAGGCGGAAAAGAGGGCAGGACCTGGCAACTCAGTAGCAGAGCGCAGACTGAGAGAGTTTGTTGCTCAGGCATCTCCCTGTGGGTAGAGATGCTTTAAGATGCTTTAAGTTCTCCTGTCAGATAACTGCTCCTTCACCCCAATCCCACTTCCACCCTCTGTTACCCTCCCTTCCTTTGAGGTGCACTCTGTGCGCATCTACTCCCCCTCCAACCTCCAACTGGCTGCCATTTACCGCCCCCCAGGGCCAGCCACCACGTTCTTTGACCACTTCACCACCTGGCTACTTCATTTCCTTTCTGCGGACATCCCCACTATCATCATGGGCGATTTCAACATCCCCATTGACACTTCCCTCTCAGCTGCCACTAAACTTCTATCTCTCACTTCCGCCTTCGGCCTCACTCAATGGTCTTCTGCAGCCACTCACAAAGATGGTCACACACTGGACCTCATTTCACCCGCCTCTGCTCCCTATCTAACCTCTCTAACTCACCTCTTCCTCTCTCTGACCACAACCTTCTCACATTCTCATCTCTCTCCACTCCATGTCTACAATCCCCACCCCACAAACTTTCACACCCTCGCAGAAATCTTAAACATCTTGACCTACATTCATTCTCTGAATCCCTCCTCCCTCTCACAGACATAAGTTCCATACACAATGCGGATGACGCTGCCGCTCTATATAACACCACAATAGCTGTAGCTTTGGAATCTGCTGCCCCACTTACACATACCAAAGCTCGCAAAATCAACAGACAGCCCTGGCACACCAGCCTGACCAAAGAACTGAGGCGAGCTTCCAGGGCTGCTGAGCGCAGATGGAAAAGATCCCACTCCAACGAGCACTTCATCGCATTCAAACAGTCCCTCACTACTTTCAAGACCACACTCGCCACAGCTAAACAAACCTACTTTTCATCTCTCATATCCTCCCTGTCTCACAACCCTAAACAGTTATTCAACACCTTCAATTCTCTCCTCCGTCCCCCAGCACCTCCTCCCTCCCCACTTATCTCCGCTGAAGAGTTTGCCTCATTTTTCAAGCAGAAGATTGATAGCATCAGAGACAGTTTTGGTCAACAACCCCCAGAGCCCTTCCTCCCGACTTCCCAGCCCTCCACCTCCAAAACCAACTTCTCCACCATTACAGAAGATCAACTCTCCACTCTACTCTCAAGATCGCATCTCACCACCTGTGCACTTGACCCGCTCCCATCCCACCTCATCCCAAACCTCACCACAGTCTTCATCCCAACCCTAACCCATCTCTTCAACCTATCACTAACAACTGATGTTTTCCCCTCAAGCTTTAAACATGCCTCCATCACACCTATCCTCAAAAAGCCCTCTCTGGACCCATCCTCTGTATCTAGCTATCGCCCTATATCACTTCTCCCTTATGCCTCCAAACTACTGGAACAACACGTTTACCTTGAACTGTCCTCCCATCTCTCTTCTTGCTCCCTCTTTGACCGCTTACAATATGGCTTCCGGTCACACCATTCCACTGAAACTGCCCTAAGGTCACCAACGACCTCTTAACTGCCAAGAGCAAGCGACACTACTCTGTCCTCCTCCTCCTCGACCTGTCGGCTGCCTTTGACACAGTGGACCATTCCCTATTATTACAGACCCTTTCATCCCTTGGCATCACTGACTTGGCCCTATCCTGGATCTAATCATACTTAACAGACCGGACATTCAGCGTCTCCCACTCACACACCACCTCCTCACCTCGCCCCCTATCTGTCGGAGTCCCGCAAGGTTCAGTTCTAGGGCCCCTGCTCTTCTCCATTTACACCTTTGGCCTGGGACAGCTCATAGAATCTCATGGCTTTCAGTATCACCTCTATGCTGATGACACACAGATCTACATCTCTGGACCAGATATCACCTCCCTACTAACCAGAATCCCTCAATGTCTGTCCACTATTTCATCCTTCTTCTCCGCTAAATTTCTGAAACTTAACATGGACAAAACAGAATTCATCATCTTTCCCCCATCTCACGCGACCCCCCCAATGAACCTAACCATTACAGTAAATGGCTGCCCACTCTCCCCAGTCCCACAAGCTCGCTGCCTCGGGGTAATCCTTGACGCTGATCTCTCCTTCAAACCACATATCCAAGCCCTTTCCACTTCCTGCCGACTTCAACTCAAAAATATTTCATGAATCCGTTCATTCCTCAACCAAGAATCTGCAAAAACCCTAGTCCATGCCCTCATCATCTCTCGCCTTGACTACTGCAACCTCCTGCTCTGTGGCCTCCCCTCGAACTCTCTCACACCCCTTCAATCTATTCTAAACTCTGCTGCCCGACTAATCCACCTGTCCCTTCGCTATTCCCCGGCCTCTCCCCTCTGTCAATCCCTTCACTGGCTCCCCATTGCCCAGAGACTCCAGTACAAAACCCTAACCGTGACGTACAAAGCCATCCACAACCTGTCTCCTCCATACATCTGTGACCTCGTCTCCCGGTACTTACCTACACGCAACCTCCGATCCTCACAAGATCTCCTTCTCTACTCCCCTCTTATCTCCTCTTCCCACAATCGTATACAAAATTTCTCTCGCGTATCACCCCTACTCTGGAGCCCTCTACCACAACACTTCAGACTCTCGCCTACCATCGAAATCTTCAAAAAGAACCTGAAGACCCACCTCTTCCGACAAGCCTACAACCTGCAGTAACCACCGATCAACCAAACCGCTGCATGACCAGCTCTATTCTCACCTACTGTATTCTCACCTATCCCTTGTAGATTGTGAGCCTTCGCGGGCAGGGTCCTCTCTCCTCCCGTACCAGTTATGACTTGTATTGTTTAAGATTATTATACTTGTTTTTATTATGTATACCCCTCCTCACATGTAAAGCGCCATGGAATAAATGGCGCTATAACAATAAATAATAATAATAATAAGTACCCAATACCACTTAGCAATAGGCTGTGGACATATTAGGAGTGTGCACACTGCCTCTATAAGACTCAGGAAGTGCCGGGGCTGCCGCCCTAAGCATACAGCCAGGAAATATGCAGCAAGCAAGGACTTGAGATTCACAGCAAGGAGCCGGCAGAGGACAGAACTCACAGCATGGCCCGGAGTAGTGAGTAAGATGGGAAGCCATGCAGTGATGCTGGCAGGGATGTTATAAAGTATCACTGCAGCCCTCCACTAGTCAGGCTTTTATGGCAGAGTGGCCCGACGGAAGCCTCTCCTCAGTGCAAGACATATGAAAGCTTGCATAGAGCTTGATAAAAAAAACACATGAAGGGACTCCCAAACTATGAGAAATAAGATTCTCTGGTCTGTTGAGATGAAGATAGACATTTTTGTTGATAATTCTAAGCGGTATGTCACTCTCTCAGTGATGTCACCTCTCTGAATGTTTGGGTCACGTTGCACTCTGCGTGATCTGAAAGTGGCTTTTTAAATATAAGCCTATAGCACTTCAGAATGAGGCTTCATGGACTTTTATTGTAAAAGAGACTACCACCTCATGTATAGAGCATAGAGTGAGCCAGCAAGTCGTAATTGCGGTTATGTCACTGAGAAGCTAAGTAGAACACTGGAGAGTGGAGGTAATACACTCACACTACATTGCATCCCTATATGTAGAGAATTAATAAAACATATATATGGGTCTGCTTCTTTAACTTTCAGCATTCATGACCAGTGTTGAGCGATACCGTCCGATACTTGAAAGTATCGGTATCGGAAAGTATCGGCCGATACCGGCAAAGTATCGGATCTAATCCGATACCGATACCCGATACCAATACAAGTCAATGGGACTCAAGTATTGGACGGTATCCCTGATGGTTCCCAGGGTCTGAAGGAGAGGAAACTCTCCTTCAGGCCCTGGGATCCATATTAATGTGTAAAATAAAGAATTAAAATAAAAAATATTGCTATACTCACCTCTCCGACGCAGCCTGGACCTCACCGAGGGAACCGGCAGCGTTCTTTGCTTAAAATGCGCGCGTTTCCTGCCTCCCGTGACGTCACGGCTTGTGATTGGTCGCGTGCCGCCCATGTGGCCGCGACGCGACCAATCACAGCAAGCCGTGACGTAATTTTCAGGTCCTGAATGCCTAATTCTAGGCATTCAGGATTTTAAAATTACGTTCCGGCTTGTGATTGGTCGCGTCGCGGTCACATGGGCAGGAAACGCGCGCATTTTAAGCAAAGAACGCTGCCGGTTCCCTCGGTGAGGTCCAGGCTGCGTCGGAGAGGTGAGTATAGCAATATTTTTTATTTTAATTCTTTATTTTACACATTACTGTTGTTTCGATACCGATACCCGATACCACAAAAGTATCGGATCTCGGTATCGGAATTCCGATACCCGCAAGTATCGGCCGATACCCGATACTTGCGGTATCGGAATGCTCAACACTATTCATGACATATCCAGTAGAAAAAAAATCTCTAATAAGATTATATTTACCAAATTATTTACCTAATAATTTACAATTTATTTACCAAATTGTACTAAAATTTATCACAATGGTGCATGCAACATGACATATTTGGAGCAGCTCTGTAGGAGTGTGACACTTCACCGCTTTCCTTTGACTAGAGTACTCCTTTTAGCTATGCTGATTTCTCTGTATATTTTTAAAACGTTACATCTAAAAGGTGTCTCAAGTCACCATTATTGTGAACAAGCAAATTTGTTAATTTTCTTTTTCTTTATTTACTGAGATACCAGTAAACTCTTGAGCAGTCACGTTCCTAATAGTGACAGTGAGGTGCTGCTATTATGTAATTTTTTAATTTTTAGGGATAGAAATCATTGTAAGGTTTTATGTATTTTATAATTCACATAGTTTTTACGTAGCAGTTCTATTGCACAATTCATCACATCCACCCAGTAGCTTGCTTAATGGTGTAGTTAATAATAATTTATAGGTGGAAATGAACAAAGATGACTGATAGCTAAATACTACTTCTATCTTGAGCTAGGCGTTGTCTGACAGTTTGTTTTCTAACATATTTTTACCACATGCTGACTGAATCAGTGTGCCCTCAATAAGTCAGAAGTTTATTATAGAGAGAACAGAAACAGGTGAAATTACATATGACTGTGGCATCTCCTGTCTATCCCTGCTGCAAATTTGCCAGAGGTGATAGTCTGAACATTACCTGCTGGTACTTTCTATTTTGATTTCTTCTGTATTCTAGTAAATACCAAGTAGCTATAATGGTATCGAATAATTATCCTATATTAATATATTTAACATTATATCATATGTCTAATAAATCATATCAACTTATATTATACCACTTGTCATGCATAGAGTATATTAATAGCAATCAAATATAGAACACATTTTGTAAACAGCTCTATTCTACACTGATGCACATGGTAGCCATCTTCCTTATTCATCTTATAGATATTATGAGCTCATAGGGTAAGATGATTTTTCAAAGCCCTATGTCTGGGAAGGCAGCATTGACTAGAGGTGGAAGTACAGCAGAGTGGGTTTTCAATGAAAACAAGTGTATATGTGAGGACCAAGACAACAAAATATGCAGGATGACAGAAAAAATAAGCAGAACTAGGTCTGTAGATATAAACAGGAAAAGTAACTGTATAGGAAGCTGGTATCTACTAGCAGAGAAATAGTTAATCACAGAAAGCAGTCTAATATCTTCCAGCAAGGCAATGGATAATCACAGCAGAGGAGTGGTTAATCACAGAAATACCAAAGAAATAAATGAACACTGATGTTTTACAGCTAGCAGGAAGAAGTAAATAGCAGTGATGTATGCAAAATGTAACTTGTAGCTAGGAAATCTGCACCGTAATAGTGTAGTACAGGCATACAGGAGACTTGCTGGAAAATAAGTGATATCTTGATTGCAGAGGCCAGGTGTGGATAACACTAAAAACTGTTGTGAGAAGTTGATAACTTGCTTGTCAAGAGGTAAGTGTTGACAGCACTAGTCAGCTGGACTTAGCTTGGAAAAAATGCTGGTTGTAACCTGGAAGTTAGAAGTTGAAGGGGAGTTGACAGGCATCTGGCTGAGCAAAGTTAAATATTTGCAAACTCCTGACAATCTTGAGGCATTTGTGGTCAATACTGGCTTCTGCTTAAGCCAGCCTTAAAAAGCCTGGTGCGATCATGTCAGAGAAGTTCCTGAGAAACCCGGGATGGATGACTACAATGGGAAATGGCCATAGAAGAAGAGAGAAAGGGCTGACACTTGAGCTGGGACAGGTGAGTAACAACTCCAAAAGCTTAACACATACAGTAACTGAATGTTTTATGATTAGACTTTGTTGAGCGCAAGTACGACTTTATCTCTCAGATTAATAAATATGCCAAAAGCGCTGATGTTGGAGTTGGTGAATCTTGAGACACTGGCTAGTATTACATCATTGTGTCAATGTTTTTATTTTCCTCTATGCAGAACACACAGGCAATAGGCCAAGTCAAACAAACCTGACATATCAAGTGAGGAAACAATTTTTTCAATGTTATGCCACCAAGGACCCAGTATGGTGTAATGTGGGAACTTCTGATTAGTTCAAGGCAGTAAGGAGGCTCTTATTGGCACAATTCAGTGCTACAAACCAAACAAGTAATAACAGAAGACACCTTTAGTAAAGGCCTTTCAAAGCACCTTAACGCATTGTTCACATGGCAATATGTTGGTATTGTTAGCAGTCACCTCAATATTTGTATGCCAAAACCAGAAGTGGGTGAAAAATTTAGAAGTGATGCAGATATTTGGAAGATATGATTTTTCTTTTTGTTCCACTTATGATTTTGTCTTACAAGTAGAGTTAGGTGGATCGCTTGAAATTCAAATATGCTTGTTTCTCCAAGTCTTACCAAAATATTTGATTTGTGATGAATTTCACAATGCTGAAAAGACTTTAACTGCCTATAGAATACCTGCATAACACTGTGTCTCCTAGGACTGTATTGAATACATTTAGAAATTTTAATATAAACATAGCTTTATTAATGTCCAAGTAACCTCAAACTATCTGACTAGTGAAAAACAGATGGTAACGGGTGGTAACCAACAGACAATTTTTTGTATGAGGCTAAAAATTTACCATCAGGTAGCTTAAGTGGTTATGGACAGCTCCTGCTGGTGATTCTCCTACTTTTGGAGATGTTGACAGAGCAGCTTCTTCTCTTCCACTTTGCTCCATTGATGGGGTGCCATTGCTGATGTCATGCTTATTGACAGCTGGTTCCTAGCTGCTTAACTGTGGTCAAAATGGCTTTCTCAGCATGATGTTTGCAGTGAGGCCCCATTAACAGAGCAGACAGGAAGCGAAAGTGAGACACTGCTCAGTGTCTCTGCTGGATGACAGGCTGTATGGTCGCATCATGCAACCGTGCAACCTGCCATCTGGATATAGCAGAGCTAGAGCTGTCGCAGGAATTATGGATTATCTTTTCTGCAGAAAAGTAAGGAATATTGTTTGTTATTTTAATTCTCTCACAGGAGACAATGGCATCACTGAAATGGACGATCCGGTAAGTATGATTTAATTAAGATTTAAATTAAAGGAGTCTGTGTAATTTATTATATAATGTGTATAGTATTACATCACTGATAACAGTATAATGTGTATAGTATTACATCACTGATAACAGTATAATATGTATAGTATTACATCACTGATAACAGGTATAATGTGTATAGTATTACATCACTGATAACAGTATAATGTGTATAGTATTACATCACTGATAACAGGTGTAATGTGTATAGTATTACATCACTGATAACAGGTGTAATGTGTATAGTATTACATCACTGATAAATATATATTTTTTCTAAAAAAATACAAAGGAAATGTGTCATCTTTAACTTTTGTCATTTTAGAGATCATTTCATCTTCAACTTGCTTAACTGTTCACAATAACAGTTCTTTTGACCAGGGATGCCCAATCTTTTACATGCCACTGTATGTGCCACACAAGCAGCTCCAGCAGCATCAGTATTATAGTACAGATCATACGATATACAGTGAAAAGATGCTGAGCATGGGACATTGGCACTGACAGCAGCAGAATAATGTCTAAGACAGGCCATGGACAGTCCGGCAGGAAGATTGTAGTGTTTATTTAATCATTGGAATCAGCCATAGGTGAATGAAAGTCGGCACTGATCCATGCCTTATTTTATTTTGATAAATATAAGGTTTTCCACAATGATTGTGGTGATGGTGACACAGTTCAGGTACTACTTGAGAGTGCAGCTTGGCTGACAGAAAGACGACCATGGCTAGAATGGGGAAGATGAACAACTTGAGGCTTGCTCAGCTTGCTTGTCAGCTTGTTTTTACCAAGTGTTGTTTCTTCATCGCTGATGGAAAATTGTAGTTCCTAGTCTATATTAGTCCAGATGTCCACAGCTTATTTTGCTCTTGCAGGATGTAACAACTCTGCTGGCATCACGGCATGGCCTCGCATTTCTCACACTATCTTACCCACTGCTCCAGGTCATGATGTGGTTTCTGTTTCTTGCCAGCTCCATGTTCTGTGTCTCTGCTCTCTGCATGCTTCATGGTTCTGTGTATAGAGGGGCGGCGCCTGAACTCTCTGGTTCTTATAGGAATCAGGTGCATCTGTCCAATCTGTTCCTGACCAATTGTCAAGAGGCCTCCAGTATATAGTGCAGCTCCACCCAGTGTTCTGGGCCTGTGCAATGTGTTAGCTCAGTTAGTGTCTTGCTTCTGAGTTTGCCTGGCCTTTCTCTGAGTTACTCCCTCTCTGGAGGATTTTCTGTGTTATTTCCTTGGTCTTGTTGTCCGCCCACCAGGAGGCAGTATATCCTGGTCCCAGTGTCTTTGTCCTTGTGTCTTGTTCCATTGCCTTGTCTGCACTTAGTCTTACCTCGGTCTCCTAGTCTTTGGCTTCCTTCCCTGTTGTCTTTCCTTGTATTCTCAGTCTGCTTACACTCCGCACTCTTGCAGCTCTGCCTGCTCTGAACCTTTGTGACTTTACCTCTGCTCCTCACTTCTGCGTTTCTGCTCCTTTCTACTCATTATCTTCTGCTGTTGCAGTTATCCCTTGCTGCAGCTTCTCTCCACATTCCTTGTGGCTCTGCTGCAGAGACCTCTCCCGCAGCTCCTCTCCGCTCCTTGCGGTTCTACCTGGCTCCGCTCTTTGCTGTTCTACCTGGCTCCGCTCTTTGCGGTTCTACCTGGCTCCGCTCTTTGCGGTTCTACCTGGCTCCGCTCTTTGCGGTTCTACCTGGCTCCGCTCCTTGCGGTTCTACCTGGCTCCGCTCCTTGCGGTTCTACCTGGCTCCGCTCCTTGCGGTTCTACCTGGCTCCGCTCCTTGCGGTTCTACCTGGCTCCGCTCTTTGCGGTTCTACCTGGCTCCGCTCCTTGCGGTTCTACCTGGCTCCGCTCCTTGCGGTTCTACCTGGCTCCGCTCCTTGCGGTTCTACCTGGCTCCGCTCCTTGCGGTTCTACCTGGCTCCGCTCCTTGCGGTTCTACCTGGCTCCGCTCCTTGCGGTTCTACCTGGCTCCGCTCCTTGCGGTTCTACCTGGCTCCGCTCCTTGCGGTTCTACCTGGCTCCGCTCCTTGCGGTTCTACCTGGCTCCGCTCCTTGCGGTTCTACCTGGCTCCGCTCCTTGCGGTTCTACCTGGCTCCGCTCCTTGCGGTTCTACCTGGCTCCGCTCCTTGCGGTTCTACCTGGCTCCGCTCCTTGCGGTTCTACCTGGCTCCGCTCCTTGCGGTTCTACCTGGCTCCGCTCCTTGCGGTTCTACCTGGCTCCGCTCCTTGCGGTTCTACCTGGCTCCGCTCCTTGCGGTTCTACCTGGCTCCGCTCCTTGCGGTTCTACCTGGCTCCGCTCCCAGCTCTTCTGTTCTTGCCTCTAGCTCCTGTGCCTTCGCTCTGCATCCGCTCTTGCGGTCTTTTTCTACTTATTCCTAAGTCCTCGTGTCTGAACAGGTTCTTACCCGTTCTTCCAGTGTGCCAGTCTTGTCCACCAGTCCTACCTGAGAGCCAGCCGTGCCTGCCTACCTGAGAGCCAGCCGTGCCTGCCTACCTGAGAGCCAGCCGTGCCTGCCTACCTGAGAGCCAGCCGTGCCTGCCTACCTGAGAGCCAGCCGTGCCTGCCTACCTGAGAGCCAGCCGTGCCTGCCTACCTGAGAGCCAGCCGTGCCTGCCTACCTGAGAGCCAGCCGTGCCTGCCTACCTGAGAGCCAGCCGTGCCTGCCTACCTGAGAGCCAGCCGTGCCTGCCTACCTGAGAGCCAGCCGTGCCTGCCTACCTGAGAGCCAGCCGTGCCCGCCTGCCTGACAGTGTTCCTGTTGTACCCGTCTGCCTGCCTATGTGCCAGCCGTGCCCGCTTGCTTGTCTATGTTCCGTTCCCCGGTGGGATCAGCAGCCACAACCAGACTCCACCCTGGAGTGGTACCTGGTAGCTCCCTATTGCACAAGTCTGACCTCACCATCAGAGGCTCCTGCGAACACCTAGGAAGCTACTTAGTTACGCCCCTTTCCTGGGAAGTTTGGTCTGTGGTCCAGTGGGGCCACTCCCCCGCACGCCCGCGCCAACCAGTCTGGGCGCGAGCATGACACAGGATATGTAGACTACCAAAGAATCATCAGGCAGTAACTTGATAAAGAACTCTCACACAAGAGAAGCTCGCACTTACGACACGTACCAGCGATCAGGCCCCTGCTGCGAGATCGCTGGTCGTGTCGGAATGGCCTGGACCTTTTTTTGGTTGTTGAGGTCCCGCTGACATCGCTGAATCGGTGTGTGTGACACCGATCCAGCGATGTCTTCACTGGTAACCAGGGTAAACATCGGGTTACTAAGCGCAGGGCCGCGCTTAGTAACCCGATGTTTACCCTGGTTACCAGCGTAAATGTAAAAAAAAACAAACAGTACATACTCACCATCTGTTGCCCGTCAGGTCCCTTGGCGTCTGCTTCCTGCTCTTACTGCCGCCATAAAGTGAGAGCACAGCAGTGACGTCACTGCTGCGCTCTGCTCTCACTGTACGGCGGCACACAGAGCGGGAAGCAGATGCCAAGGGACCTGACGGGCAACAGATGGTGAGTATGTAGTGTTTGTTTTTTTTGGTAACCAGGGTAAACATCGGGTTACTAAGCGCGGCCCTGCACTTAGTAACCCGATGTTTACCCTGGTTACCCGGGTGCTGCAGGGGGACTTCGGCATCGTTGAAGACAGTTTCAACGATGCCGAAGTCGTTCCCCTGATCGTTGGTCGCTGGAGAGAGCTGTCTGTGTGACAGCTCCCCAGCGACCACACAGCGACAAAACAGCGACGCTGCAGCGATCAGCATCGTTGTCTGTATCGCTGCAGCGTCGCTGTGTGAGACGGGGCCTTAATACAAAATCTTTCCAATACGTTTCACCCACCAAAATGTTCTTAATCGTAGCTGTGAGACACTATATAGTTTTAGGGGCCCGCCAAAAGCAGGGAGCCACTGGTAGGGGTACTTGGCCCTGGAAACAGCTTTAATCCCGGCGAGTTAGCGAAAGGATGAGACTCTGTAATTTGCACCATCTTGGGTACTTGTTGGGACTGGTCTGTATGCATAACATCACTCTCCCAGTGCCCAGTGAGGAAAGCAATGCCACTGTAACAACCGGTTACCTGGGTTGTTACATATACTGTTCAACACTGCTGCTTAATGCCTCCATGCTGTTGCTGCTTTTGTCTGTGAACTACCTAAGGAAAGAAGAACAGGAATCCCCATTTTATTCTGAAAAGTTAATTGAAAGTAAAGTTATCCTAATAAATGGAACTGTTAAAGCCTTTGTCCAGTACTTTTATATTGATGGCTTATTCTTAGAAAGGTCATCAATATCTGATCAGTGGGTGTGGGACACCTGAAACTCCACTGATCAGCTTCTCCCAGCATCGGTGGCAGCCGGATGTTCTCAGCTGCAGAGCTGCACATCACAAGTCTGTTATCTACATACTGGCCATGGCCGGGTACTGCATATCTACCCCTATTCGTATCAATAGTGGCTGGATGTGTAGCACCTTGCCACGGCCACTGGCCGCTGTGCAGCTCTGCAACTGAGCAATTCTGGCTGCTGACATCACCAGGAGCAGCTGATCAGCAGGGGTAGAGGGTTTTGCACCCCCATGAATCAGGTATTCCTGAGCTAAAGATAAGCTGTCAATATAAAAGCACTGGACAATCGCTTTAAACTGATCTGTAATTAACAATATTTTTTGCCAATATATACGAGATAGACAGATTGATCATTTATAGTCTATAGCTTAATCCTTAGGAAGGTATGCAGCACACTAGTTGAGAATATACTGTATTTCTGCACTCAGCTTTACATATATTGAATGTATTCGAACAAGCTTACAAAAAAATTATTTAGGCTAGGCTGAAGCTTTATAGATGAGGAGGTTTAAAAGCTTCATCATGCTTAGAAAGGGCAGAATAATTAACTTTCTCTGTATTGTGTAAAGAGCTTGGATTATGGAAAAATGTCTTTCATGGATATTTTTGAAATACAAATGTGGGTGAACACCCGTTTGTTATTCGTATATCATTGTTGCACAGAGCACCAGAAAGCTAATTGTTTATACTTGACTTGTTTTATATCTCCCAGGGTCCTCACTGTGACAGACTGCAATCCGTTCGGCTGAATTAAGAAGCCGAAATCCAGCAAAATTGCTATGTAAGTAATCTTCTCTTGGCGGTACTGCAAAAGCATGGACTCTTTCAGATCCTTTTCTCATTAAGGATAATTCTGAACTTTATACACTGCTTTTCCTTACAAACACCATGGCATAAAGTACCTAAAGTGGCTGATACAACAATCAGTTATTTAAAGTGTAAAGTCCACCATTAAACACCATTTTTCATTTTACATTAAAAAATTACTATCCGTTATTGCCTGAGAGTCTTCATACATTGCATTACCTTTTGTAGATATCTAGTACTTATTCTAAGCTACAACCAGGAGCTGTATTTACAGTTCAGCAGGATTCCTAGCTGAAATCTTCCAGCATTCTTGCTGTTTACGGGTATGTGCACACGCTGTGGATTTTGCTGTGGATCCGCAGCGGATTGGCCGCTGCGGATTCGCAGCTGTTTTCCCTGAGTTTAAAGTACCATCTAAACCTATGGAAAACAAAATCCGCAGTGCACATGCTGCGGAAAAAAACTTAGCGTAGCGTTGTTTATTCCGCAGCATGTCAATTCTTTGTGCGGATTCCGCAGTGGTTTCCACCTGCTCCGTAATAGGAATCTGCAGGTGTAAAACCGCAGGTGGAATCCGCACAAAAACCACATAAAATCCGTGGTAAATCCGCTGGAAATCCGCAGGTAAAATGCAGTGCTTTTTACCTGCGGATTTCTAAAAACAGGTGCGGAAAAATCCGCAGAGGTTCCATCAACGTGTGCACATACCCTAAACGTCTTTACATAACTTGTTCTTTTATTGTGGGAAATGTCTGTAGGCTATGTGCCCACGTTGCGCATTTGTGTGCGGATTTTTCAGCAACATTTTTGCAAAATCCGCAGGTAAAACGCAGTGCGTTTTACCTGCGGATTTACTGTGGTTTACCTCTGTATTCCTGCTGTTTTTGTGCGAATTTCACCTGCGGTTTTACACCTGTGGATGCCTATTGAGAAGCAGGTGTAAAACGCTGCGGAATCCGCATGAAGAATTGACATGCTGCAGAAAATACAACGCAGCGTTTCTGCGCGGTGTTTTCCGCACCATGCGCACTGCGGATTTGGTTTTCCATAGGTTTACATGTTACTGTAAACAGCATGGATAACAGCTGCGAATCCGCAGCGTGTGCACATTGCCTAAAACCCTGTACTATCTGATACAGAAAAGGTGAACTGCCACACTGCATAATACGAGGTTTTAGGGATTACATAACAATAACAATATATCAGGGACCAAGAGAAAAGAAGACATTATATAGGCAATGTACTTAGTAGAAAAATATAGGAATAAAGCTTACCTGGCAAAGAAATATAGTGACTAGTGATGAGCGAGCATGCTCAGTAATACTCGGTGCTCGCCCGAGCATCGCAGTGTTTGCGCTGCTCGGAAGGCAAAGAGCAAAGAGCATTTCCAGGATTGTTCGGCGGGGATGCAGGGATTGTCTGCCACGCACTGTAAGGGTACGTGTCCACGGGAAGGATGGCCGGCGGTATCGCCGGAGCGGCGAAGCCGCTCGTCGCTAAGCCCCGCCCCCTTTCTGGGACGCGATGATGCTGGATGTGTTAACTGTACACATCCGGGATCATCGCACCCTCGCCATAGGGCCCTGTGATATTACTTGCGGCGACGCAGCGTCGCCGCAGGTAGCACGGACATGCTGCGATCTGAAAAGACGCGCAGCATGTCCGGAGTCGCAGGGAAGTCAGATGCGTGTTTCCATGCATAGTGGACACGGGATTTCATAAAATCCCCTCCACTATGCTGGAACATCTGGACGCTGCGTGTTTGACGCTGCAGCTCTGCGCAGCGTCAAACAAGCAGCGTTTACTGACCGTGGACACATACCCTAATGCTGCAGCCATGTTGGTTGTTGCATTACAGTGATTGGCTGGCCGCACAGCGTCATCAGGTCTATATCATACCTGGCCGCCGCCCTGCTGGGCACAGTCAGCTCCGGACTCAGGCAGTGTAGGGAGAGTTTCTGCTGAGATAGGGAGAGATTTGTCTTTTTATTATTAGTGTGTGTATACCATTGTTGAATCCACATATCCAGCTTAACCAACAGTCCTTCTAAGGACTAATTACGAGGTGTGTATATATATCAATGCTAGGTAGGCAGGCAGTGTATGTGGCTATATATACATCAGTGTGTATGCTGTGGTATACTTCATTGCATACAGCGAGAGGGGCCATTCCATTACTGTCTGCTGCTGCTGCCTATTACAGATATTGACCATATATACAAAGCCCCAGGTATCAGTGGGCAGGAATGTTTTGTTTTTCCATTTTAATCCCGTTTTTTTGTATTTGAAAGCAATCCAGATCACACTTTTTTTTGTTCCTTTTGTTTGTTGGTACTTTTGAATACAACCAGATCCTTTCCATGGTACAGCATTAAAATACAGCTATTTTAAAGGGGGTTTTAAGGGGTTTGGCTGTCACACTGATCACATCTGTTCTTGACACCAGTTTGCTTAAGAAAAAATATTTACCTACAGGGCAGATATTTTAGACTGTGTTTTTTCCGCCACACGGATCACCTATCATTGGGCTAAAAATTGTGGCATTTTAGGTCTAAAGTGAATTTTTTTTGTTGTGTGTCAGCCTAGTTGTTGACGCTATTTTGCTGCCAAAAAAAAACCAAGACAGATATTTTAAAGTGGGGTATCTGCATCACAGACATCACATAACATTGCTCTCAAAATAGTGCCATTTCAGCCCTCCATTTCATTTTTTTTGCTGTGTCTTAGCCAATTAATTGACAAAATTGTGCTGTAAACAAAAAAATACAGGACAGATAATTTCAAGTCTGGTATATCTGTCACATGCATCAGCTATCTGTGGTGAAAGAATTGGGGGATTTTTTGTGCTCCATTGCTCTTTTTTTGCTGTGTCTTAAGGTACCTTCACACTAAACGACTTTGCAACGAGAACGACAACGATCCGTGACGTTGCAGCGTCCTGGCTAGCGATATCGTTGTGTTTGACACGCAGCAGCGATCTGGATCCCGCTGTGATATCGCTGGTGGTTGCTGAAAGTCCAGAACTTTATTTGGTCGTCAGATCGGCGTGTATCGTCGTGTTTGACAGCAAAAGCAACGATGCCAGCAATGTTTTACAATGGTAACCAGGGTAAATATCGGGTTACTAAGCGCAGGGCCGCGCTTAGTAACCCGATATTTACCCTGGTTACCATTGTAAAAGTAAAAAAAAAAACACTATATACTCACCCTCTGATGTCTGTCACGTCCCCCGGCATCCGCGCTGCTGCTCAGAGCTTCCTGCACTGAATGTGTCAGTGCCGGCCGTAAAGCAAAGCACAGCGGTGACATCACCGCTCTGCTGTTAGGGCCGGCGCTCACACAGTGCAGGGAAGCGGACGCCGGGGGACGCGAATTTAAGTATGTAGTGTTTGTTTTTTTACATTTACACTGGTAACCAGGGTAAACATCGGGTTACTAAGCGCGGCCCTGCGCTTAGTAACCCGATGTTTACCCTGGTTACCCGGGGACTTCGGCATTGTTGGTCGCTGGAGAGCTGTCTGTGTGACAGCTCTCCAGCGACCACACAGCGACGCTGCAGCGATCGGCATCGTTGTCGATATCGCTGCAGCGTCACTTAATGTGACGGTACCTTTAACCTAGTTATTCACACTCTTTTGCTGTTTTAAAAAAAATACATGCCAGATTATTTCCAAGTCTGGTATCTCCGTCACAAGCATCACCTATCTGTGGGGAAAAAATTGGGGCATTTTTTTGAACTCCATTGAACTGTTTTTGCTGTGTCTTAGGCTAAGTTCACATAAGCATTCTGGGGTTTTGCGGAGGACTGCGTATGTCCTCCGTTAAGCCCCACCTACTTACGCATATTTCTCCTGCGTACATATCTTTAACATTGGGTACGCAAGACATGCGGATGTATGCAGATGCATTGTTTTGACATGCCCTGCCTACCGCATGGGAACACAACAAGTTGGATAGCGGGCGCGTCAAAGCGACACATCCGCATACATCCGCATGTCCTGCATACCCAATGTTAAAGATAGGTACGCAGGATGCTTGCGGAAGGAGGCGGGGATTAACGGAGGACGTACGCAGCCCTTCGTAAAACTCCCAAACCCTAATGTGAACCCGGCCTTAGCCTAGTTATTCACACTCTCTTGCTGTTTTTTAAAAAAATACAGGCCAGATAATTCCAAGTCTGGTATCTACGTCACATGTATCAGCTATCTGTGGTGAAAAAATTGGGGCATTTTTTGGGCTCCATTGAAATTTTTTTGATGTGTCTTAAGGTACCGTCACACTAAACGATATCGCTAGCGATCCGTGACGTTGCAGCGTCCTCACTAGCGATATCGTTTAGTTTGACACGCAGCAGCGATCAGGATCCTGCTGTGATGTCGCTGGTCGCTGAATAAAGTTCAGAACTTTATTTGGTCGTCCGATCGCCGTGTATCATTGTGTTTGACACCAAAAGCAACGATACCAGCGATGTTTTACACTGGTAACCAGGGTAAACATCGGGTTACTAAGCGCAGGGCCGCGCTTAGTAACCCGATGTTTACCCTGGTTACCAGCGTAAAAGTAAAAAAAACAAACAGTACATACTCACCTGCGCGTCTGCTTCCTGCTCTGACTGAGCCCGGCCCTAAAGTGAAAGTGAAAGCACAGCGGTGACGTCACCGCTCTGCTGTAGGGCCGGAGCTCAGTCAGTGTCAGGAAGCAGACGCTGGGGGACGCGCAGGTGAGCATGTACTGTTTGGTTTTTTTTACTTTTACGCTGGTAACCAGGGTAAACATCGGGTTACTAAGCGCGGCCCTGCGCTTAGCAACCCGATGTTTACCCTGGTTACCCGGGGACCTCGGCATCGTTGGTCGCTGGAGAGCGGTCTGTGTGACAGCTCTCCAGCGATCAAACAGCGACGCTGCAGCGATCGGCATCGTTGTCGCTATCGCTGCAGCGTCGCTTAATGTGACGGTACCTTTAGCCTACTTATTGAAACCTGTTTTCTTAACGAAAAAGGTGTTAACTGCAGGCCAGATATTTTAAACTGTGGTTTTCCCACACACGGATCATATATAAGTTCGATCCAGAGTCAGGCATTTGTAGTGAATGTGCAAAATATTGCAATGCATTTAAAATGGGCAAGATGCATGCAAAGTGATGGGGAAGTGATGATCATGGTGCATGCAGAGGGCGAGTTACTGAACTCTGGGTATTTATGACTGTCCCTGGCCCTTAATTGCTTATTTGTATGCTGTATCATTAGGTAACCTTGAGCTATGGTGTCAGGGCCGGCTCCAGGTTTTCATGGGCCCTGGGCGAAAGAGTCCCGGTGGGCCCCTTTAACATATACCACAATTCATAATGCACCGATACGGCAGAGAAATATAGGTATAGTACAATGCCAAAGATTTCACTTACTTCTTACATTACATGAGTGATATCTATTGTATATTCTACATTAGCTCAGAAACCAGACAGTATAGTCCTCTATACAGAATAATGAGCCCCATATATTGCTCCAAACAGAATAATGAGCCCAATATTATGCTCCATACAGAATAACGAGCCTCATATAATGCTCCATACAGTATAATGGGCACCACAGAGTGCTCCATACAGAATGAGTCATATATTGCTCCATACGGAATTGACTCCATATAATGCTCCATACAGTATAGTGAGCCACATATAATTCTCCATACAGTATATGATGGGCCCCATCTATTGCTCCATATATAATGGGCCTCATATAATGCTCCATACAGTATATGATCGGCCCTATACAGTATACTGAGTCCCACATATTGCTCCATACAGAATGGGCCCCATATGATGTTCCATACAGAATGGGCCCCATATAATGCTCCTTACAGAATGGGCCCCATATGATGCTCCATACAGAATGGGCCCCACATAATGCTCCAAAAATAATTGGCCCCATAAGATGCTCCATGTATAATGGGCCCCATATAATGCTCCATATATAATTGGCCATATAAAATGCTCCATATATAACTAGTGCCTTGAGATGCTTCATATATTATTGGCCCCATATACTGCTCCATATGTAATTGGCCCCATATACTGCTCCATATTGAATTGGCCCCATAAGATGCTCCATATTAAATAGGCTCCATATTAAATTGGCCCCATATAATGCTCCCTATAGAATTGGCTTCATAAGATGCTCCCTATATTATTAGCCCCATAAGATACTCCATATAGAATTAGCCCCATATAATGCTCCATATATGGGCCCCTTCTGATGGTCCCCATATATTGCTCCAAATATATAAAAAAAAATGAAATACTCACCTCTCGTTGCTTGACGCTGCTCTGCTCTGGACTCCTCACCGTCGGCGTCTTCCTGCTCTCTGTGCTGCGACTGCTCAGGCAGAGGGCGCGCACTGGTGACGTCTTCGCGCCCTCTGACCTGAATGTCACAGTCAGAGGATGGAAGATGCTGCAGCGCTGGAATCGGGAGAGGTAAGTATCGCAAGTGCCGGGGCCTGGAGCAGGCGGGAGGTCCACTTGCGGGGGCCAGCACTATAGCGCGCCAGTGTCCCCGACTGCGAGTGGGCCCCCTGCCTGCTCAGGGCCCCTTGCCCAGGTGAGCCGGGTGCTGATGCCGGTCCTGTATGGTGTGCACTATTTGTCTCTGATCTCCTCTATGGTGTGTGTACTCTATATAATTTTTATGTCTTTATATTTCTTTACATGTCCTTTCTATCTCATTAGGAGGTATCAGAGACAAACCCCAGGTGTCTGGTCTTATTTATTTATTTATCTTGCATCCTCTTATATATTACAATGATCTGCACTATTCACTTCACTGAAAAGATTTTTAATATTTACCTTACAGAACAACTTAAAATCTGCATTATAGGCTGCTGATAACTTTTTTTGGGTGTGATATGCTTTTTATTTAAATTCCCGAACACATAGAATATTTTTTAATTTGTCCAGTGTTTGCTTTTTCCAATTGCTGTATGGTTCGCTTTCATCTCCAACCATTTGTTAATGTGTTTTTTTAAAAATTGTGTGACTTAATAAAAATTATGTACTTATTTTGTAACTAAATTTGGAGGACTTTTTGCTCTACATAGTTTTATATTGGAGCTAATCAGAGTCATTAAAAATTATGGCAGCTGTGTAATGACTACTGTTTAACATGAGTTTAAATCAGGGGTGGGGAACCTCAGGCCCCAGGGCCATAACCTCGATGACCTTTTATCAGGCCCCCGAGCAGATTCTCAGAGACCGCATTCTTGGGCAGGGAGGATTATTTTGATTACAACCAGCTCATTAATTTCTTCTTGCTCTGTTAGCACACACACACACACACACACACACACACACACACACACACACACACACACACACACACACACACACACACACACACACACACACACACACACACACAGTGTTCACTACTGAACAGTGAAGAGCATGCAATTAAAGATTATGTCCTGACACCAGTGCCAGAGTCTGGATGTAATTTGTGGGCGGAGTTTGTGCGGCCCCCGAAGGATGGTATAAATATCCAAATGGCCCTTGGCAGAAAAAAGATTACCCACTCCTGGTTTAAATGATGGCTAACTCTGAATACAACCACATCCCCAATTATAAGAGGGTGTTAACACTTATGTAACCGAATTATTTTAGCTTTAGTTACTTTTAGCTTAGTTACTTTTACTTTTCCCTTCAAAATTATTTCAGTTAGTTTCTCAATGGATTTGTACAGATTCTGGGTGATATTAAAGGTGGAAAAGTTCTGAAATGATTCTTCTGGGTATGATTTTTTTTACATGATAAGAAAATGGCCACTTAAACCAGAATATGTAGGCGTTCTATATCCAATATATAATAGGAAAATAATAAACATCTCTAAATGTTTAATTAGTTTTTTTGTTTTACTGCTAAGCAACAGCTAAGGCCTCTTTCACACTTCCATTTTTTATAATCAGTCATAATCCGTCAAAATGTTGAAAAGAAAGATCCTGTGCAGATTGTAAAAAACGGATGCACTGGATCCATTTTTTTGACGGATCTGTAGCTACAGATTGCTTGGAAAACTGATTGACAGGTTGGTCATGTTTGTCAAACATAGTGTTTGACAAGTGTGACCAACTTTTTACTATTGATGCTGCCTATGCAGCATCAATAGTAAAAAGATATAATGTTCAAAAAAAATAAATATTTTTAAAAAATCTTGATATTCTCACCTTCCGGCATCCCTTGCAGCCTTCCCGATGCTCGCGAAACTCCCGTTCCCAGTAATGCCTTGCGAGAATGACCCGATGACGTAGTGGTCTCGTTAGTTTCAAAAAATGGCATCCGTTGCTGGATTCCTGCTTTTGACAGTCAGCGACGGATGCTGCGTCCATAGGCTTCCATTATAGCCAATGACGGACGGTGCAGGATCCGTCGCTGAGCGATTTTCTGATGTACAGAAAAAACATTCCTCTGTGCATTGTCTCCTCCCAACGGACAGCAATTTTACGGCGTATCCAGTGCACGACGGATGAAATGGATGGCCATCTGTCACAATCCGTCGCTAATACAAGTCTATGAGAAAAAACGGATCCTGCAGAAACATTTGCTGGATTCGTTTTTTTCACAAAACGACGCATTGTCATGGAAAAAGAAAGACGGAAGTGTGAAAGAGGCCTAAGGAGATGCTTATTTAATGTTGAAGAATATCTACCATACTGACATTGATTCTGACACAGTAATAATAAGAGAAACTGAATGATTTATTTTCTGTTGAAAACCATTCCCAGTTTCTTGCACTGAAAATCCCCACTGATTAACTTGTACTATTTTCAGAATCACAAACCAATGATTGACCTGCTCAAGGAACATATATGAGACCTGAAATGGAAGACTAAGAGCAAAAAAAATATTGATACTTGACTATTTCAGAAAAAAGTCCAATATACTACAGTACGTAACAAGACTAATTTAATGGATTTTTAATGTTAAACTTTTTACATGTGAATGCATCTACCAGTTATTTGTAGATGTTTAGTAAGTCTAAGTCTAGAATTTATGTATTTATAATCTATGTCTGTGCTCACTGTCATAAATATAACAGACTGTTAGAGGGATCAGTGTAGGGTATTTTATCCAATATTTCCAGTTTGCCGAAAGGCATAAAAGCCCTAACTAAAGATTCCTAAGTATAAGTAATAATTATAAAATAAACTTTATTTGTCACATTATAGAACTAATGTACAGTGGTAAAATTACACAAGTTGGTAGTGGGCAATATTTCTCTTTTCAGTCCTGAAAATACAAAATTTACACTTTTAATTCCTTTACTAATAGGTTCAACCATCAACTAGGTAGTTTACCAATTACCATATATATGAGAACAGCTTTAATCTATTTAATGAAATCCCGTGTGGACCTAACAACTGCATACTGGCCGTGGCCGGGTGCTACACATCCAGCCACTATTGATATGAATAGGGGGTAGATATGCAGTACCCGGCCATGGCCAGTATGTAGATAACAGACTTGTGCTGTGTAGCTCTGCAGTTGAGCACATCCAGCTGCCACCAGTGCTGGGAGCAGCTGATCAGTGGAGTTTCAGTTGTCCCACACCCACTGATCAAATATTGATGACCTTTTCTAAGAAGCCATCAATATAAAAGTACTGGACAAATGCTTTAACAGTTCCGTTTATTAGTGTAACTATCCTTTCAAGTATAAAGAATAGTATAAAGTATCTCAGAATAAAATGGAGATTCCTGTTCTTCTTTCCTTAGGTAGTTCACAGACAAAAGCAGCAACAGCACGGAGGCATTAAACAGCAGTTTTGAACAGTATACATGCGAATCCAGCTCTGGCATAAACTAATATAATTGTACAAAGATTCAGGGTCAGTGGGTACTCTCGTCCGCTTGCCCAGCTGTCTTTAGAAAGACTGCATGGACAAGGGCACATACCACTGAACTCCTGCTCTCTCTCTCCCTGTGAGCAGAACACTACTCAGACAACACAGGGTGAGGGTAAAACAGTGTGGCAATAATTTATTAAACCACCAACACACAATAGCATACAAACCAGTCCCAGCAAGTACCTAACATGGTGCAAATTACAGAGTCTCACCCTTTCGCTAACTCACTGGGATTAAAGCTATTCCAGGGCCAAATACCCCCACTAGTGGCTCCCTGCTTTTGGCGGACCCCCACTGTGAGGAGGTAACAACAAGCTTAGGAAGATGACGGTCCATTGATGTATGAGGCCAGGTTACCTGATTGTGCCAACCTGGAATCTCTAAACGTCTTTGAGGATTCGGTGATGGTCAATGAGGCAGCTCTGTGTTTCTTCAGTTCAGTTCAAGCCATGATGCCATGACTTCTATAATGTAGACTCTCTCTCGATGTCTGGCTGTCTTGGCTGAATCTCTGACTGTCTTTTTCTCTGAACACAGGCAGATCCTCCTTTTTATAGGTCACAACTTATCATTTAGGCATTCCACCACAGGCTTGGGGGAAGGTGGAAGGAGCCCATCCTTACTGCTGGAGTGATCAAACAACATGCATAGATAGTCCTTCATATTGCAGAGCACCAATGGGTCAACATATGAACAAACATTGTGCTTTTGTTTCCTAAAGACAGTAGAACAATACTAGGACTGCAATACAAGTACAGATACATTAGCTAGTCAGCAGCCAGTCAACAAATTGCAGCCATTGAACATTAATTCAATAACAATAAGGGTCAACATTCATTCCCATATGAACTCTAACTCATGTCCCTGGGCCTACTAAAATAATATATGTCTGGATAATTCAGATTAAATGCGGTGTCGGCACAACTTGCTAGAAAGTTACACTGTACGCACTATTATTGGGCAATTTGTTTTTTTGAAGATTAATGTTATTGTTGAAGAACTATAGTGGTGCCGGTCAAATCTGCATATTTAAAGGGAACCTGCCACCAAAAAATGCAATGCGATGTGCAGGCAGCATGTTATAGAGCAAGAGGATCTGAGCAGATTGATATGTGATTTTGTGAGAAAAGATTCAGTATAACCTGTGATTTAATAATTTTAATCCTCTGCTATTTTGGGGATTTCTGGTCCATTGGGCGGTCCTATCAGTGAATGACAGCTGTATCTGTATGCACACTTATATAAAGAAAGCTGCCAGTCACTGATAGGACTGCCCACTGGACCAAAACATTCCAGAGAATTAAATGTTGAAAATACAGGTCATATCTGTCTTATCTCACAAAACTATATACAGTCATGGCCGAAAGTGTTTGCACCCTTGAAATTGTTACAGGAAACTAACCTATTTCTCCCACAAAATTATTGCAATTACACATACAGTATTATGTTATGCACATGTTCATTTCCTTTGTGTCTATTGGAGAGAGAAAAATTGATGAAAGATTGCAACACAGGCAAGTGTGGATGGTGGGTAAGCAACTGCAATCAAATTCCAAAGAAATTCAAGCTGTCCTGCAGGCTCACGGTTCACCACTGTTAAAGCAACCTATCCATCGACATCTGAATGAAATTAAATGCTATGGCACGAGATCCAGGAGGACCTCACTGTTGACACAGAGACATAAAAAGTTAGACTGCAGTTTGCCAAAATATACATGAGTAAGCCAAAATCCTTCTGGGAAAGCGTTGTATAGACAGATGAAACCAAGATAGAGTTTTTTGTTAATGGTATGTGGCCACAATCCGGAATAGTAGCATTTTTGACACCGCTCACCTGTGCTGCTTTCAAAATGCTGTAATCTACAATGCCAACACAGTGGATGGGATTTATAGAAATCCCATGACCACTGTGCTTCTATTTGACTCAGCAAAACTCAGCCGCGGCGTGGGTTTATGTCAATTTCAACAATAGAGAATGTATTGAATGCAGTAAATCCGCATAGTTAAAATGCAGAGTTTTGGACAAAGCGAAAATACGCTGCCTCCAAAATGCTGTTACTTCCTAATCGTAGGCACTGTTGTGAATTCCGCTCTTGGGCTCCCTCCGGTGGTTGTGAGTAGCACTTTTGTGAGTTCTGCTCTTGGGCTCCCTCCTGTGGTTTTGAGTGGTATAGCTGCTTCTTGGATTTAGCATTAGCAGCTGCTTCCACTGATCGTCTTTCTGGCTCGGCTATTTTAGTCTGGCCTTAGCCCTCAATCAATGCCAGTTGTCAATTGTTCCTGCTTGGAGCCACTGCTCTTTTGGATTTCCCTGACACTCTGTCCAGTTCAGGAAAGATAAGTCCTTGCTTGTCCTTTTGCAGTCCATTTGTTGTGGACTTTATTGTTCAGCACATTCTATGTTTTGCTCATTTGTCCAGCTTATCAGTATGGATCTATTTAGCTAAGCTGGAAGCTCTGGGCTGCAGATTTTGCCCTCCACACCTTTAGTCAGGTGTGGAGATTTTTGCATATCTCTGCGGTGGACTTTTTCTAGTTTTTATTACTGACCGCACAGTGTTCTTTCCTTACTATGTATATAGCTAGAAGTGGCCTCCTTTGCTAAATCTTGTTTCATACTACGTATGTCATTTCCTTCTCCTCTCACAGTCAATATTTGTGGGGGGCTATCCTATCCTTTGGGGATTTTCTCTGAGGCAAGATAGCTTTCCTGTTTCTACCTTTAGGGGTAGCTAGTTCTCCGGCTGTGACTAGGTGTCCAGGGAGTGACAGGAACATCCCACAGCTACTTCTAGTTTTGTGTTAAGATCAGGAACTGCGGTCTGTATAGTTACCACCTGCTCAGAGCTAGTCGCATGTCGCTCCTAAATTACCAGTCCATAACAGTACAACTGGCCAAAAATGAGTTGAATGCATCTCAAAAGAAGGAAAAGAAAAAGAGTTCTGAGCCATTTTTTTTTCTTTAGTTTGTTTTGTCTTTTTCCTTCCTCTTAATCTCTGGGTGGATTTGGGCGCGGACATGGATGTTCAGGGTCTGTTTTCTCGTGTGGATCAGCTTGCTGCAAGAGTTCAGAGTATCCAAGATTATGTTGTTCAGACTCCAGCCTTAGAGCCTAGAATTCCTACTCCAGATTTGTTTTACGGGGATAGATCTAAGTTTTTGAACTTTAAAAATAACTGCAAATTGTTTTTGCTCTGAAACCCCGTTCCTCTGGTGACCCCACTCAGCAAGTTAAAATAGTTATTTCTCTGCTGCGTGGTGACCCTCAGGACTGGGCATTCTCCCTTGAGCCAGGGGATCCGGCATTGCTTAATGTAGATGCATTTTTTTCAATCGCTCGGATTATTGTATGACGAACCTAACTCTGTGGATCATGCGGAAAAAACCTTGTTGGCTCTGTGCCAGGGTCAGGAAGCGGCAGAATTATACTGCCAGAAATTTAGAAAATGGTCTGTGCTCACTAAATGGAATGAGGACGCTCTGGCAGCAATTTTCAGAAAGGGTCTTTCTGAAGCCCTTAAAGATGTTATGGTGGGATTCCTGTTATGATCCTAGTGGCAAGGATCGCAAGTAGGACTAGCTAAGTAACTAAACCGACTACAAACTCTGGGGAAGTGGTAACTGAATTGACCGCAACCTGATCCTATCCGCAAACAACTATAGGCAGCCGTGGAACGTACCTGAAAATCCTAGACTTCTCTTCACGGCCTGAGAAACTGACTATTCCTAGAGGGAACGAAAGTCCTTACTTGCCTCAGTGAAATGACCCCAAAGATATAGAATAGCCCCCCACAAATATTAACGGTGAGTCAAGGGGAAAGCACAAACGCAGAGATGAAATTAGATTTAGCAAATGAGGCCCGCTAACACTAGAAAGCAGAAAATAGGAAGGGAGCTGTGCGGTCAATTAAAAACCCTATTCAAAAATATCCATGCAGAGATTGCTCGAGCCCCCGCACCAACTAACGGTGCGGGGAAAGCAACTCTGTACCCCAGAGCAAACCAGCAGAAGAAATCACATATTAGCAAGCTGGACTAGACTCATCATACACAGAAATCATATTGCAGACTGATGAGCAAAAAATAATTAAACAGAACTTAGCTTCTCCTGAAGAGACTGAAACCGAAGATAATCAGGAGTAATCAGAATAGCACTGAGTACATTGTCAGCCGGCAACAAGTGGAAGTGGAACAGAGCTAAATAGGAAACTCCCAAGTGAATAACGAGGCAGCTGATCAGCCACAGACCCGCAGGATAACAAACAAAGCCACCAGGGGGAGCCCAAAACAAAAGTCACACAATACCATCTGTGACCACAAGAGGGAGCCTGAAAACAGAGTTCACAACAGTACCCCCCCCTTGAGGAGGGGTCACCGAACCCTCATCCAAACCCCCAGGGCGATCAGGGTGAGCCACATGGAAGGCACGAACCAAATCGGCCGCATGAACATCAGAGGCGACAACCCAGGAATTATCCTCCTGACCATAGCCCTTCCATTTAACCAAATACTGAAGCCTCCGTCTAGAAATACGAGAATCCAAGATCTTCTCCACCACGTATTCCAATTCTCCCTCAACCAGCACAGGGGCAGGAGGCTCAACCGGAGGACCCACAGGCACCACATACCTCCGCAACAACGACCGATGAAACACATTATGAAAAGCAAACGATGCTGGGAGGTCCAAATGAAATGACACAGGGTTAAGGACTTCCAAAATCTTATAAGGACCGATAAACCGAGGCTTGAACTTAGGAGAGGAGACTTTCATAGGAACAAAGCGAGAAGACAACCACACCAAGTCCCCAACGCGAAGTCGGGGACCCACACAGCGACGGCGGTTGGCAAAGCGCTGAGCCTTCTCTTGTGACAGCTTCAAATTGTCCACAACATGATTCCAAATCTGATGCAACCTATCCACCACAACATCCACTCCAGGACAGTCAGAAGGCTCCACCTGACCCGAGGAAAAACGAGGATGAAACCCCGAATTACAAAAAAAAGGAGAAACCAAAGTAGCAGAACTAGCCCGATTATTAAGGGCAAACTCGGCCAATGGCAAAAAAGTCACCCAGTCGTCCTGATCAGCAGAAACAAAACATCTCAAATAGGTTTCCAAGGTCTGATTAGTTCGTTCTGTTTGGCCATTCGTCTGAGGATGGAAGGCCGACGAAAAAGACAAATCAATGCCCATCTTAGCGCAAAAGATCCGCCAAAATCTAGACACAAACTGGGATCCTCTGTCAGAAACAATATTTTCAGGGATCCCATGCAAACGAACCACATTTTTAAAAAACAGCGGAACCAACTCGGAGGAGGAAGGCAACTTAGGCAAGGGCACCAAATGGACCATCTTAGAAAAACGATCACACACCACCCAGATGACAGTCATTCTCTGAGAGACAGGGAGATCCGAAATAAAATCCATGGAAATGTGCGTCCAAGGCCTCTTCGGGACAGGCAGAGGTAACAGCAGACCGCTGGCACGAGAACAGCAAGGCTTAGCCCGAGCACAAATTCCAAAAGACTGCACAAAGGAACGCACATCCCGCGACAAGGAAGGCCACCAAAAGGACCTGGTCACCAAATCTCTGGTACCAAATATTCCAGGATGGCCCGCCAACACCGAAGAATGAACCTCGGAAACAACTCTGCTGGTCCATCTATCCGGGACAAACAGTCTCTCCGGTGGACAACGGTCAGATCTATCCGCCTGAAACTTCTGCAGCACTCGTCGCAAATCTGGGGAGATGGAAGACAAAATCACCCCTTCTCTGAGAATACCAGCCGGATCTGAATCTCCAGGAGAGTCAGGCACAAAACTCCTAGAAAGAGCATCAGCCTTTACATTCTTCGAACCAGGCAGGTACGAGACCACGAAATCAAAACGAGAGAAAAACAACGACCAACGAGCCTGTCTAGGATTCAGCCGCTTGGCCGACTCGAGATAAATCAGATTCTTGTGATCAGTCAAGACCACCACACGATGCTTAGCTCCCTCGAGCCAATGTCGCCACTCCTCAAATGCCCACTTCATAGCCAACAACTCCCGATTACCGACATCATAATTCCGCTCGGCAGGCGAAAACTTTTTTGAAAAGAAGGCACATGGCTTCATCACAGAGCCATCGGCGCTTCTCTGCGACAAAACAGCCCCCACTCCAATCTCGGAAGCATCAACCTCGACCTGGAAAGGAAGAGAGACATCTGGCTGACATAAGACCGGAGCCGAAGAAAACCGGCACTTCAGCTCCCGAAAGGCCTCCACAGCCGCAGGAGACCAGTTAGTAACATCAGAACCTTTCTTGGTCAAATCCGTCAAAGGCTTAACAACACCAGAAAAATTAGCGATGAAGCGACGGTAAAAATTAGCAAAACCCAAGAACTTCTGAAGACTCTTAACAGACGTAGGCTGCGTCCAGTCATGAATAGCCTGAACCTTGACTGGGTCCATCTCAATAGTAGAAGGAGAAAAAATGAAACCCAAAAAAGAAACCTTCTGGACTCCAAAAAGACATTTTGAGCCCTTCACAAATAAAGCATTGGCACGCAGGACCTGAAACACCATCCTGACCTGCTTAACATGGGACTCCCAATCATCAGAAAAAAACAGAATATCATCCAGATACACAATCATAAATTTATCCAGATATTCGCGGAAGATGTCGTGCATAAAAGACTGAAAGACAGAAGGAGCGTTTGAAAGTCCAAAAGGCATCACCAAGTATTCAAAATGGCCTTCGGGCGTATTAAATGCAGTTTTCCATTCATCACCCTGCTTAATACGCACAAGGTTATACGCACCACGAAGATCTATCTTGGTGAACCAACTAGACCCCTTAATGCGAGCAAACAGATCAGATAACAATGGCAAAGGATACTGAAATTTGACCGTGATTTTATTTAGAAGGCGATAATCAATACAAGGTCTAAGAGAACCATCCTTCTTAGCCACAAAAAAGAACCCCGCACCAAGAGGGGAGGAGGAGGGGCGAATAAGTCCTTTCTCCAAAGACTCCTTTATATAACTCCGCATGGCAGCATGCTCCGGCACTGACAAATTGAAAAGTCGTCCCTTAGGAAACTTACTACCAGGAATCAAATTTATAGCACAATCACAATCCCTATGAGGAGGTAGAGAACTGAGTTTGGGCTCATCAAATACATCCTGGTAGTCTGACAAAAACGCAGGGACTTCAGAAGGAGTGGATGAAGCAATTGACACCACAGGAGCGTCACCATGAATTCCCTGACAACCCCAACTTGACACAGACATTGCTTTCCAATCCAGGACTGGATTATGAGTCTGCAGCCATGGCAGACCCAACACGACAACATCATGCAAATTATGCAATACAAGAAAGCGAATCACCTCCTGATGAACAGGAGTCATGCACATGGTCACTTGTGTCCAGTACTGAGGTTTATTCGTAGCCAATGGCGTAGCATCAATTCCCCTTAGTGGAATAGGGAATTTTAAAGGCTCCAAAACAAAACCACAGCGCCTGGCAAATGACAAGTCCATCAGACTCCGGGCAGCACCTGAATCTACAAAAGCCATAACCGGGTAAGATGACAAGGAACAAATCAGGGTAACAGACAAAATGAACTTAGGCTGTAAAGTACCAATGGTGACAGATTTATCAACCTTTTTTTTTCGCTTGGAGCATGCTGAGATAACATGAGCTGAGTCACCACAGTAAAAGCACCACCCATTTTGCCCTCTATAATTTTGCCGTTCACTTCTGGTCAGAATTCTATCACATTGCATAGACTCAGGTGTCTGTTCAGAAGACACCGCCAAATAGTGCGCAGGTTTGCGCTCCCGCAAACGCCGATCAATCTGAATGGCCAGAGTCATTGACTCATTCAGACCTGCAGGCGTAGGGAACCCCACCATGACATTTTTAATGGCCTCAGAAAGACCTTTTCTGAAATTTGCAGCCAGGGCACACTCATTCCACTGAGTAAGCACCGACCATTTCCGAAATTTCTTGCAGTACACCTCTGCTTCATCTTGCCCCTGAGAGAGGGCCAACAACGCTTTTTCAGCCTGGTTCTCAAGATTAGGTTCCTCATAGAGCAATCCAAGGGCCAGAAAAAACGCATCAACACTGAGCAATGCCGGATCCCCTGGCGCCAATGCGAAGGCCCAATCTTGAGGGTCACCACGCAAGAAAGAAATTATAATTTTAACTTGTTGAACGGAATCACCAGAGGAACGAGGTTTCAAAGAAAGAAACAATTTACAATTGTTCTTAAAATTCAGGAACCTAGATCTATCTCCAGAAAACAACTCCGGAATAGGTATTCTAGGCTCTGACATAGGACTGTGAACAACAAAATCCTGAATACTTTGTACCCTTGCAGCAAGATGATATACACTGGAGGCCAAACTCTGAATATCCATATCAGCAGCTGAATTCAGAGCCACACCAAGATTAAGAGGAGGAGAGAAGCTAGACACACAGCAGCTAGACACACGGCAAAAAAAAATAAAAATTCTCAAGGTTTCTTTTCTCCTGCTTCTGCCATGCAATTAACACTTTACTGGCCGGCTGTACTGTTATGATCCTAGTGGCAAGGATCGCAAGTAGGACTAGCTAAGTAACTAAACCGACTACAAACTCTGGGGAAGTGGTAACTGAATTGACCGCAACCTGATCCTATCCGCAAACAACTATAGGCAGCCATGGAACGTACCTGAAAATCCTAGACGTCTCTTCACGGCCTGAGAAACTGACTATTCCTAGAGGGAACGAAAGTCCTTACTTGCCTCAGTGAAATGACCCCAAAGATATAGAATAGCCCCCCACAAATATTAATGGTGAGTCAAGGGGAAAGCACAAACGCAGAGATGAAATTAGATTTAGCAAATGAGGCCCGCTAACACTAGAAAGCAGAAAATAGGAAGGGAGCTGTGCGGTCAATTAAAAACCCTATTCAAAAATATCCACGCAGAGATTGCTCGAGCCCCCGCACCAACTAACGGTGCGGGGAAAGCAACTCTGTACCCCAGAGCAAACCAGCAGAAGAAATCACATATTAGCAAGCTGGACTAGACTCATCATACACAGAAATCATATTGCAGACTGATGAGCAAAAAATAATTAAACAGAACTTAGCTTCTCCTGAAGAGACTGAAACCGAAGATAATCAGGAGTAATCAGAATAGCACTGAGTACATTGTCAGCCGGCAACAAGTGGAAGTGGAACAGAGCTAAATAGGTGATTCAGCTCATACTATCTCTGATTGCCCTAAGCTTGTTAAGAGGGTCACTAGATCTGTTACCATTAGTACTGTACAGCCTAAGTTTCTCCTGTCTGTGACCCTGATTTGCTCATTGTCATCTTTCTCTGTCATGGCATTTGTGGATTCAGGCGCTGCCCTGAACTTAATGGACTTAGAATTTGCCAGGCGCTGTGGTTTTTCTTTGCAACCTTTGCAGAGCCCTATTCCTTTGAGGGGTATTGATGCTACACCGTTGGCCAAGAATAAACCTCAGTATTGGACTCAGTTGACTATGTGCATGGCTCCAGCACATCAGGAAGATTGTCGTTTTCTGGTGTTGCATAATTTACATGATGTTGTTGTACTGGGTTTTCCATGGTTACAAGTACACAATCCAGTGTTGGATTGGAAATCGATGTCTGTGACTAGTTGGGGTTGTCAAGGGGTACATAGTGATGTTCCTTTAATGTCAATTTCCTCTTCCCCCTCTTCTGATGTTCCTGAATTTTTGTCAGATTTCCAGGATGTATTCGATGAGCCCAAGTCCAGTTCCCTTCCTCCACATAGGGACTGTGATTGTGCTATTGACTTGATTCCAGGCTCTAAGTTCCCTAAGGGCCGACTTTTCAACCTGTCTGTGTCAGAACATACCGCTATGCGGAGCTATGTTAGGGAGTCCTTGGAGAAGGGGCATATTCGGCCGTCTTCGTCACCATTGGCAGCGGGATTCTTTTTTGTTGCCAAGAAGGATGGCTCCTTGAGACCCTGTATTGATTATCGCCTTCTTAATAAGATCACGGTCAAATTCCAATACCCTTTACCTTTGCTCTCTGATTTGTTTGCTCGGATTAAGGGGGCTAGTTGGTTTACCAAGATTGACCTTCGAGGGGCATATAATCTTGTTCGTATTAAACAGGGTGACGAATGGAAAACTGCATTTAATACGCCCGAAGGCCATTTTGAATACCTGGTGATGCCTTTCGGGCTTTCTAATGCTCCTTCTGTATTTCAGTCCTTCATGCATGACATTTTCCGCAATTATCTTGATAAATTCTTGATTGTGTATTTGGATGATATTTTGATTTTTTCCAATGATTGGGAGTCACATGTGAAGCAGGTCAGGATGGTATTCCAGATCCTTCATGATAATGCTCTATTTGTGAAGGGGTCTAAGTGCCTATTTGGAGTTCAGAAGGTCTCTTTTTTGGGGTTTATTTTTTCTCCTTCGTCTATAGAAATGGATCCTGTTAAGGTCCAAGCCATTCATGACTGGATTCAACCCACATCTGTGAAGAGCCTTCAGAAATTTTTGGGCTTTGCTAATTTTTATCGCCGTTTCATTGCCAACTTCTCTAGTGTGGTTAAGCCCCTGACCGATTTGACGAAGAAAGGCGCTGATGTGACAAATTGGTTTTCTGAGGCTGTTGAGGCCTTTTAGGAGCTTAAGCGCCGATTTACTTCTGCCCCTGTCTTGCGTCAGCCGGATGTGTCTCTTCCTTTTCAGGTTGAGGTTGACGCATCAGGTTGGGGCAGGGGCCTTTTTGTCACAGAAGAATTCTGATGGTTCCTTGATGAAACCATGTGCCTTCTTTTCCCGAAAGTTTTCGCCTGCGGAACGCAATTATGATGTCAGCAATCGGGAGTTGTTGGCTATGAAGTGGGCATTTGAGGAGTGGCGACATTGGCTTGAGGGGGCCAAGCACCGTATTGTGGTCTTGACCGATCATAAGAATCTGATTTACCTCGAGTCGGCCAAGCGGCTGAACCCTAGACAGGCTCGATGGTCCCTGTTTTTCTCCCGTTTCGATTTTGTGGTTTCATATCTTCCGGGATCTAAGAATGTTAAAGCGGATGCCCTCTCTAGTAGTTTTTTGCCTGATTCTCCTGGAGTTCTTGAGCTGGTTGGCATTCTTAGGGAAGGGGTGATTCTTTCTGCCATCTCCCCTGATTTACGGCGGGTGCTTTAGGAATTTCAGGCTGATAAACCTGACCGCTGTCCTGTGGGGAAGCTGTTTGTTCCTGATAGATGGACAAGTAAGGTAATTTCTGAGGTCCATTGTTCAGTGTTGGCCGGTCATCCTGGGATTTTTGGTACCAGAGATTTGGTGGCTAGGTCCTTTTGGTGGCCTTCCTTGTCGCGGAATGTGCGTTCTTTTGTGCAGTCCTGTGGGACTTGTGCCCGGGCTAAGCCTTGCTGTTCCCGCGCTAGTGGGTTGCTTTTGCCTTTGCCTGTCCCTGAGAGGCCCTGGATGCATATTTCCATGGATTTTGTTTCGGATCTTCCTGTGTCCCATAGGATGTCTGTTATCTGGGTGGTTTGTGACCGGTTCTCTAAAATGGTCCATTTGGTACCTTTGCCTAAATTGCCTTCCTCCTCTGATTTGGTTCCATTGTTTTTTCAGCATGTGGTTCGTTTGCATGGCATTCCGGAAAATATTGTGTCTGACAGAGGTTCCCAGTTTGTTTCCAGGTTTTGGTGGGCCTTTTGTGCTAGGATGGGCATTAATTTGTCTTTTTCTTTGAACTAATCAAACCTTGGAAACCTATTTGAGATGCTTTGTGTCTGCTGATCAGGATGATTGGGTGGCTTTCTTGCCGTTGGCCGAGTTTGCCCTTAATAATCGGGCCAGTTCGGCTACTTTGGTTTCGCCTTTTTTTTGTAATTTTGGTTTCCATCCTCGTTTTTCTTCAGGGCAGGTTGAGCCTTCTGATTGTCCTGGTGTAGATTCTGTGATGGACAGGTTACAGCAGATTTGGACTCATGTGGTAGACAATTTGACGTTGTCTCAGGAAAAGGCTCAGCGTTTTGCTAACCGCCGTCGGTGTGTTGGTCCTCGGCTTCGTGTGGGGGATTTAGTCTGGTTATCTTCTCGTCATGTTCCTATGAAGGTTTCTTCCCTTAAGTTCAAGCCTCGGTTTAATGGTCCTTATAAGATCTCTGAGATTATCAATCCAGTGTCTTTTCGTTTGGCCCTTCCAGCCTCTTTTGCCATCCACAATGTTTTCCATAGATCTTTGTTGCGGAGATATGTGGTGCCCGTTGTTCCCTCTGTTGATCCTCCTGCCCCGGTGTTGGTTGAGGGGGAGTTGGAATATGTGGTTGAGAAAATTTTGGATTCTCGTTTTTCGAGGCGGAGGCTTCAGTATCTTGTTAAGTGGAAGGGTTATGGCCAGGAGGATAATTCTTGGGTGGTTGCCTCCGATGTCCATGCTGCCGATTTGGTTTGTGCTTTTCACTTGGCTCGTCCTGATCGGCCTGGGGGCTCTGGTGAGGGTTCGGTGACCCCTCCTCAAGGGGGGGTACTGTTGTGAATTCCGCTCTTGGGTTCCCTCCGGTGGTTGTGAGTAGCACTTTTGTGAGTTCTGCTCTTGGGCTCCCTCCTGTGGTTTTGAGTGGTATAGCTGCTTCTTGGATTTGGCATTAGCAGCTGCTTCCACTGATCGTCTTTCTGGCTCGGCTATTTTAGTCTGGCCTTAGCCCTCAATCAATGCCAGTTGTCAATTGTTCCTGCTTGGAGCCACTGCTCTTTTGGATTTCCCTGACACTTTGTCCAGTTCAGCAAAGATAAGTCCTTGCTTGTCCTTTTGCAGTCCATTTGTTGTGGACTTTATTGTTCAGCACATTCTATGTTTTGCTCATTTGTCCAGCTTATCAGTATGGATCTATTTAGCTAAACTGGAAGCTCTGGGCTGCAGATTTTGCCCTCCACACCTTTAGTCAGGTGTGGAGATTTTTGCATATCTCTGCGGTGGACTTTTTCTAGTTTTTATTACTGACCGCACAGTGTTCTTTCCTTACTATGTATATAGCTAGAAGTGGCCTCCTTTGCTAAATCTTGTTTCATACTACGTATGTCATTTCCTTCTCTGTTGTGAATTCTGTTCTCAAACTCCCTCCGGTGGTTATGAATGGTACTTCGGTGAGTTCTGTCCATGGACTCCTTCTGGTGGCTGTGAGTGGAGCTGCTGGCTCTGAGGTTCCTTTCTCAGCTGACCTCGTTTAGTTCTAGGCTGCTGCTCTATTTAACTCCACTTAGATTGTTACTTGATGCCAGCTGTCAATGTTCTAGTACTGGTTCATTTCTCTCTTGGATCTTTCAGATGACCTGTCTACTCCAGCAAAAGCTAAGTCCCTGCTAGCTTATTTGTTTACCACTGTTTTTCTTGTCCAGCTTGCTATCATGATTTTGTCCGGGTAGCTGGAAGCTCTGGGATGCAGAGTGGCACCTCCACGCCGTGAGTCGGTGCGGGGGTCTCTTTTGCACACTCTGCGTGGTTTTTTTGGTAGTTTTTTATGCTGACCGCAAAGATACCTTTTCTATCCTCAGTCTGTTTAGTCAAGTCTGGCCTCCTTTGCTGAAACCTATTTCATTCCTGTGTTTGTGACTTCCATCTTAACTCACAGTCAATATTTGTGGGGGGCTGCTTATTTCTTTGGGGAATTTCTCTGAGGCAAGTTAGGCTTTATTTTCTATCTTTAGGGGTAGTTAGCTCTTAGGCTGTGAAGAGGCGTCTAGGCAGAGTCAGGTACGCTCCACGGCTATTTCTAGTTGTTTGTGATAGGATTAGGGGTTGCGGTCAGCAGAGCTCCCACTTCCCAGAGCTTGTCCTGTATTACTAGTTTGCTCATCAGGTCATTCCTAGTGCTCCTAACCACCAGGTCATCATAACACTTCTCCTCTCACAGTCAATATTTGTGGTGGGCTATCCTATCCTTTGGGGATTTTCTCTGAGGCAAGATAGCTTTCCTGTTTCTACCTTTGGGGGTAGCTAGTTCTCCGGCTGTGACGAGGTGTCCAGGGAGTGACAGGAACATCCCACGGCTACTTCTAGTTTTGTGTTAAGATCAGGAACTGCGGTCTGTATAGTTACCACCTGCTCAGAGCTAGTCGCATGTCGCTCCCAAATTACCAGTCCATAACAAGGCACATAAGTTAAAACATATCATTCCACTGTTTACCAAAAACAAAATGAGGCCTACAAAGAAAAGGACACCATACCTAAAGTCAAATATAGTGGAGGTTCAAAGATTTTTTGTTGTTGTTTTGCTGCCTCTAGCACTGGGTGCATAGACTATGTGTAAGGCATGATGATATCTGAATATTACCAAAGAATTTTGGGTCCCAATGTACTGCCCAGTGTCAGAAAGCTGGGTTTGTGTCCTATGTCATGAGTTTCCCAGCATGACAAATGAACCCAAACATACTTCAAGAAGCACTCAGAAATGGATGGAAACAAAGAGCTGGAACATTGAGAAGTGGCCAGCAATGAGTCCGGATCAAAATTCCATTGAACACCTGTGGAGAGATTTTAAAATTGCTGTGGTGACAAGACACCAGGCCCGGAAAGGGCATCTGCCAAGGCAGGCAGATGCCCGTTGGGCCGGCAGGTCTCCACCACAAAGTGGGCCTCCGGCCCTTTAAAACATCTGAGTGAAGGCCCTGTGAGCGCACGCACTAACATGGGCCACGTCAGTGCGCGAGCATGGCTGCTGCAGCCATCATTCGTGCCTGCGTGTGGCTGCTACTCTTGTCAGCGCAGGCATGCAGGAGACCACATGTGCACAGAGGCATAGCCAAGTCAGAAATTTGAAAAGGGCGCAGGGGTAGTGAACATATGGCTTCGTTATCTGTGTCTGACGCTGGCCTGCCTGTACCAGGGTCAGAGAAGATCAGGATCCTCTCCTCTTCACCGCCGATGCTGGACAGTGGACCCACCTCATCTCTTCATCCCCTCCCCATCTCAGGGACCTGGGTGAGTCTCAAGATGAAAAGTTTTTTTTATCTATATACAGCAGTTGCTCTTATATAATGTATATAGACTTCTGTATATACAATATATAAGTGACACTGCTGTTTATAATTGCAGTATCGCCTATGTAATGTATGTACAGCAGTCTCTATATATTATACAAGTTATACTGTGACTACTGTGCACAGATGTGCTCAAAAATTTACATACCCTGGCAGAATTTTTGCTTTCTTGGACTTTTTTTCAGAGAATTTGAATGATAGCACCAAAACTTTTTCTCCACTCATGGTTAGTGGCTGGGTGAAGCCACTTATTGTCAAACTACAGGGTGGGCCATTTATATGGATGCAATCCTAAATGGCCGACTTCAAAATGGCCGCCATGGTTACCACCCATCTTGAAAAGTTTTCCCCTCCCATATACTAATGTGCCACAAACAGGAAGTTGATATCACCAACCCTTCTCATTTTAGTTAGGTTTGTCCATATACATGGCCCACCCAGGTGTATCCATATAAATGGCCCACCCTGTACAGTGTTTTCTCTTTTTAAATCATAATCACAACCCAAAACTTCCAAATGAGCCTGATCAAAAGTTCACATACCCTGGTAATTTGGGGCTAATAACATGCACAGAAATTGATACAAATCGGTTTGAGTGGCTACTAAAGGTAACTTCCTCACCTGTGTTTGCTTGAAATCAGTGTGTGTGCATAAAAGCTGAGTGAGTTTCTGGGATCCAGACAGACTCCTGCATCTTTCATACAGCCACTGATGTTTCTGGATTGTGTGTCATGGGGAAAGCAAAAGAATTGTCAACGGATCTACGGGAAAAGGTAGTTGAACTGTATAAAACAGGAAAGGGATACAAAAAGATATCCAAAGAATTGATAAGGCCAATCAGCAGCATTCAAACTGTGATTACCAAATGGAAAATCAGAGGCTCCATAAAAGCAAAACCACAGTCAGGTAGACCAATAAAAATGTTGCCCAGAACTGCCAGGAAAATAGTTTGGGATGCAAAGAAAAACCCACAAATAACATCAGTTGAAATACAGGACTCTCTGAAAACTAGTGGTGTGGCTGTTTCAAGATGCACAATAAGGAAGCACTTGAAGACAAATGGGCTGAATGGTCGAGTTGCCAGAAGAAAGCCATTACTGCGCAAACGCCACAAAGTATCTTGCCTACAAAATGCAAAACAGCACAGAAACAAGCCTCAAAACTTCTGGAACAAGGTAATTTGGAGAGCTGAGACCAAAATTTAAATTTTTGGCCACAACCATAAATGTAACATTTGGAGAGAGGTCAACAAGGCCTATGATGAAAGGAACACCATTCCTACTGTAAAGCATGGAGGTGGATCGCTGATGTTTTGGGGATGTGTGAGCTACAAATGCACAGGAAACTTGATCACAGTTGAAGGAAAGATGAATGCAGCATGTTATCAGCAAATACTGGAGGCAAATTTGCACTCATCAGCCCGGAAGCTGCGCATGGGACGTACTTGGATGTTCCAACATGACAACGATCCAAAACACAAATCCAAGTCGACCTGTCATTGGCTACAGCAGAACAAATTGAAGGTTCTGGAGTGGCCATCTCAGTCTTCTGACCAATATTATTGAGACACTCTGGGGAGATCTCAAGTGCGCAGTTCATGCTAGACAGCCCATGAATTTACAGGAACTTGAGGCTTTTTGCCAAGAAGAGTGGGCAGCTTTACTATCTGAGAAAATAAAGAACCTCATCCACAACTACTCCAAAAGACTTCAAGCTGTCATTAATGTTAGAGGTGGCAATACACGGTATTAAGAAATGGGGTATGTGAACGTATGTGAACTTTTGATCAGGGTCATTTGGATATTTTGGGCTGTCATTATGATTTTAACCCCTTAACGACCGCCGATACGCCTTTTAACGGCGGCCGCTAAGGGTACTTAAACCACAGCGCCATTAATTAACGGCGCTGTGGAAAAAGTGAATAGCGCCCCCCAGAGTCGGATTTTCTCTGGGGTCTCGGTTGCCGAGGGTAGCCGAGACCCCAGAGAACATGATTCGGGTTTTTTTTACCAACCCCCGAGTTGCGATCGCCGGTAATTAACCGTTTACCGGCGGTCGCAACAACAACAAAAAAACGCGATTTGCCATTTAATTTCTCTGTCCTCCGATGTGATCGCACATCGGAGGACAGAGAAATGTGGTCCCCGATAGCCCCCCAATACTCACCTACCTCCCCCGGTGCTCCTCGTGGCTCCCGATGGGCGCCGCCATCGTTTTCCGAGGAAATAATGGCGGGCGCATGCGCAGTGCGCCCGCCGCCCGGCACCCGGATGTTCTTTGGGGTCTCGGCTGCCGGGGGTAGCCGAGACCCCAAGAACATGATCGTGGTCGGTTTTTACCGACCCCTGTTTTGCGATCGCCGGTAATTAACTGTTTACCGGCGACCGCAAAAAAAAAAAAAAAAAAAAAGCGATGTCATTCTCTGTCCTCTGATGTGATCGCACATCAGAGGACAGAGAAATAGGGGGTTTCGGGGACCCTGTTATACTTTCCGGTGTCCCTGGGTCCTCCTGCTTCTTCTGCTGGCTGCCTGCTTCTTGCTCCGGTAAGAAAATAGCGGGCGCATGCGCAGTGCGCCCGCCATGATCTGCCGGCCGGCAGAAGAAAATTCTTCCTCTTTTTTTATTTTGGTCACTGTGAGATCCTATAACAGTGATCAAAATAAAAAAAATAGTAAATAACCCCCCCTTTATCACCCCCTTAGTAAGAAAAAAATAATAAAATAAATTTTTTTTATGAATTTCTATTTTCCAAATAGGGGTAGGGTTAGGGGTAGGGTTGGGGTAGGGTTAGGGGTAGGGTTAGGGTTAGGGGTAGGGTTAGGGGTAGGGTTAGGATATGTGCACACATAGAATGGTTCTCTGCGGATTTTTCCGCAGCGGATTTGATAAATCCGCAGGACCAAAACGCTGCGTTTTTCCTGCGGATTTATCGCGGATGTACCGCGGTTTTTGTGCGGATTCCACTGCGGTTTTACACCTGCGGTTTTCTATTATGGAGCAGGTGTAAAACCGCTGCGGAATCAGCAGAAAGAATTGACATGCTGCGAAATGTAAACCGCTGCGTTTCCGTGTGGTTTTTTCCGCAGCATGGGCACAGCGTTTTATGTTTCCCATAGGTTTACATTGTACTGTAAACTCATGGGAAACTGCTGCGGACCCACAGCTGCGGAAACGCTGCGGATCCGCAGCAAAATCCGCAACATGTGCACATAGCCTTAGGGTTAGGGTTAGGGCTTGGGTTAGGGTTAGAGCTAGGATTAGGGTTAGAGCTAGGGTTAGGGTTAGGGTTGTGGCTAAAGTTAGGGTTAGGGTTGGGGCCAGGTTTAGGGCTAAAGTTAGGGTTTGGGCTAAAGTTAGGGTTAGGGTTGGGGCTAAAGTTAGGGTTAGAGTTGGGATTAGGATTTGGATTAGGGTTGGCATTAGGGTTACATTTGGGATTAGGGTTAGGTTTGGGATTAGGGTTAAGGCTAGGGTTGGGATTAAGGATAGGGGTGTATTGGGATTAGGGTTAGGTTTTGACGTTAGGGTTGAGATTAGGATTAGGGGGGTGTTGGGTTTAGGGTTTTGATTAGGGTTATGGTTAGCTTTGGGATTAGGGTTAGTTGTGTTTTGGGGGTTAGAGTTGTGATTTGGATTATGGATCGGGATTAGGGTTAGGGGTGTGTTGGGGTTAGGGTTGGAGTTAGAATTGGGGGGTTTCCACTGTTTAGGTACATCAGGGGGTCTCTAAACGCCACAGCCAATTTTGTGCTCAAAAAGTAAAATGGTGCTCCCTACCTTCTGAGCTCTTTCGTGCGCCCAAACAGTGGTTTACCCCCACATATGGGGCATCAGCGTACTCGGGATAAATTGGACAACAACTTTTGGGGTCCAATTTCTCCTGATACCCTTGTGAAAATAAAATCTTGGGGGCTAAAAAATCTTTTTTTGTGGAAAAAAAAAAATATTTTTTATTTTCACGACTCTGCATTATAAACTTCTGTGAAGCACTTGGGCATTCAAACTTCTCACCACACATCTAGATAAGTTCCTTGGGGGGTCTAGTTTCCAAAATGGGGTCACTTCTGTGGGGTCTCTACTGTTTAGGTATTTCTGGGGCTCTGCAAATGCAACATAACGCCCGCAGACCATTCTATCAAAGTCTGCATTCCAAAACGGCACTCCTTCCCTTCCGAGCTCAGCCATGCGCCCAAACAGTGGTCCCCCCCACACATGGGGTATTAGTGTACTCAGGACAAATTGGACAACAACTTTTGGGGTCCAATTTCTCTTGTTACCCTTGTGAAAATAAAAATTGGGGGGCAAAAAAAATCTTTTTTGTGAAAAAAATATTTTTTTTTGTTTTCACGACTCTGCATTATAAACTTCTGTGAAGCACTTGGGCATTCAAAGTTCTCACAACACATCTAGATAAGTTCCTTGGGGGGTCTAGTTTCCAAAATGAGGTCACTTGTGGGGGGTTTCTACTGTTTAGGTACATCGGGGGCTCTGCAAACGCAACATAATGCCTGCAGACCATTCTATCAAAGTCTCCATTCCAAAACGGCGCTCCTTCCCTTCCAAGCTCTGCCATGCGCCCAAACAGTGGTTTATCCCTCACATATGGGGTATCAGCCTACTCAGCATAAATTGCACAATAAATTTTGGGGTCCAATTTCTCCTGTTACCCTTGTGAAAGTAAAAATTTGGGGGTGAAAAAATCATTTTTGTGGAAAAAATATGATTTTTTTTATTTTCATGGCTCTACATTATAACTTCTGTGAAGCAGTTGGGGGTTCCTAGTGCTCGCCACACATCTAGATAAGCTCTTTTGGGGGGTCTAGTTTCCAAAATGGAGTCACTTGTGGGGGTTTCTACTGTTTAGGTACATCAGGTTCTCTGCAAATGCAACATGACACCTGCAGACCATCCCATCAAAGTCTGCATTCCAAGCGGCGCTCCTTCCCTTCCGAGCCCTGATGGGTGCCCAAACAGTGCCCTCCCCCCACATATGGGGTATCAGCGTACTCAGGACAAACTGGTCAACAGATTTTGTGGTCCAATGTCTCCTGTTACCCTTGATAAAATAAAAAATTGCAGGCTAAAATATCATTTTTGAGTGAAAAAAAAGGATTTTTTATTTTCACGGCTCTACGTTATAAACTTCCGTGAAGCACCTGGGGGTTTAAAGTGCTCACCACACTTCTAGATAAGTTCCTTAAGGGGTCTAGTTTCCAAAATGGTGTCATTTGTGGGGGTTTCCACTGTTTAGGCACATCAGGGGCTCTCCAAACGCGACATGGCATCCGATCTCAATTCCAGCCAATTCTACATTGAAAAAGTAAAACGGCACTCCTTCTCTTCCAAGCTCTGCAGTGCGCCCAAACAGTGGTTTACCCCCACATATGGGGTATAGACGTACTCGGGAGAGGTTGCACAACAACATTTGTTGTCTAATTTCTCCTGTTACCCTTGGGAAAAATAAAAATTTTGGGGCAAAAAGATCATTTTTGTAGAAAAAAATGTGATTTTTTTATTTTCACGGTTCTACGTTATAAACTTCCGTGAAGCACCTGGGGGATCAAAGTGCTCACCTCACATCTAGTTAAGTTCCTTATGGGGTCTAGTTTCCAAAATGGTGTCACTTGTGGGGGTTTCCACTGTTTAGGCACATCAGGGGCTCTCCAAACGCGACATGGCGTCCGATCTCAATTCCAGCCAATTCTACATTGATATTTAATAATAATTTTTAAGCCGCCACCACGACATGGTAGACTCTTTTGGCCAAGCCCTACTCTACTCTAACCTATTTAATATAAGTATATTTATATATATATATTTTTTTAAGGGAATGAGTCACATACACCACATACAAGGGACAAATACACCATGACCAGACCACATATTACCACCACATAGTGACCTATAATACCACATACAAAGGACAAGTACTGGCACACCATGACCAAACTACATAGTGACCTATATACACTATACAGAGAACAAATACCACCAAACCATGACCAGATTGCATATTACCACCACATGGTGACCGAATACTACAATACTGATCATTAATAAAAAAAAATACAATACTAACTGACATTATACACAGGAACTCTGTATTTACTGTCAGTATACAAGTAATACAGTGATCACTGGTGACATTATACACAGGAGCTCTGTATACAGTGGCTGTGTACAGGTAATACAATGATCTCCATTGACATTATACATAGGAGCTCTGTATATAGTGTCTGTGTACAGGTAACACAGTGATCACCAGTGACATTATACACAGGAGCTCTGTATATAGTATACAGTGCATAGTGTCAGTGTACAGATAACACACTGACTCACCAGTAATGTCTCTAGCCGAAGTCCTTCATCTTTGCTTTTCTTTTTCATGCAGCACAGATCGCCATCACTTCTTCCAGCCAGGACTCGACTCTGTATAAAATAACACATAGTTACCTAAAGCACGGCTTCCAGAGCACATTCCCCACTTTTTCCCTTTCTTCTACACTACACATCTGAATACAGAGATGCACCCACCATTAATATACAGCATAATTGGTTATTATGCAACCCACCATTCCAACTATAAATTATAATCTGCCACTGTGCCCCCAACTAACTATACATAGCCACGTTCCCCACCTAATAAATATATAAATTTATTAGCACTTGTTCTCTTTCCCCCAATTCATTACCAGTCTCTGCATACTCAACGCCCCTCACTATGTACCTCCCGCTACTTCGATTCATTATATTTACATGCCTCTTCTGCCCCAATTCATTGTCATGTATTCTCTCTCTCCCACCCTTTATTCAATATCAACAGCTCCCCCCCACATTCAATTTATAATTTACTCCCCCACCTTCAAAATTCATTATTTGCTCTCCCCCAAGTCATCGTTTGCTCTCTCCATCCCCCACCTTCAATTCAATTGCTGTCCCTGTCCCTCACTCTCAATCATTTGCAGTCTCCGGTCCCCTCCCTCCACTTCATCATGTGCAGACCCCTTTCCTCCACTTCATCATGTGCCATCCCCTTGTCCCAATTCATCATGTGCGGTCCCCTTTCCCCCACTTCATCCTGTGCAGTCCCCTTACCCCCCACTTCATGTGCAGTCCCCCTTACCCCCCTACTACATGTGCAGTCCCCCGTACCCCTCCACTTCAACATTTGCAGTCCCCCTTATCCCCACTTCATCATTTGCAGTCCCCCTTAACCCCACTTCATCATTTGCAGTAGCCCTCACTTCATCATGTGAAGTCCCCCTTCCCCCTCCACTTCATCATGTTCAGTCCCGTTTACCCCCACTTCATCATGTGAAGTCCCCCTTACTCCCACTTCATCATGTGCAGTCTCCTTTAACCTCAACATCATCATGTGTAGTACCCTTTAACCCTCAAACTTCATCATATGCAGTGCCCTTTAATCCCCCATCTTCATCATTTGCAGTACCCCTTCCCCCTCCACTTCATCTTGTGCAGTCCCCTTTAACCCCCAACTTCCTCAAGTGCAGTTCCCATTAAACCCCCAACTTCATCATGTGCTGTCCCCTTTATCCCCCCACTTCATCATGTGCAGTCCCCTTCAACCCCCCAATTCATCATGTGCAGTCCCCTTTAACCCCCACTTCATCATGTGCAGTCCCATTTACCCCCCACTTTATAATGTGCAGTCTCCTTTAACCCCCATCTTCATGTGCCGTCCCCTTTAACCCTCACTTCATCATGTGCAGTCCCATTAAACCCCCAACTTCATCATTTGCAGTCCTCTTTAACCCCCCACTTCATCATGTGCAGTCCCATTTAGCCTCCAACTTCATCATGTGCAGTCCCCTTTACCCCTTTATTATTTGCAATCCCCCTTCCCTCCACGTCATCATGTGCACCCCCACCCCCACTTCATCATGTGCAATCCTCTTTAACCCCACACTTCATCATGTGCAGTCCCCTTTACCCCCCACTTCATCATGTGCAGTCCCCTTTAACCCCCAACTTCATGTGCAGTCTCCTTTAACCCACCCCACTTCATCATTTGCAGTTCCCCTCCTCCCCTCACCCATTTAATTCATTTTATAAAGAAAATAAAAACGTTGTTTATACAGGGTGGGCCACATATATGGTGTAGCGTGGCTAAAGGTTGTATAGTCAACGGGAGGTATGTATCACAGAGAAGGCTTGTCGCTGTGATGTAACCCGGAGTGTTTTCTGTAATGCACATAAAGCAATAAGGAATTGTTTAGTATATTTGGGTCCAGGTTATGGGTAGCTATGAGAGATTGGAGGGTCTGGCCACCCATATACCTCACCCCTGGGTAAGGGGCATAACCATGCCTATCTCTGTTTGTTTCAGGACCTGTGGTGATGTCAGAACCACATGTCTAATCATGTGATGGGTTCCTGGGTGTGGTTTCAGGCTACATAATGGAGGTGTGTTTGGCACATGGCTGTGAGTGTTTGGGAATCCATCAGTTTGGACAGAGATCCCTGTGTCCAGGTGGGACACTACAGACAGGAGTCTGTGTGTGTGGAGGAGAAAGCCCCCACAGTGTGTTAAGGCTCCAGGACTGAGCCAGCCTAAAGGACTGGACTCTTGTATTTTCCTTTCCTGAGCTAAAGGCTATTTGTTTACCTGTTGTTCACACTGTTATGTGGTCTATGGAGCAATAAACCCACTTGAACGCAGAAGAGAATGTGGCTCCTGTTTCCTCCTACTCACATGAGCGACTGAACCCCTACAATTGGTGTTTCGAATGCGGGCAACGATCCAAGGAACACATGTTGTAGCGCTGGCTGGTCTGAGCCAGAAGAGTGGACGGTCTTGACAACCGTGAGTAAATACTGACCGGGGTCAGTGAGAACTGCTGTTTATGGGATACCTCTGAGGAGAAGAGGGATCCAGGAACCTGTGTTGCAATGACAGGTAACGGATGGAGATCCATGGTGTACTGACCGGGGTCAGAGTGGAAGGAAAAGAGACATTGCGTCTGGGCACCTCTGAGGCCAAGGGGTGTCCAGGAACCCGTGAAAGTTGCCAACGGGTAACGGTCTGAAAACCATGTATTATGCTGGTTGGGATCAGTGAGAAACTATGTTTGGGCTGTGTTAAAGCCGGGTGTGTAACAGACCGTAGTCTGTTTTTTTTTTTCCTGTAAAGCACGTGTGCAGGTGCTTGCTGTGGACCGGCGAGTCCATGTATTTCTTTTTTTTCCTCCTCTGATCAACTTGCTGTGGCTCGGCGGGGCCACGAAGACTGAAGGCGTCTGGCGGTAACTCGGCGGGGTTACGAAGTTTGCTGTGGATCGGCGGGTCCACGAAGTTTGCGGTGCAGAGCCTTGTGAAGTGTAGCTGCAGTTGCAGCAAAGAGAAAAAAAAAAAAAGACATTGCTGGTTTAGAGTGTGCAGACTCTTAAAGGGCCAGAGTCACATTGGTGTGCTGTGCGAACTGGGGCCTGAGAGTGCTGTGGGAAGTCCACGGGGTGTACCCCAGAGTGGGGTGGTGTCCCTAGAACGGGGTGGAGTCCAAAAAATGGGCGGCGGCGAATGCGCTGGTGGACTGTTGCCGGGTTCAGTGTTCGAACAGCGCATGTCAAGAATATTGTACTGACTTTCCATCTGACAAGATGTCACAGAGCTGTTCTGTAGAAGTCAATGGAGTGTGCGTGACTGGACTTCTGGACTCAGGGAGCCTGGTGACGCTGGTGAGCACCACACTCCCTGTCTATCTGATTCCCGGAAGGAAGATGGAAGTCCACTGCGTTCATGGGGTGGCTAGGGATTATCCGGTGTCCAGGGTAATCATTGAGACACCCACTATTATTGCCAGCCATGATGTACCTGTAGTCTCAGACTTGCCATTCCCTATTGTAATAGGCCAGGACTTTGAAAGGTTTTGGGACTTGTGGGAGGAAAGGGGAGTGTCTGATTGCTCAAAACGGATCCAGAATGACCCTAAGGGAGCCCCACCACAACAGGCGGCTGTAGTGATTCCGGATCGTGTGATATGTGAAAACGAGATAGCGACACCTAAGGTCGATAGTCCAGAGTTCCGGGTGACTGGAAGAAAGTGTGGGTCTGACACTTGTTTAAGTGGGGAATTGCTGTTCCAGGATGACAGAGTGAGAGGGGGTGACTCCTATCCAGACTGTGACTCGAGCGCAAAGGGAAAAGAGTGCAGTTAGGAGGAGCCGAGTAAAAATCACAGATCTTCATCTCGTCGCGAGGGCCGCAGAAATGCGGGACAGGTTACACCCTCTGAGAATAGAGATGATGAGGAAGAGACAGGGTCAGGTACAGATCAGGTTACTGTCCTTGATAAGGAGGTCACTTTACCTCTGACAAATCCCAGCACAGAGGTAGGGCTGGAATTAAAACAGACCTGTGGTAGTCCCATATCTGCAATGCCCGGAAAGGGTGAAGTGGCTCAGTATGAAGGCTCCAGAGTACCTGATGCTGAAGAGATGGAGAACTCTGAAGTTACCAAGAGTCCAGAGGTACCTAAGAGTAAACAGACAGAGAGCCCAGGAGAGACCATAGAGGTGGATGCAGAAACAGGTGGAACTCTGAAGAGGCAGAGTGTGGGTGGGCAAGAGACCCCGTCTGAAAGTTTAATTAAAGAACTAGTGGTGGTGCGACATGTGCTAGCCAAAATAGAGCAGGACTATAACATAGAGCTGCTTAAAGAAACAGTTGAACGAGAAAGGGTCCTGAGGCAAGCAATTGAGCACAAAGTGGGTGACCTAGAGAAGGAGGTCTTTGAACTCAGACGTCACCTGTCGGTGTGTCAGGCCGTGAAGAGGGCCATATTGAAAGATATAGACGTGCTCAGAAGGGCTCAAAAAAAGCATCAGCAGGAGCTTCTCCAGAGAGAGGAGGAGCATCGCTGCCTGGCAGAGGAGTTGCCAATGCCCATCTTGGCGAAGGCTAAAGCAGAAGACAAGACTGAGGAAGAGTTCATGCTAAAAGTGGAACAAGACAGTCACCCGGTCGTGGCAGATGTTCGTGAAGACGAGACTCCGCTTTTCAAGAGCATAATAGAAGTACCCGAAGACATGCGAGAAGTGTGTGCCAGGAAGGGTGTGCATGAGGCATTTAGAAAGGCAGTAGAGGCGTGTAGTGTGCACTGGGCACCTGAGACTCAGCAGTTGGTCATACTGTCGACTAGGGAAGTCACAGTGAAGCGGGTGGCTGTCCTGAGGGATATGCACCTACACTGCCTCCGTACAAAACAGAGGATCATTTTGAAGAATGATGAAGCCATTCGACGTTTGGAGCATGAAAGGAAAGCTCTTAGTCGGCTGGGCTTAGTGGAAGACACAGTCCAAGTACCCAAAGTTCTGGTGGCGAAAGTCATTGGGAAACTTGGGAGAGTGATGCAGGAGATGGTGGATAAATCCGGTCTGAAGAGACTGAGGATACTGGCTGATGAAGAGGTCCAGGTCATGGGTAAAGATGGGATGGTTCCGTTCCTGGTTGTCGGATCCAGAGAGAGTCTTAGGAATATCCGCATGCTCCTGGAATATCGCATGGCATACCTAAGGGAGGTAGAGCAGCTGAGACTTGAGAGACTGCAAGTTAATAAACAGCTGCCAGAGAGGCGAAGAAGTTTGCGTAAGACCGGAAGTTCTCAAGCTGACGCTAACAGAGGACATAGAGAAAAGTGGATGGATTGCTCTCCAGGCAATAAAGACCATGAGAGAAGGTGGCCTGATGAAACAGGTAGAAGCAGTGATGCCTCAGTTAGCTCAGGGCTAAGTGACCTAAGCAGGAGATCCTGTAGCAGACGAGATGACAAGGGGTCATCGTTAGCAAAGGATGTGACGGAAAGGGATGACGAATGCCGACGAAAGGGTTCAATAACAGGCCCTGACTTAGACAGACGGTTTGACTGTCAGGGACGACTGAGAGGGGTCTCTAGTTGGTTTGAGACAAGTGCCAAGCCCCACGGCTTTAGGCAGAGGGGGGAGGTATGTAGCGTGGCTAAAGGTTGTATAGTCGACGGGAGGTATGTATCACAGAGAAGGCTTGTCGCTGTGATGTAACCCGGAGTGTTTTCTGTAATGCACATAAAGCAATAAGGAATTGTTTAGTATATTTGAGTCCGGGTTACGGGTAGCTATGAGAGATGGGAGGGTCTGGCTACCCATATACCTCACCCCTGGGTAAGGGGCATAACCATGCCTATCTATGTTTGTTTCAGGGCCTGTGGTGATGTCAGAACCTGTCCGCACAGTCCCAACAGTCCCTCCTCTGTTATTGGGGTTCAGTAACGTCAGCTGTTCCCCAGCTGTGTGTGTGGCAATCCCTCCTATCTCCTCCTCCTCCTCCTGTCCCTGGGCTCCAACACCGCTAGTTGCCGTCCAGAAGTGCTGTCCGCACAGTCCCAACAGTCCCTCCTCTGTTATTGGGGTTCAGTAACATCAGCTGTTCCCCAGCTGTGTGTGTGGCAATCCCTCCTATCTCCTCCACCTCCTCCTCCTCCTCCTGTCCCTGGGCTCCAACACCACTAGTTGCCGTCCAGAAGTGCTGTCCACACAGTCCCAACAGTCCCTCCTCTGTTATTGGGGTTCAGTAACGTCAGCTGTTCCCCTGCTGTGTGTGTGGCAATCCCTCCTACCTCCTCCTACCTCCTCCTCCTCCACCTGTCCCTGGGCTCCAACACCACTAGTTGTTGCCTGGTAGTGCTGTACGCACAGTCCCAACAGTCCCTCCTCTGTTATTGGGGTTCAGTAACATCAGCTGTTCCCCAGCTGTGTGTGTGGCAATCCCTCCTACCTCCTCCACCTCCTCCTCCTCCACCTGTCCCTGGGCTCCAACAACGCTGGTTGCCGTCCAGAAGTGCTGTCCGCACAGTCCCAACAGTCGCTCCTCTGTTATTGGGGTTCAGTAACGTCAGCTGTTCCCCAGCTGTGTGTGTGGCAATCCCTCCTACCTCCTCCACCTCCTCCTCCTCCACCTGTCCCTGGGCTCCAACACCGCTAGTTGCCGTCCAGTAGTGCTGTACGCACAGTCAACAGTCCCTCCTCTGTTATTGGGGTTCAGTAACGTCAGCTGTTCCCCAGCTGTGTGTGTGGCAATCACTCCTACCTCCTCCACCTCCTCCTCCTCCACCTGTCCCTGGGCTCCAACACCGCTAGTTGCCGTCCAGTAGTGCTGTACGCACAGTCAACAGTCCCTCCTCTGTTATTGGGGTTCAGTAACGTCAGCTGTTCCCCAGCTGTGTGTGTGGCAATCCCTCCTACCTCCTCCACCTCCTCCTCCTCCACCTGTCCCTGGGCTCCAACAACGCTGGTTGCCGTCCAGAAGTGCTGTCCGCACAGTCCCAACAGTCGCTCCTCTGTTATTGGGGTTCAGTAACGTCAGCTGTTCCCCAGCTGTGTGTGTGGCAATCCCTCCTACCTCCTCCACCTCCTCCTCCTCCACCTGTCCCTGGGCTCCAACAACGCTAGTTGCCGTCCAGAAGTGCTGTACGCACAGAGCCAAACACCTCGCCAATGTGTTAGTGGGGTTCAGCACCACCAGCTGTTCCCCTGCTGTGTATACGGCAACGTGTACTGCGACCGCCACGCAGGCACAACAAGTTAAATTTAAGGGAACCTGTCCCCCCCCCCCCCCAGGCGTTTGTTACTGAAGGAGCCACCTTGTGCAGCAGTAATGATGCAAAGGGAAAAAGTGCCTCTTTTCGTGGTGCTCCTTGCACATGCTGAACCTAACACTTATGAAATGTGTCCCCACACACCGTTAAACCGTCCGGTAGGTGGAACTTTCCTTTGTCGTGTGACGCAGCACAGCCATCATTTTTACCCCCTTGGCGCCGTGCGCCGCCTCCTCAGCGTTGTTTGAATCTGTCCCGGAGCCTTGGCTGTTAGGTTAGCCCTTGGCCATGCACACATGTTGCGCTGCCCGTCTTCTGACATCATTTGGTGTCAGGCTGGCTGCGCCTGTGCGGGTGCACTGGCCGAGATCCCGCCTCGCAGTGTCGTCTAATGTAATCACACCGCAGGCCTGGGATCCGTGGCCATGCGCAGTGCATATCCTCGCCTCTCACTCCCCTCCCTACGGCTTCTTAAGACTGTGCGGTGTCAGCTGATCCCTAATAGCATGCCACGGCCGTGACACCGCACAGTCTGAAGAAGCCGTAGGGAGGGGAGTGAGAGGCGAGGATATGCACTGCGCATGGCCACGGATCCCAGGCCCGCGGTGGGATTACATTAGACGACACTGCGAGGCGGGATCTCGGCCAAATGACACCAAATGATGTCAGAAGACGGGCAGCGCAACATGTGTGCATGGCCAAGGGCTAACCTAACAGCCAAGGCTCCGGGACAGATTCAAACAACGCTGAGGAGGCGGCGCACGGCGCCAAGGGGGTAAAAATGATGGCTGTGCTGCGTCACACGACAAAGGAAAGTTCCACCTGCAAAACGGTTTAACGCTGTGAGGGGACACATTTCATAAGTGTTAGGTTCAGCATGTGCAAGGACCATAATTAAAAGAGCTAAGTTTACCTTTTCCAGCATTAGTGCTGTACACAATGGCTCTTTCAGCTACAAACGCCTGGGGGGGGGGGGTTAAAGGTTTCCTTTCAACTTGCTCCAGTGCAGGCTTCGGCCTACACTCCGCTCCCCCTGCTCCTCCTGCTGATCCTGGGCTCTAACACCGCCAGTTTTGGCCCAGATGTGCTAGCTGCACAGAGAAACACCAGCCAATGTGTCAGTGGGGTTCAGCACCGCCAGCTGTTCCCCTGCTGTGTAGCCGGCAACGTGTCCTGCGACCGCCATGCAGACACAAGAACTGAAATTGAAGGGAACCTGTCCCCCCTCCCCCAGGTGTTTCTATGTTTTACAGCCACCTTGTACAGCAGTAATGCTGCATGTGTTATGATTTTCCCAATGGCAGGGAAATCAAAATAACAACGGACTAGCTCTCGGGTGATGGGAACTAAAGTGACCGTGACCTGAACCTGACACGACACTGGAAGTAGCCGGGGAGTGTTTCCTACGATGCCCTAGACACCACGCGCCAGCCGGAGATCTAACTACCCCTATCAGAGGAATATACAGGCCTGCCTTACCTCCAGAGATGAACCCCAAAAGGAGATAGCAGCCCCCCACAGATATTGACGGTGAGTCAAGAGGAAAAGACATACGTAGGATGAACAGCAGATTTAGCACAGTGAGGTCCGCTTACTAGATAGCAGAAGTACAGGAAAGAGTCACTTCACGGTCAACTTCAAAACACTACTCAAAAACACCATCCTGAAATTACTTTAAAACTCCAGTGACAACTCATGCCACTGGAGTGGCAATTCCAGTCCACGAGAGCTTCCAGCTACAGAGAGTCACATTGCAAATAGCTGGACAAAAATAGAATAAACTAGAAACAAAATTCAACTTAGCTGAACAGGATCTTGAGGCAGGAGAATGCAACAGAATGCTACTGATACATTGATGGCCGGCATCAAACCAGCAGCCAAGCAGCCTTAAATAGGAAACTCCCCTAATGTGTGTCAACAGGTGATCAAGGATAGAAGAAGGCAAATAAGTGGCACTACCATAAAACACCACCGGGGGAGCCCACAAACAGAATTCACAACATGCATGTGTGCAAGGTGGCTCAGAAACTTATTCTCCTTGCACTCGTGGAACTGAACACGTCTAAAATGTGTCCTCTGTGACCATTAAAACGTCCCTCATGTGTGATTTTCCTTTGTATTGACACGCAACAAGCTCCTTGGTAACGCTGCCCGTCTTCTGGCATCATTGTTTGGCTGGGTGCGCCTCTGCTGCCGCCTTGCCCCACACAACGCCCCTCGGTGTCTTATTTATTGGGACTGCGAGGGTGTGATTGATGGGCATGAGCAGTGCATCACTTCGCCTGTCCTTTATCTCCTTCCGCCTTCTTCAGACTGTGCGGCTTCATGGCCGTGGCATGCGATAAGGGATCAGCTGACGCCGCACAGTCTGAAGCGGGTGTAAGGACCCGAGTGTGAGAGGCGAACATATGTGCTGCGCCAGGCCAGGAATCCCAGCCCCGCAGTGTTTTAACAATGTTAAGACACTGCGGGGCTGGGATTCATGGTCATCGCGAACCGCACCGGCCGACATTAAATGATGTCAGAAGATGGGCAGCGCTAACAGCGCTAGGCCAGGGGATAACACGACAGCGCAGACTCCTGTACAGCAAATAACAACGCTCAGGAGGCTGCACCCAGCACCAAGGTTGGAATTCTTGACATCTGTGCTGCGTCTCATTACAAAGGGAACTCGCGCCTCCAACACAGTTTGACTGTATAAAGGGCTAAATGTTATACGTGTTTCATTCAGCGTGTGCAAGGAGCAAAATTAAAAGAGCAACCTTTGACTTGTGCAGCACTACTGCTGCATAAGCTGTGGCTCTTCTACTTTGTAACCCCTGAGGGGGGGTTAAAGGTTACCTTTGAAATTGGTTCAATTAGGCTTCGGCCTACACTCTGCTCCCCCTGCAGAGCCCGGGCTCCAACACCGCCAGTTGGGGCCCGGTACTGCTAGCTGCACAGAGAAAAACACCAGCCAATGTGTCAGTGGGGTTCAGCACCGCCAGCTGTTCCCCTGCTGTGCAGCCGGCAACGTGTCCTGCAACTGCCACGCAGGCACAACAGACCCAAAGCTGCCGCCAGTGCAGGCTTCGGCCTACACTCTGCTCCATCTCCTCCTCCTGCTGACCCCGGGCTCTAACACCGCCAGTTGGGGCCCGGTACTGCTAGCTGCACAGAGAAAAACACCAGCCAATGTGTCAGTGGGGTTCAGCACCGCCAGCTGTTCCCCTGCTGTGCAGCCGGCATCGTGTCCTGCAAAAGCCACGCAGACACTTGCTCTTGTACCTTCTGCTCCCCATCCTGGTTCCAGTACCGTCAGCTGGTTCCGGGCAGAGCCTTTGGCTTAGGTGCCTCCCTCTGGGTATCCGAGTTCCACCAACGTCAGGTGGTCCTTGGTAGTGCTTTCAGGCACGGGTACCTCCTGCTTAGTAACCGGGTTCCAGTAACGTCAGCTGGTCCTCGGTAGTTCCATTGGCTCTTGGACCTTCGGCTACCCATCCGGGTTCCAGCACCGTCAGCTGGTTCTCGGCACTGTCTTTTGCTCTTGTACCTTCTGCTCCCCATCCTGGTTCCAGTACCGTCAGCTGGTTCCGGGCAGAGCCTTTGGCTTAGGTGCCTCCCTCTGGGTATCCGAGTTCCGCCAACGTCAGGTGGTCCTTGGTAGTGCTTTCAAGCACGGGTACCTCCTGCTTAGTAACCGGGTTCCAGTAACGTCAGCTGGTCCTCGGTAGTTCCATTGGCTCTTGGACCTTCGGGTAGCCATCCGAGTTCCAGTTCCATCAGCTGGTTCTCGGCATTTTCTCAGCCTTCTTGTACCTTCTGCTACATTTCCAAGTTCAAGAGACTAAACACGATGACCCGGAAGACCACCCCTAAGATGACGACGACACCAGAGATGACAACCACCGTGATGACGACGACCCTGGAGACGATGACCCTGAAGACCACCCCGATGACGACGACCCCAGAGACGACGACCCTGAAGACCACCCCGATGACGACGACCCCGGAGACGACGACCCTGGAGACAACGATGACCTGGAAGACCGAGAAGCAGAAGAACAAGAGGCTGCAGAACAAAGAGCAGAAGAACATTAAGCATAACACTAAATATCAGAGCAAAAAATATTATCTAAATTATAAGCAGAAGAAGACTAAGCAGTGTATGGGGGTGAGTCCGTTCCTCCTCGTGGTGCCCCTGGATAAAGCCTGATGCTGCAGGCCAAACTGAACGCGGACAAATGTAACTGTTTTGTGACAGGCAGAACAGAAGGTGTAATCTTCAAACTTTTATAGATAACAACTACGGGAATGCCTGTCACAAATAAGAATATGATGAAGAAGTAGAATATGATGAAGATAATAGTAAAATAAAAAGAATATGAACAATGTAACCCAAAAAATAATAGGTAGAAGATGAAGAAGAAGATGAATAAGGTGAAGAAGTTGATGTCAAAGAAGCTGATGATGAGGATAATGAAGAAGAAAGTGTGGGAGAAGTAAAAAAGAAGGTGAAGGGCGTGGAAGTAGTGAAACATCAATATCTGACAAAATAAAAAAAAAATTAACATAGAAAGATTTTGACTAACGCCGAACGTCATAAAAAACAAAACAAAATCCTGCTATTCTATTACATTGGGCTAAACCTCTGTGCCTTTAATGTCTCCGCCACGTCCCCCAATACATCCTACATTATTCTTAGTTGTTTTACTTCATGTAGAATGAACCTACAAGTTTATAAAGGGTTTATTTTAATTCCGATATTTTCGTCCCATTGACTTGCATTGGGATCGGGTATCGGTATCGGATTAGATCCGATATTTTGACGGTATCGGCCGATACTTTCCGATACCGATACTTTCCGATATCGGAAAGTATCGCTCAACACTAGTAGTGACCATGGCGGCCATTTTGAAGTTGGCCATTTTGGATCCAACTTTATTTTTTTCAATGGGAAGAGGGTCATGTGACACATCAAACTCATTGAGAATTTCAAAAGAAAAACAACGGTATGCTTGGTCTTAACATAACTTTATTCTTTCATGAGTTATTTACAAGTTTATGACCACTTATAAAATGTATTCAAAGTGCTGCCCATTGCGTTGGATTGTCAATGCAACCCTCTTCTCCCTCTCTTGACACACTGATAGCAACACCGCAGAAGAAATGCTAACAGCTTACAGTATCCATTGTATCAGATGCTGCACATCTCGTATCTTCACAGCATACACAATTGCCTTACGATATGAGATGTGCAGCATCTGTAAAAACCGACAATCCAACACAATGGGCAGCACTTTGAACACATTTTATTCTGATTTATATATATACAGGTCCTTCTCAAAAAATTAGCATATAGTGTTAAATTTCATTATTTACCATAATGTAATGATTACAATTAAACTTTCATATATTATAGATTCATTATCCACCAACTGAAATTTGTCAGGTCTTTTATTGTTTTAATACTGATGATTTTGGCCTACAACTCCTGATAACCCAAAAAACCTGTCTCAATAAATTAGCATATCAAGAAAAGGTTCTCTAAACGACCTATTACCCTAATCTTCTGAATCAACTAATTAACTCTAAACACATGCAAAAGATACCTGAGGCTTTTAAAAACTCCCTGCCTGGTTCATTACTCAAAACCCCCATCATGGGTAAGACTAGCGACCTGACAGATGTCAAGAAGGCCATCATTGACACCCTCAAGCAAGAGGGTAAGACCCAGAAAGAAATTTCTCAACAAATAGGCTGTTCCCAGAGTGCTGTATCAAGGCACCTCAATGGTAAGTCTGTTGGAAGGAAACAATGTGGCAGAAAACGCTGTACAACGAGAAGAGGTGACCGGACCCTGAGGAAGATTGTGGAGAAGGACCAATTCCAGACCTTGGGGAACCTGAGGAAGCAGTGGACTGAGTCTGGTGTGGAAACATCCAGAGCCACCGTGCACAGGCGTGTGCAGGAAATGGGCTACAGGTGCCGCATTCCCCAGGTAAAGCCACTTTTGAACCATAAACAGCGGCAGAAGCGCCTGACCTGGGCTACAGAGAAGCAGCACTGGACTGTTGCTAAGTGGTCCCAAGTACTTTTTTCTGATGAAAGCAAATTTTGCATGTCATTCGGAAATCAAGGTGCCAGAGTCTGGAGGAAGACTGGGGAGAAGGAAATGCCATAATGCCTGAAGTCCAGTGTCAAGTACCCAGTCAGTGATGGTGTGGGGTGCCATGTCAGCTGCTGGTGTTGGTCCACTGTGTTTCATCAAGGGCAGGGTCAATGCAGCTAGCTATCAGGAGATTTTGGAGCACTTCATGCTTCCTGGCACCTGCTCACAGTGCCAAAACCACTGGTAAATGGTTTACTGACCATGGTATTACTGTGCTCAATTGGCCTGCCAACTCTCCTGACCTGAACCCCATAGAGAATCTGTGGGATATTGTGAAGAGAAAGTTGAGAGACGCAAGACCCAACACTCTGGATGAGCTTAAGGCCGCTATTGAAGCATCCTGGGCCTCCATAACATCTCAGCAGTGTCACAGGCTGATTGCCTCCATGCCACGCCGCATTGAAGCAGTCATTTCTGCCAAAGGATTCCCGACCAAGTATTGAGTGCATAACTGAACATTATTATTTGATGGTTTTTTTGTTTGTTATTAAAAAACACTTTTATTTGATATGACGGTTGAAATATGCTAATTTATTGAGACGGTTTTTTGGGTTATCAGGAGTTGCAGGCCAAAATCATCAGTATTAAAACAATAAAAGACCTGACAAATTTCAGTTGGTTGATAATGAATCTATAATATATGAAAGTTTAATTGTAATCATTACATTATGGTAGATAATGAAATTTAACACTATATGCTAATTTTTTGAGAAGGACCTGTATATATAATCTAATATATAAAGCTGAATGTGTGTGTGTGTCCGGGATTGGCATCTGCACCGTCGCAGCTACAGCCGCAAAATTTTGCACAGTCACACGTCTGGACCCCGAGAGCGTCATAGGCTATGTTGTGAGGCAAAATTTTAACCCCGCGCTTTCCAATTCACCAAACAATTTTGACCCTATCTACATAATGGGGAAAAAGTGAAAGGAAAAGTGTTGGAGGCAAATTGACAGCTGCCAGATGTGAACAAGGGGGACTTAAAGAATGAGAGCGATGGTGCCAAAGAATACAGTTACCATACAGTTGCTAAGGTGGGGCCATGATATGGGATACTCACCACACACGGGGATATGAACACAAGCAACAAAATGGGCCACACACTACCATGTGCTTGAACACATATACCACCCTCAGCACACATTTCACCACACATACACCAACCTCACCACATAAAAGTCAAAACACAAAAGTCACCGCTCAAAACTCGCCACGCGCAAAACTCGCCACATGCAAAACTCGCCACATGCAAAACTCGCCACATGCAAAACTAGCCACACGTGCAAAACTCACCTCATGGAAAACTCGCCACACGCAAAACTTGCACACGCGGAAAAATTGCCACATGCACAAAAGTTGCTACACATGCAAAAGTTGCCTCACACAAAACTTGCACATACTCAAAACACAGCACACATAAAACTCGCCACACGCAAAACTTGCTGCACACAACTTGCTACACACAACTTGCTACACTAACCTGTCACATGCAACTCGACACACAAAAAGTTGCTACACGCATGTCGCCACACAAAACTCATCTCACAAAAGTCTCTACATGCATGTCGCCACACGCAACTCAACACACACAACGTGACACATGAAACTCGCCCTAAAACACACACAAATCTGGTATTATCCTTCAAAAATAAAAATCTGATTAATAAGCAGACAAACTACAAGAGCAACAAATGTACCATATTGGAAATACGGCAGCTGTCAGTCACATGACCTGTCTATTATGTGTATGTGTGAGCTAATATATACTGCCAAGGGGGAGGGCTTCCTGTAGGCTGGGGATTTATCAGGCTGCCAATTTAGCTTACAAATACTGAGGTAAAAATACTGACCAAATAATGTGTGAACGAGGTCTAATACAGGAGGAGATGACATACAGGTACATGTTGTGAACTATACTTTTTGGCTCCCTCTTGTGGTCTCTTGTGGTTTGGCACTTGGATTGTCTTTTCCCAGGTTGGTACTCACCTGCTTCGTTAGGCCTGGGGTGTTGCTATTTAAACTTCCTGGATTCTCAGTCCAGTGCCTGGCATCGTTGTAATCAGTTCATTTCTGTTTGCTCCTGTCTTCAGGTCCTGGTTCTTTGCAAGATAAGCTAAGTCCTGCTTTCTTACTTTTGTTTATTTGCATTGTTCTTTTTTTTGTCCAGCTTGTACAAAATGTGATTCCTGATATCGCTGGAAGCTCTAGGGGGCTGATATTCTCCCCCCTCACCGTTAGTCGGTTTGGGAGTTCTTGGATATTCAGCGTGGATATTTTGCAGGGTTTTTTGCTGACCATATAAGTCATCTTACTATCTTCTGCTATTTAGTCAGTGGGCCTCTCTTTGCTAAAATCTAGTTCATTCTTACGTTTGTCTTTTCTTCTTGCCTCACCGTTATTATTTGTTGGGGGCTTGTATTTCTTTGGGGTCTTTTCTCTGGAGGCAAGAGAGGTTTTATTTTCCCTGATAGGGTTAGTTAGTTCTCCGGCTGGCGCGAGACGTCTAGGATCAACGTAGGCACGTTCCCCGGCTACTGTTAGTGTTTGTGCTAGGATCAGCTATATGGTCAGCCTAGTTACCACTTCCCTATGAGCTGGTATTTATGTTTGCAGACTTTGCTTTAATCTCTGAGATCCCTTGCCATTGGGATCATAACAGTATGCCAGGCCATTAATAGTTAATGTATTGCTGAAGTGGGATTAAAAGAAAAGAAGTTCTGAGTTTTTTTTTTTCCTTTCTTCCTCCCCTTTATCTCTGAGTGGCTTGAAGCTTTGCTGCAGACATGAATGTTCAGACCTTGATTACTAGTGTGGATCAGCTTGCTGCACGAGTGCAGGTCATTCAGGATTTTGTTGTTAGCAGTCCTATGTCAGAGCCTAAGATACCTATTCCTGAGCTGTTCTCTGGAGATCGATTTAAATTTAGGAATTTTAGGAATAATTGTAAATTGTTTCTATCTTTGAAACCTCGTTCGTCTGGAGATTCAGCTCAGCAAGTTAAAATTGTTATCTCCTTCTTACGTGGCGACCCTCAGGATTGGGCTTTCTCGTTGGCGCCAGGAGATCCGGCATTGGCGGATGTTGATGCGTTTTTTCTGGCGCTCAGATTGCTTTATGAGGAGCCTAATCTTGAAATTCAGGCAGAAAAAGCTCTACTGGCTATCTCTCAGGGCTAGGATGAAGCTGAGGTGTACTGCCAAAAATTTCGGAAATGGTCCGTGCTTACTCAATGGAATGAATGTGCTCTGGCCGCAAATTTCAGAAATGGCCTTTCTGAAACCATTAAGAATGTGATGGTGGGTTTTCCAATTCCTACAAGTCTGAATGATTCTATGGCGCTGGCTATTCAGATTGATCGGCGTTTGCGGGAGCGCAAATCCGCTAATCCTCTCGCGGTGTTGTCTGAACGGACACCTGTCTCAATGCAATGTGACAGAATCCTGACTAGAACCGAACGACAAAATCATAGACGTCAGAATGGGTTGTGTTTTTACTGTGGTGATTCTACACATGTTATATCAGCATGCTCTAAACGCCTAACCAAGGTTGTCAGTCCTGTCACCATTGGTAATTTGCAGCCTAAATTTATTTTGTCTGTGACTTTAATTTGTTCATTGTCTTCCTACCCTGTTATGGCATTTGTGGATTCAGGTGCTGCCCTGAGTCTTATGGACTTTTCGTTTGCCAAGCGCTGTGGTTTTGTTTTGGAGCCTTTAAAAGTTCCTATTCCTCTCAGAGGAATTGATGCTACGCCACTGGCGGAAAATAAACCGCAGTATTGGACACAAGTGACCATGTGCATGACTCCTGAACATCGGGAGGTGATTCGTTTTCTTGTTCTGCATAAAATGAACGATTTGGTTGTTTTAGGTCTGCCATGGTTACAGACCCATAATCCTGTTTTGGATTGGAAGGCTATGTCTGTGTCGAGTTGGGGTTGTCAGGGAATTCATTGCGATTCTCCGCCGGTGTCTATTGCTACTTCTACTCCTTCAGAAGTTCCTGAGTATTTGTGTGACTATCAGGATGTATTCAGTGAGTCCAGGTCCAGTGCTCTTCCTCCTCATAGGGACTGCGACTGCGCTATAGATTTGATTCCTGGCAGTAAATTTCCTAAGGGACGATTATTTAATTTGTCAGTACCCGAGCATGCCGCGATGCGTTCTTATGTCAAGGAGTCTTTGGAGAAGGGGCATATTCGTCCATCCTCTTCCCCTCTTGGTGCGGGATTCTTTTTTGTGGCCAAGAAAGACGGGTCTTTGAGACCTTGTATAGACTATCGGCTTCTGAATAAAATCACTGTTACGTTTCAGTATCCTTTGCCACTATTGTCAGACTTGTTTGCTCGGATTAAGGGTGCCAAGTGGTTCACCAAGATAGATCTTCGTGGTGCGTACAACCTTGTGCGCATTAGGCAGGGAGATGAATGGAAAACTGCATTCAATACGCCGGAAGGTCATTTTGAATACTTGGTGATGCCCTTTGGGCTCTCTAATGCCCCTTCAGTGTTTCAGTCCTTTATGCATGATATCTTCCGGAAGTATCTGGATAAATTTATGATCGTTTATCTGGATGATATTCTGTTTTTTTCTGATGATTGGGATTCTCATGTAAAGCAGGTCAGGATGGTGTTTCAGGTTTTGCGTGATAATGCTTTGTTTGTGAAGGGCTCAAAGTGTCTCTTTGGAGTGCAGAAGGTTTCCTTTTTGGGTTTTATTTTCTCCCCTTCTGCTGTGGAGATGGACCCAGTCAAGGTCCGAGCTATTCATGATTGGACTCAACCCACGTCTGTTAAGAGTCTTCAGAAGTTCTTGGGGTTTGCTAATTTCTACCGTCGCTTTATTGCTAACTTTTCTAGTGTTGTTAAACCTTTGACGGATATGACCAAGAAAGGTTCTGATGTGGCTAATTGGGCTCCTGCAGCCGTGGAGGCCTTCCAGGAGCTGAAGCGCCGGTTTACTTCGGCGCCTGTTTTGTGCCAGCCTGATGTCGCACTTCCCTTTCAGGTTGAAGTGGATGCTTCTGAGATCGGTGCTGGGGCTGTTTTGTCGCAGAGAGGCTCTGGTTGCTCTGTGATGAGACCATGTGCCTTTTTCTCTAGGAAGTTTTCGCCTGCTGAGCGGAACTATGATGTTGGTAATCGGGAGTTGTTGGCCATGAAGTGGGCATTTGAGGAGTGGCGTCATTGGCTCGAGGGTGCTAAGCATCGTGTGGTGGTCTTGACTGATCACAAAAATCTGATGTATCTCGAGTCTGCTAAGCGCCTGAATCCTAGACAGGCTCGTTGGTCATTGTTTTTCTCTCGTTTTGACTTTGTGGTCTCGTACCTGCCTGGTTCGAAGAATGTTAAGGCTGATGCTCTTTCTAGGAGCTTTGTGCCTGACTCTCCTGGAGTCTCGGAGCCAGCTGGTATTCTTAAAGAGGGAGTAATCGTGTTGGCCATATCTCCTGATTTGCGACGTGTGTTGCAGAGATTTCAGGCTGGTAGACCTGACTCTTGTCCACCCGACAGACTGTTTGTTCCTGATAAATGGACCAGCAGAGTCATTTCCGAGGTTCATTCCTCGGTGTTGGCAGGGCATCCGGGAATTTTTGGTACCCGAGATTTGGTGGCTAGGTCCTTTTGGTGGCCTTCCTTGTCACGGGATGTGCGGTCATTTGTGCAGTCCTGTGGGACTTGTGCTCGGGCTAAGCCTTGTTGTTCTCGTGCTAGCGGGTTGCTTTTGCCCTTGCCCGTCCCGAAGAGGCCTTGGACACACATTTCCATGGATTTCATTTCTGATCTGCCGGTGTCTCAAGGAATGTCTGTCATCTGGGTGGTGTGTGATCGTTTTTCCAAGATGGTCCATTTGGTACCCTTGCCTAAGTTGCCTTCCTCTTCCGATCTGATTCCTTTGTTTTTTCAGAATGTGGTTCGTTTACACGGCATTCCGGAGAATATCGTGTCCGACAGAGGATCCCAGTTTGTGTCCAGATTCTGGCGATCTTTTTGTGCTAAAATCGGCATTGATTTGTCGTTTTCATCTGCCTTTCATCCTCAGACTAATGGTCAAACGGAGCGAACTAATCAGACACTGGAGGCTTATTTGAGATGTTTTGTTTCTGTGGACCAGGATGATTGGGTGACCTTCTTGCCATTGGCTGAGTTTGCCCTTAATAATCGGGCTAGTTCCGCTACTTTGGTTTTGCCATTCTTCTGCAACTCTGGTTTTCATCCTCGTTTCTCCTCGGGTCATGTTGAGTCTTCTGACTGCCCGGGGGTGGATTCCGTGGTGGATAGGTTGCAGCGGATTTGGAATCATGTGGTGGACAACTTGAAGTTGTCACAGGAGAAGGCTCAGCGTTTTGCCAACCGCCGCCGCGGTGTGGGTCCCCGACTTCGTGTTGGGGAATTGGTTTGGTTGTCTTCTCGGTATGTCCCTCTGAAGGTCTCCTCTCCTAAGTTTAAGCCTCGCTTTATTGGTCCTTATAAAATTTTGGAAGTTCTTAACCCGGTTTCTTTTCGTTTGGATCTTCCTGTGTCGTTTGCCATTCACAACGTGTTCCATAGGTCGTTGTTGCGGCGGTACGTTGTGCCTGTGGTTCCTGCTGTTGAGCCTCCTGCTCCGGTGTTGGTTGAGGGCGAGTTGGAGTACGTGGTGGAAAAGATCTTGGATTCTCGTCTCTCTAGACGGAGGCTTCAGTATTTGGTCAAATGGAAGGGCTATGGTCAGGAGGATAATTCCTGGGTGGTCGCCTCGGATGTTCATGCGGCCGATTTGGTTCGTGCCTTCCACGCTGCTCATCCTGATCGCCCTGGTGGTCTTGGTGAGGGTTCGGTGACCCCTCCTTAAAGGGGGGGTACTGTTGTGAACTATACTTTTTGGCTCCCTCTTGTGGTCTCTTGTGGTTTGGCACTTGGATTGTCTTTTCCCAGGTTGGTACTCACCTGCTTCGTTAGGCCTGGGGTGTTGCTATTTAAACTTGCTGGATTCTCAGTCCAGTGCCTGGCATCGTTGTAATCAGTTCATTTCTGTTTGCTCCTGTCTTCAGGTCCTGGTTCTTTGCAAGATAAGCTAAGTCCTGCTTTCTTTTGTTTATTTGCATTGTTCTTTTTTTTGTCCAGCTTGTACAAAATGTGATTCCTGATATCGCTGGAAGCTCTAGGGGGCTGATATTCTCCCCCCTCACCGTTAGTCGGTTTGGGGGTTCTTGGATATTCAGCGTGGATATTTTGCAGGGTTTTTTGCTGACCATATAAGTCATCTTACTATCTTCTGCTATTTAGTCAGTGGGCCTCTCTTTGCTAAAATCTAGTTCATTCTTACGTTTGTCTTTTCTTCTTGCCTCACCGTTATTATTTGTTGGGGGCTTGTATTTCTTTGGGGTCTTTTCTCTGGAGGCAAGAGAGGTCTTATTTTCCCTGATAGGGTTAGTTAGTTCTCCGGCTGGCGCGAGACGTCTAGGATCAACGTAGGCACGTTCCCCGGCTACTGTTAGTGTTTGTGCTAGGATCAGCTATATGGTCAGCCTAGTTACCACTTCCCTATGAGCTGGTATTTATGTTTGCAGACTTTGCTTTAATCTCTGAGATCCCTTGCCATTGGGATCATAACAGGTACATACTATATACAGGAGAGATGACACACAGGTATATACTATATACAGGAGCAGATGACTCACAGGTATATACTATATACAGGAGGAGGTGACTTACAGGTATATATTATATACAGGAGGAGATGACATACAGGTATATACTATATATAGGAGGAGATGACATACAGGTATATACTATATACAGGAGGAGATGACGCACATCAGGTATATACTATATAAAAGAGGAGATGACTCATAGGTATATAGAGGAGGAGATGACATACAGCAGGTATATACTATATACAGGGGAGATGACATACAGGTATATACTATATACAGGAGATGACATACAGGTATTACTATATATAGGAGGAGACAACACATAGGTATATACAATATACAGGAGGAGATGACATACAGCAGGTATATACTATTTACAGGGGAGATGACATGCAGGTATATACTATATACAGAAGATGACATACAGGTGTATACTATATATAAGGGAGATGACAAACATGTATATACTGAGGGGGAAATGAGAGGTGTGAGGTGAAAATGAAAAGGTGTGAGTGCAATATGAGAGGAGTGAGGGAAAATAGTGGAGTGATCGGAAAATGACAGATGTGAGGTCGAAATGACAAGTGTTAGTGGGGAATGAGAGGAGTGAGGGGGGAATGAGAGGAGTGAGGGGGAAAATAAGAGGAGTGAAGGGGAAAATGAGAGGTGTGAGGGGAAAATGAGAGGCGTGATGGAAAAATAAGAGAAGAGGTGCTATAACTAACCACAGATATTTACTATGCCCAGGCAACGCCGGGCTCTAAAGATAGTGTGTGTATATATATATATATATATATATATATATATATATATATATATATATATATACATACATACATACATACATACATACATACATACATACATACATACATACGTACAGCTCTGGCCAAAATTAAGAGACCACCACATCAAAACCCTGTCATGGGCAGTCCAATCTCAAGACCTGAACCCCAATGACACCCTCTGGAATGTAATCAAGAGGATCATGGATAGTCACAAGCCATCAAACAAAGAAGAACTGCTTAAATTTTTGTGCCAGAAGCAGTGTTAAAGACTTGTGGAAAGCAAGCCAAGACGCATGAAAGCTGTGACTAAAAATCATGGTTATTCCACAAAATATTGATTTCTGAACTCTTTCTGAGTTAAAACATTAGTTTTATTGTTTCTAAATGATTAGGAACTTGTTTTCTTTGCAAAATTTGAGGTATGAAAGCACTGTTTTTTCTTCTAATTTTGACCATTTTTCTTTGTCAGAAAAAAATACAAAATTTATTGTTTGGAACTTCTGAGATATGTTGTCAGAAGTTTATAGAATAAAAGAACATTTACATTTTACTCAAAAATATACCTATAAAGAGAAAAATCAGACAAACTGAACATTTTGCTGTGGTCTCTTAATTTTTGCCAGAGCGGTATATACAGTAGTCTAGCACTATACAGGTGACACTGCAAATGCTATCGCTAATATAATGCTCCCTGATTGAGCCTCAATCCCTGATGAAGCCAGCATAGCTGGTGAAACATGTTGGGGAGGCTTTAGGAGCAATTTTAATAGCATTATCAGTGCATAGGGGGATTAGATGGGTTATAGGTAGCGGCCGCGCCTGAGCCCTTACCCCTGAATACTGCCAGTGGACATGATTAGGGCTATGAGCAAATTTATGAGACGAGTTCTGCTACTAGTACGCTCTTGGCCCAGCATAAGCACACAGATAGTGCAGAATTTTAAGTCTTATTTCTATTGTAAATTGATTAATAAAAGTTATTTTTTAGGGTCCATAGTTTCGGATTTATTTGCCTTTGGCAGTCTGTAAATTATCAGATCCCCTTGTCCCACACAACGCTGTATGGCTGCTCTCAGAGCCCTCACCAGCTGGTCAACCACCAGTCTCTCTACTATCTGTAGTGGGGTTAAGTGTTGTGAATTAGACTTTTTTGGCTCCCTCTTGTGGTCACTAGTGGTATGACTCTGGGATTGTCTTTCCCCAGTTTGGCACCCACCTGGGTCGTTAGTCCAGGGGTGTTGCTATATAGACTTCCTGAATTCTCAGTCTGGTGCCTGGCATCATTGTTATCAGTCCTTTCTGTTTGCTCCTGTCTGCTGGTCCTGGTTCTTGCAAAATTAAGCTAAGTCCTGCTTGTACTAAATGTGATTCCTGATTTTGCTGGAAGCTCTAGGGGGCTGGTATTCTCCCCCCGGGCCGTTAGACAGTTCGGGGGTTCTTGAATATGCAGCGTGGAAATTTTGATAGGGTTTTTGCTGACCGTATAAGTCATCTTACTATATTCTGCTATTAGTCAGTGGGCCTCTCTTTGCTAAATACCTAGTTCATTCTTACGTTTGTCTTTTCTTCTTACCTCACCGTTATTATTTGTTGGGGGCTTGTATCCAACTTTTGGGGTCTTTTCTCTGGAGGCAAGAAAGGTCTATCTTTTCCCTTATAGGGTTAGTTAGTTCTCCGGCTGGCGCGAGACGTCTAGAACCAACGTAGGCACGTTCCCCGGCTGCTTCTATTTGTGGTGCTAGGATTAGATATACGGTCAGCCCAGTTACCACTGCCCTATGAGCTGGTTTTTGTGTTTGCAGACTTGGTATTTATTTCTGAGACCCTCTGCCATTGGGGTCATAACAGTTAAGGTCTCAGGTTGGAGCCATTTTTTTTACCAGCAGCAGTAAATCATATGCCTGGGACATGGCATGACGAGTCTCTGCAAAGGACCATTGGTACACCTGGTGAGCCCGTTCATAGGTATTAACTCCCACTTCCACCCACTGTGTCACCGGCAAGCTCTCCCACTCTGCAGTGATTTTTAAAGATGGTGAGGAAGGCCTCCATGTAATCCTCAGGACTCACCTTCCACAGTGCTGACCGGACTTTGTACCAGGCCTCCGACAGGAACATGGTCACTGGTGGGCCGCCTCTTGTATAGCCACTATCTGCTGCAACAACAGGTTGATTGTCTGCTGCTGTTGCTGATTACACAGTTCCTACTGCCGTTGCTGCTGCTGCTCCTGCTGCTGCTACTGACACTATAGCTGCTGATTCTGCTCATGTTGCCACAACTGAAAGAGGACCAACTGGTTTAAAAGCTCCTCCATCTTGTCAGCAGGCTTGAACTGTAGCATTGCCGGCTTAATTATTGACATGCAGCACGCTTTGAGTATACCCTCAGTTCACACTGCTTGGCATTCTCCAGCCATATGTCATGCAGCGATCCAGCAAAAGTTCAAAATAAAGTCTCTTTTAATGTACAGCGTACTCACAAACAGAAAGTAAATTGGATCCTCTGGATAGCAGCCGGGAAAACAAACACAGTCTGTGACTGTATGCTGAGGGTGCCAGACTTTTTGGCTCCGCTTGGCCCTGTGTTGCCTCACACTGGTAGTGCTCTGCAGAGCCATCTGCTCTACCTGTTTGCAAGACCAAAACTGTCACACCCAACCCTCTGCTGCAGGGGTTTTCACAAAAGAACCTGTGGCCGTTGGCCACATGAAAAACCCGGGTCCGGGGAGGAAATGGAGTGCCCCACTGCTATCCTGTAGTCCATTTCAAAAATAAAAGCCGAGAACAGGTTTTCTTATATCTGACTTGGACACATAGCATGCCCATTACAAATACTCACTTTTAATTTGGATTGCAATCACAGCTATGCCTGTGACTGCAGTGGAATCCCACGGCCTCCATATGCTTCTTTACACATCCTGGGGGACACATAGCGACCCTTATATATATATATATATTATAGTGCCATTTATTCCATGGCGCTTTACATGTGAGGAGGGGTATACATAATAAAAACAGGTACAATAATCTTGACAATACAAGTCACAACTGGTACAGGAGGAAAGAGGACCCTGCCTGCGAGGGCTCACAATCTACAAGGGATGGGTGAGGATACAGTAGGTGAGGATAGAGCTGGTCGTGCAGTGGTTTGGTCGATCGGTGGTTACTGCAGGTTGTAGGCTTGCCGGAAGAGGTAGGTCTTCAGGTTCTTTTTGAAGTTTTCGATGGTAGGTGAGAGTCTGATATGTTGTGGTAGAGAGTTCCAGAGTAGGGGTGATGCATGAGAGAAATATTGTATGCGATTGTGAGAAGAGGAGATAAGAGGGGAATAGAGAAGGAGATCTTGTGAGGATCGGAGGTTGCGTGCAGGAAAGTACCGGGAGACGAGGGCACAGATGTATGGAGGAGACAGGTTGTGGTTGGCTTTGTATGTCATGGTTAGGGTTTTGTACTGGAGATTCTGGGTAATGGGGAGCCAGTGAAGGGATTGACAGAGAGGAGAGGCCGGGGAATAACGGGGGAACAGGTGGATTAGTCGGAAAGCAGAGTTTAGAATAGATTGGAGGTGTGCGAGAGTGTTAGAGGAAAGGCCACAGAGCAGGAGGTTACAGTAGTCGAGGCAAGAGATGATGAGGGCATGGACTAGGGTTTTGCAGATTCTTGGTTTAGGAATGTACGGATCCGTGAAATATTTTTGAGTTGAAGGCGGCAGGAAGTGGAAAGGGCTTGGATATACGGTTTTAAGGAGAGATCAGTGTCAAGGATTACCTCGAGACAGCGAGCTTATGGGACTGGGGAGAGTGGGCAGCCGTTTACTGTAATTGATAGGTTCGTTGGGGGGTCGCATGAGATGGGGGAAAGACTATGAATTCTGTTTTGTCCATGATAAGTTTTTTAAATCTAGCGGAGAAGAAGGATGAAATAGCGGATAGACATTGAGGGATTCTGGTTGGTAGGGTGGAGATATCTGGTCCATAGATGAAGATCTGTGTGTCATCAGCATAGAGATGATACTGAAAACCGTGAGATTCTATGAGGTGTCCCAGGCCAAAACTGTAAATGGAGAAGAGCCATTGAACCTTGAGGGACTCCGACAGATAGGGGGTGAGGTGAGGAGGTGTGTGAATGGGAGACGCTGAATGTTCGGTCAGTTAGGTATGACGAGATCCAAGATAGGGCCAAGTCTGTGATGCCAAGGGATGAGAGGGTTTGTAGTAATAGGGAATGGTCCACTGTGTCAAAGGCAGAGGACAGGTCCAGGAGGAGGAGGATAGAGTAGTGTCGCTTGCTCTTGGCGGTTAATAGGTCATTGGTGACCTTAGTTAGGGCAGTTTCAGTGGAGTGGTGAGACCAGAAGCCTGATTGTAAGCGGTCGAAAAGGGAGCAGGAAGATAGATGGGAGGACAGTTCAAGATGGACGTGTTGTTCCAGTAGTTTTGAGGCATAGGGGAGAAGTGATATAGGGTGATAGCTAGAAACAGAGGATGGGTCAAGAGTAGTGTTGAGCGATACCTTCGACACTTGAAAGTATCGGTATCGGATAGTATCGGCCGATATCCGAAAAATATCGGATATCGCCGATACCCGATACCAATACAATTCAATGGGACACAAGTATCGGAAGGTATCCTGGATGGTTCCCAGGGTCTGAAGGAGAGGAAACTCTCCTTCAGGCCCTGGGATCTATATTCATGTATAAAATAGAGAATAAAAATGAAAAATATTGATATACTCACCCCTCCGGCGGCCCCGGCACTCACCAGTCCAAACGTCTGCCTCCGTTCATAAGAATGCAGGGAGTGAAGGACCTGCGATGACGTCGTGGCTTGTGATTGGTCGCGTGAGCGGTCACGTGACTGCTCACGCGACCAATCACAAGCCGCGACGTCATCGAAGGTCCTTCACTCGCTCATTCTTAGGAACGGAGGCTGCCGGTTGCAGCGGTTACAACCAGGGCGAGTCAGAGGGTGAGTATATCCCTATTTTTTATTTTTATTATTTATTTTTTACATGAATATGGATCCCAGGGCCTGAAGGAGAGTCTCCTCTCCTCCAGACCCTGGGAACCATACACTGGGAACTTCCGATTCCGATATCACAAAAATATCGGAACTCGGTATCGGAATTCCGATACAGCAAATATCGGCCGATACCCGATACTTGCGGTATCGGAATGCTCAACACTAGTCAAGAGAGGGCTTTTTGAGGATAGGTGTGATTGAGGCATGTTTAAAGCTTGAGGGGAAAACACCAGTTGTTAGTGATAGGTTGAAGAGATGGGTTAGAGTTGGGATGAAGACTGTGGCGAGGTTTGGGATGAAGTGGGAAGGGATTAGGTCAAGTACACAGGTGGTGAGATGCGATCTTGAGAGTAGAGTGGAGAGTCGATCTTCTATAATGGTGGAGAAGTTGGTTTTGGAGGTTGGGTGCTGGTTAGTTGGGAGGAAGGGCTCTGGGGGTTGTTGACTAAAACTGTCTCTAATGTTCTCAATCTTCTGCTTCAAAAATAAAGCAAAGTCTTCAGCTGAGATGAGTGGGGAGGGAGGAGGTGCTGGGGGACGGAGGAGAGAGTTGAAGGTGTTGAATAACTGTTTAGGGTTGTGAGACAGGGAGGATGAGAGACGAGAAGTAGGTTGTTTAGCTGTGGCGAGTGTGGTCTTGAAAGTAGTGAGGTACTGTGTGAATGCGGTGAAGTGCTCTCTGGAGTGGGATCTTTGTCATCTCTGCTCAGCAGCCCTGGAAGCTCACCTCAGTTCCTTGGTCAGGCTGGTGTGCCAGGGCTGACTTTGGTATGTGTGAGAGGGGTAAGAGATTCCAAAGCTGTAGCTATTGTGGTGTTATATAGAGCGGCAGCGTCATCCGCATGGAGATTGCTAATCGATACCTACTACTGTATATACTCGAGTATAAGCCGACCCGAGTATAAGCCGACCCCCCTAATTTTGCCACAAAAAACTGGGAAAACTTAATGACTCGAGTATAAGCCTAGGGTGGGAAATGCAGAAGCTACCGATAAATGTCAAAAGTAAAAATAGATACCAATAAAAGTAAAATTAATTGAGACATCAGTAGGTTAACTGTTTTTGAATATTGATATTGAATCAAGAGCCCCATATAATGCTCCATAAAGTTTATGATGGGCCCCATAAGATGCTCCATATTAAAATATGCCCTATATAATCCTGCAAAAAAGTTAATGGCCCCATAAGATGCTCCATAGACACATTTGCCCCATATAGTGCTGCACAAACGTTGATTATGGCCCCATAAGATGCTCCATACAGATATTTGCCCCATACAGTGCTGCACAAATGTTGATTATGGCCCCATAAGATGCTCCATACAGACACTTGCCCCAAATAATGCTCCACAAACGTTAATTATGGCCCCATAAGATGCTCCATATAGACACTTGCCCCATACAGTGCTGCACAAACGTTATTTATGGCCCTATAAGATGCTCCATATAGACACTTGCCCCATACAGTGCTGCACAAACGTTAATTATGCTCCATAAGATGCTCCATACAGACACTTGCCCCATTTGCTGTTGCTGCAATAAAAAAAATCACATACTCACCTCTCGTCGCTCAGGCCCCCGGCACTTTCAATATTCGCCTTTCCTCATTCCGGTGCCGCTCCGTCTTCAGCGTCTTCTGCACTGACGTTCAGGCAGAGGGCACACACTAACCACGTCACCGTGGCCTCTGACCATAGCGTCACTGCAGAAGACGCTGAAAATGGAGCGGCACCAGAACGAGGAAAGGTGACTATCGCACAGTGGTCCCCCTCCCCACCCCTCCCTATGGGAGGTGGAGCCGCATATTCATTACTGTAATGAGCGGTACCATGTGACCGCTCAGTGCAGGAAGAAGTTGCGGCGCCGGGGAACCAGGGACCGCGCCAGGAGCAGGTGAGTATAACTAGACAGCCCCCGCTCCCCCTCCCCTGCCAACCCCTGGGTATGACTCGAGTATAAGCTGAGAGGGGGACTTTTAGCCTCAAAAAATAGGCTGAAAATCTCGGCTTATACTTGAGTATATATGGTACTTTCAAAGACTGTCCCTGAGCCTTGTTAATGTACATTGCAAATGCCAGTCGAACTGGAAACTGGAGGCATTTAAAATCAAAAGGCAAATCAGATGGAATGAGTGGAATTCTTGGAATGAAAATGTCCTGTCCTTTGGCACATCCTGTCAAAATGGTTGCTTCAATTACATGCGTAAACATGTTCTTAATCAAGAGTCTTGTTCCATTACACAGCTTTGGTGGATCTAAATTTCTCAACAGCAGAATAGGTGCTCAAGGTTTTAGAAAGAGTTTGTGCGGAGGAAGTCCTTGTGGTTCCAAGGAGTTGAGGAACTCTATTGGATGGAATAATGGTTGATCCACAGGGTCTGTTACTGTATCCACTGACTTGTAGGTCGTGCACATACCTGTAAGGAGACTTAAAATTTGAAGACTGATCTTGTCGACACTATCATTTTTTGGAGCTAGAATAACCCTTTCACACAGCCAGCCAGACTTTCTGAAGTTGCATTGAATGTTTGGAAAAACCTTTTCTTTCAGCTCCTCAATTGATGTGGCGATTTAGCAAAAGTTGTTTGGAAACATGATCTGTCCAGTGGTTGAATTTACTGGTGCCTTGCTATCTCCAATAGTCAACAGGTGGCTTGAGAACAGTCCAGCAGAAACATCGGCTGTCGTGCGGACCCTCATGTTTGTGTTCAATGACATTTTATTCCCTTGTCTCCAAAGGTATGACACTTTTATGCAGGCATTGAGTTCATCTGCAGAGGTTGATCTTGGTATAACGGTTGTATTTGTCGAAAGTCACCTGCCAAAACTACAACTGCACCTCCCATGATAGAATTGTTTCCATGCTAGTCTTGCAGTAGTCTGTCCACTGTTTCCAGAACCCACTTGTTTGACATCGTGCATTCATCCCAAATGATGGCACTGCACTTTTGAAGCAGTTTGGCATGTCCTGAACCTTTGGCAATGTTGTGAAATGGGCTGTCATTGTAAGACAGGTTAAGTGGTAGCTTAAATGTCGAATATGCCATACTACCACCAGTTAAAAGTGTAGCTGCAATTCCAGAAGATGCCACTGCAAGGGAAATCTTTTGTTGTTGCCGAAATTTTGCTAGGAGCAAGTTGATTAAAAATGTCTTTCCTGTTTCACCAGGAGCATCTAGGAAGACAATCGCACTTTTGTTGGTTGCATTGAAACTTAAAATTTGGTTGTAGGCTTTTCTTTGGTCTGGTACCAACAGTGGCTCATTGTGAAAGACAAATGTTGTGAGTTCATCAATGTTGTAGTTTGTTTCTCCCTGCACATTTGGTTAGCTTCCTGTTTTCTTTTTGGAGTAGGCAAGCCAAGTAGGTGTAATGCTTTTCCAGACATTTCCATGCAGTTGTCCATAAGGAGAATTAAGGTTTTGTTGAAAATGTATTCAGTGGAGTTGTTAAGTTGCTGAGGATTTTCCTTTTTAACATGCCTGAGTATGTCCTCACTGAGATCAGTTTTGAACTTTGTCCAAATGTCAAGGGGATTTGAAATGTCACAAGTTGTTAGAAGAATAGCAAAGAGGTGTCTTAGTCACTTTGGGGTTTGTGTGGCTGCTGCTTCACTGAGAGTCATGTCCCAGTGTGCATCGTTTTCCAGAAGTCCTCGTCTTTGGCAAGCTTCCCTGAATGTTTCACAAACATGGCCTCCGGCAGTCTTCAAGACAGAAAATGATGTTGGACCCTTTGACAGCATGAAGTAACATGCGCAAGTAGAAGCACTTTGCATATGACAGATGAATAGTGTAGACGGGACCAAGAGTATCATTTGCTTTGACCCCTGGATGGCCTTCAACATCAAATCCCTGTTTCCTCCATTCCAGTGTTTTTCAGGATGCATTCCAAGTGTAGTACTTTGGTAGATCACAGTAGAGTATTGATTTTGCAAATGTATCTTGTTGACAAAGTTCAAAAAATGCCAAGAGGGTGGTCTTAGGTGGTGTTTGAAGCTGCTGGATCAGGTTTGTCGGGTCATAGTAAATCTTCTGTCCATGTTCCAAGTGAACACTGAGATGCATAACTGGTGGGTAGTGCTCATGAATGGAGAACCCTAGTATTTTCCAAACAGCTTCATTGCTGCTGATGTACTTGCCCATCTGGAATGCCTCTACTTCATCAATAGGTCCAATTTTCTGGAGTTCAAACACTGCTTGATCCCTTCCTTTGTAATTGCATATGTTATCAATCAAGATGTCCAGAATGATACAAAGGGCACTTCTACATGCAATATCACCCAACTTCCATTTTACACTATATCTTTTGAAATATGAAGCGATCCCAAATTAAGATAAAAATTAGCTTTTATTCAGTAATACATAAAAAAATTAAAAAAGCAAGAATACTGTCAAAGGACACCGAAAAAATGAACACACCAACAGAACACTGATATTAATGATACACGAGATATTCTACATTGACAATCACAATGCAGAAAAATATATTGCTATACCAGTATAATGCAGTTTGTAAGTTCCCACAGTTATAAAGATAAATACAACAGATGTCAATGTTAATGGAGGACGGGTGAATGCGCTACGTGCTACTGTGGGCAGGCGCCAATCTCTTTCCCCTGGCAAGCGCTTATTGATGGCGCGTCATATAAATACCTGGCTGCCTCTCACCCTGACATGCCCCCGAAAGAAGCTGGCGGCAAAACATACATCCCCGAACGAGCACTAAACACCTTTTGCACAGGTAATTCCTACATTTTTGAATGGATTGATGGGACTAGTGGCTAAATTGCTGTGGGCAACACTGACATTATTACTTCTATTAGCATTAAACCTGGACCAGTTTATATGGAGATAGTAGATCTACTTTATATCGCTGCATTTTATTATAATAGTTAATCCATATGGCTATATGCCAATATAGTATGCCCTTGATAAATATACTGTGAATAAATAAGAAATGGAGGGCACCACAAACAAATACCAAAAGGGGATAAATATACTGATTAGGAGCTTTCATGCCAGTATATGTCTAGTGCCAGTCCTCCATTAACATTGGCATTTGTTGTATTTATCTTTATAACTGTGGGAACTTACAAACTGCATTATATGGGTATAGCAATATATTTTACTGCATTGTGATTGTCAGTGTAGAATATCCCGTGCATCATTAATATCAGTGTACAATTGGTGAGTTCATTTTTTCGGTGTCCTTTGACAGTATTCTTGCTTTTTTAATTGTTTTTATGTATTACTGAATAAAAGCTGATTTTTATCTTAATTTGGGATCTCTTCATATTTCCATAGATATAGTGTATAATGGAAGTTGGGTGACATTTGCATATGTACTTGATTGATTTCACAGAGTGGCAAGATTCGACGTTGTTGTGGGCCTGGAAAATTTTTAAGAGCAGAGGATTGTAAGGCGCCACCCACTTTCTATCTCTTGGGGTGGTGATACAACCCGTATTTTGAGCTTTGCTATGAAACCACCATCTCCTCGGTTTCTTCTTTGGTAGACTGGATATCCATTTTGTCCAGTTTGTGTTTCTTGGATCAGGTTTTGTGTGTAATTCTTTGAACACCTGCCATCAACCATGCAGGGAAAATTTTTGTTGCGGTTCCCACAGGGACCATGATCATGTTCTTTGTGATGGTATCAAACAGCAACAGGTCATTCTCAGGGTCTGGCAATTCTGCAATGATGATATTGTCAATTTCAGTGGGCTGTATTTTTTGTTTCAGCCAGATCAAGATATGGGCATGAGGAAGGCCTCTTTTTTGCCATTCAACTGAATACATCCAGCACTGTGTCTCACCAAAAACGTGTGCTTTTGTAATCAGATGAACCATTTTTGAAAGTTTTCTTTTGAAAACTCGTGCAATGATGTCATGGCGATGGACAATTTTCTGGCTTGGTAACAAGTGCTCTCTGATTTCCTCCCAATTAGGATTGATCTGAGCTTCTTTTGATTCAGTCGCATATACAGAAGACGTTTACTCTCAATTTTTGCATACATGTCAACGGTGAATTGGTGGAAGAGATGTCTGCATTTAAAGGGAAGGTGCCATAAAAAAAATTTTTTTTGCAGCAATTGTAAAAATGTAAAGAATTAACCCCTTCACCCCCGGAGCTTTTTCCGTTTTTCCATTTTCGTTTTTCGCTCCCCTCCTTCCCAGAGCCATAACTTTTTTATTTTTCCGTCAATTTGGCCGTGTGAGGGCTTATTTTTTGCGGGACGAGTTGTACTTTTGAACGACATCATTGGTTTTAGCATGTCGTGTACTAGAAAACGGGAAAAAAATTCCAAGTGCAGTGAAATTGCAAAAAAAGTGCAATCCCACACTTGTTTTTTGCTTGGCTTTTTTGCTAGGTTCACTAAATGCTAAAACTGACCTGCCATTATGATTCTCCAGGTCACTACGAGTTCATAGACACCTAACATGACTAGGTTATTTTTCACCTAAGTGGTGAAAAAAAATTCCAAACTTTGCAAAAAACAAAACAAAACAAAATTGCGCCATTTTCCGATACTCGTAGCGTCTCCATTTTTCGTGATCTGGGGTCAGGTGAGCGCTTATTTTTTGCGTGCCGAGCTGGCGTTTTTAATGATAGCATTTTGGTGTAGATACGTTCTTTTGATCGCCCGTTATTGCATTTTAATGCAATGTCGTGGCGACCAAAAAAACGTAAATCTGGCGTTTCGAATTTTTTTCTCATTACGCCATTTAGCGATCAGGTTAATGCTTTTTTTTTATTGATAGATCGGGCGATTCTGAACGCGGCGATACCAAATATGTGTAGGTTGGGGTTTTTTTTTATTGATTTATTTTGATTGGGGCGAAAGGGGGGTGATTTAAACTTTTATATTTTTTTTATTTTTTTCACATTTTTAAAAACTTTTTTTTTTTACTTTTGCCATGCTTCTATAGCCTCCATGGGAGGCTAGAAGCAGGCACAGCCCGATCGGCTCTGCTATGCAGCAGTGATCATAAGATCGCTGCTACACAGCAGATTTGCAGGTGTGCTGTGAGCGCCGACCACAGGGGGGCGCTCACAGCCACCGGCAATCAGTAACCATAGAGGTCTCCAGGACCTCTATGGTTACCTTCCTGACTCATCGCCGACCCCCGATCATGTGACGGGGGTCGGCGATGCGCTCATATCCGGCCGCACGGCCGGATGCGGTAGTTAAATGCCGCTGTCTGCGTTTGACAGCGGCATTTAACTAGTTAATAGCGGCGGGTGATCGCGATTTCACCCGCCGCTATTGCGCGCACATGTCAGCTGTAAAAAACAGCTGACATGTCGCGACTTTGATGTGCGCTCACCGCCGGAGCGCACATCAAAGCGGGGGTCCCGACATGTGACGTACTATACCGTCACATGTCGGGAAGGGGTTAATGTTTACATTTTCTTAAAAAATATTATCATTTGTTTATAATTTAGTAAAATATGAAAAATAATTTGAAAAGTTTTGGAATTTCCACTTTTAAACACTAGGGGGAGCAGCTGCTGAAATTTCAGAAAAACCTAGTGTACAACTAGCTCACATTACAGCACTGCAGTAATTATGGGCGGAGTCTGCTGACGTGTGTGATGTCACTCCTCTCCTTCCCTTCTGGGTGTTTGCTAAGGGATAAGAGAGGATGATATTCAGGAATCCAGTTAGCAGCCATTTTGTTGGTGACTGCAGAGTAAGGCTGCCGTCACACTAGCAGTATTTGGTCAGTATTTTACCTCAGTATTTGTAAGCCAAAACCAGGAGTGGGACAATTAGAGGAAAAGTATAACAGAAACATATGCTCCACTTCTGCATTTATCACCCACTCCTGGTTTTGGCTTACAAATACTGAGGTAAAATACTGACCAAATACTGAATGTGTGACGGCAGCCTTAGGCTACTTTCACACTAGCGTTGTTTGCAATACGTCGCAATGCGTCATTCAAGAGAAAAAAAACGCATCCTGCAAAGTTGTCTGCAGGATTCGTTTTTTCACCATAGACTAAGGCTACTTTCACACTAGCGTTAACTGCATTACGTTTCAAAACGTCTTTTTTCAGAAAAAACGCATCCAGCAAAACTTTTTGCTGGATGCGTTTTTTTCCCATAGACTTGTAATGGCGACGTATGGCGACGGATTGGCATACGTCGTGTACGTTTTACGACGGATGCGTCGAAATTTGGCGACACGTCGTCTCAAAAAAACGTAGATTGTAACGTTTTTTGTCTCCGCCTAAAAAACGTGTCGCGACGCATCCTGCGGCATACGTCGTTGGCTGCAATGGAAGCCTATGAGCGACGGATGCGTCGGGACACGTCGTACGACGCAATGCAGCGCTGCAATACGTTTTTTTTACACTGAGCATGCTCAGAAGAAGTATTTTGTTGCCAATTGGCCAGACACCCCCAAATCTATATAAACCTGGCCTGGGCCTTGAACCCCACATATGCCAGCAAGACACAGAGAAGCAAAGAAGCCTGCCAGCAAGAGCCAGCCTGCCACAAGACCCCAGCCAAGCACAAGACCCCAGCCAGCCTGTCACAAGACTGCAGCCAGCCTGCCACAAGACTCCAGCCATCCTGCCACAAGACTCCAGCCATCCTGCCACAAGACTCCAGACATCCTGCTACAAGACTCCAGCCACCATAGCCAGTGTGAGTATTGCAATTTTAGTGTGCATCTGTGTGCCTGTGCATTTCTGTGTGTATGAGGTACTACTGACTACAGCAAGAGCTTAAAACCTGAAGAGAACCTGAGGCCTGCCATCGTCCTGCACCAGCCAGTGCCATGCTAGAGTCCAGATCCACCATGATGCCAGCCACTGTGAAGACCTGCTGCTTCAGCCAAAGGATTGTCAGCCTTTTGTATGTGTGTGTGTGTATGCGTCTTCTGATTGGTTTCACCTTTCTGCCTTTGTTGTACATATGTGTATTTGCATAAAGCTATGTGCGTGCATGTGTATGTGTGCATTTTTGGACGGCTGTGTGCTTTTGTACCATGTGCCTGCACCATATTATGCCTTTGCCAATTTTATGCCTGTTCATGTGGGAGGGTATGTGTCCATGTGCAGGATTGCATCAGGATGTGGTCAGGATTTTCCATCAGTATTTGTACGCCAAAACCAGGAGTGGGTGATAAAAGCAAAAGTGTGCCTGTTTTCGTATTATACTTTACCTAATTTTTACACTCCTGGTTTTGGCTTACAAATACTGATGGGAAATCCTGCCCAAATTCTGATGCGATCCTGAATGTGGACACATACCATGCATGTTTTTTGGGTACGTCTTGTTGATGGCATGTGCATTTGTCCATGCTGTATAATTGGTTATTTGCCTTTTTCTGATGTATTGACTGTATAGTGGTCTGTGCAGCATGTGGTTTAATTTTTTTTTTTTTTTTTTTAAATCTGATGTGTTTTTTAAAAAAGTCTAGCGGTGTGCAGCTTGTGGTTTGAATGTGTGAGTGTGGGGTTTTTCTATTTAATAAAAGTGTTGAATTTTTTTTTATTACAGTTATAACCATTTGCAGTTGAAGTACTTGTATTTAAAATAAAGAGCATGTCAGCTCCTTGTGATGTTTAAAAAAAAAAGTGCAAAAAAAAAATTATAATAAAATGTTTATTAAAAAAATGTCCGTAGTATTATTTCATAAAGGTAAATTTAAAACTGGTGTATGTACCAATGGTTACACATGCAATACAGGGTTGGTTGAGGGCTCATTTTTTTTAATAAAGGTTAACCTGTAAAGTATTTTTTTTTTTTTTTTGGGGGGGGAGAGGTTATTTATTTTAAATAAAATGTGTCAAATATATTTTTTCATGGTGTTAACATTAAAAAATTTTGTTTTTTGGGACATGGAAATGAATGGTATAACGTGCAACTTTTTGGGGGGGTTTTGGTGTTCACCTGTATGAACATTTCTGACATCATTTTAGTAGGGTGTTTATCATTGAACATTACCTAGTTCAGGGGGTGGTCTAACTATAGATCCATTATACATATAACAGATAAACCAGGACACAGCCGCTGCCCACCAGGACACAGCCACTGCCCACCAGGACACAGCCGCTGCCCACCAGGACACAGCCGCTGCCCACCAGGACACAGCCACTGCCCACCAGGACACAGCCGCTGCCCACCAGGACCACAGCTAAAGAGCTAGAAGTAAGTTTTGAAGACCCCAATCTGCTACTTCAATGTGTCGAGCAGATTGCAAGTGTGTCTTTAACTTACAGAACCACCAGGACACAGCCGCTGCCCACCAGGACACAGCCGCTGCCCACCAGGACACAGCCACTGCCCACCAGGACACAGCCGCTGCCCACCAGGACCACAGCTAAAGAGCTAGAAGTAAGTTTTGAAGACCCCAATCTGCTACTTCAATGTGTCGAGCAGATTGCAAGTGTGTCTTTAACTTACAGAACCACCAGGACACAGCCGCTGCCCACCAGGACACAGCCACTGCCCACCAGGACCACAGCTAAAGAGCTAGAAGTAAGTTTTGAAGACCCCAATCTGCTACTTCAATGTGTCGAGCAGATTGCAAGTGTGTCTTTAACTTACAGAACCACCAGGACACAGCCGCTGCCCACCAGGACACAGCCGCTGCCCACCAGGACACAGCCACTGCCCACCAGGACACAGCCGCTGCCCACCAGGACCACAGCTAAAGAGCTAGAAGTAAGTTTTGAAGACCCCAATCTGCTACTTCAATGTGTCGAGCAGATTGCAAGTGTGTCTTTAACTTACAGAACCACCAGGACACAGCCGCTGCCCACCAGGACACAGCCGCTGCCCACCAGGACACAGCCACTGCCCACCAGGACACAGCCACTGCCCACCAGGACACAGCCGCTGCCCACCAGGACCACAAAACGATGTCCTCTTCTGACAGCCCTCCTCCACAGCAACAGCGTGTATCGGTAAGTTAACACAAAATTTTTTTTTTTTTTTAAATTTCTTTAAATTAAATTTTTATGGATAACTACATGCATACATTATGTTTCAACAGGAAGCTGAATCAGATGAGGAGCTGTCAGAAGGGGGCGAGACGGGTGGAGAGATGCAAGTGGAGGAGGAACCAAGTGTAAGTAGTGGTGAAACAGTTGCTTCGCACATCACACTGCACCATACACAAAACAGATTACTAAACACCTGCCTACCTTAACTGAGAATTTGTTTCCTTCATTTCAGGCTGCTGCTGCTGCTCCTGCTGCTGCCGCTGAAGGCTCTCCCAGACAGTCCCAGAGTCGGCGGACTCGTCGCCACGGTCGGCCATCAGTGAGTTTTTTTTTTTTTGGGGGAGGGGGATTCTATTGGTACTTTAGTATTTCAGTGTACTAATTTGTTTGTTTTCCTTTTTTTTTTTTTTGACACAGGCTTCACAGCGTGCTCCCGCAGAAGAGGAGGATGATGATGATGATGACATTGATGTAGACTGTCTCATCGAGGAGGTTCGTGAGCGGGAGCCGCTGTGGAACATGGCTGACCGCAGGCATGCAGATACCGGTGTCACCCGTCGGCTCTGGGACGAAGTGTGTCGCACCCTGTTTCCAAGGCGGGAGAGCCTTCATCCTCAGCAGCAGAGCAAACTAGGTAAGTATTCACTTTCCAGTGATGTTTTGAGCTGACTGTAATGTATTGCATTTACCAATTTTTTGTTTTTTCTTTTGATTCTTGTCTTCACAGTTGGAAAGGTTAGGAAGCGGTGGCGGTCACTGAGGGATCGCTTTAAGAGGGAATTCAATGATGAGATGAAGGCCCCGAGTGGCTCTGCAGGAAGGAAGAGGAGCAGATATAAATATGGCCAGGCCCTCTCCTTCCTGAGGCGAACAATGCTGAGCAGAGTGTAAGTATTCTACAGCCCAATTATAACCATGTTAACATGTCTACTTAGTTTGCTTTCAGTCAGGGCTTTTTCATTCCAATGTATTAATTTCTTTTGTTTTTTCTTTCACAGCACCTTCTCCAGCCACCGGGCGCCTGCATCTTCCTCTGCGCCCTCTGAAGCGATCCCTCCTGAGTCCGCCACTGAGGGCCACGTCGGTAGGCCCCACACCTCTGTCCCCTCCTCTGACCCCTCTGTCCTCTCCTCTGACCCCTCTGTCCCCTCCACTTCATCCGCCCCAAGCAGTGGAGCATTATTGCAGGCTTCATTGCTCGCATCTGATGCTGAACAGTTAGCGTTCCCTTTACCCCACCCCTCTGATCCTGCCACCTCGACACCACCATTAGGTTCGTGGCGGCAGCGCCAGAGGGGTCAGGAAAGGAGCTATGCTCCTGAGTTCTTACACCTGAATGCATCCTTCCAAGGCTCTTTCAAAATTTTGGGAGAGCAAGTGACTGCTGGTTTCAACATGGTGCAATCACGCATCAGTGAAACAAGCCAGGAAACCAGCAGTCGCTTGGATAGGCTGCATTCAGCTGTAAGTCCCGATCCGGCCAACCTTTTTTTCCAATCCATGCTCATGAGCATGGAGAAGCTTTCTTTTGAGCAACAGATGCGGGTAATGAATACCTGCCATAATGCTGCACTGCAGGCCATTAATGAATCGACCCACACACCTCACCACACCTCCACTCCAATTCCACACCATACCCCCCATTACCAAACCCAGCCCCAATACCCACACCAGCAGCATTACCAAACCCAGCTCCAATCCCCACACCAGCACCATTACCAAACCCCACGCCACTCCCACTACCCTACCCAGTCACAATACCCGACCCAGTCCCCACAACAATCCCGGCCCCTAGACCAAATTACTTCCCCAATGTTTTCCTTACTGAACTTTTCTCTTCCACCTACCCCAACACCACCCCCCTCTGGTCAGCCTCTTGGTTTAACCCCCACTTCCACTGCACCCCAAACAAGTAGGGTTTCCCCACCTATCGACGTGGTCCAACCTTCCGGCACATCCTCCTCTCATATCTCCACCCAACACTTTGAAAATTTGTAAAGTGTGTAAATAAGATTCTAAAAAATGTTCTAATTTTTCTATAAAAATGTTGGAAAATATATATATATTTTTTTGGCAAAACAAAAAAAAAAAAAAAAAAAAAGAGTTAAAATAAATTTCTGATTACAATTCTACTCTTTGTGTGTGTGTGGATTTATTAAGGTAATATAATAAAAAAAGGTTTAATAAAAACAAACACCAGACATGTAAAGGGTATAACATAATGGTTTTACTAGCAAGAAAACCACGCTTTTGGGCCTTTTTTTTGGGGGGGGGGGCAGAAACACTTTTTTTACATAACCAAAACACATGGGAAACAGGTTACACATGGGAAACAGGTTACACAATCATGTCTTGCCACGGGATCCGCCCGACAGGTGAGACAAAATAATCGGCAAACTGGTCCCTCATCCTTGTAACTGAACTTGTAGAGCGAACCGAGCTGCTGCGGTAGTCCCACAAGGTGGTCTCCAACTCTTCATCATCCAAAGAAACGGGCTCCTTTGACAGGACAAAGTTGTGGAGCACCACACAGGCTTTAACTACCTCGTCTATAGTTGTTGTTTTCAGCTTGATAGCCGTCAGCAGAACTCGCCACTTCGCCGTCAATATGCCAAAGGAACACTCCACTACTCTTCGTGCTCTAGTAAGCCGGTAATTAAAGACCCGCTTGGTATGGTTTAAGTTCCGGCTACTGTACGGTTTCAGTAGGTGCAGCGACAGTTGAAAGGCTTCATCACCTACAAAGACATATTCCAGGGCTGGGTCATTTGTTCCTGGCAGTGGTCTGGCTGGCGGGAAATCGTAGCTCTCTCCATAAAGGCAACGACCCATCGGAGAGTTTTTAAACACTTGCGAATCATTGGACCGTCCATACGCTCCAATGTCCACGGCAAGGAACCTGCAGTTGGCGTCTGCAATAGCCATAAGGACGATGGAGAAATACTTCTTATAATTATAATACTCCGATCCTGTTCCTGCCGGTTTCGCAATCCTTATGTGTTTCCCGTCAACTGCACCCACACAATTAGGGAAATTGCAAATTTGCTGAAACTCTTCAGCACTTCGCAACCAGATTTCCGTGGATGGTTGGGGGATATACTCTGGTTGCAAAGTGGTCCAAACAGCCCGACATGTGTCCTTCACTATTCCAGAGATAGTTGAAATGCCCAGCCTGAACTGATAATGGAGCGAAGTCATAGATTCACCCGTAGCTAGGAAACTTTATAAAAAAAAAAAAAAAAAAAAATGTTAAAAATTGTTTGTCTGTGCAATTTTTTATAATATGGCACTGTTAATTTTTTTTAAAATGACAGGAGACCCAATAAAACCAGCATGAATCCGGTGTAAAAAAACAGTGGAATGTCCGCCAAGAAAACCCAAATTACATGCTGCAGAAAATAGTGCGCAATATGTCAGCGCAGTATTGTCTGCAGCATGTAATATAACATTCAAAATGACCAATGACAGGAAAAAAGCAGTTGCATGTCATCAAACCCAAAAAACCCAAAAAAAAAAAAACTGCAGAAAATGCAACGCAATATTTCAGCGCAGTATTTTCTGCAGTCTGTTATCTAACATTCAATATGAGCAATGACATTTAAATAAAGCAGTTGAATGTCCGCCAAGAAAACACAAACTACATGCTGCAGAAAATAGTGCGCAATATGTCAGCGCAGTATTGTCTGCAGCATGTAATATAACATTCAAAATGACCAATGACAGGAAAAAAGCAGTTGCATGTCATCAAACCCAAAAAAACCAAAAAAAAAAAAAACTGCAGAAAATGCAACGCAATATTTCAGCACAGTATTTTCTGCAGTCTGTTAACATTCAATATCAGCAATGACATTTAAATAAAGCAGTTGAATGTCCGCCAAGAAAACCAAAACTACATGCTGCAGAAAATAGTGCGCAATATGCCAGCGCAGTATTTTCTGCAGCATGTAATATAACATTCAATATCAGCAATGAAATAAAAAAAAGAGGCTTACCGCAGGGTCACCATCAGCCGCTCCGCCGGTGTGATGGCAAGCCTCATCCTTGTATCCTGTCTTCGGATGACATCCTCCAGTTTTGCAAGCAAAAAATCAAAATGTTCAATCCTCATCCGCACGTAGTTGTGGAATTTGTGTGGATTGTGCCGCAACTCCAGGTACAGAGTGGACTGGACACCCCGGGTCATCCGTAGTTGATTAATCGGATGAATCCACATTCGTCTTCGTCTCCGTTGCTGCAGAAGCATCCTACGCCTTTCCGCTGCCGCCTCCTTCTCCCGCACTATGATATCCAGGCGATTTGTCTCAAAGATAACGTCGGTAACCAAACTAGCAATCCTCCCAAGAACACCTTCCATCGCTGCCACAAAACTAAACCCACAAAGATGGGCTGTAAATACAGTACTATATAGTTTTTCAAATTTTCCAGTAGCCAATCAAATTTTGGGAGCCTCCCCTTTTAAAAACGGATCCGTCGGAAAAACGGATACAACGGATGGTAAAACGGATACAACGTATGCAACGCATCCAGTATTTTCGACGGAAACGTTTAGCGGATTTGCGACGGATCCGTCGAAATGCTGGATGCGTGGCATACGTTTGTCACCGTTTTTCACTTTTTTGACGCATCCGTTTTTTCGGCCAAAAAACGGATTTGCGACGTAATGCAGTTAACGCTAGTGTGAAACTAGCCTAACATTACCGACGCATTGCGATGTATTGCCACACGTCGCAACCGTCGTGCGACGGTTGCGTCGTGTTTTGGCGGACCGCCGCCACAAAAAAATGTTACATGTAACTTTTTTTGTGCGTCGAGTCCAACATTTTCGACCGCGCATGTGTGGCCGAAACTCCGCCCCCTCCTCCCCGGACCTTACAATGGGGCAGCGGAAGCGTGGTAAGACTGCTTCCACTGCCCACGTCGGGCATTTCTTTCACAGCATGTGTCGGTACGTCGGGCCGACGCAGCGCGACTGGCCCGTACTGACGCTAGTGTGAAAGCAGCCTTATACTGACAAGTAGACAGTCACCGAGGATGGCAGGCAGCAAGGATTCTGGGAGATATGTGGTGGAGGGAGCAGGGTGACAGCAGCACAGAGTATTTCAGGAGAGCAGTGTGCTGGTCTATGGGGGGCACCCTGTTTAGTGCGCGGAGCAGCCAGGGATTGTACATAGAGCGCTGTCTTTTATACACATGGATGGACCATCTCCTCAGAAATCCAGGAAACATGTCTGTGGATTGATGGCCTGTTCTGATCCAGACTCTGCATGCAGACCCCATTCCCCTCCTCAGATCCTGTCTTCTCCATCCTGTCCTGGCGATGTGTGAAAGCGAGGCGACAGGCGCAGTCCGGGGTGATGCTGGGAAGGAAATGTAGCCATATAGTAACGATAAAAATGAGACTCCTCTTCAGCTGCCTCACCAGCCTTCCCCTGACTGCACCTAACTGGAGGTCATGCTGCCCCCTCTATTACCCCAGAGCCGCGTGCAGGTGCTCAGCCAGAACCACCCTATAATGGTCCGCTTTCTGAAGATAATACTGCCATAGTGTTCTCACATAATACCGCCATATAGATCACACATAATACCGCCATATAGATCACACATAATGCTGTCCTATAGTTCTCACATAATACCATCATATAGATCGCAAATAACGACGCCATAGTGTTCTCACATAATACCGCCATATAGATCACACACAATACCATCAAATAGATCACACAATACTGTCATACAGTTCTCACATAATACCACCATATAGACCACACATAATACCGCCAGTGTTCTCACATACCGCCATATAGATCACACATAATACCGCCATATAGATCACACAATACCGCCACATACTTATCACAATACCGCCATATAGATCACACACAATACCACCATATAATTCTCACAATACTGATAAAGCATAATACCACCATACAGATCACATAATACCGTCATATAGATCTCACATAATACCGCCATATAGATCACACACAATACCACCATATAATTCTCACAATACTGATAAAGCATAATACCACCATACAGATCACATAATACCGTCATATAGATCTCACATAATGCCATAATACAGCATGACCCCTGCAGCTCCTGTTATCGCACGCATTGAGTTGTGTGTGCAATGGGGAAAGACATGCAGGGGGGAGAGGAGTGCATAGGAGAGGATTAGATACACTGTTCACCAGACAGTATCACACAGGATAGGATTAGATACATGGCTCAGCAGACAGTATCACACAGGAGCGGATTAGATACACGGCTCAGGCTACTTTCACACTTTCGTCTTTAGGGATACGTCACAATGCTTCGTTTTGGAGAAAAAACGCATCCTGCAAAGTTGCCCGCAGGATGTGCTTTTTCCCCATAGACTTACATTAGCGACACATTGCGACGTATGGCCACACGTCGCATCCGTCGTGCGACGGATGTGTTGTGTTTCGGCAGCCGCGACGCGCAAAAAAAAGTTCCATGTAACTTTTTTTGTCCGTCGGTTCCGCTTTTTCTGCCCGCTCATGCGCGGCCGGAACTCCGCACCCTCCTGCCCTCTCATCACACTGGGTAGCGGATGCGTCGTAAGACTGCATCCGCTGCCCACGTTGGGCTAAATTTAGCACAACATCCGTCGGTACATCGGGCCAACGGTTTGCGACGGCCCCGTACTGACGGTAGTGTGAAAGTAGCCTCAGCAGACAGTATCACACAGGAGCAGATTAGATACACAGGTCAGCACAGTATAGGATTAGATACACAGGTCAGCATACAGTATAGGATTAGATACACGGTTCAGCATAGTATCACACAGTATAGGATTAGATACACGGCGCAGCAGACAGTATCACACAGGATAGGATTAGATGCATGGCTCAGCACACAGTATCACACAGGATAGGATTAGGTACACGGCTCAGCAGACAGTATCATACAGGATAGGATTAGATACACGGCTCAGCATAGTATCACACAGGATAGGATTAGATACACGGCGCAGCAGACAGTATCATACAGGATAGGATTAGATACACGGCTCAGCATAGTATCACACAGGATAGGATTAGATACACGGCTCAGCATAGTATCACACAGTATAGGATTAGATGCATGGCTCAGCACACAGTATCACACAGGATAGGATTAGGTACACGGCTCAGCAGACAGTATCATACAGGATAGGATTAGATACACGGCTCAGCAGACAGTATGACACAGGAGAGGATTAGATACACGGCTCAACATAGTATCACACAGGAGAGGATTAGATACACGCGCAGCAGAAAGTATCACACAGGATAGGATTAGATACACAGCGCAGCAGACAGTATCATACAGGATAGGATTAGATACACGGCTCAGCAGACAGTATGACAGGAGAGGATTAGATACACGGCTCAACATAGTATCACACAGGAGAGGATTAGATACACGCGCAGCAGAAAGTATCACACAGGATAGGATTAGATACTCGCGCAGCAGAAAGTATCACACAGGATAGGATTAGATACACGGCTCAGCATAGTATCACACAGTATAGGATTAGATGCATGGCTCAGCACACAGTATCACACAGGATAGGATTAGGTACACGGCTCAGCAGACAGTATCACACAGGATAGGATTAGATACACGGCGCAGCAGACAGTATCATACAGGATAGGATTAGATACACGGCTCAGCAGACAGTATGACACAGGAAAGGATTAGATACATGGCTCAACATAGAATCACACAGGAGAGGATTAGATACACGGCTCAGCATAGTATCACAGAGTATAGGATTAGATGCATGGCTCAGCACACAGTATCACACAGGAGAGGATTAGATACACAGCTCAGTTAGTATCACACAGGAGATGATTAGATGCATGGCTAAGCAAACAGTATCACACAGGAGAGGAGTAGATACACAGCACAGTAACACACATGGGAGGAGATAACTGCTCAGTCAGCACCACAAAGGAGAGGATTAGATTCCCTCTCCCCCCTCCCCACTGATACTTACTTCACGGCTCCCGGCTGAGTCCTTCTCCCTCCCGTCCTTGGTCTCCTCCTCCTCCTCCTATGACTGCAGGGCTCCTTTGATTATCCTGGTAAGCTGGAGCTCACAGCTGCAGTGTGAGCTCCAGTAAGATGGCGCTGGTCTCCTGCCTCTGCTGTGGTGTGGACGGCTTAGGGGGCGTGGCCAGACACAGCAGGGAGCAGCTTATAATGGTAGGTATAGAGTCGGCTCCCGACTGCAGATCTCTATGCCCTGGGCTGCCGTAAATGCAGAGTGAAAGTGCCGTGCAGCTTCACTTACACTCCTGCAAAGCAAAATGGCGGCGCCCAGTGGCTGAAAAAAAAATTAATAATAAAAAAAATGTTGAAGTTAAAAAATGTAAATTTGTATTAAAAATAATTGTTTATATAAACAATCATTTTTAATACAAAAAATAAAATGCGGCACCTTTCCTTTAAGGATGTGATTTTCCTCACCAACTCTTTTCATGATCCTATAGGCATAGAAGTCCATGACAAAAGATAATTGGATATTGCAGTGCATCATAGAGCCTGTAAGTTTCTGCCAGCCATTGCAAACCATTGTTCCTTTTCTGAAGCACAATGTCACAGCTGTGAACTCATTACCCACAATCAAAATAGTTACCTCATCAAGTGTGGGGGCATTGAAACGCAGCTGATGCTCACTTGTGGTTGTTTGTCAGTTCTGATTACAATTTTGTAATCGTCACTTGGTATGCATTCAAGTGCTGTCTTGAAAAGTTGAACATATGGATTGTTTAAGTGAAGGAACTGCTGCAAGTTAGTGACAATATCAAGGTAAGTGTTTGGAATTTAAGAGCATCTCGGCTGAGCCTCTGCTTCTATATTTCCCATGAAGTAGAGTTGAAGAAATTGAGGTTCTTTTCCTTGTAATGGAAGCAGTGAGCCAATGGAGTGGTAAATCAGTCCTTGAACTTTGATTGTTGTAATAAATTGAGTTTAAAAATCTTCTCTTTTTGCACCAAATGATGTCATTTTGAAGCAGTACTTGTACTTCTTGATGTTGTCCAAGAAATGCTTTGATATTGCAGTGGTGCCTGTTATCAGAGACTTCATGAGATCTGGTGGTGAGAGGAGAGGAAGCTTTTTTACCTTGCCATTTGCACAGCATAAACCTGGTGGTTCATATTTCCGTTTAAGGGCATTGCAGTACATACAGACCACATCCATTTTTCCTATGTTAACTATTGGATTATCCTGATAGTTGATGTATGGTAGCAAAAGGCAGAGTATTTCAAATTTCTAACTTTTTCCTGTGTCCTGGTGGAAGTAGTTTCAATTCTCATGTTTGTAAGTCTTGCTACTATCTGCTGAGATGTTTCAGTGGCCCTTGAGTAGGCAGCTCATATTCTCTTGTCTGCAAGTCTTGCGTCTCACTGCTGAGATGTTTCAATGGCCCTTGAGGAAGCAGCTTTTGTTCTCAATTCTGCAAATCTTGCTTCTCTCTGCTGTGACGTTTCATTGGACCTTGAGGAAGCAGCTCTTATTCTCATGTCTGCAAGTCTTCTCTCTGCTGAGACGTTTCCATGGCCCTTGAGGTAGCAGCTCTTATTCTTATGTCTGCAAGTCTTTCTTCTCTCTGCTGAGGCATTTCAGTGGCCCTTGAGGAAGCAGCTCTTATTCTCATGTTTGCAAGTCTTGCTTCTCTCTGTTGATACATTTCAGTGCCCCTTGAGGAAGCAGTTCTTGCCTCCATTTCTTCTATTTCTGTAAGTCTTTCCTCCCTTTCTTTTTTCTGTAAATCTTGCTCATTGAGGCGTAATACAGCTTTTCTCTTAGAGAAAGCAGATTTCAACCTTGTGGGAGTGTAATAACATTTAGTTAGACATTTTACAGAAGGACTAATTTAGAGTGGTATTAGTTGTATCTGTATAAATAATTTTAAAGTGAACCTGTCATCAGGATTTTGCTAAGTAAACTACAAGCATTGTTAGGTTGGCGCTGTTACACCGATTAAAATGATACCTGGGTTGGAGAAATCCATCTTATGATTCTTTTTTACTCTGTGTTTGAAGTTAATGAGATGCTGGTGCTTCAGGGCATGCTGGTATGCAGGTCTTAAATGATAGGTCACTGAACCTTCAGTGACGTGCTTCCTATTTTAAATACTGCGCCTGCACATTTAATATTGTGAAAAATATTCAACAAAACGGTGCTGGCGCATACGCAATGGCATCTATCGGCAAGCAATGCGCTCAATCTGCACATGCGCAGCCTACTGTGTTCCGTTGACCAGTGTGAGAACATGCACAAGAAAAAGAAATTGTCACTGTTGAACACAGCAATGCTCCCGCACTGGTACACAGAACACAACCGGCACCATTTTGTTGAAGCAAAAGGTTTTCTTTTATAACACAAGTTAACCCCTTAATGACTGCTGATACAGCTTTTAACAGAGGCAGTTAAGGGGCCATTTATATGGATACACCTGGGTGGGACATTTATAAAGATGCAATCCAAAATGGCCGACTTCAAAATGGCCACCATGGTCACCACCCATCTTGAAAAGTTCTCCCCCTCCCATATACTAATGTGCCACAAACAGGAAGTTGATATCACCAACCATTCCCATTTAGGTTTATCCATATACATGGCCCACCCAGATGTATCCATATAAATGGCCCACCCTGTGTGTGTGTGTGTATATGTGTGTATGTGTGTATATATATATATATATATATATATATATATAATATATATATAATATTCTCACTTCAGAGACGTTTCATGTGCTTAGATTCATTTTCTGTTATTTATCCATCCGGTCAGGCCTTCATGTCAACATCTTCTAGCTGCCACTGGTCTTGTCACATGATCAACACAACCCTAAAAATAGCTAGGTGACATATATTGTATTTATACATTTACCTCCTGAATAAATAAATCTCCCATACTGTGATGATGAATACAAATATGTAACCTCACCAATAAACAGTACTGTGCCCACCATTAACTGTAATTTGCTACTTTTCCACAGCCCAATAAATATACATTCAGTAGCCACTGTGACTCTTCCAAAGTTCATTACAAAATCATGTCGTGTTTCCTCTCTCCCACCCCCAATTCACTATAATTTCATGTAAAATGTTCTCTTTCTGTCTTGTGTCTAAGTTCAAACCCTTGATCCTGTGCTTTGTGGTTGGCTTTTCTGTCCATGGAGCCACAGCAGATACACTTTTTCTCTGGGTGTTTAGTTTCTTTTATCCTTGCTTCAGTCTTTTTACCATTAACCCTCATATACTTACCTCTATAAACTCATCACTGTACCCAATCTCCTCTTTTTCCTGTCCTGATCTGGCCTTAAATCACTACAATTACACTCTCAAAAGCACCCTGGACCAAGTAGTGCCCCAAAACTTTAGAACCTCCAAACACAGAGTAAAAAAGCCCTGGCTCACATAGCAACCTATAACTCTGCCCTTCGCCTCGCCAAACAGACCTACTTCACCATCCTGATCTCCTGACTATCCAACAAGACAAAAAACTCTTCGACACGTTTCACTCCCTGCTCAGTCAAAAAGCACAGGCCCCTGTCACAGACATTTGTGCTGATGATCTGGCCTCCCACTTTACAGAGAAAATAACCTTCAGCAAATCCGCTCCCAGCCACCAAGTGCCGTGACTCCCATCCTTCCATACATCTCCTCTAGCACACTCTCACCATTTGATCCCATCACAGAAGAAGTCTCCAGGCTCCTCTCTTCTCCTCCTACTACATGCACTACTGATCCCATTCCCTCACACCTTCTACAGTGTCTCTCTCCAGTTGTCACTACTCACCTTGCTAAAATCTTTAATCTCTCACTTTCCTCTTGTTTCGTCCCTTTAAACACTCTCTCATTACTCCATAATTTAAAAAAAACTCTCACAACCCATCCTGCACAAATATCTACAGACCAGTCTCCAATCTGCCCTTCCTCTCTAAACTTTTGGAGCGCCTGGTCTACTCTCATCTTACCCGTTACCACTCACTCTTTCCTAGATCCATCACAGTCTGGCTTCCGCCCCCTGCATTCTACAGAATCTGCACTCATCAAAGGGACCAATGACCTTTTTACAGCAAACGTAAAGGTAACTACTCTCTGCTAATTTTTCTTGAATTTTCTGTGAGCTTTTGACACTGTTGACCACCAGCTCATACTCTATGCTCCAATCACTAGGCATAAATGACACTGCTCTCTCTTGGTTCGCTTCCTGTCTTTCTGACCACTCCTTCACTGTATTGTTCGCTGGCTCTGTGGCACCCCAGGAGTTCAGGTACCACAGTGGTATTGCCTTCCCCTCGGGGAGGGTGATGCCATGCCTGGAAGCGACAAGGATCCCTTTGACAGGTAACACATACATGCAACATGTTCTGACTTCAGGCCAGAAGGGGGAGCTCAGAACCTGGTTTGAGGGTGGCTTCCCTATATATTCTGGCTGGAGGAGGAGTTAGCTAGTCAGTCAAGAGGGGAGCTGAGCAGACATCTAGTTCTGCAGCTCCTGACTGTTCAGTCTGTAGGAAAGTGAAGGGAGAAGGAGCACAGGAGACGTGAGGAGCTGGAGGGGAGTTGCGACTGAGCTCTCTCCACGCTGAAGCGCAGGAACCGGACACCGGCAGTCCGAGGCTGTGTGGGAGTGTATGCCCCACAGCAGAAACCGGAGGGCAGGGGATTTCAAGTTGCCTGTCCACAATTACACCAGGAGGTACAGCAGCATATAGAGCGTGGAGTCACCACAAGTAGGGACATCTGTAAAAAGGCTTGTGTTGCCTGCCATGCAGGTACTGGAATAGGACAGAGAGAGATGACCTTGTTAGAAGCCTCAGACAGCAAGGGATGCACATTACAGCACAGAAAGGAAGGCTCCCAACCCCACCTGGCTAAGGGGATTCCAAATCGCTTCCAGGCTGTCCGGATTCCAAAGACCGCCTGTAACCTATGTACTGGAACTTCGTCAGTAAAAGGTAAAGAGACTGCAATCTTGTGTCCTTTAATTCTTTCTGGCACTACACCATCTATCATCCTTGCCACTAGACTGGGTGCCCTGGAGACTAAGCCTCACCTGTGGGAAGCCATAACATCCCTGCTGCATTAACATCATCCCCAGTGGACCCCTTTAAGCAGCATCAGTCATCCCTGACTGAATACCACATGTGGCATCATGAACATTCTTTATTTTCTTTCAAAACAACCCCTTTAAAGACCTTGCCTTTAACTTGAGTATCCAGGACCACAGACCGGGTCACTGCCACCGTGACTACCCTTTTCACAACCACTGGACCTGGCCCAAGTACCCCACGGTCCTAGCAGGCGCTTCAGCTCCACTTCATCTCCTCTTCCTCTCACTATTGGGGTTCCTCAGGGTTCAGTCCTTGACACTCTTCTCTCTCCACATGGTCCCAATTGGACAGATCATCAGCTAATTTGGCTTTCAGTACCATATTTATGCTGATGACACACAACTATACACTTCATTCCCTGACATTACCCCCGCTGTACTACAGAACACCAGTGACTGTCCACAGTTTCCAACATAATGTTCGCACTCTATCTGAAACTCGATCTTTCCAAAGCTGAACTTCTGCTACTGCCATCTACATACCTCCCTAAATCTGACATCTCTCTTCCCGTGGGTGGCACCACAATAACACAGAGGCAGCAGGCTCACTGTCTAGGTGTTATATTTGACACCAATCTTTCCTTCACCTTCTATATACAATCTCTTGCCCTCTCTTGTAGCTTGCAACTGAAGAATATCTCTAGAATACGCGCTCTTTGAGGCTGCAGTGGGGCTGTTAAGGTATGTATGATACCCGAGGGCTGCTGCCAATCAACACGTCTGTATACCAGGCCGGGTGGTAGGGATGTCGGAGCATCAAAGGGTCCTATGAGGGTGTCCCCGGCTACCGGGGCAGGGTCGGTCTCCTTACCTGCCGCTGGTAATAAGTATTCCTATACAATCTCAGGTTTCCAAGCATTTTTATAATGAGAATCTGGAAGTTTGCAATACCAGGGGGTTTACATCACTGTTGCAAATATTTTGCATTTGTGGCTTTGACTTTTATATTTAGAGTTTTTAAGACATTTTTATTTTTATTGAGTCTTAATTTCAAAAAGCGATCACATTTTGATATACCGCATTTTTCAGACTATAAGACACACATTTCCCCCCCAAATTTTGGGGGAAAATGGGGGTGTGTCTTATAGTCGGAATATACTTACCAGTAGTGTGGTGGCAGCAGGAGTTGAGCGATTTCTGCAGTGGTCTGACGCTGCAGGGCGATGATCATACTCCCATCCCAGGCTGGTGCGGCAGGTTCGGCAGTGCTCAGTGGTGCCGGGGCTCCGCCGACATTTTGTGAAAGCCCAGAACCCCCGCACATCCATTCCTGTGATGTGGTGGCCTCTGGGAAAATAGATTTTTGGGATTACTCCATTTACAAATCCATCACTGCATTATCCCACATGTTTCAGACATAACTTAGGGTACTGTCACACAGTACCATTTTGATCGCTACGACGGTACGATTCATGACGTTCTAGCGATATCGTTACGATATCGCAGTGTCTGACACGCAGCAGCGATCAGGGATCCTGCTGAGAATCGTACGTCGTAGCAGATCGTGTGGAACTTTCTTTCGTCGCTTGATCACCCGCTGACATCGCTGGATCGTTGTGTGTGACAGCGATCCAGCGATGTGTTCGCTTGTAACCAGGGTAAACATCGGGTAACTAAGCGCAGGGCCGCGCTTAGTAACCCGATGTTTACCGTGGTTACCAGCGTAAACGTAAAAAAAACAAACAGTACATACTCACATTCCGGTGTCTGTCCTCCAGCGTCTCAGCTTCTCTCCACTGTGTGAGCGTCTGCCAGCCGGAAAGCGAGCACAGCGGTGACGTCTGACGTCACCGCTGTGCTTGCCGGCTATGGCGCTTACACAGTGGAGAGAAGCAGAACGCCGGGGGACAGACACCGGAATGTGAGTATGTACTGTTTGTTTTTTTTATTACTTTTACGCTGGTAACCACGGTAAACATCGGGTTACTAAGCGCGGCCCTGCGCTTAGTTACCCGATGTTTACCCTGGTTACCGGGGACTTCGGCATCGCTCCAGCGCCGTGATTGCAACGTGTGACCGCAGTCTACGACGCTGGAGCGATATTCATACGATCGCTGCGACGTCACGGATCGTGCCGTCGTAGCGATCAAAATGGTACTGTGTGACAGTACCCTTAGTCCTAATCATCCATAATGATAATGCATTGATGGAATTGGATTTGTACTTGGAAAGATTTTAATATGGTGAATAAAGAAATTGAAATTATTTTTATCTAAACCAGATGGAATCAAGTTCATTTTTTTGTGTTTGAAAAACCATGAGCCTCAAATAGGTTAAAAAGAACAAGAAAAAAACAACAGACAAGCCCATAAGTAATGTAACCTAAAAAACAAAATCACTTAGGAAAGACAGTTAAAGGTGACCCACTTCTGAAGAATCGTGTGTCTGGAGTTATTTCTGGCAAGATTTATTACCTTGTTCAAGTACAATGTGCAGGGCACCATTAGCAAAAGCAATCAACCCCATCAGAAGGTGCCAGTGCCACCAACCTCGAAAAAGAAAAACACAAGTGTAAAAAATAAACGATAGGGATTTATAGACAAGGTGCACACTTCAATAAATATATTTATTACATGATTAATTAAACATAAATAAAACCACAAAGAAACATATTAAAACATTTAAAAAGGCCACAAGACACACACACAAAGTATCCCCCCCCCTTTTTTCTCAAAAAAATACCGGCAAAAGTAACAAACAAGGGCTGTACTTTAGGGGTTAGGCCCAACAGAGAGTGTGTTTTCAAAGTTAGATGTGGAATCAGTTATTGTTCGTGGACCATTTACACAATATGAAGGACAAATAGCGATATTCATCTCTGACCTCCTATATTTTACATGTCAAACCCAAGGACAGCCATGGAAACAAATGTGACTTAATTATAATGGAGGCTGTTTGATTTCCTGCATTTGACAAGTGTCCAGCATTTGGCAGATGCCCTAACGGAAGCTAAACAGACCCCATTATAGATAAAGGGAAACGGACACGTATGATTGTTTTTAAAGAAGCAGTCCCATCAAAATTTGTATCTTGGTAAGGCCACGTTCCCACATTCAGTGTTTTACATCAATGTTTAAAAGCCAAAACCAGGAGTGGGTGATCAATACAGAAGTGGTGACATTTCTCTTATACTTTTCCTCTGATTGAACTAACAAGCAGGTGGTTGCTACTTACCAGCTTTTTGTGCATGTCGATGTTCTTCCCCAGCACAGAACAGTCACAGACCACTGCTGCCAGAGATTCAGCTGCCCCTGCTGATGTCACATCCACAAAGCGGTGGATTCTTTTCCACGCTGCTCTCTTAATGGGGCGGGGCGTTGGAAGTCCCGCCCTGTTAAGTAATGTGCCTTTTAGCCCGTAGGCAAATTCCAGAAGGTCCCGGATATACCCTTTAATATATTGCAATCAAGATATTACAATTGCTCATTTTGCTTTTCTACCCAGTTAATTCTTCTCTTTTCCATTAGGTCTATGACATAACATGCTTAAAAAATTACTTGCTGAATCCTAAGTCAGGCCAATATACATTTGTTTCTCATGAACCTACAACTTACAGCATAGCCCTAACAATTTTAAAGAGATGCTGGGAGTTGTTATTAGTCTTTATCAGACTGCGGACCATACAGGAACCACAACAGTGATGAGATGTAGTCAGTATCAACAGTAAACATTTACATTCAGGTACCATATAGGTGACCTCTTCTCTGATTGAGCCTTTTCTTTCTTTTCGTCACCATCTTGTCCAGACACCATGAAGACTTTTCCCATCCACAGCTCTTCTCTCCAAATCCAAATTCCCTCTTCTCCGGTCTTCTGCAGTGAATCCCCACACGGTGCCCTTTAAAAATAACATTGTTATTAAACTGCTCCTGATTAAAAAAATATCTGTCCATATTATGACCTGGTAAGCCTCCTTTAGTATATGATATCTACACTGTCCTTCTTATTGAGCTACATCTGCTACACTGCCATTATCAGCTATAACCGCCACACCATCAACCCTTATGAACCATGGCCTATACCATGGTGTGAATCTGCTGCTGACACTGTTATAGGGGTATTGTCCCTCAATTCTGTGCTAATGTCCCCCATTCTGGGCCCTTTCCTAGTATAGATGCCCCTCCATCCTACTATATATGGCTGAACATCCTGTTATATATATCCACCCATCCTAGTATATATGGCCCCCTCCATCCTGGTACATATAGCCCACCATCCTGGTTTATATGGCCCACTATCCTAGTATATATAGCTCACTATTCTGATATATATGGCTCCCCAATCCTGGCATATATGGCTCCCCCATTCGGGTATATGTGTCCCACCATCCTGGTAAATATGGCCCAACATCCTGGTATACAAGGCTCTCCATCCATGTATATATGGCTCAATCATCCTGGTATATACAGCTCTACAAAAATTATGAGACCACCACATCAAAACCCTGTCATGGGCAGCCCAATCGCCTGACCTGAACCCCATTGAAAACCTCTAGAATGTAATCAAGAGGATGATGGATAGTCACAAGCCATCAAACTGAACATTTTGCAGTGGTCTCTTAATTTTTGCCAGAGCTGTATGGCTCATCATTCTGATATACATGGCTCACCATTCTGGCATACAGTATGTGACTCCCCCATCCTGGTATATATGGCTCACCATCCTGGTAAATATAGCCCCTGGGTTTATACAGCTCAGCATTCAGAGAACTGGTAGATCTGTAGCAGATGAAACCGTGATATATCTGTGGAATACAACATGCAGCCGAGTGATATACAGTGTCTCTGGAAACAGGATTGGTGTTCCAACACCATTTTCCTCTCAGATGGTGTACCAAAAACCTGGTGACAGATTAGCTATATGCATATCTCCCAAGCATTCTGGATTCAGCAGGACGGTCACGGTTTGGGGAGCTGTCCCATTGTCTCAGGAGGTCAGGGCTATGTACCGACTTTCATAAATTCTGTCTGATGACTCATGCAGGCTTTATTGTGTGTGTGTTCCTGAGTTCATTGCTCAGTATTTACTGTACTTGAATGTTCATTATATTATTCTTCTTTTCAAGCATATTGTACTGGTACTTAGAGCCACATCTCTATGTACCACTTAATTTCTATATACCCGTATTACCGTACAATACAGTGAACATATTTTTTATGGTGATGAGTGCTACATAGTGTAAAAAAAGTCAGTATTGATTTTTTTTTTCTGCATTAAACCCATAAACTCATATTCATGAAATCACAACTATTTTGATTGGACAGTTAGCCATAAATGCTGCATTTTTTTGTACTGCCTTTTTTTACTGCAGAAAATGTGCTGCTTTTAACTTCCAAGGAAAATAGATGTGATTTTATGAAAATTCCACACACTGTACATCTAAAGACACTGCTGAACTGTGTTTAGGTGCATTTTTTCTCTAAAGACTTATATATCTAAAAAAATTATGTAAAAAATGCAGTTGATTTTTGTTAAGTGCAGAATCAAAGCTTTTCACTACTATAAAAAACATATTAAAAAACGGCTTCAAATCTGCATAAAAAAATACATCAAATTATATGTAAAAATTAAAAATGCATAACAAATGCAGTAAAAATGCAATATCCAGAGAAGATTGTTATTGCTGCGTTTGGTACGGACACCTGCAAATAAGAAACAGCATTTATGCTACATGTGAACATGGTCTTACATACATGGTTGGCAAAATGGCCCTTAATGGAAGGAACAGCTTGTCTCGCAAAAAAGGCAAGACCTAAGGTAAGCCTATGAAAAAATAAAAAGTCTGCTGAAAGTCCTTCACTGCTACCATGTCGCCATGCTACCTCCAACATCGCCACATACCAAAGTAGCAAAAAAAATGGTAAATGGGTGTAGTTAGGTGGAGTGTTTAGGGGTATGACCAAATATTATGCCACAGTACGCTAACTATGCCACATTTTATTCCTCTTCTGTAAACAGTGGGAGGTATGCCTATGGATAAGATTTACCCATACCTTGCATTATTTTTAAATGTTTTTAATATGTCTCTTTGTGGTTGCTTATTTGTGTTTAATCAATCATATGATAAAAAAGTATATTTACTGATTCTCTTATGGTGGGTTGGTGGCACCTATTTATTGTGTTGGTTGTATTTGAAAGGGTTATGTTTACCTCATTTGGGTTGTGTATTGAACAACTATAGATTGGGTCTTCCAGGAAGTGTCAAACTATGGTTAGTCTACAATTTTGTAGCCCTAAGAATAATACATCATGGTATTGGATATGGACATGTTTTTAATTGATCTAATGCTTTGAATGGGGTTTCTATGCAACTCATTCAATTAATGCAGGTGTGGTGCCTCTGAGATCCAGACACCACAGAGGTACTGCACCTCGGACGAGGTGTGGTGTTCCGCTCTCAGGTAAGGAGGGGGCCATAATCCAGAACCCACACATTTACATCCAAAACCAGACCTCTCAAGGACAGGGAGGGACTAGGTAGAAGGTGTGGGTGGAGAGAGTGACAGTGAGAGGAGTTGTCATGGAAACAAGAGGGAGGAGTCAGTTAGAGAATTAGAGAGTTGGAGCTGGGGACTTGAGCAGTGAGGAGCTCTTCTCAGCATCAGAGAAGAGAAAGAGAGAAGTTCCAGAGAGTGAGAGAGGAAGAAAGGGTCCTAGGGGCACAGGTAGTGAGGAATCCATTCGTGGGGCCCGGATCCACGCTGACCGTAGTCGGGTGGAGGAACCAGGATGCAGGGGGGGAACCAGCCCCCAAGACTAGTGGAGATCTACAAGGCTCAGCTAGCCAGCCAGAGGTTGTGGTATCTATATGTGCCACAGTCACAACCACACACGCTCACTGAAAAGGCAGCCATATAGGATCAAAGGGACCAAGAGGATGTTGCCTGACAAGATCTGAGGCTGCTGGCTTGGTATACTGTGTGTGAAAGTGCAGGGCAGGAGAGGAGAGAGTCAGCACAGAGAGATGGCCAGGAAAGGAACATAACAACGGGGTTCTGGTGGAGTGCACCCCAAACTACCTGAGAACTGGCTGGACCACTGACCTGGAGGACACAGCACCCCAGCTGGGGAATAACATCCGAACTGTGAGTAAAGTGTGGAAACTGCACCCTGCTGTGTCCTCTGAATTATTGCTGCGCCACCTGCCCTGCGCCACAACATCCACCATCACATTTAACACCATCACTGCCATGGGGTCTAGCTCTAATTGTGGAGAGCTGTACCAACTCTGCTGCGTCACCAACTGCCCCAGTGGACCGAAACCGCAGCGTCGGCCATCCATTGCCGAACACCTTGTGGCGTCACGAACAAATCCCCTAAACACTTTATTTCCCTCTCATTTCATTGACTTTTATTGGACGCCCAGGGCCATGGACCGGGTCACTGCTGCCTTGACAACCCCCCTGAAGACCCAGCTCGAGTACCCCACAGTCCTTGCGGGCGCTACACAGGATTTTGTTGTTACTTCAAGTATGCTGAAGCTGTGATGTAACGTTGTCATTCCACTGTAACATTGCACATATTCATGGTATTACAGTAGTCTCTTTTTGCACTATTACAATCAAAATTATTTCATGTATAATTAATTTCTTATTGATTTTATTGACTTTACTTTGAAGCATAACTATTTTAGTTGTAACAATTAATTGTATAGACAGGTGACAGTGTAATAACCAGGCCGAACATTCCCTGCTATCCACCCCCACACGGTGTCCACATCCGAAGGAGTTATGACACACACCAATCTTGGGGATAACAGTTGCTTTTACTTCAGCAGAAACGGGAATTATAACTTGGAACAAATAAGGAACAGTCTCTCATGGGTAGTCCACGGCAATTACAGTTCACACTTAGATGCTGAGGTGTGATTGGGGTCTTGAGCTTTAAGAGCACTGGACAGTGTTTTTTGGTAGTTTACAGAAGGAGGTAGACACATCAATTAGAGGTTATAGACCTGTATTCGGGGTTAACTCCACGGTGTGTCACGGCACGTGCACAAGTACTTATGGGTGAATGTAAAAACTGTGGTGAATCCAGTCAGAAAGACTTTAGAATATTGTCTGTACAGGTTAGAGAGGGAACCCAGGTTCTTAGGCCTGCAGGAGATCTTGTAGTGAAAACAGCCTCCACGTGTGTTCTGCTCTCCCTAAAGGCATCCCTCAGACTAAAGAACATTCTAGACTTGCCTGGAAAACAGCTCCTCCTATTGACCATGTGACTAGGAGCTGGCCAATAGGACACCGAATTCGCATCTCAGATCCTTACAAAACAATAATTATGAGTCATTGTACACTTTCACGATTAGATGGCGCCAGAATATAGCAAATGAGAAATGCATTGCATCTAAAATGGAGGTGACTAGAAATGAAGAATTACAGCTCACAAATGCAGGGGATAATGTAGAGGGGCAGTTAGAGAGTGCGCTGTAGTGTACAGAAGCTACTCACAATCCAGGATTACTTAAAGGGACTCTGTCACCTGAATTTGGAGGGAACAATTTTCAGCCATAGAGGCGGGATTTTCGGGTGTTTGATTCACCCTTTCCTTACCCGCTGGCTGCATGCTGGCTCCAATATTGGATTGAAGTTCATTCTCTGTCCTCCGTAGTACATGCCTGCACAAGGCAATCTTGCCTTACGCAGGCGTGTACTATGGAGGACAGAGAATGAACTTCAATCCAATATTGCAGCCAGTATGCAGCCATCGGGTAAGGAAAGGGTGAATCAAACACCCGAAAACCCCGCCTCTATGGCTGAAAATTGTTCCCTCCAAATTCAGGTGACAGAGTCCTTTTAAAGGAAGGACACACTCTGGACTGGGTCACTACATACTTCCCCTCTGAAGATAAGCCGTCCTCGGCGAATGTGGGAGTGGAGGACTACTAAAGAAGGAAATCTACAGATAATGTAAAGCAACACCAAGGCAAGCATACTTAGATATATGGGAGAACAATATGCAATAAGCAACTGCAAAACATGTAGGTGGAAGTGCCTGTGTGGAATAGAGTCTCTTTCCGCAATATTCTATCGTCCATATGAAAGGCTCTGGAAAGGCAATTTAGTGGCAACAAACAGTCCATCATAAGTCCATGGCTGCTTATGAAAATAATGCTTGGTATTACCCAGGTGCAGAGGTGGAAACGTTACTAAACTGACTAGCTAACTAAATATACACATGAAAAGGATATATTTTTTTTTTTAGTCTCTTTAGCGGGCTGGAAGTGTTCCCTTTGTGCTTCGCTGTGAACGCCTCAACCTTTGATTTTCCTCTTGAGCAGTAATGAAACAGTCTGCTGGTTCAGGTGGGATTGGCAAAGGAGCAACAACTGGAGCAGGAATTGAGATGGGGATAAATTGATAGTTAAAAGGAGACACTTCTGCCGTGCGTTGTCTGGGTGGTGGCTCCAAGGTAGGAATTGATGTGTAGACCGGCATGACTTGTGGAGGAGGTGAGGACATCACCAGTAGATCCTCTTTGGTTCATAACTAGTGTTGAGCATTCCGATACCGCAAGTATCGGGTATCGGCCGATACTTGCGGGTATCGGAATTCCGATACCGAGATCCGATACTTTTGTGGTATCGGGTATCGGTATCGAAACAACATTAATGTAATAATGTGTAAAAGAGAGAATTAAAATAAAAAATATTGCTATACTCACCTCTCCGACGCAGCCTGGACCTCAGCGAGGGAACCGGCAGCGTTGTTTGCTTAAAATTCGCGCGTTTACTTCCTTACGTGAAGTCCCGGCTTGTGATTGGTCGAGTCGCCCATGTGGCCGCGACGCGACCAATCACAAGCCAGAACGTAATTTTAAAATCCTGAAGGACCTAAAATTACGTCACGGCTTGCTGTGATTGGTCGCGTCGTGGCCACATGGGCGGCACGCGACCAATCACAAGCCGGGACTTCACGTAAGGAAGTAAACGCGCGAATTTTAAGCAAACAACGCTGCCGGTTCCCTCGCTGAGGTCCAGGCTGCGTCGGAGAGGTGAGTATAGCAATATTTTTTATTTTAATTCTTTCTTTTACACATTAATATGGATCCCAGGGCCTGAAGGAGAGTTTCCTCTCCTTCAGACCCTGGGAACCATCAGGTATACCGTCCGATACTTGAGTCCCATTGACTTGTATTGGTATCGGGTATCGGTATCGGATTGGATCCGATACTTTGCCGGTATCGGCCGATACTTTCCGATACCGATACTTTCAAGTATCGGACGGTATCGCTCAACACTATTCATAACTTCATGCGGTTTCTGTGCACCATCTGTGGGGCCATTCCCGGTTTCCTCACTTCATATACATCGGACTCTGGATATATGATAGCTGTAAATGTATAGGACTCTGTTTCCCAGAGTGAATCGAGTTTCCCTGTATGGTGGCACTTCTTTAGCCGTATTTTATCTTCAAGAGGAAGTGGGGAAGCATTAGCTCTTCAATTGTAGCTCTCTTCCTGTTGACGGTGAGCTTTGCCCATGTGGTGATCGGCGATCTGCTGGGCTTCATATATTTTTCGCTGATGCTTTGAGACCCAAGCAGTTTTAGGCAGGGGTATGATCACATCGGGAACCTGGATTCCCAAGGCACGATCTTTTGGGAGTTGACCTTGTCTTCCAAATATCAAGTAATATGGCAAGTAGCCCAGGGGCGGACACAGACAGCTTGGGACCCCTGTGCAGGAAATGTGTCTGGGCCCGCCACCTTTTAAGGCCACAAAGCTATATATATATATATATATATATATATATATATATATATATATATATATATATATATATAGCTGCACACACATACATGTATATATTACATAGTCTCCTTTATTATGTATATTGCCGTCCCTTACATATTGGATTCTATAGAGCCCCGTTTTTTATTACATCCCATCCTGTCATGTTAGCTGTATAATGCAGTGATGGCTGATGGAGCATTGGAAAGCGTTTTTTCTAAAGGAAGAGCTGATGGACTGGTAGTCTGGTCACCAACTCCTCCGTCAGAAGTCATTTTATATCTAACAAGAGAGGGGACTATGTAATAAAAGAGAATGCTGTGAATAACAAAAATAACAAGAATACACTATGTAAGAGACAGCACTGTACATAACAACAGAGGAAGCTATATAATAAGAGAAGGCATCATATATAACTAGAGAGGATGGTACTTAATAAGGGACGGTGTTATACATAACAAAAGAGGAAACTAACTAAGGATGGTGTTATACATAATAAGTGAGTACACTATACACTAAGGGACTGAGCTATACATAAGTGAGTACACTATATACTAAGGGACTGTGCTATACATAATAAGTGAGTACACTTTACACTAAAGGACTGTCTTAGACATAATAATCAATAATAAAGTCTTCCTCCACCTACCCCTGTTCCTAAATCCATTATAAATCCTCCTTCCTCCCATCCCAATCCCCCACACCCCTCATTGTCTTCCTCCCCCCGCATCCCATTATTGCCCTCTCCCCCACCCCCATTATTGCCCTCTTAACACCTCCATCATTGCTTTCTCCCCACCACCCCATCATTACCCATTCCACCACCTCCATCATTGCCTCCTCCCCACCAACCCCACCATTGTTCTTTCCACTGCCACCATTATTGCCTTCTCCCCCACCACCCCATCATTACCCATTTTACGACCTCCATCATTTCCTCCTCCCCACCACCCCATCATTGTCTTCTCCCCATCATTACCCATTCCACGACCTCCATCATTTCCTCCTTTCCCACCATCACCATCATTGCCCTTTCCTCCACCACCATCATTATCTTTTCCCCACCACCCCCATCATTGCCCATTACACTGCCTCCATCATTTCCTCCTCCCCATCACCCCCATTATTGCCCATTCACCACCTCCATCACTTCCTCCTCCCCCCCACACCCTCATTGCCCTTTCCACCACCCCATCATGGCTTTCTCCCCCACCACCCCTATCATTGCCCTCTCCATCAACCCCATCACCCCCATCATTACCCTCTCCATCAACCCAATCATTGCCTTCTGCCCCATCACCCCCATAATTGCCCTCTCCGTCAACCCAATCATTGCTTGTCTGTCAACCCAATCATTGCTTTCTGCCCCATCAACCCATCATTGCCCTCTCCATCAACCCAATCATTGCTTTCTGCCCCATAATTGCTCTCTCTCTGTCAACTCAATCATTGCCTTTTGCCCCATCACCCCCATCATTGCCCTCTCTGTCAACCCAATCATTCCCTCCTTCCCCATCATTGGCCTCTCCGTCAACCCAATCATTGCCTTCTGCCCCATCACCCCATCATTGCCCTCTCGACCTGCACACAGACACACAGCACCAATTACCTCTCTGCGTACACATACACACACACTACACCATTTACCTCTCAGCATACACATACACACACAGCACCATTCACCTCTCTGCATACACACACAGCACCAGTCACCTCTCTGCATACACACACACACACACCTCACCTCTGCGCATGGTATCCTGCAGCTGCAACATCGCCATGGTGCTGAATGATGATGTCATTCAGCTGCTGCTGTGTGAGACAGGAAGCGTGGGCAGGAAGCAGCATGGATTGCTCCCTTTGAGAAATAGCCCCAAAGACATATTAATCTGATAATGTTACCATGCGTACAATCGCATGTATATGCTAAATTGCATATTACACAAAAGCAAAACGACTCAGGCATATAATAGAACAACAGGAGGACAAAGAGTCTAATGCTAGTAATTTAACAAAAAATCAACAAACTTTATTAAGGACCAATGTGGATAAATACAGATAAAATTGTATAATAAATACATATACGTATAGTACAATGAGCAATCAAAATATAAGGTAACACTATGAGGTTTGTGACAAAATTCCAACAATAGTGAGCACTAGGGTTGAGCGACTTTCATTTTTTTAAGATCGAGTAGGGTTTTGGGAAACCCGATTTTGTCCAGAGTCGAGTCGAGTGCAGTCGGCCGATTATCGCTAAAAGTCGGGGATCGACCGAAACACGAAACCCAATGCAAGTCAATGGGGAAGCATAGTCGGCAGTGAGTGGAGGCCAGGAAAACACCTACAGTGCCCATTTTAATGCCAAAAACATCCATTCTTGTTTCTGAAGCTTGCCAATCTTAATTAACTGTATAATAATAGTTGGGCATAGGGAATTGGGGGAAAGTTGTGGGGGGAGTAGGGCTGGCTCAAGTTTTTCGTGGGCCCAGGAAATGCGGACTACGTCACGGCGGTGTTGCAGGGAAAGGTAAGTATTTAAAAGTTGCAAGTGCTGTGATCCTGAGCAAGCAGGGGGGGGGCCCACTCGTTCGCATTGCCACTGGCACAGGGCCCCTCAAAGTACGGCGGTGTGTTTGCATGGCGGGGGCGCCTCCCACCAGCAGCGACACTTTTGCGTACTCTGAGGGGCCCTGTGCCAGTGACGTCGCCAACGAGTATGCCCCCCCACCTGATGAAGGAACCTGCACTTTCATCTGCACCTTCCTCTTTGTCCCTGTGTAAGGTGGTATAACATGCGGGAAGGGGAACCTTACTTTCAGCAGGGACAGATTCTGGCTGTGTAGAGTACAAGGGGAATGTAGTGGTCTAGGTCAATGTACCAGCAGACTCATTTAGCAGTGGCTGGGCAATGGGCAGGATGAGGAGGAAACAGATATAGGGCCAAAGAATAAAGTAGGCTACATGCAGTTCAAAATTGGTAACAGGACTAAACAGGCGGCATTGCTTTGTTCAGTGGAGTAGCAAACCCAAGAGCAGCAGACACTGTTTCAAGGGCCTAACCACACTAGTAGGCCAAATGCAGTTTAATATCTGATAGTATAGGGCGAAAGCCAGAATGTGGAAGCTCAGCTTTGTTCAGTTGAGGACAACACCAGGGAGGGGCAGACACCTTTAGTAGGCCGGAAAAGCCTATTGCATTTTTTAAAATGGTAATTTGGAGCAGAAGGTTGAAGCTCAGCTTTATTTAGTTGAGGGCAACACCAGGCAGGGGCACACAGACAGACACCTTTAGTAGGCCGGAAAAGCCTATTGCATTTTTCAAAATGGTAATTTGGAGCAGAAGGTTGAAGCTCAGCTTTATTTAGTTGAGGGCAACACCAGGGAGGGGCAGAAGCCGTTAGTAGGCCCTAACCACCATTTTTTTTTTAAAACCACTTAATGAGAGCCGGAAGGTTGAAGCTCAGCTTTATTTAGTTGAGGACAACACCAGGGAGGGGCAGAAGCCGTTAGTAGGCCCTAACCACCATTTTTTTTTTTTTAAAACCACTTAATGAGAGCCGGAAGGTTGAAGCTCAGCTTTATTTAGTTGAGGACAACACCAGGGAGGGGCAGAAGCCGTTAGTAGGCCCTAACCACCATTTTTTTTTTTAAAACCACATAATGAGAGCCGGAAGGTTGAAGCTCAGCTTTATTTAGTTGAGGACAACACCAGGGAGGGGCACACAGACAGACACCTTTTGTAGGCCTGAAAAGCCTATTGCATTTTTCAAAATGGTAATTTGGAGCAGAAGGTTGAAGCTCAGCTTTATTTAGTTGAGGGCAACACCAGGGAGGGGCAGAAGCCGTTAGTAGGCCCTAACCACCATTTTTTTTTTTAAAACCACATAATGAGAGCCGGAAGGTTGAAGCTCAGCTTTATTTAGTTGAGGACAACACCAGGGAGGGGCAGAAGCCGTTAGTAGGCCCTAACCACCATTTTTTTTTTTAAAACCACATAATGAGAGCCGGAAGGTTGAAGCTCAGCTTTATTTAGTTGAGGACAACACCAGGGAGGGGCAGAAGCCGTTAGTAGGCCCTAACCACCATTTTTTTTTTAAAACCACTTAATGAGAGCCGGAAGGTTGAAGCTCAGCTTTATTTAGTTGAGGACAACACCAGGGAGGGGCAGAAGCCGTTAGTAGGCCCTAACCACCATTTTTTTTTTTTTAAAACCACTTAATGAGAGCCGGAAGGTTGAAGCTCAGCTTTATTTAGTTGAGGACAACACCAGGGAGGGGCAGAAGCCGTTAGTAGGCCCTAACCACCATTTTTTTTTTAAAACCACTTAATGAGAGCCGGAAGGTTGAAGCTCAGCTTTATTTAGTTGAGGACAACACCAGGGAGGGGCAGAAGCCGTTAGTAGGCCCTAACCACCATTTTTTTTTTTAAAACCACATAATGAGAGCCGGAAGGTTGAAGCTCAGCTTTATTTAGTTGAGGACAACACCAGGGAGGGGCACACAGACAGACACCTTTTGTAGGCCTGAAAAGCCTATTGCATTTTTCAAAATGGTAATTTGGAGCAGAAGGTTGAAGCTCAGCTTTATTTAGTTGAGGGCAACACCAGGGAGGGGCAGAAGCCGTTAGTAGGCCCTAACCACCATTTTTTTTTTAAAAACCACATAATGAGAGCCGGAAGGTTGAAGCTCAGCTTTATTTAGTTGAGGACAACACCAGGGAGGGGCAGAAGCCGTTAGTAGGCCCTAACCACCATTTTTTTTTTTAAAACCACATAATGAGAGCCGGAAGGTTGAAGCTCAGCTTTATTTAGTTGAGGACAACACCAGGCAGGGGCACACAGACAGACACCTTTAGTAGGCCTGAAAAGCCTATTGCATTTTTCAAAATGGTAATTTGGAGCAGAAGGTTGAAGCTCAGCTTTATTTAGTTGAGGGCAACACCAGGGAGGGGCAGAAGCCGTTAGTAGGCCCTAACCAAAGTTGAAGGCCAAATGCAGTTTAATTTCTGATACTATAGGCCGAAAGCCAGAAGGTGGAAGTTCCGATTTAGACAGTGGAGGACAATTTGAATTAGGGACTGCAGACAGACTTAGTAGGCTGTCCCCTGTGGACCATGCATCCACCACATTAACCCATTGCGCCGTAATGGACACGTAATCTTCCGTTGCCATGCCTACAGGTCCATGCGTCTGTTGTCAGGTGCACCTTTGTACTCACAGATTGCCAGAGTGCATGGACAATGCGGTCTTCTACATGCTGGTGGAGGGTTGGGATGGCTTTTCTCGCAAAAGAAGTGTCGACTGGTTAGCTTGTAGCGTGGTACAGCGTAGTCCATCATGGCCTTATTAATAGTAAATAAAATATATAACTAGGCTCTATGAACTTTTAAATAGGTTCCAGGGGTACACGGGCAGCATTGGTGTGGTCAGTGGAGGAGTATTGCAAGTAGGGGCTGCAGACAGGCTATCAAAGGCCTAAAATAACAAACAGTAGGCAGTCATGGCAGTTTTACATCGGTTACATGGATACACAGGCAGGCACTCCAGGCAGCATTGTGGTCAGTGGAGGAGTATTGCAAGTAGGGGCCGCAGACAGGCTATCAAAGGCCTAAAATAACAAACAATAGGCTCATGGCAGTTTCACAGCGGTTACATGGATACACGGGCAGGCAGCTTGGTGGTGGTGAGTGGAGGAGTATTTAAAGTAGGGACCGCAGACAGGCTTCAAAGGCCTAACATAAGAAAATGGGCTGGCTGTAGGCACTTTATAATTGGTTCCAGGGGTACACGGGCAGCAGTGGTCTGGTCAGTGGAGGAGTATTTAAAGTAGGGACCGCAGACAGGCTATCAAAGGCCTAACATAACAAACAATAGGCTCATGGCAGTTTCACAGCGGTTACATGGATACACGGGCAGGCAGCTTGGTGGTGGTGAGTGGAGGAGTATTTAAAGTAGGGACCGCAGACAGGCTTCAAAGGCCTAACATAAGAAAATGGGCTGGCTGTAGGCACTTTATAATTGGTTCCAGGGGTACACGGGCAGCAGTGGTCTGGTCAGTGGAGGAGTATTTAAAGTAGGGACCGCAGACAGGCTTCAAAGGCCTAACATAAGAAAATGGGCTGGCTGTAGGCACTTTATAATTGGTTCCAGGGGTACACGGGCAGCAGTGGTCTGGTCAGTGGAGGAGTATTTAAAGTAGGGACCGCAGACAGGCTATCAAAGGCCTAACATAACAAACAATAGGCTCATGGCAGTTTCACAGCGGTTACATGGATACACGGGCAGGCAGCTTGGTGGTGGTGAGTGGAGGAGTATTTAAAGTAGGGACCGCAGACAGGCTTCAAAGGCCTAACATAAGAAAATGGGCTGGCTGTAGGCACTTTATAATTGGTTCCAGGGGTACACGGGCAGCAGTGGTCTGGTCAGTGGAGGAGTATTTAAAGTAGGGACCGCAGACAGGCTTCAAAGGCCTAACATAAGAAAATGGGCTGGCTGTAGGCACTTTATAATTGGTTCCAGGGGTACACGGGCAGCAGTGGTCTGGTCAGTGGAGGAGTATTTAAAGTAGGGACCGCAGACAGGCTATCAAAGGCCTAACATAACAAACAATAGGCTCATGGCAGTTTCACAGCGGTTACATGGATACACGGGCAGGCAGCTTGGTGGTCAGTGGAGGAGTATTTAAAGTAGGGACCGCAGACAGGCTATCAAAGGCCTAAAATAACAAACAATAGGCTCATGGCAGTTTTACAGCGGTTACATGGATACACAGGCAGCTTGGTGGTGAGTGGAGGAGTATTTAAAGTAGGGACCGCAGACAGGCTATCAAAGGCCTAAAATAACAAACAATAGGCTCATGGCAGTTTCACAGCGGTTACATGGATACACGGGCAGGCAGCTTGGTGGTGGTGAGTGGAGGAGTATTTAAAGTAGGGACCGCAGACAGGCTTCAAAGGCCTAACATAAGAAAATGGGCTGGCTGTAGGCACTTTATAATTGGTTCCAGGGGTACACGGGCAGCAGTGGTCTGGTCAGTGGAGGAGTATTTAAAGTAGGGACCGCAGACAGGCTATCAAAGGCCTAACATAACAAACAATAGGCTCATGGCAGTTTCACAGCGGTTACATGGATACACGGGCAGGCAGCTTGGTGGTGGTGAGTGGAGGAGTATTTAAAGTAGGGACCGCAGACAGGCTTCAAAGGCCTAACATAAGAAAATGGGCTGGCTGTAGGCACTTTATAATTGGTTCCAGGGGTACACGGGCAGCAGTGGTCTGGTCAGTGGAGGAGTATTTAAAGTAGGGACCGCAGACAGGCTTCAAAGGCCTAACATAAGAAAATGGGCTGGCTGTAGGCACTTTATAATTGGTTCCAGGGGTACACGGGCAGCAGTGGTCTGGTCAGTGGAGGAGTATTTAAAGTAGGGACCGCAGACAGGCTATCAAAGGCCTAACATAACAAACAATAGGCTCATGGCAGTTTCACAGCGGTTACATGGATACACGGGCAGGCAGCTTGGTGGTCAGTGGAGGAGTATTTAAAGTAGGGACCGCAGACAGGCTATCAAAGGCCTAAAATAACAAACAATAGGCTCATGGCAGTTTTACAGCGGTTACATGGATACACAGGCAGCTTGGTGGTGAGTGGAGGAGTATTTAAAGTAGGGACCGCAGACAGGCTATCAAAGGCCTAAAATAACAAACAATAGGCTCATGGCAGTTTCACAGCGGTTACATGGATACACGGGCAGGCAGCTTGGTGGTGGTGAGTGGAGGAGTATTTAAAGTAGGGACCGCAGACAGGCTTCAAAGGCCTAACATAAGAAAATGGGCTGGCTGTAGGCACTTTATAATTGGTTCCAGGGGTACACGGGCAGCAGTGGTCTGGTCAGTGGAGGAGTATTTAAAGTAGGGACCGCAGACAGGCTATCAAAGGCCTAACATAACAAACAATAGGCTCATGGCAGTTTCACAGCGGTTACATGGATACACGGGCAGGCAGCTTGGTGGTGGTGAGTGGAGGAGTATTTAAAGTAGGGACCGCAGACAGGCTTCAAAGGCCTAACATAAGAAAATGGGCTGGCTGTAGGCACTTTATAATTGGTTCCAGGGGTACACGGGCAGCAGTGGTCTGGTCAGTGGAGGAGTATTTAAAGTAGGGACCGCAGACAGGCTTCAAAGGCCTAACATAAGAAAATGGGCTGGCTGTAGGCACTTTATAATTGGTTCCAGGGGTACACGGGCAGCAGTGGTCTGGTCAGTGGAGGAGTATTTAAAGTAGGGACCGCAGACAGGCTATCAAAGGCCTAACATAACAAACAATAGGCTCATGGCAGTTTCACAGCGGTTACATGGATACACGGGCAGGCAGCTTGGTGGTGGTGAGTGGAGGAGTATTTAAAGTAGGGACCGCAGACAGGCTTCAAAGGCCTAACATAAGAAAATGGGCTGGCTGTAGGCACTTTATAATTGGTTCCAGGGGTACACGGGCAGCAGTGGTCTGGTCAGTGGAGGAGTATTTAAAGTAGGGACCGCAGACAGGCTATCAAAGGCCTAACATAACAAACAATAGGCTCATGGCAGTTTCACAGCGGTTACATGGATACACGGGCAGGCAGCTTGGTGGTGGTGAGTGGAGGAGTATTTAAAGTAGGGACCGCAGACAGGCTTCAAAGGCCTAACATAAGAAAATGGGCTGGCTGTAGGCACTTTATAATTGGTTCCAGGGGTACACGGGCAGCAGTGGTCTGGTCAGTGGAGGAGTATTTAAAGTAGGGACCGCAGACAGGCTATCAAAGGCCTAACATAACAAACAATAGGCTCATGGCAGTTTCACAGCGGTTACATGGATACACGGGCAGGCAGCTTGGTGGTCAGTGGAGGAGTATTTAAAGTAGGGACCGCAGACAGGCTATCAAAGGCCTAAAATAACAAACAATAGGCTCATGGCAGTTTTACAGCGGTTACATGGATACACAGGCAGCTTGGTGGTGAGTGGAGGAGTAGTGCAAGGAGTGTCTGTCCCAGTACTCCCAAAATATAAATAGATGTTAATGTCTCGCAAAACAACCAAAACAAAAAAAAAAGGTGGCATACTTAGGTACAGGGGTGGGCTCATCTACTGAGTTTCTGACATAGTAATTTGGCAGTAACTATTTAATGGTGCCAATATAGGACACAGACACAGACTACTTTAAGTTGCATCATAGATGTCTACAAATTTGTATTGTCAGTGCCAGACATTGAATGATGTCAGCGAATAGACTAAAGATTGGTGGAGCTGTGCGACATAATTTTGCACGTGGTAGAGCACATTTTGAGCTGGGGTAGGGGGGAACTCTCTTGAGGCCGGCGGGACCGCCCCAGGGCCCCTCATGTTACAACGGTGTGTCTGACGTTGGGTGCGCACCACCACCGCCAGAGACACTACATTGTACTATGAGGGACCCAGTAGCAATGCCGTCAACCAAAAGCGAGCACACCCACCTCTTCAGACAAACAGCAGTCTCACGGGTGCTTGCGCCAAGTCGCGATACCACGGCCCCGTGTGGGGAGTTTTGCCATTTAGGGAGGTGTAAACATGTCGTATGCTGTACAATCAGCTGCAGCAAATTAGACATTAGAAAAGTAATTCACAGGCAAGAGCTTTTCATAGGAAAGCTAGGTGTCGGCCGGGCAAGGTGGGGCAAAAGATTTCGAAATCCAGTTGTGGTTCATTTTAATGAATGTTAGATCGTCAACATTTTGGGTAGCCAGACGAGTCCTTTTTTCGGTTAATATTGAACCTGCAGCACTGAATACTCTTTCTGATAGGACACTTGCTGCCGGGCAAGCAAGCTCCTGCAATGCATATTCTGCCAATTCTGGCCAGGTGTCTAATTTGGAGGCCCAGTAATCAAATGGGAATGACGGTTGAGGGAGAACATCGATAAGGGATGAAAAATAGTTAGTAACCATACTGGACAAATGTTGTCTCCTGTCACTTTCAATTGATGCAGCAGTACCTGTCCTGTCTGCGGTCATAGCAAAATCACTCCACAACCTGGTCAGAAAACCCCTCTGTCCAACGCCACTTCTGATGTGTGCACCCCTAACACTCCTAGTCTGCTGCCCCCTGGAGCTCGTGTGAGAACGATCACGTGCGCTGTGTGCTGGGAATGCCTGAAGCAAACGGTCAACAAGAGTTGATTGTTTGGTTGCTAATATTAGTTCCAAGTTCTCATGTGGCATAATATTTTGCAATTTGCCTTTATAGCGTGGATCAAGGAGGCAGGCCAACCAGTAATCGTCATCGTTCATCATTTTCGTAATGCGTGTGTCCCTTTGTAGGATACGTAAGGCATAATCCGCCATGTGGGCCAAAGTTCCACTTGTCAAATCTCCGGTTGTGATTGGTTGAGGGGCAGTTGCAGGCAAATCTACGTCACTTGTGTCCCTCAAAAAACCAGAACCCGGCCGTGACACGCAACCAATTTCCTGTGCCCCCGTGAAAGTTTCCGCATTAAAAATATACTCATCCCCATCATCCTCCTCATCCTCCACCTCCTCTTCGCCCGCTACCTCGTCCTGTACACTGCCCTGACCAGACAATGGCTGACTGTCATCAAGGCTTCCCTCTTCCTCTGGTGCAGACGCCTGCTCCTTTATGTGCGTCAAACTTTGCATCAGCAGACGCATTAGGGGGATGCTCATGCTTATTACGGCGTTGTCTGCACTAACCAGCCGTGTGCATTCCTCAAAACACTGAAGGACTTGACACATGTCTTGTATCTTCGACCACTGCACACCTGACAACTCCATGTCTGCCATCCTACTGCCTGCCCGTGTATCCTCCCACAAATAAATAACAGCACGCCTCTGTTCGCACAGTCTCTGAAGCATGTGCAGTGTTGAGTTCCACCTTGTTGCAACGTCTATGATTAGGCGATGCTGGGGAAGGTTCAAAGACCGCTGATAGGTCTGCATACGGCTGGCGTGTACAGGCGAACGTCGGATATGTGAGCAAAGTGCACGCACTTTGAGGAGCAGGTCGGAGAACCCAGGATAAGTTTTCAATAAGCACTGCACCACCAGGTTTAAGGTGTGAGCCAGGCAAGGAATGTGTTTCAGTTGGGAAAGGGAGATGGCAGCCATGAAATTCCTTCCGTTATCACTCACTACCTTGCCTGCCTCAAGATCTACTGTGCCCAGCCACGACTGCGTTTCTTGTTGCAAGAACTCGGACAGAACTTCCGCGGTGTGTCTGTTGTCGCCCAAACACTTCATAGCCAATACAGCCTGCTGACGCTTGGCAGTAGCTGGCCCATAATGGGACAACTGGTGTGCAACAGTGTCATCTGCCGATGGAGTGGTTGGCCGACTGCGTTCTGTGGAAGAGCTGTAGCTTCTGCAGGAGGACGAGGAGGAGGAGGAGGGGGTGCGAACGCCTACAGCCAACTGTTTCCTAGACCGTGGGCTAGGCACAACTGTCCCTAAATTGATGTCGCCTGTGGACCCTGCATCCACCACATTCACCCAGTGTGCCGTGATGGACACATAACGTCCCTGGCCATGCCTACTGGTCCATGCATCTGTAGTCAGGTGCACCTTTGTACTCACAGATTGCCTGAGTGCATGGACGATGCGCTGTTTAACATGCTGGTGCAGGGCTGGGATGGCTTTTCTGGAAAAAAAGTGTCGACTGGGTAGCTCGTATCGTGGTTCAGCGTACTCCATCAGGGCTTTGAAAGCTTCGCTTTCAACTAACCGGTAGGGCATCATCTCTAACGAGATTAGTCTAGCTATGTGGGCGTTAAAACCCTGTGTACGCGGATGCGAGGATAAGTACTTCCTTTTTCTAACCAGAGTCTCATGTAGGGTGAGCTGGACTGGAGAGCTGTAGATCGTGGAACTTTCGGGTGTGCCGGTGTACATGGCAGACTGAGAGACGGTTGGAGACGGTATTGTTTCCGCCGGTGCCCTAGATGCAATATTTCCTCCTACAAAACTGGTGATTCCCTGACCCTGACTGCTTTTGGCTGGCAAAGAAACCTGCACAGATACTGCCGGTGGTGCGGAAAATGGTGGCCTTACAGTGACGGAAGGGATGTTGCGTTGCTGACTAGCTTCATTGGCCGAGGGTGCTACAACCTTGAGGGACGTTTGGTAGTTAGTCCAGGCTTGAAAATGCATGGTGGTTAAGTGTCTATGCATGCAACTAGTATTTAGACTTTTCAGATTCTGACCTCTGCTTAAGCTAGTTGAACATTTTTGACAGATGACTTTGCGCTGATCAGTTGGATGTTGTTTAAAAAAATGCCAGACTGCACTCTTCCTAGACTCGGATCCCTTTTCAGGGATTGCAGACTGAGCTTTAACCGGATGGCAACGCTGTGCTCCAACAGGTTTTGGCTTTGACACGCGTTTTGGTCCAGATACGGGCCCGGCAGATGGAACCTGTTGCAATGTTGATGCCTGCTGCGGCCCCTCCTCCACCTCCGCTTCTGAACTACTGCCGCCTGCACCCTGTTCCCCCAATGGCTGCCAATCGGGGTCAATAACTGGGTCATCTATTACCTCCTCTTCGAGCTCGTGTGCAACTTCGTCTGTGTCACTGTGTCGGTCGGTGGTATAGCGTTCGTGGCGGGGCAACATAGTCTCATCAGGGTCTGATTGTGGATCTGTACCCTGAGAGGGCAATGTGGTGGTCTGAGTCAAAGGAGCAGCATAGTACTCTGGCTGTGGCTGTGCATCAGTGCACTCCATGTCAGAATATACTTGTAATGGGCATGGCCTGTTAAATGTTTCACTTTCTAAGCCAGGGACGGTATGTGTAAAGAGCTCCATGGAGTGACCCGTTGTGTCGCCTGCTGCATCCTTCTCTCTTGTTGTAGTTTTTGCTGAGGAGGACAAGGAAGCGACTTGTCCCTGACCGTGAACATCCACAAGCGACGCGCTGCTTTTACATTTACCAGTTTCGGAAGAGGAGGCAAAAGAGCTAGAGGCTGAGTCTGCAATGTAAGCCAAAACTTGCTGTTGCTGCTCCGCCTTTAAAAGCGGTTTTCCTACTCCCAGAAAAGAGAGCGTTCGAGGCCTTGTGTAGCCTGACGACGAAACTGGCTCCACAGCTCCAGACTTAGGTGGAATATTTTTATCCCCACGACCACCTGATGCTCCACTACCACTACCATCATTACCAGCTGACAATGAACGCCCACGACGACCTCTTGCACCAGACTTCCTCATTGTTTTAAAATCTTAACCAAAGTAACTTTATTTGTTGCTGTCAAACAACTTACACGGTGAGCTATAACTTCAGTATGATTTCAATATCCCTTAACAGGTTGGTGAGACCACAAGGAAAATCAGGCACAATGTTACACACTCTGTTTTCTGTGGCACAAAATCACAGAGATGACACACACGCAGGACTGTCACTCAAGCACTAATGTCAATATTAATCTCCCACCTAATTTATTTATTTTTTTTTCTCAGGGAGACTTTAGAAACCAAATAATATTTAAAAAAAAAAAAAAAAAAGGCTTTCTATGGCCCACAATTAGAGAGAGAGAGGTGGCACAACCAGGAGTCAAGACTGGCGCACAAGCTGAAAGGGCAATATTACTCTCCCACTGTTTTTTATGTTTTTTTTGTTTTTTTCAGGGAGACTTTAGAAACCAAATAATATTAAAAAAACCAAAAAAAAAAAAGGCTTTCTATGGCCCACTGAATGAGAGGGAGAGAGGTGGCACACCCAGGAGTCAAGACTGGCACACAAGCTGAAAGGGCAATATTACTCTCCCACTGTTTTTTTAGGTTTTTTTTTTTTTTCAGGGAGACTTTAGAAACCAAATAATATTAAAAAAAAAAAAAAAAATAGGCTTGCTATAGCCCACTGAATGAGAGATAGCACACACAGCAGTGGCACACAAGCCCTGACTGAGGCCAATATTTTTCTCCCACTGATTGATGTAGTGTTTTTGTGTTGAGGTAGAATTTAGAACACAAATCACGGAAAAAATAAATAGGCTTTCTATGGCCCACTGAATGAAAGGGAGAGAGGTGGCACACCCAGGAGTCAAGACTGGCACACAAGCTGAAAGGGCAATATTACTCTCCCACTGTTTTTTTATGTATTTTTTGTTTTTTCAGGGAGACTTTAGAAACCCAATAATATTTAAAAAAAAAAATAAATAGGCTTTCTATGGCCCACTGAATGAGAGGGAGAGAGGTGGCACACCCAGGAGTCAAGACTGGCACACAAGCTGAAAGGGCAATATTATTCTCCCACTGTTTTTTTAGGTTTTTTTTTTTTTTTTCAGGGAGAATTAGAAACCAAATAATATTAAAAAAAAAAAAAAAATAGGCTTTCTATGGCCCAATGAATGAGAGGGAGAGAGGTGGCACACCCAGGAGTCAAGACTGGCACACAAGCTGAAAGGGCAATATTACTCTCCCACTGTTTTTTTAGGTTTTTTTTTTTTTTTCAGGGAGACTTTAGAAACCAAATAATATTAAAAAAAAAATAAAAAAAAAAAAATAGGCTTGCTATAGCCCACTGAATGAGAGATAGCACACACAGCAGTGGCACACAAGCCCTGACTGAGGCCAATATTTTTCTCCCACTGATTGATGTAGTGTTTTTGTGTTGAGGTAGAATTTAGAACACAAATCACGGAAAAAATAAATAGGCTTTCTATGGCCCACTGAATGAAAGGGAGAGAGGTGGCACACCCAGGAGTCAAGACTGGCACACAAGCTGAAAGGGCAATATTACTCTCCCACTGTTTTTTTATGTATTTTTTGTTTTTTCAGGGAGACTTTAGAAACCCAATAATATTTAAAAAAAAAAATAAATAGGCTTTCTATGGCCCACTGAATGAGAGGGAGAGAGGTGGCACACCCAGGAGTCAAGACTGGCACACAAGCTGAAAGGGCAATATTATTCTCCCACTGTTTTTTTAGGTTTTTTTTTTTTTTTCAGGGAGAATTAGAAACCAAATAATATTAAAAAAAAAAAATAAATAGGCTTTCTATGGCCCACTGAATGAGAGGGAGAGAGGTGGCACACCCAGGAGTCAAGACTGGCACACAAGCTGAAAGGGCAATATTACTCTCCCACTGTTTTTTTAGGTTTTTTTTTTTTTTCAGGGAGACTTTAGAAACCAAATAATATTAAAAAAAAAAAAAAAAATAGGCTTGCTATAGCCCACTGAATGAGAGATAGCACACACAGCAGTGGCACACAAGCCCTGACTGAGGCCAATATTTTTCTCCCACTGATTGATGTAGTGTTTTTGTGTTGAGGTAGAATTTAGAACACAAATCACGGAAAAAATAAATAGGCTTTCTATGGCCCACTGAATGAAAGGGAGAGAGGTGGCACACCCAGGAGTCAAGACTGGCACACAAGCTGAAAGGGCAATATTACTCTCCCACTGTTTTTTTATGTATTTTTTGTTTTTTCAGGGAGACTTTAGAAACCCAATAATATTTAAAAAATAAAATAAATAGGCTTTCTATGGCCCACTGAATGAGAGGGAGAGAGGTGGCACACCCAGGAGTCAAGACTGGCACACAAGCTGAAAGGGCAATATTATTCTCCCACTGTTTTTTTAGGTTTTTTTTTTTTTTTTTCAGGGAGAATTAGAAACCAAATAATATTAAAAAAATAAAATAAATAGGCTTTCTATGGCCCACTGAATGAGAGGGAGAGAGGTGGCACACCCAGGAGTCAAGACTGGCACACAAGCTGAAAGGGCAATATTACTCTCCCACTGTTTTTTTAGGTTTTTTTTTTTTTTCAGGGAGACTTTAGAAACCAAATAATATTAAAAAAAAAAAAAAAAAAAAAAAATAGGCTTGCTATAGCCCACTGAATGAGAGATAGCACACACAGCAGTGGCACACAAGCCCTGACTGAGGCCAATATTTTTCTCCCACTGATTGATGTAGTGTTTTTGTGTTGAGGTAGATTTTAGAACACAAATCACGGAAAAAATAAATAGGCTTTCTATGGCCCACTCAGTGAGAGATGGCACACACAGGGATGGCACTGTAGCAGAAATGCCAATCTTAATCTCCCACAAAAAAAAAAAAAAAAAAAAAAAAAACTGTCCTACAATTACTATCTCCCTGCAGTAATGTAAGCCAGGTATGGCAGGCAGCAATAGGAGTGGACTGATGCACAAATTAAATAAAAAGTGTGGACAAACAAAAAAGATAGCTGTGCAGAAAGGAAGGAACAAGAGGATATGTGCTTTGAAAAAAGCAGTTGGTTTCCACAGTGGCGTACACACAGCAATACAGCTATCACGGAGCCTTCTAGGGCAGCCCAATGAGCTACAGCGCTGAGGGGAAAAAAAAAAAAAAATAGCTTCCACAGTCCCTGCACACCGAAGGTGGTGTTGGACAGTGGAAATCGCTGCAGCACAAGCGGTTTGGTGGTTAGTGGACCCTGCCTAACGCTCTCCCTGCTTCTGACGAAGCGGCAGCAACCTGTCCCTAAGCTCAGATCAGCAGCAGTAAGATGGCGGTCGGCGGGAACGCCCCTTTATAGCCCCTGTGACGCCGCAGACAGCAAGCCAATCACTGCAATGCCCTTCTCTAAGATGGTGGGGACCAGGATCTATGTCATCACGCTGCCCACACTCTGCGTTCACCTTCATTGGCTGAGAAATGGCGCTTTTCGCGTCATTGAAACGCGACTTTGGCGCGAAAGTCGCGTACCGCATGGCCGACAAGCACAGGGGTCGGATCGGGTTTCATGAGACGCCGACTTAGCCAAAAGTCGGCGACTTTTGAAAATGATCGACCCGTTTCGCTCAACCCTAGTGAGCACCGGTATCACATGCCTAATTGAATGGGTTAATCTGCATAGAGTAACAGAGTAACAGATGCCTGTTGTGGAATGACTATACAATAGCTAGCGTTATATAAGTGTATACAGCTGACTCATGAAGTGTATGGGCAGGGGGGTAGTGAGCGGTACAGCTCCAAAAACTACTGACTGCTCCTAATACAGGTAAATAGTCACTATCCCACAGTATGCCCAGCCTAGCAAAGCTGCGCTATAGATCTGCTAATATAAACAGCATAAACCACAAACAGGGCATCATAACAACCGATAGTTACCCATAGTATGTGTGGCAGGCGTCCCGGGTCTCACTCCCCAACGCACGTTTCGGTGTGGGTCCACCTTCTTCAGGGGGCGTGGTTTCAATAGTAAATAATCCCTCCCTTTTATGTCTGTCATGTCAGATCACCTGGTACATATGTACCTATAGAGAAACTCCAACCTGCGCAGGCGCACAAGCCGTACCCAATCAGCGGACACACCTCCACGTCATCACCCCCGCAGCAGAGTCACATGAGGCGGCCGGCGCCAGCCGCAACCACATAGCAGAGCAAGCAGGAATGAATCACAGAGGTGCGACGGTAAGCAGGCAAAGAAGACCAGTGCGCATGCGCTAAAGGATGTCATAGCAATGTGGATACATGCTGTAATAACACAAACCAACCTCATAAATACAGTCATATATTACATGTGGATATATCTAAATAAGGAACAGGTAAGGACATACAGTGTAAAAGCCTATATGGATCAGATATATTCATCTTATACACAGATGCAGCACTTAAAGGGAGGAGGATCACATCCGCCATACCACCCTGCAAGCCCAATAATGTGGAGCAGCCGGCGCCTAGCCACTACCACACAAAGGAGCAAAGCAGGAGCAGTGGCCAGAAAGTGTCTCAGGCTGCACATATCAAAAACCGTGACACATATAGATCACAACAGCTATCAACAACAGCACTTATTAATACCATAAATCCACACAAATATAAAAAATAGATTGGCCATTTCAACAGATTACAGATTAGCACTCATAAATACACATATAGTGCATGATACATAAGCGAAATAATCCCAGCCAGATACTGTTAATCCAATTATACTGCCAAAGACAAATTGATAGGTTGAGATGATTTCAAAATATAACACAGTCCCAACGCTGAGATCTCACATATCTTCACCATGTATATACTGTATATAAGGTGAATATATCCAAACGTAGTCTTCATATCAGCTTGGAGCACCAGACATCGACAAAAAGGAGGGATGCATCTTGAACAGACGTGTCATAGATGTTAGAGCATACATGTTAGATATAAATGTTCACTGAAATAACAAAAATTAAAATATAAGTGCCCAAAAAATAAAAACCAAAGATTAAAACAGAAGAAACCATTAAAAATCAAACAGCAGCAGTGGACTGCAAAGGTGGAAGAAGACATGAGGCAACAAAAATTCATATTGGTCAGAGGAATGAAGCAAAACCCTGGGACTCATTAAGACCATGGGGGGACATTGTGCCCAAGATGGTGATCCATCTGCACTCCTTTTGGGCAAGCAAACGTTTAATGTCCGCACCACGGATCCCAAGTTGAATATGCTGAATGACCCTGACCATGAAGGACTTCGGATCACTCTGGTGGAAACACTTAAAGTGCTTAGGTATCGTTTTTAACAAGGTCAAATCTGTGACTGAGGCTGATGTAAGTATATCACGCACATGCTCACGAGTGCGTGTTCTCAATTGGCGTGATGTCAGGCCTATATATATTTTTTGACAGCCACATGTGGCATAATAGATCACCTGTGTGGTCATGCATGTGATATATTGCCTAATATTAAAGTCTCGCGTCCCATTGGCCGAGGTGAAGGTAGTTGCTCTTACAATATTATTGCAAGCCAGACATCTGCCACAGGGAAAACAACCCTTTGACGGTCCTCGAGAATTGAACGGATTTTTAATATGGGGGACATAATAGCTATGAACCAGCATATCTCCCAAATTTTGACTTCTTCTGGCCGTCATCAATGGATCCCTAGGTAAGTGTTTTGCCAAAACTGGATCCGTCTGGAGGACATTCCAGTGACGCTTGAGGCTTTCCCTCATTTGCATCCACTGACCATTGTATGTAGATATAAATCTTACTAGATCGTCACCTTTTTTTAATTTTAAGTTGCCCATGTAGCAGAGTGGAACGGCTACTTCTTTTTGCCCGTTGGTATCCCCGTTTAATACAGCGAACGCTGTTGGATATATTCACCTTATATATATACATGATGAAGATATGTGAGATCTCAGCGTTGGGACTGTGTTATATTTTGAAATCATCTCAACCTATCAATTTGTCTTTGGCAGTATAATTGGATTAACAGTATCTGGCTGGGATTATTTCGCTTATGTATCATGCACTATATGTGTATTTATGAGTGCTAATCTGTAATCTGTTGAAACGGCCAATCTATTTTTTATATTTGTGTGGATTTATGGTATTAATAAGTGCTGTTGTTGATAGCTGTTGTGATCTATATGTGTCACGGTTTTTGATATGTGCAGCCTGAGACACTTTCTGGCCATTGCTCCTGCTTTGCTCCTTTGTGTGGTAGCGGCTAGGCGCCGGCTGCTCCACATTATTGGGCTTGCAGGGTGGTATGGCGGATGTGATCCTCCTCCCTTTAAGTGCTGTATCTGTGTATAAGATGAATATATCTGATCCATATAGGCTTTTACACTGTATGTCCTTACCTGTTCCTTATTTAGATATATCCACATGTAATATATGACTGTATTTATGAGGTTGTTTTGTGTTATTACAGCATGTATCCACGTTGCTATGACATCCTTTGTCGCATGCGCACTGGTCTTCTTTGCCTGCTTACCGCCGCACCTCTGTGGTTCATTCCTGCTTGCTCTGCTATGTGGTTGCGGCTGGTGCCGGCCGCCTCATGTGACTCTGCTGCGGGGGTGATGACGTGGAGGTGTGTCCGCTGATTGGGTACGGCTTGTGCGCCTGCGCAGGTTGGAGTTTCTCTATAGGTACATATGTACCAGGTGATCTGACATGACAGACATAAAAGGGAGGGATTATTTACTATTGAAACCACGCCCCCTGAAGAAGGTGGACCCGCACCGAAACGTGCGTTGGGGAGTGAGACCCGGGACACCTGCCACACATACTATGGGTAACTATCGGTTGTTATGATGCCCTGTTTGTGGTTTATGCTGTTTATATTAGCAGATCTATAGCGCAGCTTTGCTAGGCTGGGCATACTGTGGGATAGTGACTATTTACCTGTATTAGGAGTAGTCAGTAGTTTTTGGAGCTGTATCGCTCACTACCCCCCTGCCCATACACTTCATGAGTCAGCTGTATACACTTATATAACGCTAGCTATTGTATAGTCATTCCACAACAGGCATCTGTTACTCTGTTACTCTATGCAGATTAACCCATTCAATTAGGCAAGTGATACCGGTGCTCACTATTGTTGGAATTTTGTCACAAACCTCATAGTGTTACCTTATATTTTGATTGCTCATTGTATTATACGTATATGTATTTATTATACAATTTTATCTGTATTTATCCACATTGGTCCTTAATAAAGTTTGTTGATTTTTTGGTAAATTACTAGCATTAGACTCTTTGTTCTCCTGTTGTTCTATGGATTGCTCCCTGTCTGCCGCATAGGAGGGCAATCTGGCCAGGGCCCTCCGGAGCCTCGGGGCTGGATAAACTGGCCAGATTGCCCTCATTATTAACCGCCCTGCAGCCCCCCCCAGAGCCTTCGGGCCCTGGTGCAGCCACACCTGTTGAACCGGCGGTATGTCCCCCATGAAGTAGCTGGTAGAACAGTGGACAGTATTGTTGTAGGTTTGCATTAACTCATCAAGTAGTTGAGGCCATTCAGCTTGTTTGGTAACAGATTCTGTTCGCAGCATATTGATGATGATCTGGTTGACTTTCTCACAAAGTCCATTCCCTTGTGGATGATAGGCAGTGTTTCTTAGCTTCTTACATTCATCAAATTGGCAGGGTCCTTGATATATTTGGGACTCAAAGGCATGTCCACGGTCTGTGAGGACTGCTTCAGGGCAACCGTAATGTCTCACATATTCGTGGTAGAAGGTGATAGCTGTAGTCCAAGCTGTAAGGTCTTTCACCGGTATAATGGCAACCCACTTAGTATAGTGGTCCACCATGGTAAGGGCATACGTGTAGCCCGAACGAGTTGGAGCTAGCTTCACATGATCAAGACCAATTAGTTCGTTCGATTTCTAAGAATGGATTGGATGAAGAGGAGCTCTGGCATCTTTCTTACCAGTTTTTTTTTTTTAATCAGATATTTTTTATTGAACAGTAAGGATAATACAAGGATATTGCATTACTGTTTACAGTAAACATGTATAATTTTTAGAGCATTTTAACCCCAACCCAAACTCCAACCCTCCCTCCCTTCCAACCTTTAGAGACCTATCGTGAGCCGCCACCGTTTACAACATAATACAAAAAAGGAAGATGACATACCAATAACCCTCCCAGGAGAACCTAAGGCCCAAGTGGGCAAATAAAGCCCCTTAAATTAACTCAATCCAAGGATTCCACAACCTGTGGTAGAGGTCCATCTTATTTCTCTTGAAATAAATACTTTTCTCCAAAGCGAGAATATGGTCCACTTGCATCAGAAAATCTCTTCTCGTTGGTGGTTCTTCCCTAATCCAGAACTTGGCAATCAGCTTCCGCGCGATAAACAGCAATCTGGCAATAGCTATTTTGTACATATTATCAGTTACAATCTCTTCTACATATCCTAGAATACACACCAAGGGATCTCGTGGTATAGTACAGTTGTATATCAGTCCCACTCTATTCAACACCACAATCCAAAAGGAGGATAGCCTGGGACATTGCCACATCATATGAAGAATACCCGCCTCAGACTGCGAGCACCTAGGGCATTCTGAATTGGGTCTCAGTCCAGCTTTGAATAACATATCTGGAGTTCTATAGGCCCTATGGATAACAAATAGTTGTGACAACCTCCCAGGCTCACTCATAGAAATTTTGGGTACGTATTCCAATATTGAGTCCCATCGGTCATTGTCGATCACCCCCAGGCCATTTTCCCATTTCGCTCTGGCTCTGATAGGGTGCCCATTCAAGAAAGAATAAAGAAGGTATTCGTATATTCCCGAGATCACCCCCTTCGTGCCGCCCCCCATAAGAATAAAGTCCAGCATGAGATCTACCTGTATCTCCATAGGCCCTCTCTTACACTGTGCCTGAAATGCATGAGAGATGCGGCTATACTGATATATCTCAGAACTTGGCAGTTGAAATTCCTCTTGCAGTACCTCAAAATTCTTAATTTTACCCTGGTGCAAAATTTGCCCCATCCGAGAAATACCTGCCTCCTTCCAAACATGAATTCCCGACATCTGCCTGTACTCTTGTAAAAATCTGTTATTCCAGATGGGTGAAAATCTAGTAAGTGCCCTTACACCCCTTATACCCTTTACTTTATCCCAAACCTTATGAATAAGTCTAATAGTACAGAATGTGGAACCTTTCTCCCGGAAATGTCCACCCTCCAGACCCTCACACAATACCTTCGGCCCAATCAGTGTCCTCAGACAACAGGGTATCCGCGCCCCAACAGACTCCTCTCCCCATCCCCTAAAATGTTGACACTGTGATGCCAAGAAGTATCGCCAAGGATTAGGGAGTGCCAACCCACCCTCCGTTTTGAGCCTTTGTAGGGTTTCTTGTTTAAATCTGGGGCTCTTTCCTCCCCAGATCAACTCACCAAACAGGGATCTAATCCTACGAAATCTATTCTGCGATATCCAGATAGGAGAATTGTATAGCACATAAAGGAGTTGAGGCATCACAATCATCTTTCTCAGATTGAGTGCCGTTGATTTATTGGGCATAAAGCCTGACTGGTCCGGGTGGACTAGTTTATCAATCACTTGAGTCAGCCTGTTTGCCAAGGCTTTTGCCAAAATCTTTATGGCCGCCGTCAGAAGTGAAATTGGTCTATAAGATTCTGGCAGCTGTAAGTCCTTGTCGGCTTTAGGGATGACCACCACGATAGCCTTTCTCATTGACAAAGGCAACTCCCCCCTTTCCAGCGACCTATTGTACACCCCAGCCAATTTAGTCAATAAACTGTCCTTTAAGATGTTATAGACCTCAGCTGGAATACCATCCGCCCCCGGAGCCCTGCCCCCAGCAACACCCGCCAAGGCCGCCCTCAATTCTTCCTCCCCAATCGGTTCATCCAACCACTCACATTCCTCTCTGCTCAACCTAGGCAAATCAATCCCCTCTAAGTACCTGGTCGTGTCTTCTGTCCCTTTCTCTACACTAGAGGTATATAATTCACCGTAAAATTTTCTAAAAGCTTCCAATATTTGCTACCCCTGGGTGACCACCGTTCCCTCCTCGGTTTTTATTGAGTAGACATGTGAAGAACTCCTCTGCGCGGAAGACACTTCCGAAAGTAGATGCCCCACCTTTTCCCCCTCTGAGTAGAATGTTTCTTTTTGAAAAGCCCTCATCCTCTCTGGTTTTCTCAGATATAATTGATTGACCCCCTGCTGAGCCGCCCTCATACGATTCTGAGACTCCTTCGTACATTGGGCACCCAATGCCACCTCAGCTGCCTTCAACTCCTCCAAGACAGCTTTGTCCTGTGCTCTAGTCTTCATCTTATGTCTTGAGATGTCCCGAAACAAAATTCCTCTTAAATACGCCTTCATAGTGTCCCATACTACATGGCTTTCTGCACTACCTTCATTGATCTTAAAAAACTCCTCAATTTCTGCCCCCACCCTTTCCATGTCCAAGAGCTGTAACCAGGAGGGGTGAATTTTCCATCCCGTCCTCCCCGATCCAGCTTGATCTGCCAACTTCAGAGACACCTGAATTGGGCTATGGTCTGATAAGATCCTGGGACTATATTCCACCCCACATAGCAGTTCATTCATCCCGTCATTCCCCAGGGCGACATCAATTCGGGACATAGAGCCGTATGTAGTCGAATAACAGGAATAAGAATATGTGTTAACATTGCGTACCCGCCATAAGTAGTGTTGAGCATTCCGATACCGCAAGTATCGGGTATCGGCCGATACTTGCGGGTATCGGAATTCCGATACCGAGATCCGATACTTTTGTGGTATCGGGAATCGGTATCGGGATTAATATCAATGTGTAAAATAAAGAATTAAAATAAAAAATAGGGATATACTCACCTCTCCGGCGGCTCCTGGACTTTACCGCCGTAACCGGGAGCCGTTGTACCTAAGAATGCGCGCTTGCAGGGCCTTAGATGAGGTCACTGCGCTCTGATTGGTCCGTAGCGGTCGCGTGACCGCTACACGACCAATCACAAAGAGGTGACGTCACCTAAGGTCTATCAAACGCTTGAAATACCTTAGAAGACGTCACTGCTTTGTGATTGGTCGCGTAGCGGTCACGCGGCCGCTACGTGACCAATCAGAAGCTGCGGACGTCTTCTAAGGTATTTCAAGCACTTGAAAGACCTTAGGTGACGTCACTGCTTTGTGATTGGTCGCGTAGCGGTCACGCGACCGCTACGGACCAATCAGAGCGCAGTGACCTCATCTAAGGCCCTTCAAGCGCGCATTCTTAGGTACAACGGCTCCCGGTTACGGCGGTAAAGTCCAGGCTGCGTCGGAGGGTGAGTATATCCCTATTTTTTATTTTAATTCTTTCTTTTACACATTGATATGGATCCCAGGGCCTGAAGGAGAGTTTCCTCTCCTTCAGACCCTGGGAACCATCAGGGATACCGTCCGATACTTGAGTCCCATTGACTTGTATTGGTATCGGGTATCGGTATCGGATTAGATCCGATACTTTGCCGGTATCGGCCGATACTTTCCGATACCGATACTTTCAAGTATCGGACGGTATCGCTCAACACTAGCCATAAGTCGATCCACCCTATTTCTCTGAGATAGTTTCCAAAAGGAGTGTCATTACCGTCTCTGCGCAACAATGCGTGATTACTCTTGTCCCAGTGGTCATTGATTATATTATTCACATCTCCAACCACAAGAAGGGGAACCCCATCCCATCCTCTCATAAATTCCAATATTTCCTGAATTTTCTTACCAGAGTATGGCGCTGGTATATATAATGAAGCAATATAGATTAAACGATTGAAAATTTTGCACACTAAAAATATATATTGACCATCCTTATCAATTTTAACCTCAATCTCCTCAAATGGGGTATTTATATGAATCAAAATTGACACTCCTCTTCAGGGCCGGACTGGCCATCGGGCAGTTCTGGCAAATGCCAGAAGGGCCGATGGCAGTAGTGGGCCGCTCGAGTGTGCCGCTGTCGGCACACTCCCCACGCTGTCGCGGCACACTCCCGGCCCCGCATTCAACTATACCGGCGTCATAGACGCCGGTACAGTTGAATGCAATGATGGAGGAGAGAGCGTCCGCTGACGCCCCCTCTCCCATCATGCCCCGCTCTGCCTGCCGCTGACACTGCGGGTGCGTGATGACATCATATCATCGCGCACCTGCTGTGTGACCGGGCGGGCAGACTGCGACTGCTGAGACCAGAGCCAGGAGCAGCGCGGGGCACGAGGAGAGAGGTGAGTAGAGTGTTTTTTTTGTTTTTTTTTGTCAATAAGTGATGACTGGATTGTGGAGCTATTGGGGGGGGGGCTGGCTGCATTCCATTCCATGGGCCTGTGCTGCATTATATTCTATGGGGCTGGCTGCATTCCATTCCATGGGCCTGTGCTGCATTATATTCTATGGGGCTGACTGCATTCCATTCTATGGGAGCTGTGCTGCATTATATTCTATGGGGCTGGCTGCATTCCATTCCATGGGCCTGTGCTGCATTATATTCTATGGGGCTGGCTGCATTCCATTCTATGGGAGCTGTGCTGCATTATATTCTATGGGGCTGGCTGCATTCCATTCCATGGGCCTGTGCTGCATTACATTCTATGGGGCAGTGCTGCATTATATTCTATGGGGCTGGCTGCATTCCATTCCATGGGCCTGTGCTGCATTATATTCTATGGGGCTGGCTGCATTACATTCTATGGGGGCTGTGCTGTATTACATTCTATGGGGGCTGGCTGCATTACAGTCTATGGGGCTGTGCTGCATTACATTCTATGGGGGCTGTGCTGCATTACATTCTATGGGGGCTGTGCTGTATTACATTCTATGGGGGCTGTGCTGTATTACATTCTATGGGGGCTGTGCTGTATTACATTCTATGGGGGCTGTGCTGTATTACATTCTATGGGGGCTGTGCTGTATTACATTCTATGGGGGCTGTGCTGTATTACATTCTATGGGGGCTGTGCTGTATTACATTCTATGGGGGCTGTGCTGTATTACATTCTATGGGGGCTGTGCTGTATTACATTCTATGGGGGCTGTGCTGTATTACATTCTATGGGGGCTGTGCTGTATTACATTCTATGGGGGCTGTGCTGTATTACATTCTATGGGGGCTGTGCTGTATTACATTCTATGGGGGCTGTGCTGTATTACATTCTATGGGGGCTGTGCTGTATTACATTCTATTGGGGCTGTGCTGTATTACATTCTATGGGGGCTGTGCTGTATTACATTCTATGGGGGCTGGCTGTATTACATTCTATGGGGGCTGTGCTGCATTACATTATATGGGGCTGTGCTGCATTGCATTCTATGGGGCTGTGCTGCATTACATTCTATGGGAGCTGTGCTGCATTAAATTCTATGGGGCTGGCTGCATTACATTCTATGGGGGCTGTGCTGCATTACATTCTATGGGGACTGTGCTGTATTACATTCTATGGGGCTGGCTGCATTACATTCTATGGGGGCTGTGCTGCATTACATTCTATGGGGGATGTGCTTCATTGCATTCTATGGGGGTTGTGCTGTATTATAGTCTATGAGGGCTGTGCTGTATTACATTCTATGAGGTCTGTGCTGCATTATATTCTATGGGGCTGTGCTGTATTACATTCTATGGGGGCTGTGCTGTATTACATTCTGTGGGGGCTGTGCTGTATTACATTCTATGGGGGCTGTGCAGCATTACTGTTATGACCCCAATGGCGAGGGTCTCAGAGGAACAAGTAAGTCTGCGACGTACAAAAATCCAGCTCATAGGGCAGTGGTAACTGGGTTGACCATATATCTACTCCTAACGCCAACACTAGAAGTAGCCGGGGAACATGCCTACGTTGGTCGCTAGATGTCTCGCGCCAGCCGGAGGACTAACTACCCCTAGAAGAGGAAAACAAAGACCTCTCTTGCCTCCAGAGAATAGACCCCAAAAGTATGATACAAGCCCCCCACAAATAATAACGGTGAGGTAAGAGGAAATGACAAACACAGAGATGAACTAGGTTTAGCAAAGAGAGGCCCACTTACTAATAGCAGAATGTAGTAAGATAACTTATATGGTCAACGAAAACCCTAACAAAAATCCACACTGGAGATTCAAGAACCCCCGAACCGTCTAACGGCCCGGGGGGAGAACTCCAGCCTCCCTAGAGCTTCCAGCAAGGTTAGGATACAGATTATGTACAAGCTGGACAAAAATGCAAACAAAAACAAATAGCAAAAAGCAAGAAAGCAGACTTAGCTTAATTCAGCAGGAACCAGGATCAGTAGACAAGAGCACAACAGATTAGCTCTGATTACAACGTTGCCAGGCATTGAACTGAAGGTCCAGGGAGCTTATATAGCAACACCCCTGACCTAACGACCCAGGTGAGCATACAATGGATGGCAGACATTCCCAGAGTCAAATCACTAGTAACCACTAGAGGGAGCCAAAAAGATAAATTCACAACACATTACATTCTATGGGGCTGTGCTGTATTATAGTCTATGGGGGCTGTGCTGTATTACATTCTATGGGGCTGTGCTGTATTATAGTCTATGGGGGCTGTGCTGTATTACATTCTATTGGGACTGAGCTGTAATGCTGGATACAGCTGTGATTATATGTTATCTAGTCGTGTTACACTCCCCTCACTTCTTGTAGCCTACAAGTGTACAAAGATATTATACAGTCACCAGGCGACAAGTGGGCCTGTGTGACTTCAAATGCCAGGGCTGAATTTTAGTCCCAGTCCGGCCCTGCTCCTCTTGCATAATTAGAGAACGTCGAGTGATACGCCTTTCGCACCCATTGCTTCTGCAGCATATCAACTTTTTCCTCCACTAGATGGGTTTCTTGCAAGCATATCACTGAGGGCCTCTGTTTCAATAAGTACTGAAATATTGCTGCCCGTTTAGTAGCATCCGTTAGCCCCCTAACATTCCAACTTAAAATATTAACATCACCTCCCATTTCTTCAAAGAAAGATAGTAAGTGAATACAATCTCCCCCAGGTCTCCGCCAATACCCCCCTCCCCCCTCCCCCCTCCCCCCCCTGTAACACCCCATCTCCCCCATCTAAAACTCAATAAAATTCAAATAAGCCGAACTTTCTTTCTCTATACGAGATCTGAGAGCACTTATTAACAACCTAGAACTATGCCCTTTACCATCCATCTCTCCCCCTCCCACCGCACTTGATATAAACTATTCATTGCGCCGCCGAACACAATACTTTAACATTTGGGTGCATTCTATCTGATAACCACGAAACTCGTTCAAAGATCAATAAGTGAAAAAACAGCAAAATTACGGATCCTCAAGATCATTCTCATCGGTTCCGTTCTGTGCCAATATTCTTAGCATTAATGTCCAGCCACTGCATAGCCTCCTCCGGACTTTGAAAAAAGTGCACACGGTCCAGCGCCACCACCCTGAGCTTAGCCGGGTAGAGCATCGAATATTTCAAGTCCAGTTCTCGGAGCCATCGCTTGACTTCACCAAACTTCATTCTGAGTTTTTGCACTGATGCCGAATAATCCGGGTAGATGGAGATACGATTTCCGTTTATACTTAGGCCATCGCTGATCCTAGCCTTCCTTAGTAGGGTTTCGCGGTCACGGTAGTTCAAAATTTTTGCCAGTATAGCACGAGGGGCGGAGCCAGGCGGCAGAGGCCGAGTGGGGACTCTATAAGCCCTTTCCACCGCGAAGTGGTTAGTGAGGCCATCGCCACCCACCGAATTTTTAAGCCATGCCTCAATATATTCAGTGGGATTACTCCCTTCCACTTTTTCTGGCACCCCAATTCTTCTCAAATTGTTCCTTCGGGAACGGTTTTCCAAGTCATCTGTTTTAAATTCCAATTCTGCAATGCGTTGGATATATTTCTTTTCCCTTTTTAGCAGTTCATTTATTTGGTCCTCCACACTGCCCACACGTTCCTCCACCACCTCAACTCTTTTCTCCACCTTGCGCATGGCAGAGTTAAGGGACTTCATTTCAACTTTTAAGTAGTGTTGAGCGATACCGTCCGATACTTGAAATTTTCGGTATCGGAAAGTATCGGCCGATACCGGCAAAGTATCGGATCTAATCCGATACCGATACCCGATACCAATACAAGTCAATGGGACACCAAGTATCGGACGGTATCCTGTATGGTTCCCAGGGTCTGAAGGAGAGGAAACTGGGATCCATATCAATGTGTAAAAGAAAGAATTAAAATAAAAAATAGGGATATACTCACCCTCCGACGCAGCCTGGACTTTACCGCCGTAACCGGGAGCCATTATACCTAAGAATGCGACCGCTACGGACCAATCAGATCGCAGTGACCTCATCTAAGGCCCTTCAAACGCGCATTCTTAGGTACAATGGCTCCCGGTTACGGCGGTAAAGTCCAGGAGCCGCCGGAGAGGTGAGTATATCCCTATTTTTTATTTTAATTCTTTATTTTACACATTGATATTAATCCCGATACCAATTCCCGATACCACAAAAGTATCGGATCTCGGTATCGGAATTCCGATACCCGCAAGTATCGGCCGATACCCGATACTTGCGGTATCGGAATGCTCAACACTACTTTTAAGTCATCCACCCTTAGGTTTAATGCGGCCAAAGCAGATTTGCAGTATATAACAACAGAAAAGATATTCTGCAGCGTTGGTTCCTCTGAATTTGTCTGCTCCGCATCCGCAGAAACATTAGCCTGCACTGGTCCAGCAGCAGATATCAGATTTTCAGCTCCATGCACTTCCTGCTCCCTTGACGGGGATCTCTGCTCCTCCACTTCACTGATATCATCATCCCCTCCTCTCCGCTGCCTCTGCGGTCTCCCTTCTGTCCAGGCCCCTCAACATTGGCCTCCAGCAACAGGGCACCCTCCTCCTCTGTGCAGGCAAACCGCTCCAGCCGGGCTATTACCTCCACCCTCCTGCGGTATGCAGCACTGGCTCTTGCCGCCTCTTCCTCCGCCACGGCGCCATCTTGGATTTTCACGCCCGCCACAGGCGCCGACTGTTTTCGGCGTGGCGTCTGTTATGGACCTGGTGGTTAGGAGCACCCGAAATGACCTGATGGTTAAAACAGAAAACCTGGGACAAGCTCTGAGGAGGTGGTAACTCTACTGACCGCAATCCCTAATCCTATCACACACACTAGAAATAGCCGTGGAGCGTATCTAACTCTCCCTAGACGCCTCTTCACAGCCTAAGAGCTAACTACCCCTAAAGATAGAAATAGCAGCCTACCTTGCCTCAGAGAAATTCCCCAAAGTAAAGGTAGCCTTCACATTCTTAGATCCCGGAAGGTATGAGACCACAAAATTGAAACGGGAGAAAAACAGTGACCATCGAGCCTGTCTAGGGTTCAACTGCTTGGCGGACTCGAGGTAAGTCAGATTCTTGTGATCAGTCAGGACCACCACGCGATGTTTGGCTCCCTCAAGCCAATGTCGCCACTCCTCGAATGCCCACTTCATAGCCAACAACTCCCGATTGCCGACATCATAATTACGCTCGGCAGGCGAAAACTTTCTAGAAAAGAAAGCACACGGCTTCATCAAGGAGCCATCAGAACTTCTCTGAGACAAAACAGCCCCTGCCCCAATCTCAGAAGCATCAACCTCGACCTGAAAAGGGAGCAAAACATCCGGCTGACGCAACACAGGGGCAGAAGTAAAACGACGTTTAAGCTCCTGAAAAGCCTCAACGGCCGCAGGGGACCAATTCACCACATCAGCGCCTTTCTTCGTCAAATCAGTCAAAGGCTTAACCACACTAGAAAAATTAGCGATGAAGCGACGGTAAAAATTAGCAAAGCCCAGGAACTTCTGAAGACTCTTCACAGATGTAGGTTGAGTCCAATCATAAATGGCCTGAACTTTAACAGGATCCATCTCGATAGTAAAAGGGGAAAAAATGAAGCCCAAAAAGGAAACCTTCTGAACTCCAAAGAGGCATTTAGAGCCCTTCACAAACAACGCATTAGCACGAAGGACCTGGAACACCATCCTGACCTGCCTTACATGAGACTCCCAATCATCCGAAAAGACCAAAATATCATCCAAATATACGATCATGAACCTATCCAGATACTTCCGGAAGATGTCGTGCATAAAGGACTGAAACACAGATGGAAAGCCCGAATGGCATCACCAGGTACTCGAAATGGCCCTCGGGCGTATTAAATGCTGTTTTCCATTCTTCGCCCTGTTTAATACGCACAAGATTATACGCCCCTCGAAGGTCAATCTTGGTAAACCAACTAGCCCCCTTAATCTGAGCAAACAAATCAGACAACAGAGGCAAAGGGTACTGAAATTTGACCGTGATTTTATTGAGAAGGTGATAATCTATACAGGGTCTCAGAGAGCCATCCTTCTTGGCCACAAAAAAGAACCCTGCTCCCAACGGCGACGAAGACAGGCGAATATGCCCTTTCTCCAAGGACTCCTTTACATAACTCCGCATAGCGGCATGTTCTGGCACAGATAAATTGAACAGTCGGCCCTTAGGGAACTTACTACCAGGAATCAAATTAATAGCGCAATCACAGTCCCTATGAGGAGGTAGGGCACTGGACTTGGGCTCATCAAATACATCCTGGTAATCCGACAAAAACTCAGGGACTTCAGAAGGAGTGGAAGAAGAAATTGACATCAAAGGAACATCACCATGTATCCCTTGACAACCCCAACTAGACACAGACATTGATTTCCAATCCAGTACTGGATTATGAACCTGTAACCATGGCAAACCCAACACGACAACATCATGCAAATTATGCAACACCAAAAAGCGAATATTTTCCTGATGTGCGGGAGCCATGTACATGGTCAGCTGAGTCCAGTACTGAGGTTTGTTCTTGGCCAATGGCGTAGCATCAATCCCCCTTAAAGGAATAGGAATCTGCAACGGCTCCAAAGAAAAACCACAGCGCCTGGCAAACTCCAAGTCCATCAAGTTCAGGGCAGCGCCCAAATCCACAAATGCCATAACAGAGTAGGACGATAATGAGCCAAGCAGAGTAACAGATAAGAGAAATTTAGGCTGCAAAGTACTGATGGTGACAGACCTAGCGAACCTCTTAGTGCGCTTAGGACAATCAAAGATAGCATGAGAGGAGTCACCACAGTAAAAACACAGCCCATTCTGACGTCTGTGTTCTTGCCATTCAGCTCTGGTCAAAGTCCTATCACATTGCATAGGCTCAGGCCTCCGCTCAGAGGACACCGCCAAATGGTGCACAACTTTGCGCTCGTGCAAACGCCGATCAATCTGAATGGCCAAAAACATTGACTCATTCAGACCAGCAGGCGTGGGGAACCCCACCATAACATCCTTAAGGGCTTCAGAAAGACCCTTTCTGAAAATTGCTGCCAGGGCACACTCATTCCATTGAGTAAGCACAGACCACTTTCTAATCTTCTGGCAATATACTTCTGCCTCCTCCTGACCCTGACATAGAGTCAGCAAGATTTTTTCTGCCTGATCCACAGAATTAGGTTTGTCATAAAGCAGTCCAAGTGCTAGAAAAAATGCATCAACATTAAGCAATGCAGGATTTCCTGGCTCAAGGGAGAATGCCCAGTCTTGCGGGTCACCACGCAACAAAGAAATAATAATCTTTACTTGCTGAATGGGATCACCAGAGGAGCGGGGTTTCAGAGCAAGAAACAGTCTGCAATTATTTTTGAAATTCAAAAATTTAGATCTATCCCCAGAAAACAAATCAGGAATTGGAATTCTAGGCTCTAACATCGGATTCTGAACTACATAATCTTGAATACTCTATACCCTAGCAGTGAGTTGATCCACACAAGAGGACAAACCTTGAATATCCATATCTACAACTGAGTCCTGAACCACCCAGAGGTTAAGGGGAAAAGAAAGACAAAACAAGCTGCAAAGAAAAAAAAATTGACTCAGGACTTCTCTTATCCCTCTTTTGAGATGCATTAACACTTTGTGGGCCAGCTGTACTGTTATGGACCTGGTGGTTAGGAGCACCCGAAATGACCTGATGGTTAAAACAGAAAACCTGGGACAAGCTCTGAGGAGGTGGTAACTCTACTGACCGCAATTCCTAATCCTATCACACACACTAGAAATAGCCTTGGAGCGTACCTAACTCTCCCTAGACGCCTCTTCACAGCCTAAGAGCTAACTACCCCTAAAGATAGAAATAGCAGCCTACCTTGCCTCAGAGAAATTCCCCAAAGTAAAGGTAGCCCCCCCACAAATATTAACTGTGAGTTAAGAGGGAAGTGACAAACACAGGAATGAAACAGATTTTAGCAAAGGAGGCCGAATACTCTCTAGATAGACAGAGGATAGGAAAGGGAACTATGCGGTCAGTATTAAAAACTACAAAAACCAAGCAGAGTGTGCAAAAAGACCTCCACACCGACTCACGGTGTGGAGGTGCAGCTCTGCACCCCCAGAGCTTCCAGCTAGCAAGGAAATATCATAATAGCAAGCTGGACTAGAAACATAGCATGTACTGAAAAATATATTCAAAAACCGATGAAAAGCAAATGACTAGCAAGGACTTAGCTTCTGCTGGAGTAGACAGGTCATCTGAGAAATCCAAGAGAGATCTGAACCAGTACTGAGACATTGACAGCTGGCATGGACTAACGACCTGGGCAGAGTTAAATAGGGAAGCCAGCAGAAGCAATAAACGAGGGCAGCTGAGAAAGCCAACCTCAAAGATCAGCAGTTCCACTCAAAGCCACCAGAGGGTGTCCAAGGACAGAACTCACTAAAGTACCATTCACGATCACGGGAGGGAGTCACCGATCCTCACTCCACACAGTTCCGGGTGGTCTCCTCCGCTCACCAGGTCTTACGACACAGCCCTGCCCGATTTCAGCGTGCGGCGGTGCCTCCAAAGGGTAATACTGAGAGCGGTACGGGGAGAGGGATCTGACACACGTCTGCTCACATAGCATGCTAGGCCACGCCCCCATCTTTCTTACCAGTTTTAGTGAGGTTGCAAGCTGAACATGCGTTACACCAATTCTCTATGTCTGAACGCATCCCAATCCAATAGATGTGTTGGCGTATGGTGGCTTCAGTTTTGTGTACGCCAAAGTGCCCAGACTGGTTGTAGTAGGCATCAAGAACAATTCTGGCATCTCTCCGTGGGATTAGAATCTGATGTAATCTTTCACCTGAAGCAGGGTCCAGGGAATTGCGCAAGATCAAACCCTTTTGAATGAAGAGTCTTTTGTGCTGTCTCCATAGAATATTAAGCTCAACATCTGGACATCGTCTACGTCGTCAGGCAGGTATTCTCCCAGTAGTCAGGTATTCATAGATCTTTCCTAGGACACGAGACTCATTTTGAAGGGTTTGCCATCTCAAAGGATCTTGGGACAAATCCGGTTTCGTTTAAGAGGCTTCATCAGTTTATGTAGCAGCAATGGCATTCTGTCTAGCAAATCTTTGATAGAAGGGAGGCATCTCCACATCCTCCCACGGGTCTTCCTTAGGAGGCTCTTCTCCTATGATCAAATGAGATAACACATCTGCATTGATGTTGATCTTGCCACTGCGATACTTAATGTCAAAGCAGAAACTTGCCAATCTTGAAGCCCATCTCTGTTCCAGAGCACCTAGCCATGCAGTATTAAGGTGAGCGAGAGAATTATTGTCCATGCAATCTTTGAAACTTGCGATGGCCCACACAAGAGCTAGCAGCTCTAACTTGAATGAGCTGTAATTGTTATTGTTCCTCTCGGCACCTCTCAAGCTTTGGCTGGCATAGGCAATGGCTCTCTCTATGCCATTCTGGACTTGTAATAGTACTGCCCCAAGGCCTTGATAGCTGGCACCCGTGTAGAGACATAAAGGGTGGCAGTAGTCAGGATACGCCAGAATTGGAGGGGAAGTTTGTAAGCTTTTCAACATATGAAAGGCAGTTTCTTGTCGCTCAGACCAATCAATGGAAGTCTTCTATCATAGTGTTCTCTAGGGCAACCTTGTAGCAGTTCTGTAAGGGGTTCTGCTATCTGCGCAAAATGAGGGATGAAACGGAGGTAGTAGCCCGCAAAACTTTGGAAACTCTTGATTTCTTCCATGATTCTTGGAGTATCCTAGTCATTCACAGCTGAAATTTTGTCAGGATCAGGCTGGATACCTTTGTCACTTACAACAGGTAACTGTACACTTTGACCCAGGTATTTGACTTACGGCAGATGGCACTTTGATGGTTTTAGTTTCAGGCCATGTTCAATAAGTACCTGGAATACTTCTGCAAGATGGCGTAAGTGCTCTTCATACATACGGGAACACACGATCACATCGTCAAGATATAACAGAACTCTTTGGAAGTTGAGGTGACCAAGACATCTCTCCATGAGTCGCTGAAATGGAGCAGGAGCAGTGCATAACCCAAACGGTATACCATCAAACTCGTAAAGTGACAAGTCTCATCAGGGTGGTGAAGGTTGTCTTCTCTCTATCTTCATGAGCCATGGGTACCTGCCAATAGCCGCTGGCCATGTCAAGAGTTTTCAGAATATTCATTTCTCTTAAGTATCGGCACACGTGACCGCCGGCCCAGCAGGAAGCAGGCGACTGACAGTGCGTGCTACTGAAGAGGAATGGTTACTCACCATCTGATGAACACCCGGTGAGTATTCCAGCAGCTGTGCTCTGCTTGTGACCAGCGATTGATGTCACTGTCATGCGCTGCTTACAAGCATTAAGCAGCTGCTGGCACCGGAGCAGGACGCTGCGACTGTGAGGAAGCAGAGGAACGTAAGAGTAAAGGTTTCTTTTTTTTAATCTTTTCTGATGGGGCCATGGATACCAGGACTGGGATGGGGCCAATCATACCAGCAAGAGGATGAGGCCAATCAATCATACCAGGATGCCAGGAAGAAATGAATATTCATTGCCTTCCATGCCCATGAGCGTGGAATTCAGTGCATATTCATTTTTCTTTAGCAGCGGGCACAGGAGATAGCCGGAGCTGCCTGCTCCTGCCTCTGTGACCCGCTGCTCCTCCGATACCGCCAGAGACAATATATCCAGACTATAAGGCGTACCCCAATTTTCCTCCACATTTTGGGAGGAAAAAGTGTGTCTTATAGTCTGAAAAATACAGTAATAAGTCCAGCAGAGTCTTTGTACCACACTGTTATAATTAATTTAATGTTCTCCAGTGGGAAATGAATATAATCATTTTATTACTGCATTTTTTTCAGTTGTGAGAATAGCTGAATACACATCTTCAAGGTGTTGTTTGTAGTAATCTTATGAAGCCGTTCTAAGTTAGTTCCCTTCTCACAATTTTATTCTCCTGTTTTAAATATATGTATTTTTAACTATTTATTGATAAAAAAAATTTTTTAGTTTATGATATACAGTTAGGTCCATATATATTTGGACAGAGACAACATTTTTCTAGTTTTGGTTATAGACAATACCACAATGAATTTTAAACAAAACAATTCAGATGCAGTTGAAGTTCAGACTTTCAGCTTTCATTTGAGGGTATCCACAATAAAATTGGATGAAGGGTTTAGGAGTTTCAGCTCCTTAACATGTGCGACCCTGTTTTTAAAGGGACCAAAAGTAATTGGACAATTGACTCCAAGGCTATTTCATGAACAGGTGTGGGCAATCCCTTCGTTTTGTCATTCTCAATTAAGCAGATAAAAGGCCTGGAGTTGATTTGAGATGTGGTGCTTGCATTTGGAAGGTTTTGCTGTGAAGTAAACATGCGGTCAAAGGAGCTCTGCATGCAAGTGAAACAAGCCATCCTTAAGCTGCGAAAACAGAAAAAAACAAGCCGAGAAATTGCTACAATATTAGGAGTGGCAAAATCTCAGTTTGGTACATCCTGAGAAAGAAAGAAAGCACTGGTGAACTCATCAATGCAAAAAGACCTGGGCGTCCACGGAAGACAACAGTGGTGGAGGATAGAAGAATAATCTCCATGGTGAAGAGAAACCCCTTCACAACAGCCAACCAAGTGAACAACACTCTCCAGGAGGTAGGCGTATCAATATCCAAATCTACCATAAAGAGAAGACTGCATGAAAGTAACTACAGAGGGTTCACTGCACGGTGCAAGCCACTCATAAGAATCAAGAATAAAAAGGCTAGACTGGACTTTGCTATAAAACATCTAAAAAAGCCAGCACAGTTCTGGAAGAACATTCTTTAGACAGATGAAACCATGATCAACCTCTACCAGAATGATGGAAAGAGAAATGTATGGCGAAGGCGTGGTACAGCTCATGCTCCAAAGCATACCACATCATCTGTAAAACACGGCGGTGGCAGTGTGATGGCTTGGGCATGCATGGCTGCCAGTGGCACTGGGTCACTAGTATTTATTGATGATGTGACACAGGACAGATGCAGCCGAATGAATTCTGAGGTCTTCAGAGCCATACTGTGTGCTCAGATCCAGCCAAATGCAGCCAAACTGATTGGTCGTCGTTTCAATAGACAATGACCCAAAACATGAAGCCAAAGCAACCCAGGAGTTAATTAAATCAAAGAAGTGGAATATTCTTGAATGGCCAAGTCAGTCACCTGATCTCAACCCAATTGAGCAGCATTTCACTTGTTAAAGACTAAACTTCAGACAGAAAGGCCCACAAACAAACAGCAACTGAAAACCACCGCAGTGAAGGCCTGGCAGAGCATCAAAAAGGAGGAAACACAGCGTCTGGTGATGTCCATGAGTTCAAGACTTCAGGCAGTCATTGCCAGCCAAGGGTTTTCAACCAAGTACTAAAAATGAACATTTTATTTAAAATTATTGAATCTGTCCAATTACTTTTGGTCCTTTTAAAAACAGGGTGGCACATGTTAAGGAGCTGAAACTCTTAAACCCTTCATCCGATTTTAATGTGGATACCCTCAAATGAAAGCTGAAAGTCTGAACTTCAACTGCATCTGAATTGTTTTGTTTAAAATTCATTGTGGTATTGTCTATAACCAAAACTAGAAAAATGTTGTCTCTGTCCAAATATATATGGACCTAACTGTATATATTTTTTTAGGTTGCATAATCTTTTGCTATGATAATATTAGGTTTTACTTTATACACACATACTGTATATTTTTATATAATATATTTTTATATAATTTTTAATAATTTTTACAAAGATATAAAAAAATCTTTTTGATGCATATCTAATTTTATATCACTTGATGAATGAAAATACCAATACGTGGGAAAACATTTTTATTGTGGTAAAATTTGTAGGAAAAGGTTTTTTTGCTTGTTTTTTTTTTTATTGTTGTCAGTGTTCGTGTGGTTGCTGGGTGTTCCATCTTGTGTGTGGATGGTTCCCTGGTTTGGCTTGTGTGCAGTTACATCTGGATCTGACACTTGTGTGTCTTTTTTGTTTTTTTTTGTCAGCGGATTCTTGTCCCTTTCTTTTTTTCTTCTTTTTTTGATTGATGATGATGATGAATAGTAACACAAGAAAATAATACTCTGTCTTGTCGGTTAACTCTGACATCTTCTGTCAGGTGACCATATTGGCGCCAAAATTTGAAGCCTGTGTCTATTTAAAAGCTTTAAAGTGTCTGTATCTATACATTTGTTGTGTTTCCTGATGAAGAATTCTGTGAGCTTTGAAACGTGTTGAATAAAAACCACATTTTTTGCAATATACCCAGATCTTCAGTTATTCAGCAGCGCAGAATAAGTCCACGTTTTCTTTCAAATTTTTATCTCTATGGTGGCCATTATTGGACCTGTGGACCTGCTGCAGCCAATATTTTGTATAGGCTTGATTTGTGGCTCCATCTGGTGAGTATAATTTGATTATATTGAAGCCACTTGTATGTATTGATAGGACCCTATTTGTGCTATTTTTCTCCAGCAGCACATACTAAAAACTTAAAAGTGATCATCATACTGTGAAGAGATATGTGGCTGATACAGAACACAGAAGGCTTTGTGCAGAGAAATGCATAATGAGGAAGGTTTCTGTAAGGCAAATTTATCAGATTAAGAGAGCAGCTGCTAAAATATAATTACAAAGCAGCAAACAGGAATTTTAAGCTGCTGGTGCCTTTGGAGTGCTGCAAACCTCAAGGTGTAGGATACTTTGGAGCATGGGCAGACACACCGCATGTTCAGCCTGTGCAGCTGCACAGGGGCCCAGGAGGACAGGGGGCCCGATCAGCTGCTCAAACATCTTACTCTCTCATAGAGCCAGCGGCTGCATCTACACTAAGAGGAGAGGAAGGGGCCGTACCGAGTCTTTTGCTGTCAGAGAGGGGCCTCTTCCTCTCCTCTGAGTTGATGCTGCCGCTGGCTCTTTGATATGATGAAGGAGCCCGGGATCACTGGACACGCCCCTCCAGAATCCTTGGACACGCCCCCAGCTTCTCTTCCTGGTTCGTGCAGGGCAGGCAGGAACAGGCCTGGTAAGTATGGCTGATCTCAGCCAGTCCTGCCTCCTCCTCACTGCCTCTGACTGCTGCTGGGAACAGCCTCTGAGCAGTCAGTACATCTGTAACCTCTGCTGCCTCCTGAGCAGTTCTGACAACTGAACTGCTTGATCAATGTTCACATGAGAGATCACATCGATTCCCCTGTAGCTACCTCCAACTCCTGTACCGAGGGGGCTTTATTGGAAAACTGCGGCACTGGCCCATTCAGATTCAGGAGCTGCAGTGTGAATGCTGAAGAGTGGCCAGTGCAGCCCAGTAAAGACCCCTCAGTACAGGGGTGGTAAGTGGCTACGGGGGGAGGGAAGGTTGATGTGATGGCCGATGTTCACATGGGTCAGGCACCTGACAGAACTTCTCAGGAGGAAGAAGTCTCAGATCCACTGACTACAGGGAGAATACTCTGCAGCTATCAGAGGTAGTGAAGAGGCAGGAGGACTGGCGAGGGCTGGAGATCTGGCCAGTAAGTGCTGATGGAGGACTGAAGACCTCCAGGGTGGAGCTGCTGGAGATGGAAGAATGCACCTGCCAGAGGGACGGCACATGTAAGTAACAAAATGTGTACAGACTTACTATCACCTATGTGTATTACCATACTTCTGTGCACCTGTTTGTAAAAGTCTATATATAAGTATCTATATATATGTATACGTATATAATTGTCTAAGGGTCACTTACGTCTGTCCTTCTGTCACGGTTATTCATTCGCTGATTGGTCTCGCGAGCTGCCTGTCATGGCTGCCGCGACCAATCAGCTACAGGCACAGTCTGGAAGAAAATGGCCACTCCTTACTCCCCGCAGTGTCCCCGGCGATCCGCTCCATTATTTCCGCTCCCCGCAGTCAGTGTCCCTGGCGCTCCGCTCCATATTCCCCGCCGTGTCCCCGGCGCTCCGGTCCATACTCCCCGCAGTGTCCCCGGCGCTCCGGTCCATGCTCCCCGCAGTCACTGTCCCCGGCGCCCGCTCCATACTCCCCTCCGGTCACCGCTAACACAGGGTTAATGCCGGTGGTAACGGACCGCGTTATGCCGCGGGTAACACACTCCGTTACCGCTGCTATTAACCCTGTGTGTCCCCAACCTTTTACTATTGATGCTGCCTATGCGGCATCAATAGTAAAAAAAGTAATGTTAAAAAAAACAAAAAACCTGCTATACTCACCCTCCGTTGTCCGCTCGCGCCTGCCGCCATCTTCCTTTCACTGCTGACAACAATACCAAAACATTTCAAAAAATATCACAACTCAAATCCTAGAGGCTTTAAGGTTAAGGGAATCGATAAGATTCAATGTGGTATTAGGGGAGGAAATATGAAACAGATTTTGGCCCAAACAGAATCAAAATGGATTATTGAACTTGGCACCCTGTCCCCTGAGGGATTGAACGAAAATGTTAGTTTTGTACCTTTTCTATGATCCCTGTTTTTTAGTGTGTTTTTAATTTTTGTTTCTTTGCATTCTTTATTTTAGTAGGATTATCTTTTGCTTATTTTACGGAGGTCTGATGGTTCATCTTTATTCAAAGAAGAATTATTTCCCTTCCTCCCCTTGTTCCCTTTTTCCTTTTTCTCTCTCCATATTTCCCTTTTTTTCTACATTTTGTTGTTCTGTGGAACCCATCAAATATGGAAATAAGCAGGAATCTGATATACTTTTAATTACTGACTTCCTGCAGATGTGGACATATCCCAAGTTTAACCAAATGGCTATGGAAGAAAAGATTACATAGAGGAATAAGCACACATGGACTGGAAAGTTCTCATATTAATATTGTATGCACTATTTAATCACAATATGTTGATTACACATATATTTATTTATTTATTCATGTCATATTTATGTTATACTTTTTGCAATATTTGCACATATTTATTAATATATTTTCCTTTTTTTAGGGATTTTTCCGAGATGACGCTCATGTATATGTGTGTCGTTTATTTCGGAAATTTCCTGATTATTAAGTTGTTACACATTATTTTTATTATTTGATGTATGTCTTTATTATTATTATTGCACATAATTGGTAATTTTTGTTCTTTTTTATGTCCTTGCCATACGGATGATGAGAATATTTTGACACCCGCAGTTTCCCTCCTATTATGGTAGGGAAATAAGTAGATAGTAATTTGGCGTTACCACACATAAACCGCATTTTGCCTATATGGGGTATATAGTTACGAACCCCCGTTCACACTTCTTGATATAGTGGTGAAGTGCGTGGGTATGCGCAACCGCATTCTTGTAATAGTAGTAGGGAATATGGTGAGAGATTCCCCTTTGGGACTTCTCAAATATGGCACCAGTATGCGCACGCGCTATCGCAATCATACTCTTGCAATAGTAGAGGGGAATATGGTGAGAGATTCCTCCTTGGGACTTCTTAAAGATGGCGCCGGTATGCGCATGCGTTCTCGCCCGCTTTTTTCTTCTGCATCACCAAAGGTCTCAGTTTACTTCCGGTTCGCGCCACATGACGTCTAAGAGGGATTTCCTCTAGCGCGCACTGGATATGAGCACCGGACCTGCTGCAGATATGAATTTGGCGGTAGCGTTTTCGCATGCGAACATTTCTTACTGGCTGCCCGGATTTTCCATGGGGTATATAATGAGGTAAGGTGGGGGAACGAGCACACTCCCCTTGAGAAAGCACGTGGGCGAAACGCGCGTCGGGGCATTCCCAGGCAGTGGCATACAAACCATGGGTAAGCATTGATCTATTCTCAATATCTTTAAATTGAATTCTCATCATCCGGGAATCGGACATATTATTGCCTTAAAGGATGTTTTTGTGGAATTGTGTATCAGTTTATTTATGTTATCATATAATGTATTAACATGGTTAGGCATTACATTTCTGCTGTATCTGGGATATGGATTGATCCTCTTTGGAAATAACTTATAATGTATTTTGTGTTACCTTTTTAAATTGTTCTCAATAAACTTTATTTGATTTTATGAGATTTTTGATATGGTGGTCCATGGGTACTAGTTACTCATTTTGCTAGAACTTCATATATTGTCCACTAGTCTTTATTTGATTGGATAAAATTTGATGGGGAGGCAATGATGCGTATGCCTCTGGCTGAGATTGGATATTTCTGCCTTCTGAATTTGTATTTTGATATACTTATTACTGTGTCTTTCACAGCTTGTGATTCAAAGCAGATGGACTTCAGAGCACGTGATCAGGCGTGGCTTTTAAAACTGAATGAGGTTTTCAAAGAGGATTCGAGTCTGTTTTTAGATAATAGGGACACTAGAGAGCAAATTAATAAATTAAAGGATCTTCTTCACAGACGTACAAGGGTCTGGTGGAATATGGCCTTTTTGCAAAAATACTTACTTAAAGGTTTAATCCCACGGGGGCTTCGTGTCCAAATTTTTCCGGCCTTTTTAGTTGAGGATGAGACTATAAAAACAAAATGGGAAAAAATTGCTGGGGAATGTTCTAAAGGGTTCATGGAGCTTTTAGTTCAATTAGATGATAACAAACTTAAAGAGATCGAAAAAGACATTGAGGGAATCCAAGGGGATCTCAAAAAAGAATTATCCGACAAGAAATTGGAGGATATAAATAAGGAATTAGAACAGAGCTTCCAGAAATGGGAGACCGACATTTGCAATGTCAAATCCAGAAAATTTCAGAGAGACTCCTTGGACTCACAGAATTCATCTATGTATAGATGGAGGAATAAAATTGGCAGAAAGAGACCAATGAGCAGATCACGATCCACATCTATATCTTCCTATACGTCGGTTGATGAACCTAGACCTAGTACCTCCGAACCAAGATCAGAAGAAACGGGGAACCCAGGATTCCCTAAGGACGCTAAAAGGAATAGGGGTAGACCTTATAACAACAAAAAAAGGATGACTTCCCCACAACGACAATCCAATAGGAAGACCAGAAACGGTAATTTGGAGGTAATAAATTTATCCACCCATAGACTTACAGATGCACAGGTGGAGGTTTTAAAGTTTGGCCTTAATTTTTCTCCTACTAATGGTTTCAATTACTTTTCAGCCGTGAAGGACCTCCACCTCTTCTGCCGCAAACTAGTCCTAAAAAAACTGCATTACCGACATGAACAGACTGCTGATACTCTGGAGCAAGAGACCCTTAATGTTTTGGAAGAATTGTTAGAGGAGCAGGGATCAGTCATGGTAGGTAAATTTCCTACCTCCATCTTGCCTAGATCGCTAACCTTCCCCCCCTTGTCGGTCTGTCCACAAGTGGAAATTTTTTGTAAACTTGTCATGAAAGACTTTAAGGAGATACCACGACATATTAAGTACGATAATTTAAATTCAATACAAAGACAAGCTTTGAAAGAACTTAAGTTATTAGATGATGTTGTCATTAAGGCGGCCGACAAGGGGGGTAATGTGGTGATCTGGCCGGTGGATTTATATGAACGTGAAGTATATAGACAATTGAGGAATAAGGACAATTATTCTAGGCTCCCAAATAGTCCATTGCAGAAATTTTCTGATGAATTAAGTGATATTTTATTACAGGCTTTTGATTTGGGTATCATTCCCAAAAAAGTTCTGGATGGACTAATTGTAAAATTCCCCAAAATTCCAACACTATACCTGTTGCCAAAGATCCATAAGGACCCTGTGGATCCACCGGGGCGTCCGATAGTCTCTGGCATGGGAGGGCTATGTGATCCGGTATGTAGATTTATTGACTTTTATTTAAAACCTCTTGTAGAGACCTTGCCCTCCTATGTTAGGGACTCTTCGGATGTCCTGGTGAGGGTTGATGGTATTATCTTGGAACCAGATATGTGGCTAGTGACCGCGGACGTCGAGTCCCTTTACACCTCCATTGGTCACGATGACGGAATAAAAGCTGTGCGTTTTTTTCTAGAGATGAGCAATTTGGATCATTTTCTGATCTAGTTGATTTTGGAACTGTTGGACTTTGTATTAAGACATAATTTTTTCACATTTAAAGATCGTTTCTATCTGCAGGAGCGCGGCACTGCCATGGGTGCGGCATGTGCGCCGTTGTATGCCAACCTCTTTCTCGGATATTGGGAGAGGGAGGTTGTGCATTGTGACGGTGCATGTGCCGCCGACCATGTGCAGTGCTGGCTCCGGTATATAGACGATCTATTGATTTTTTGGAATGGATCTAAGACTGATTTTGAAAGATTCATTGGTGAACTCAATCAGAACCCATACAACATCAGGCTCACTCATAAAATTGAGAAAAGAGTAATAGATTTTTTGGACATTTCAATTTCAGTAGATCCGGATGGAACAATCCAAACAGACATTTTCCGGAAGGAAACGTCAGTAAACTCTGTATTGCATGCGGCTTCCTCTCACACACATGCAACTAAGAAAGCCATTCCTGTCGGTCAGTACTTAAGGATAAAACGCACTTGCTCTACTGTGGACAGGTTTGAATCACAGGCCCAGGATCTGAAGGAAAGGTTCCTGGAGAGGGGATATAGCAAAAGAATGATTGGACATGGCTATCGTAGAGCAAGGAGCACTCCTAGAGAGAGACTTTTGGTTACTAATAGGAAAGAGAAAGAAGCCAATTTTAAGACCAGATTTATTTCAACGTTTAACTGTCGTTGGCATTCCATTCGACAGATTCTCACCAAACATTGGCCAGTACTAATGACGGACCCAGTTTTACAAAAAGAAATCTCCCCGGCTCCTTTAATGACTGCAAGACGTAGTAGGAATTTAAAAGACTATCTGGTCAGGAGCCATTATACATCTAAAACTAAGAACCCTTTTGGGGCTGGTAGACAGAGATGTGGCTGCTTTCCATGCGGTGATTGTCTAGCATGTAGGAGAGGCAACATAGTGAGGGGCAATACATTTTCCTCAGTGGATGGGACTCGTTCCTTCGTGGTCACTAGCTACATATCTTGCAGTACTTCTTACGTTATATATCTAGCAGTCTGTCCTTGTAATAAGGCATATGTCGGGCTGACATCAAGAGAATTGCGCATTAGGACTAGAGAGCATGTGCGAGACATCATTGCGGCAGGGGAGGTGGATGACCTTTCACTGCTGACAACAATACCAAAACATTTCAAAAAATATCACAACTCAAATCCTAGAGGCTTTAAGGTTAAGGGAATCGATAAGATTCAATGTGGTATTAGGGGAGGAAATATGAAACAGATTTTGGCCCAAACAGAATCAAAATGGATTATTGAACTTGGCACCCTGTCCCCTGAGGGATTGAACGAAAATGTTAGTTTTGTACCTTTTCTATGATCCCTGTTTTTTAGTGTGTTTTTAATTTTTGTTTCTTTGCATTCTTTATTTTAGTAGGATTATCTTTCGCTTATTTTACGGAGGTCTGATGGTCCATCTTTATTCAAAGAAGAATTATTTCCCTTCCTCCCCTTGTTCCCTTTTTCCTTTTTCTCTCTCCATATTTCCCTTTTTTTCTACATTTTGTTGTTCTGTGGAACCCATCAAATATGGAAATAAGCAGGAATCTGATATACTTTTAATTACTGACTTCCTGCAGATGTGGACATATCCCAAGTTTAACCAAATGGCTATGGAAGAAAAGATTACATAGAGGAATAAGCACACATGGACTGGAAAGTTCTCATATTAATATTGTATGCACTATTTAATCACAATATGTTGATTACACATATATTTATTTATTTATTCATGTCATATTTATGTTATACTTTTTGCAATATTTGCACATATTTATTAATATATTTTCCTTTTTTTAGGGATTTTTCCGAGATGACGCTCATGTATATGTGTGTCGTTTATTTCGGAAATTTCCTGATTATTATGTTGTTACACATTATTTTTATTATTTGATGTATGTCTTTATTATTATTATTGCACATAATTGGTAATTTTTGTTCTTTTTTATGTCCTTGCCATACGGATGATGAGAATATTTTGACACCCGCAGTTTCCCTCCTATTATGGTAGGGAAATAAGTAGATAGTAATTTGGCGTTACCACACATAAACCGCATTTTGCCTATATGGGGTATATAGTTACGAACCCCCGTTCACACTTCTTGATATAGTGGTGAAGTGCGCGGGTATGCGCAACCGCATTCTTGTAATAGTAGTAGGGAATATGGTGAGAGATTCCCCTTTGGGACTTCTCAAATATGGCACCAGTATGCGCACGCGCTATCGCAATCATACTCTTGCAATAGTAGAGGGGAATATGGTGAGAGATTCCTCCTTGGGACTTCTTAAAGATGGCGCCGGTATGCGCATGCGTTCTCGCCCGCTTTTTTCTTCTGCATCACCAAAGGTCTCAGTTTACTTCCGGTTTGCGCCACATGACGTCTAAGAGGGATTTCCTCTAGTGCGCACCGGATATGAGCACCGGACCTGCTGCAGATATGAATTTGGCGGTAGCGTTTTCGCATGCGAACATTTCTTACTGGCTGCCCGGATTTTCCATGGGGTATATAATGAGGTAAGGTGGGGGAACGAGCACACTCCCCTTGAGAAAGCACGTGGGCGAAACGCGCGTCGGGGCGTTCCCAGGCAGTGGCATACAAACCATGGGTAAGCATTGATCTATTCTCAATATCTTTACATTGAATTCTCATCATCCGGGAATCGGACATATTATTGCCTTAAAGGATGTTTTTGTGGAATTGTGTATCAGTTTATTTATGTTATCATATAATGTATTAACATGGTTAGGCATTACATTTCTGCTGTATCTGGGATATGGATTGATCCTCTTTGGAAATAACTTATAATGTATTTTGTATTACCTTTTTAAATTGTTATCAACAAACTTTATTTGATTTTATGAGATTTTTGATATGGTGGTCCATGGGTACTAGTTACTCATTTTGCTAGAACTTCATATATTGTCCACTAGTCCTTATTTGATTGAATAAAATTTGATGGGGAGGCAATGATGCGTATGCCTCTGGCTGAGATTGGATATTTCTGCCTTCTGAATCTGTATTTTGCGAAATTACCCAGAAGACCTAGCGGTCTCGCTAGGAACGGAAGATTTCACGCCCATCGGCACAGCGCCGTTTTATCCCAGGAGGCGGAGAGACGGGATGCTGAGGAGCAGCGACGAGAATGGTGAGTATGTTGGAACTACAAGGGGCCCTTGGATCCGAAGGTGAGTATGTTTATTTTTTATTTTTTAACCTGTGACATACGTGACTGGGCAATATACTACGTAGCTGGGCAATATACTACGTGGCTCTGTGCTTTATACTACATCGCTGTGCAATATACTACGTGGCTCTGTGCTGTTTACTACGTGGCTGGGCAATATACTACGTCACTGGGCAATATACTACGTGGCTGGGAAATATACTACGTGGCTGGGCAATATACTACGTGACTGGGCAATATACTACGTGACTGGGCAATATACTACGTGGCTGGGCAATATACTACGTCGCTGGGCAATATACTACGTGACTGGGCAATATACTACGTGGCTGGGTAATATACTACGTCGCTGGGCAATATACTACATGACTGGGCAATATACTACGTGACTGGGCAATATACTACGTGACTGGGCAATATACTACGTGGCTGGGCAATATACTACGTGGCTGGGCAATATACTACGTCGCTGGGCAATATACTACGTGACTGGGCAATATACTACGTGGCTGGGCAATATACTACGTCGCTGGGCAATATACTACGTGGCTGGGCAATATACTACGTGGCCTGTGTTATATACTACGTCGCACTACATGAATATTCTAGAATACCCGATGCGTTAGAATCGGGCCATCATCTAGTGTATGTATATGTACCTATGCACAGTGCTCATATGTATCTGTGGGACACAAAGATAATCACAGTACACTATATATATATATGTGTATATATATATATATATATATATATATATATATATGTATGTGTGTGTATTAGAACCTGAGTGTACAGTAGTTATCTGTGTGTCTATAATTATATATATACAGTATACTGTATATGCTACATATAGTGCACACACATACACGCAGTCATGGCCAAAAGAGTTTTCATGTATCGATGTGTACTTTGGTTATCTATGCATGTATGTACAATATATATATATATATATATATATATATACACTCACCGGCCACTTTATTAGGTACACCATGCTAGTAACGGGTTGGACCCTCTTTTGCCTTCAGAACTGCCTCAATTCTTCGTGGCATAGATTCAACAAGGTGCTGGAAGCATTCCTCAGAGATTTTGGTCCATATTGACATGATGGCATCACACAGTTGCCGCAGATTTGTCGGCTGCACATCCCAAAGATGCTCCATACAAGGCAGGATGGATCCATGCTTTCATGTTGTTTACGCCAAATTCTGACCCTACCATCCGAATGTCGCAGCAGAAATTGAGATTCATCAGACCAAGCAACGTTTTTCCAATCTTCTACTGTCCAATTTCGATGAGCTTGTACAAATTGTAGCCTCAGTTTCCTGTTCTTAGCTGAAAGGAGTGGTACCCGGTGTGGTCTTCTGCTGCTGTAGCCCATCTGCCTCAAAGTTCGACGCACTGTGCGTTCAGAGATGCTCTTAGGCCTACCTTGGTTGTAACGGGTGGCGATTTGAGTCACTGTTGCCTTTCTATCAGCTCGAACTAGTCTGCCCATTCTCCTCTGACCTCTGGCATCAACAAGGCATTTCCGCCCACAGAACTGCCGCTCACTGGATTTTTTTTCTTTTTCAGACCATTCTCTGTAAACCCTAGAGATGGTTGTGCGTGAAAATCCCAGTTGATCAGCAGTTTCTGAAATACTCAGACCAGCCCTTCTGGCACCAACAACCATGCCACGTTCAAAGGCACTCAAATCACCTTTCTTCCCCATACTGATGCTCGGTTTGAACTGCAGGAGATTGTCTTGACCATGTCTACATGCCTAAATGCACTGAGTTGCCGCCATGTGATTGGCTGATTAGAAATTAAGTGTTAACAAGAAGTTGGACAGGTGTACCTAATAAAGTGGCCGGTGAGTGTATATATATATATATATATATATATATATATATATATATATATTAGTATCTGAGACACAGTAGGTAGTAAGTGTAAAGGTAAATATCACTTAAAGGGAACATGTCAGCAGTTTTGGCCGCTATAAGATACGGCCACCACCTTTCAGGGCTTATCTACAGAATTCTGTAATTATGTAGATAAGCCCCCGATCCAACCTGAAAGATAAGAAAAATAAGTTTTATTATACTCCCCTGGGGGGCGGTCTGGTCCGATGGGTGTCGCAGCTCAAGGTCCGGGGCCTCCCATCTTCTTGCGATGCCGTCCTCCTGTTGCTTCATGGCTCCCCGGAATCGCGCTCCTGCACAGGCGTACTTATCTGTCCTGTTGAGGGCAGAGCAAAGTCATGCAGTGCACAGGCGCTGTGCCTCTCTGACCTTTCCTGGCATCTGCGCACTGCAGTACTATGCACAGATAAGTATGACTGCGCAGGAGCGCAATGCCGGGGAGCCATGATGCAAGCAGCACGGCGGCGATCATAAGAAGATGGGAGGCGCCGGACCCGGAGCTGTGACACTCATCAGACCGGACCGCCCCCGGGTGAGTATAATAAAACTTATTTTTCTTCTCTTACAGGTCGGATCGGAGGCTTATATACAGCATTATAGAATGCTGTAGATGAGCCCTGAAAGGTGGTGGCTGTATCTTATATCTGCCAAACCTGGTGACAGGTTCCCTTTAGCGGGGCATTCCCGGGGCCAGACAAGTCGCAGCTGCATTGGGCCCAGAAGTGGAGTGCGGCCACTGACACCAGCGAATATTTCAGCTCGATCTGCATCCTTGGACGCACATTCAGCTGAAATATATTGCAGCACCGGTGATCCACCAGTTCCGCTGCAGTACAGGCCGCTGACCAATTTGCATCCAGCATCTGACCTCGGTGTGTCCATGACGGGGGGCATATGGCAGTGACGACAAGTCAGCTGGCGGCTCTTGCGCCGGTTGCAGAAGAGGATGCCGTGTGGCATAGGAGCGGAGAAAGGTGAGTAGAATCAAGTTTTTTTCCATGTGTTGCAGAAGAACAAGACAAATTCAGAAAGGGGCATGTAGCGCTATGCCTGACATGGTGTCCCCTCCTCCCTCTATGCAGGGACACCAGCTTACTCACCGGCCCATGGCACTGTCTCCAGCATGCTCCTGCCTTCTACCTCCACTATGCATGCTGCACTGTGTCCCGATGGGGTGCCTAGGGTGCATGTGTGCGCACTCCCCTATTCTAAAAGGGGCAGCACGTACACATGATAAATGATCAGCTGGGAGGCATTTAGTTAAATGTGTGTTCACTTGCAACATGTCTCCCAGCCAAAAGACATCTTGTATAAAAAGCACCCTCCTCAGTAGGGAGGTGCCTGAGCAATCCCTATAGTTACAGTATGTTAGGTAGTTGGTGTGTATGCAACTGTATGTTGCCAGGTCCCCCATCCCTAGTCTGATATAGTATCCCATATCCCATACCCTGTTTACTGTTATTAGTGCTCGCTTCCTGTGACTGCTTCGGCGGTGACCGTATCCTGAAATCGCATCTGCGGTATCGGTACCCTCCCGTCCCTTCTTACGTAACATCCTATTTATGTATGGTGCCGTCCTTTATTATATAGCATCTAGTGATGAGCGAATATACTCGTTACTCGAGATTTGTCGAGCATGCTCGGGGGTCCTCCGAGTATTTTTTAGTGCTCGGAGATTTAGTTTTCTTTGCCGCAGCTGAATGTTTCACATCTGTTAGCCAGCATAAGTACATTTGGGGGTTGCCTGGTTGCTAGGGAATCCCCACATGTACTTATGTTGGCTAACAGATGTAAATCATTCAGCTGCGGCAAGAAAAAGTAAATCTCCGAGCATTAAAAAATACTCGGAGGACCCCCAAGCATGCTCGAGAAATCTCGAGTAACGAGTAGATTCGCTCATCACTAACAGTGTCCTGTTATATGGAGCGCCGTCCATTATTACCCAGTATCATCTCTTGCCATCTACAGCACCGTCCCTTACATTGAGTATTCTCATTATTTTTGTTATTCACAGCGTCTTCTCTTTATTGCATGGTGTCCTCTCCTGTAAAATGACTGCTGAGGGAGCAGCATCTGACCAGAAGACCAGTCCATCAGCTGCATCCATCACAAAAGAAGCTTTCCCATGCTCCATCAGCCATCATTTCAGTTTATATCTAACAGGAGTGGATGATATGCAATAAAGAACATGGAGGTATAAATAACAAAAATAATGAGAATCTGATATGTAAGGGACGGTGCTGTACATAACAAGAGGGAACTATATGATACGGGACGGTGTTATACATAAAGAGAGAGCACTGTGTAATAAGGGTTGCAATTTATATGAGAACAGACTGTAAAATAAATATGTATATCTGTAGCTTGGACGCGATGAAAGGAGGGGGGCCCAGATACATTTCTTGCACAGGGGCCCTAAGCTGTCTGTGTCCGCCCCTGCTTTGTAGACTGGCAGTTGTGCGTAAACCTACTATTTGGCCACCCATAAACACTGTTCACAGGCATATATGAAGACTAATTTTAAAGCACTCTTTACTGATGAGTGCCATGCAACTCTGGATGGACCAGATGAATGGGGAGAGGATGTTGGTGGATGGCCACCATGACCCGACAAAGCTGCGACGTCAGCAAGGAGGTGGCAGAGTCACATTTTGGACAGGAGTCATGGGGAAAGCGCTGACAGGCCCTTTTAGGTGTAAAAATGACCTTGGCAAAGTATATAGAGTTTCTGGTTGACTACTTTCATCAATGGCACCTGTAGCAAAATCATCTTAATGCATGACAATGCCCATTCTCATACTGTAAAGAATACCTCTGAGTCATTGGCTGCTATGGATATGAAAGGAGAGAAACTTACCATATGGCAGCATTCTCCCCTGACCTCAACCCTATCGAGATCCTTTGGCGAATCCTCAAGTGAAAGATCTATAAGGGTAGAAAGCATTTTATATAAAAAATTCAGCTCTGAGTGGCTACTCTGAGATTCTACATAGAAAATTCAAGCTAAAATTCTCCAAAGCTCACAAGTTCAATGGATGCAAGAATTATGAAGGTGATATCAAAGAAGGGGTCCTATGTTTATGTAGCGCCCCCACTGCCGCAGGGCCGAGGGGTACCCGGTACTGGGCCTCTGAGTCTCTGCTCTGGGGTTGTCACGGTGGCTAGACCCGGTCCGTGACCCTGCTGAGGGGCGCCCAATGGAAGGTGTGGGTAGTGATGATGTGGTGGTGCGGTGCAGGTCGCAGTAAATAACGAGGACACCTGGTTGCAGTCTCTTTACCGCTTTACTGAAGGCTTCAAGTTAGCCAATCCAGAGCACTGTTAACCGGGCTGTCTGAGACCGGCCGGTCCAAAGGCACATTAGGAGTTCCCTTGACAGGTGAGAATCAGCGTCTACCTGCTAGCGCCTATGTGTTGTAGTCCTTCCCTGCTGAGCACCCTGGGATAGTCCTTACAACTGATTCTGTCTGCCTCTGATGTTCGTTCTCTCTCCATCCCCCAGATGATATGGCAGGACGCACCCGTATGACGGGGTAGGCCTGGAGTTCTTCCGGGACTCTAGAGTCGCCCCTCTCCCACAGCTGCCTCCGTTGTCTGCATAGGTGTTTAAGTGAGACAGCCAACCTATAATTGGCTGTCCTGCCGTGGTTTGAAGTAATGCTTAAAGTCTCTTACTTTCTCGGCGTTCCGGCCACCGACTGTTTGCGCCTCAGAAGGATGTTGCCTCGATCTTTCAGCACGACTCCTTCTGGTCCTATTGCCTCTTTGCTGTATTCCCGTTACTCACTTGTTGCGATGTTCTCTTAGGAGTCTGCCAGGATCCCATCCCTGACAGGTCTTCTCTCTCGCTCTTCCCAGTTACTTCTCTCCGTCTTGTTGTCCAACCCCCAGTTTTACCAGCGTGTGAGGAGTGGCCTACTAGATAGAACCACCCCCCTGGTGGCCGGAGTGTGAAGTGTAGTGTGTGATACCTGGTCAGGTGAACTCCCTTAGTGCAATCAGACGCAACACCACTCCCCTTAGCGGCAGAGCGACGTTACTGCAACGACCAGGACTCTGGGGCGCTGCATTTACATGTAGCTTGACCTGTTAAGATGTTTTTGATTAAAAAGCTTTTGATTTCGGTAAATGGGGCCTCTTAATACTGCAAATGAAACAAATGACCATTTTCAGGTCTTTCCAACCTATAAAATGTTTGGAAATTATTTTGTGCATAACAATTTGGAACAGCGCATTTGAGTTTTTTTCTAGTTTTGAAAAAAATACTGAAATTATTGAGAGGGTTGTCCATTAAATTTGATTCATACTCTAATGGTTGATGATTTGGACATTATACTGACTCACTTGCATTGACCATTTTAGAAAATCAGAGATAAATAATCTTTGCATAATAATTTGGAACGTGGTGTACTCTTAATATGTGAGAGAAATGGGGAGCAGCTTCATTGTAAGGGTGTAATTATGTAATCAAATTGTGTAGTCATGATATTGTTGTCATATTGCAACTGTGGGTTAAGAAAAAAAGGATATTAATGCAGTGTGTGAAATGGGACATAGGATGTGTATACTCAGGAGGTATATGCCTGACAGTTGTCACAGGTATGATGGTTGCCTGGTCATCCATACGTCGTAGGATCTATCGCTAAGAAGTATAATGCATAATAAACATTTTTTTGGTGACGCATACCTATTAGACAGAGGTCAAAAGAAGACACTTTACAGTAGGCACTGTAAAAAGCTTGTTACATACATTATACTTTCAACTATGCACAAGAATGCATAGTTCATTTTGCCTTACTTTTAGTTACATGCAATCCCCTAGTTAGAAAATAAATAGGGACTGTAGGTTTGTTCACAAGCCAGATTTGCATGCAAGTTGCAATCAGGCCAGTAAAAAAAATAATACTCATTGCTGACCTCTCAGATTAACTTTCTGCTTGTTTCCCGTAATTCATCCTCTTCTTTCCATCATACCACACCACATCCCTGACATCTTCACTATAGACCAGGATTTACTGCTGCCTCTATGCCCCGGAAGCAGGGCCGGACTGGGACTAAAATTCAGCCCTGGTATTTGAAGGTACACAGGCCCACTTGTCACTTGGTGAATTTATAATTTCTTTGTGCACCTGTATGTTACAAGAAGTGAGGTACATGTAACACAATAATATATCCTAGTCAGAGCTGTGCCCAGTATTATTATTATTTATTATTATAGCGCCATAGGCCTCTGCGTGGAGTGGTGTGACCGGAAGCCTGATTGTTAGCGGTCGAAGAAGGAGCAGGAAGATAGATGGGAGGACGGTTCAAGATGGATGTGTTGTTCCAGTAGTTTTGAGGCATAGGGGAGAAGTGATATAGGGCGATAGCTAGATACAGAGGATGGGTCAAGAGAGGGCTTTTTGAAGATAAGTGTGACTGAGGCATGTTTACAGCTTGAGGGGGAAAACACCAGTTGTTAGTGATAGGTTGAAGAGATGGGTTAGGGTTGGGATGAAGACTGTGGCAAGGTTTGGGATGAAGTGGGAAGGGATTGGGTCAAGTGCACAGGTGGTGAGATGCAATCTAGAGAGTAGATTGGAGAGTCGAACTTCTGTAATGGTGGTGAAGTTGGTTTTGGAGGTAGAGGTCTGGGTAGTTGGGAGGAAGGGCTCTGGGGGTTGTTGACTAAAACTGTCTCTGATGTTCTCAATCTTCTGCTTGAAAAATGAGGCAAAGAGACAGGGAGGATATGAGAGATGAGAAATAGGTTTGTTTTGCTGTGGCGAGTGTGGTGTTGAAAAGTAGTGAGGGACTGTTTGAATGCAATGAAGTACTCGTTGGAGTGGGATCTTTTCCATCTCCGCTCAGCAGCCTTGGAAGCTCGCCTCAGTTCTTTGGTCAGGCTAGTGTGCCAGGGCTGTCTGTTGATTTTGCAAGCTTTGGTATGTGTGAGAGGGGCAAGAGATTCCAAAGCTACAGCTATTGTGGTGCTATATAGAGCGGCAGCGTCATCCTCATTGTGAAGGGAACTTATGTCTGTGAGAGGGAGGAGGTATTCAGAGAGTGAGTGTAGATCAAGGTGTTTAAGATTTCTTTGAGGGTGTGCAAGTTTGTGGGGTGGGGATTGTTGACAAGGAGTGGAGAGGGAAGAGAATGTGAGTAGATTGTGGTCAGAAAGAGGAAGAGGTGAGTTAGAGAGGTTAGATAGGGAGCAGAGGCGGGTGAAGATGAGGTCCAGTGTGTGACCATCTTTGTGAGTGGCTGCAGAAGACCATTAAGTGAGGCCAAAGTAGGAAGTGAGAGATAGAAGTTTAGTGACAGCTGAGAGGGAAGTGTCAATGGGTATGTTGAAGTCGCCCATGATGATAGTGGGGATGTCCGCAGAAAGGAAATGAAGTAGCCAGGTGGTGAAAATGACAGCCAGTTGGAGGTTGGAGGGGGAGTAGATGCGCACAGAGTGCACCTCAAAGGAAAGGGGGGTAACAGAGGGTGGCAGTGGGATTGGGGTGAAGGAGCAGTTATCTGACAGGAGAAAACCAACTCCTCTGCCATGCTTGCTGCTGGGGCGGGGTGTGTGAGAACAGTGGAAGCCACCATACGAAAGTGCAGCAGGAGAGGCTGTGTCAGAAGGGTAAGCCAGGTTTCAGTGATGGCGAGGAAGGAAAGTTTCTTAGTAATACAAAGATCATAGATGTAGGAAAGCTTGTTGCAGACAGAGCGAGCATTTCATAGAGCTCCTGTTAGTGGGACTGGAGAAGTAGGGGCCAGGTAAATGGGTATAAGGTTAGAGAGGTTACGAAAATTTGTGATAGAGCATGGATGGGAGGTAGAACTGACTGTGGAGATGTGGTGAGGAGGACCAGGATTTGGAGAGATATCACCAGCAGTGAGAAGGAGCAGAGAAAGTGTTAGCAGGTGAGAGCATGAGAGGGCATGAGTTGGCTGTCTGTGCTTTGAGATAGAGGATTGTATGTTGAGGAACAGTTCTGAGAAGGAGGTGAGATGGATGGGAAGGATTGAAGAAGAGATGAACAGTTCCTTACTAGGTGTAGGGATTAGGGGAGTTAGCAGAAAGTGAAGGATTATAGGGGTGAAAGTGAAAATAAACAGAAACATTGTTTGCAGTGACTGGCCAGCTAACTTCAGTTCCTTTCTGGTTCAATTCTGGTTTTAATTCTACATTAATCTTCACACTTCTAGGACACACTTATAGGAATCAAACTGCAGACTAAAGTCTTTGCAGACCTGTGCTATGCAATATATGTACTACTGAGTGCATTCAGGTGTGAGGGTATGTGCACACGTCAGGATTTCTAGCAGAAATTTTCCTGACAAAAACTGGACATTTCTGCCAGAAATCCGCATGCGTTTTTTTCGCGTTTTTTCATGCATTTTTTATGCGTTTTTGACGTGTTTTTTGTGCGTTTTTTTCCAAATGCATAGAATTGCGGGAAAAACGTGGAAAATCCGCAAAATTAATGAACATGCTGCTTTTTTTTACCGCGATGTGTTTTTTTCACGGAAAAAAAACGCACCATGTGCACAAAACATGCAGAATGCATTCTAAATGATAGGATGCATAATGTATGTGTTTTTCATGAGTTTTTATAGCTTTTTTATAGCGAAAAAACAAGAAAAAAAAGCGAAAAAACCTGAACGTGTGCACATACCCTCAAGCAGAGAGGAGTGGTCTCTGTTCATCTTGGTCAGAGAATCAAGAGTGGACCAGATGCATATAATCAAGCCAGAGTAAACAAGGTCACAAATAACATGGGGGTAAAGCTGGGGTTAGTTGAAAGACATACCAAGTGGAAGCTAGGAGCAGAGGTAAGTCTGTGTGGAAAGTTGGATGATGTACTATACGCACTTCATAGACAGACAAGGAAGGAGAGCAGGCTGGAGAGCTGGGTGCATGAACATACCAGTATTACAGCTGTCCTTTTTATTGCTTTTACATGCTGGATCGGGCAAAGCTGCTATTTTACACACAGAGCTGGGTCTCATAGATAATGAAGATGATGCTGCCCTCTACAGAGTGCTGCTGCGGCATCTTCATATAGCTGGTGGACAGTGATGCAAAGAGTCAGATACCCACTGAGCTAATATTTATCTATTTATTTTACTCACTGATATAGCACCATTAAGTCCACAGCACTTTACAGATGTTATCATTACTGTCCCCATTGGGGCTCAAAATCTACATTCCCTATGAGTCATTGGAGAGTGGGAGAAACCCGGAGTACCCAGAAGAAACCACGCAAACACGGGGAGAACATACAATCTCGTTGCAAATGTTGTCCTTAGTAGGATTTGAACTCAGGACACCAGTGCTGCAAAGCAACAGTGACCACTAAGCCACCAAAAATCTCTACAAAGGCCAAGATCTGTGTTACCGCCATATTGTGACTATATACTGGTAGATATCAGCTCTGCAGAACATATAAGAGATCACAGTACAGTTATATACACTGCTCAAAAAAAACTAAAGGGACTATAACTCCAAGTAAAACAAACTTCTGTGAAATCAAACTGTCCACTTAGTAAGCAACACTGATTGACAATCAATTTCACATGCTGTTCTGCAAATGGAATAAACAACAGATGGAAATCATTGGCAATTATCAAGACACACTCAATAAAGGAGTGGTTCTGCAGGTGGGGACCACAGACCACATCTCAGTACCAAAGCTTTCTGGCTGATGTTTTGGTCACTTTTGAATATTGGTTGTGCTATCACACTCGTGGTAGCATGAGACGGACTCTACAACCCACACAAGTGGCTCAGGGAGTGCAGCTCATCCAGGATGGCACATCAATGCGAGCTGTGGCAAGAAGGTTTGCTGTGTCTGTCAGCATACTGTCCCGAGGGTGGAGGCGCTACCAGGAAACAGGCCAGTACACCAGGAGACATGGAGGGGCCGTAGGAGGGCAACAACCTAGCAGAAAGACCGCTACCTCAGCCTTTGTGCAAGAAGGAACGGGAGGAGCACTGCCAGAGCCCTGCAAAATGACCTCCAGCAGGTCACAAATGTGCATGGGTCTGCACAAATGGTTAGAAACCGACTCCATGAGGATGGTCTGAGTGCCCAGCGTCCACAGATGGGGCTGTGCTCACAGACCAACACTGTGCAGGATGCTTGGCATTTGCCACAGAACACCAGAATTGGCAAATTCGCCACTGGCGCCCTGTGCTCTTCACAGATGAAAGCAGGTTCACTCTGATCACATGTGACAGACATGACAGAGTCTGGAGACGCTGTGGAGAGTGATCTTCTGCCTGCAACATCCTTCAGCATGACCGGTTTGGCAGTGGGTCAGTAATGGTGTGGGGTGGCATTTCTTTGGAGGGCTGCATAGCCCTCCATGTGCTCACCAGAGGTAGCCTGACTGCCATTAGGTACCAAGATGAGATCCTCAGACCCTTTGTGAGACCATATGCTGTGCGGTTGGCCCTGGGTTCCTCCTAATGCAGGACAATGCCATACCTCATGTGGCTGGAGTGTGTCAGCAGTTCCTGCAAGATGAAGGCATTGAAGCTATGGACTGGCCCGCCCGTTCCCCAGACCTGAATCTGATTGAACACATCTGGGACATCATGTCTCCCTCCATCCACCAATGTCACGTTGCACCACAGACTGTCCAGGAGTTGGTGGATGCTTTAGTCCAGGTCTGGGAGGAGATCCCTCAGGAGACCATCCACCACGTCATCAGGAGCAAGCCCAAGCATTGTTGGGAGGTCATACAGGCAAGTGGAGGCCACAGACACTACTGAGCAGAGCATTAGTGATGAGCGAGTATACTCGTTGCTCGGGTTTTCCCGAGCACGCTCGGGTGATCTCCTACTATTTGTAACTGCTTGGAGATTAAGTTTTCGTTGCCTCAGTTGCATGATGTACAGCTGATAGACAGCTTGAATACATGTGGGGATTCCCTAGCAACCAGGCAACCCCCACATGTACTCAGGCTGGCTAGCAGCCGTATATCATGCAGCTGTGTCAGCAAAGATTAAATCTCCGAGCAGTTACAATTACTCGGAGACCACCCAAGCGTGCTCAGGAAAACCCGAGCTACAAGTACGCTCATCACTACTGAGCATCATTCCCTTGTCTTGAGGCATTTCTACTGAAGTTGGATCAGCCTGCAATTTGACTTTCCACTTTGATTTTGAGCATCATTCCAACTCCAGACCCCCATGGGATAATAGTTGTGATTTACATTGATAATTTTTAGGTTTAACTGTTCTCAATGCATTGCACTATGAAATGAATAAAGATTTACAACTGGAATATTTCATTCAGTGATATCTAGGATGTGGGATTTTAGTGTTCCCTTTATTTTTTGAGAAGTGTACATTATGATGGGCAAACAGCTTCCCTATATACAGTATAATACACCCACAGTTCCTCTATACACAATATGATATTCCCACAACTGCCCTCTACACAGCATTATGGGCCCACAGCTCCACTATACACAGTATAGAGGTCCCACAGCTCTGCTATACAAAGTATGGTGGGCACACAGCTCCACTATACACAGCATGGTGGGCCCACAGCTCCACTATACACAGTATGGTGGGCCCACAGCTTCCCAATACATTGTATGGTGGTCTGGCAGCTCCCCAATACACAATATGGTGGGCCCACAGCTTCCAATACACAGAATGGTGGGCCCACAGCTCCCCTATACACAATAATAAATAATTAACACCACAGTAGCCCTCAGACTGTATAATGGCCCCAGCATTAGTCCCCAAAGTGTATAATGGCCCCGCATATTAGCTCCCAAACTGTACAGCATAATGCTCCCCTTCCCCACATTAGCTCATAAGTATATCCAGGGGTGGGCATGATGGACATTTAGATATGTTGGTGAGATGGACAGGAAACCAGTCAGGCATGCACAGGAATATCAAGGCCGGAAGTCCTGCTATAGTACCAGAACAACAAAATGAGAATAAAACCAATTAGTCACCAATAAAAACACAAAAAGAAAAATAAATAAAAAATGAAAATAATAAAAGGAAAGAGAACCACACCTAGAACAGGGTGACCAAGGGTAATACCAGGAATTTACTATAGTACACATTATATACAAAGGATTAAGAGATTAAGGACATCGTATATCAGAGAAAACATAGATCATAAAAAAGATGCAAAAGATAGGGACTCATTGAGACCCCTTGGGGTCAAAGTGTCTAACGCGACAATCCATTTTGTTTCAGTTTGGGCCAACTTTTTTTTTATAGTTATACCACCTCTAATTCCCAAGTGGATGACATCAATCCCTCCCACCATAAAAGTAGAGGGTTCACAATTGTGAAACTGCCTAAAATGGCGTGGAATTGTCTTGAGAAGAGAGGGGTCGGTCACTGTCTTGGCCGCACAAATGTCACGCACATGCTCCCGAACACGTACTCGCAATTCTCTAGATGTAAGGCCGATGTATATTTTTGAGCAACCACAAGTGGCATAATAAATGAAATTTGTGCTGTTGCACGAGATCCGATGTTTGATGACATGTATACGTTTGTATACTACGATGGCTACTAATAAAGTTATTGATTTGGTTATTATAGATGCCTATTTGCTCCTGTTTCTCCTTTATTCTCACTCTGTAGTCTGGTCTGCAGCCACCGCTGGTTGTAGTCAGCTCAGGGTGCGTCACTGCATCATACCGTTCCATTGTCCGTTTTTCAAATAGTGCAGCCTGCTGCACATTTTTTCAAATTTATCCAATTAGTGGCTTTCCATCCGTGTCCTGCTAGATTGTGGAAAAACACTATATAGGATTACATAGAGGAGTTTTTTTTTGGCCTTGCAGTGCCATTTACAGCTGTCTGCACGGTCTCCGTGTGAGTGCAGCTCACTCTGTAGTCTGTTCTGCCGCCACAGCCGGTTGTAGTCAGCTCAGGCTGCGTCACTGCCTCATACCGTTCCATTGTCCGTTTTTCAAATAGTGCAGCCTGCTGCACATTTTTTCAAATGTATCCTATTAGTGGCTTTCCATCCGTATCCTGCTAGATTGTGGAAAAACGCTATATAGGATTTCAAAGAGGAGCAATTTTTGGCCTTGCAGCGCCGTATATGGCTGTCTGCATGGTCTCTGTGTGAGTGCAGCTCACTCTGTAGTCTGTTCTGCCACCACAGCCGGTTGTAGTCAGCTCAGGCTGCGTCACTGCCTCATACCGTTCCATTGTCCGTTTTTCAAATAGTGCAGCCTGCTGCACATTTTTTCAAATGTATCCTATTAGTGGCTTTCCATCCGTATCCTGCTAGATTGTGGAAAAACACTATATAGGATTACATAGAGGAGCTTTTTTTGGCCTTGCAGCGCCGTTAACAGCTGCCTGCACGGTCTCTGTGTGAGTGCAGCTCACTCTGTAGTCTGTTCTGCGGAAAAAACAAACAGTTTATAAAGTTCACCAAACACTCCACTTTATAGTTGTGTAGGCCACATTAGCTCATATTAAAGTTTAGTCCACACTTGATAAAATTAGTGTTCCTTATACCTGTTAGCAGCTGTTCAGGAATAAGCACACTAAGCCCTTAGTACTTTTCTGCTTATCTTTATCAGTCAACCAAGATGAAGAAGGCAGGGAGTAAGGCACGTGGGCGTGGGCGCGGAGCAGGGAGAGGACGTGGGGATTCTGTGCCTACTGCGGGCACCGGTGACTCATCATCCCCCAGTTTTAGCAGGGAACAGTCCTTCATGTGCAGCTTTGTAGGAGCTCACCGTGCCCTGCTGCTGTGGGACGAACAAATTGAAGCCGTTGTCGGATGGATGGCAGCTAACGCATCGACTTCAATTAGTGCCACATCCTCTCAGTCACAGAGCACTCATCTGTCTCTTCACCACCTGCCAAATTGGCCAGGCAGTCAGAGAGCCCAGGACAGGAGCCATCTCTACTTCTTTTCTCTGAATCTCTTGGCTTGGAAAGAGCGGGCCAGCCAAGCAGCATTGGAGAAATGGAAGAAGAGGCAGTATGCAGTGATGCCCAACAGCTTTTTCTCTCTGACTCTGAAGAGACGGGTGGCCCAGTGCCTCCGGTCAGCACACCGCAGTACGCATCTGATGACGAGAATCAGGTGCCACTTTCCGGTGTGTACTGTGCTGCCGAGACTACCCAGGAGAAGCAGTTGGTGGAAGAGGGTAGTGTAGATGATGAGGTCCTTGACCCATCATGGCGTGAGGTACAGGAAGGTGGTGAGAGCAGCTCTGAGGAAGAGATTCCCCGAACGGCCCAAAGAGGGAGAGGGAGAGGGAGGGGAAAGACTGCGGTGCCTGTAGCCTCCACTTTGGCACCTGTTAGGAGCATGCCTCTTTCAAAAGCCAAAACGGGCGCTCCCAAGACTTGCAGTGCCTGGTCCTTTTTTGACACAGTTGCAGATGACATTTGCTTTGTCAAATACAAGGTGTGTCATCAGAAAGTCAAAAGAGGGAAAAGTGTCAGCAACCTCAATACCACAAATATGTGGAAACATGTGCGGACCAAGCACACGGTGGAGTTAAAAAAACAAACTGAAGACCTAGGCCAACCTACAGCGGCACCTACCACCTCTTCAGCTTGTGTTGTTGCCTCTTCCTCCAGCTCACACACAGCTGGTTCGGCTTCCTCACAGGATCACCATGGAAGAACCTCTGGCACTGTTGTCCAGAGACCCACTGTAATTCCACCCACAGCACCACATTCCCAGTCATCCTCACACTCCCAGCCCAGTCTACAGCCATTGGTAGCACAGGCATGGGAGAAAAGGTGGCCATTCTCGACAAACCACCCCCGAGCACAGTCTCTGAATGCTGGCATTGCAAAACTACTGTCCCTTGAAATGCTGTCATTCAGGCTGGTGGAGACTGACAGCTTCCGTAACTTGATGGCATTGGCAGTCCCACAATACAACGTGCCCAGCCGCGTTTATTTCAGCAGGCAAGCCGTCCCTGCCCTGCAAAAGCATGTGGAGGGAAACATTAAACATGCACTACTAAACACCATCAGTAGCAAGGTCCACCTCACCACCGATGCGTGGACCAGTCACCATGGACAGGGACGATACCTTTCCCTCACTGCCCATTGGGTAAATGTTGTGGAGCTGGGTACAGATCGTGAGAGTGGCGCTGTACGTGTTCTGCCAACTCCAAGGATTACAGGAATCCAGTCTGTACACATTGACTCTTCCTCATACTCCAATTCCTCAGAATCAACGCTGCAGGAGCCATCACAGTCCACCTTCACATGGACCCGTGAACGCTTACCTGTTATGACCGATATGAGCACAGCTGTGGCCAAACGTCAACAGGCCATATTGAAATTAATTTCTTTGGGGAATCGAAGCCACACAGCGCAGGAGCTCTGGAATGCCATCAAGCAGAAGAGCGACGTGTGTTTTGTGCCAGCGAATCTCCAGCCAGGCATGGTAGTGTGTGACAATGGCCGAAATCTGGTGGCAGCTCTGGCCCTAGGCAAATTCACTCACATCCCATGTCTGGCACATGTTCTCAACTTGGTCGTTCAGAGTTTTTTGAGGGACTATCCGGATCTTGATGCACTAATGCACAAGGTCCACCTAGAGTGTGCTAACTTGCGTCGTTCCAGCATGGCAAGATCGCGCATTGCAGCTCTCCAGCGCTGATTCCGCCTTATGGAACATTGCATCATATGCGACCTACCCACCAGGTGGAATTCCACGTTACATATGTTGGAGCGGTTGTGTGAGCAGCAGCCAGCAGTAATGGAGTACCAGCTGCATCAGGCGCAAAGAAGTCGCACTCCGCGCCGTTCAGACTTCACAACCACTGAGTGGGCCACTATGAAGGACGTCTGCCAGGTTTTGCGTGCCTTCGATGATTCCACGCGTATGGCGAGTGCAGATGATGCACTAGTCAGCATGAATGTCCCCCTTATCTGCCTGCTTGAAAGAACACTGCAAGCGCTCAGGGATGATGTGGAAGAGGTGGAGGATGAGGAGTCACCAATTCCATCTGCTTCTGGACAGTCATCGCAACGTGGTTCCTCACAAAGGCCTAGGCAGGGGGCACTTTGTGAGGAGGATGAGGAGGAGTCAATGGAGGAGGAAGACATCTGTCCAGAGGAGGGAGTTACACAATTCTCCTGTAGTCAGTGTGTAGAGTGAGGGTGGGGTGATGCAGAGCAGGCAGAGATCACGCCTCAAGCAGGGGACAGCGCTTCTTGGCCAGTTGGCAGTCTGGAGCACAAGGTTGATTTCATTCTGCAGTGCCTGAGAAATGACCGCCGCATCGCCCACATTCTCAACACGGCTGATTATTGGGTGTACACCCTCCTAGATCCTCGCTACCAGGACAACTTACAAAGCCTCATAACACCGTTAAACCGGGAGCGTAAAATGCGGGAGTACCAAGACACACTGGTGAATTCCATCATCTTCTCCAGTCCAACTGAGAGCAGTGCTGCTAGTGCTTTACAAAGCAGCTCAGTGCGTCGAGGCAGTGGAGGAAGCTCTGCACAAAGAGGGAGCAGAAGCAGTGCCTCAGCACAAGGCAAGACCAGTATGGCCCAACTGTGGCACAGTTTTGTGTGCCCGCCACAAATGTCTACACCATCACAGACGGCTCCAGTCAGCAGGAGGCAACGTTTCCATCAGATGGTGACAGACTACATGTCTTGCCCTCTCAGTGTACTCCCAGATGGCTCTTCCCCCTTCAAGTGTTGGGTCTCTAAGCTGGATACATGGCCAGAGCTTAGCCAGTATGCATTGGAGGTGCTGGCTTGCCCTGCAGCTAGTGTATTATCGGAACGCGTCTTTAGTGCAGCAGGTGGTGTACTAACAGACCGTCGCATGCGACTATCCTCCGATAACCTTGACCGGCTTACTTTTCTGAAAATGAACAAGGCCTGGATCTCGCAGGAGTTTGCCAGTCCTCTTCCAGATTAAATAATTGGTTGGCTACAGTATCCAGGTCTCCTGTTGTGTTCATGTTTCTACCACCTGAACTGTAATCCCTGGGCTCCAACACCGCCAGTTGCTGCTCAGAAGTGCCATCTGCACAGTCAACACATGACCCAGTGTTATTGGGTTTCAGTAACGTCAGCTGATCCCCAGCTGTGTATCTGGCAATGTGTCCTGCTACCTCCACGCTGACAATACAACAGAAATTTAAGGGAACCTGTCCCCCCCCCAGGCGTTTGTTACTGAAAGAGCCACCTTGTGCAGCAGTAATGCTGCACAAGGAAAAGGTGGCTCTTTTAGTTATGCTCCTTGCACCCGCTGATCTTAACACTTATAAAATGTGTCCCCTCATACCAATAAACCGTCCCGGAGATGGGACTTTCCTTCGTAATGAGATGCAACACAGCCGTCATTCCTACCCCCTTGGCGGCGTGAGCCGCCTCCTCAGCGTTGTTTGAATCTGTCCCAGAGCCTGTGCTGTTATGTTAAACCTTGGTCATGTGCAGTTAGCGCTGCCCGTCTTCTGACATCATTTGTTGTCAGGCTGACTGCACCTGTGCGGCCGCGCTGCCCGAGATCCCGCCTCGCAGTGTCTTCTGATTTATTCACACTGCGGGGCTGGGATTCATGGGCATGCGCAGTGCATATCTTCACCGCAGGCTCTCGCTCATCTCCCTCCGCCTTCTTCAAACTGTGTGCCGTCAGCTGATCCCTAATCGAATGCCACGGCCGTGACGACGCACAGTCTGAAGAAGCCGGAAGGAGATGAATGAGAGGCGAAGATATGCACTGCGCATGCCCATGAATCCCAGGCCTGCAGTGTGATTAAATCAGAAGACACTGCGAGGCGGGATCTCGGGCAGCGCGGCCGCACAGGCGGAGTCAGCCTAACACCAAATGATGCCAGTAGACGGGCAACGCTAACTGCGCATGCCCAAGGTTTAACATAACAGCGCAGGCTACGGGACAGATTCAAACAATGCTGAGGAGGCGGCGCACGGCGCCAAGGGGATAGGAATGACGGCTGTGCAGCGTCTCATTCCAAAGGAAAGTCCAACCTCTGGGACGGTTTCACGTTATCAGAGGACACATTTTATAAGTGTTTAGTTCTGCGTTTGCAAGGAGCATAAATAAAAGAGGCACCTTTTCTTTGTGCGGCATTAGTGCTGCACAAGGTGGCTCTTTCAGTTACAAATGACGGGGGGGGTTAAAGGTTCCCTTTCAACTTGCTCCAATTAGGCCTCAGCCTACACTCTGCTTCTCCTTTATTCCCTGGGCTCCAACACCGCCAGTTGCTGCCCGGAAGTGCTGTGTGCACAGTCAACAGTTGCTCTTCTGTTATTGGGTTTCAGTAACGTCAGCTGATCCCCATCTGTGTATCCGGCAATGTGTCCTGCGACCGCCACGCTGACACTACAACAGATATTAAACTGCCTCGAGTGCAGGCCTCGGCCTACACTCTGCTCCTCCTGTTGTCCCTGCGCTCCAACACCACCAGTTGCTGCCCAGAAGTGCTGTGTGCACAGTCAACAGTTGCTCTTCTGTTATTGGGTTTCAGTAACGTCAGCTGATCCCCATCTGTGTATCCGGCAATGTGTCCTGCGACCGCCACGCTGACACTACAACAGATATTAAACTGCCTCGAGTGCAGGCCTCGGCCTACACTCTGCTCCTCCTGCTGTCCCTGGGCTCCAACACCACCAGTTGCTGCCCGGAAGTGCTGTGTGCACAGTCAACAGTTGCTCCTCTGTTATTGGGTTTCAGTAATGTCAGCTGATCCCCAGCTGTGTATCCGGCAATGTGTCTTGCGACCGCCACGCTGACACTACAGCAGATATTAAACTGCTCCTCCTGCTGTCCCTGGGCTCCAACACGGACACTACAACAGATATTAAACTGGTCCTCCTACTGTCCCTGGGCTCCAACACCGCCAGTTGCTGCCCGGAAGTGCTGTGTGCATAGTCAACAGTTGCTCCTCTGTTATTGGGTTTCAGTAACGTCAGTTGATCCCTAGCTGTGTAACCGGCAATGTGTCCTGCAACCGCCACGCTGACACTACAACAGATATTAAACTGCCTCGAGTGCAGGCCTCAGCCTACACTCTGCTCCTCCTGCTGTCCCTGGGCTCCAACACCGCCAGTTGCTGCTCAGAAGTGCTGTGTGCACAGTCAACAGTTGCTTCTCTGTTATTGGGGTTCAGTAACGCCAGCTGCTCCCCTGCTGTGTGTGATGCAATCACTCTAGTCTGCTCCTCCTGCTGTCCCTGGGCTCCAACACCGCCAGTTGCTGCCCGGAAGTGCCGTTTGCACAGTCAACACTTGCTGCCGTGTTATTGGGTTTCAGTAACGTCAGCTGATCCCCAGCTGTGTATCCGGCAGTGTGTCCTGTGACCTCAACGCTGACACAACAACAGAAATTAAAGGGAACCTGTCCCCCCCAGGCATTTGTAACTAGAAGAGCCACCTTGTGCAGCACTAATGCTGTATTTGGACAAGGTGGCTCTTTTAGTTATTCTCCTTGCCACGCTGAAGTTCACATTTATAAAATGTGTCCCCTCGTACCTTCAAACCGTACCGGAGGTGGGACTTTCCTTCTTAATGAGACGCAGCACAGCCGTCATTCCTACCCCCCCTGTGCGGCGTCATGGCCGTGGCATGTGATTAGGGATCAGCTGACGCCGCACAGTGTGAAGAAGGCGGAAGGAGATGAGTTAGAGAGGCGAAGATATGCACTGCCCATGGCCATGAATCCCAGCCCTGCAGTGTGAATAAATCAGAAGACACCGCTGGGCTGGGATTCAATGGCATGCACAGTGCATATCTTCACCTCTCACTCATCTCCTTCCACCTTCTTCAGACTGTGCGGCGTCACGGCCATGGCATTCGATTAGCTGACGCCGCACAGTCTGAAGAAAGCAGAAGGAGATGAGTTAGAGAGGCGAAGATATGCACTGCGCAAGGCCATGAATCCCAGCCCTTCAGTGTGAATAAATCAGAAGACTCTGGGGGCCTGATCTCGGGCAGCGTGACCGCACAGGCGCAGTCAGGCTGACATCAAATGATGTCAGAAGACGGGCAGTGCTAACTGCGCATGGCCAAGGGATAACATAACAGCACAGACTCCGGTACACAAACAAACAACGCTCAGGAGGCACCAAGGGGGTATGAACGACAGCTGTGCTGCATCTCATTAAGAAGGAAAGTCCCGCATCCGGGACAGTTTCACGGTATGAGGGGCCTAATTTTCTAAGTGTTTCGTTCAGCGTGTGCAAAGAGCATAATTAAAAGAGCCACCTTTTCCTTGTGCAGCATTACTGCTGCACAAGGTGGCTCTTCTAGTTGCTAACGCCTGGGGGGTTAAAGGTTCCCTTTCAACTTGCTCCAATTAGGCCTCAGCCTACACTTTGCTTCTCCTTTATTCCCTGGGCTCCAAAACCGCCAGTTGCTGCTCAGAAGTGTCCTTGGCACGGGTACTCCCTCCTGCCCAGCCCAGTTTCAGCACGCCAGCTGTTTCCGGGTAATGTCAAGGTCACTTTGCCTCCAATACATTGTCCTGTCGTGTTGCGGTCGGGTTAGCCGACTCTATGGTGCCTGCAGCTTAGGTGCTTCCTATGTGGGCTGCGGGAACTGGCAATCAAGGCTGGTTGCGTAGTGTCAATAGGACAAGCTCCCCCTGTAGGACTGTGGATTTTCGGTAACTACGGCTGACTCGCGGCCTAGCAACTTTTATTTTAACTGTGGACCTTCTGCTGCCTATCTGAGTTCCAGCACTGTTATGACCCCAATGGCAGAGGGTCTCAAAAGTACATACCAAGTCTGCAAACATAAAAAACCAGCTCATAGGGCAGTGGTAACTGGGCTAACCGTATATCTAATCCTAGCACCACAAATAGCAGCAGCCGGGGAACGTGCCTACGTTGGTTCTAGACGTCTCGCGCCAGCCGGAGAACTAACTAACCCTAGAAGGGAAAAGATAGACCTTTCTTGCCTCCAGAGAAAAGACCCCAAAAGTTGGATACAAGCCCCCCACAAATAATAACGGTGAGGTAAGGAGAAAAGACAAACGTAAGAATGAACTAGATATTTAGCAAAGAGAGGCCCACTGACTAATAGCAGAATATAGTAAGATGACTTATACGGTCAGCAAAAACCCTATCAAAATTTCCACGCTGGATATTCAAGAACCCCCGAACCGTCTAATGGCCCGGGGGGAGAATACCAGCCCCCTAGAGCTTCCAGCAAAATCAGGAATCACATTTAGTACAAGCTGGACAGAAAATAAGAGCCATACAAATAACCAAAAAACAAGGAAGCACGACTTAGCTTAATTTTGCAAGAACCAGGACCAGCAGACAGGAGAAAACAGAAAGGATCTGATTACAATGATGCCAGGCACTGGACTGAGAATCCAGGAAGCTTATATAGCAACACCCCTGGACTAACGACCCAGGTGGGTGCCAAACTGAGAAAGACAATCCCAGAGTCATATCACCAGTGACCACAAGAGGGAGCCAAAAAAGTCTAATTCACAACATTACCCCCCCTTTAAGGAGGGGTCACCGAACCCTCACCAAGACCACCAGGGCGATCAGGATGAGCAGCGTGAAAGGCACGAACTAAGTCGGCCGCATGCACATCAGAGGCAACCACCCAGGAATTATCCTCCTGGCCATAGCCCTTCCACTTGACCAGATACTGAAGCCTCCGCCTGGAGAGACGAGAATCCAAGATCTTCTCCACCACATACTCCAACTCGCCCTCAACCAAGACCGGAGCAGGAGGCTCAACAGAAGGAACCACAGGTACAACGTACCGCCGCAACAAAGACCTATGGAACACGTTGTGAATGGCAAACGACACCGGAAGATCCAAGCGAAAGGACACAGGATTAAGGATTTCCAATATCTTGTAAGGACCGATGAAGCGAGGCTTAAATTTAGGAGAGGAGACCTTCATAGGAACAAATCGAGAAGACAGCCATACCAAATCCCCAACACGAAGTCGGGGACCCACACCGCGGCGGCGGTTGGCAAAACGCTGAGCCTTCTCCTGTGACAACTTCAAGTTGTCCACCACATGATTCCAGATCTGCTGCAACCTATCCACCACGGAATCTACCCCAGGACAGTCAGAAGGCTCCACATGTCCCGAGGAAAAACGGGGATGGAAACCAGAGTTGCAAAAAAAGGCGAAACCAAAGTAGCGGAACTGGCCCGATTATTAAGGGCAAACTCAGCCAACGGCAAGAAGGTCACCCAATCATCCTGATCTGCAGAAACAAAACACCTCAAATAAGCCTCCAGAGTCTGATTAGTTCGCTCCGTTTGTCCATTAGTCTGAGGATGAAAGGCAGACGAAAACGACAAATCAATGCCCATCTTAGCACAAAAGGATCGCCAGAACCTGGAAACAAACTGGGATCCTCTGTCAGACACAATATTCTCAGGAATGCCGTGTAAACGAACCACATTCTGAAAGAACAAAGGAACCAGATCGGAAGAGGAAGGCAGCTTAGGCAAAGATACCAAATGGACCATCTTGGAAAAGCGATCACATACCACCCAGATGACAGACATGCCCTGAGACACCGGAAGATCTGAAATGAAATCCATGGAAATGTGTGTCCAAGGCCTCTTCGGGACAGGCAAGGGCAAGAGCAACCCGCTGGCGCGAGAACAGCAAGGCTTAGCTCGAGCACAAGTCCCACAGGACTGCACAAATGACCGCACATCCCGTGACAAGGAAGGCCACCAAAAGTACCTAGCCACCAGATCTCTGGTGCCAAAAATTCCCGGATGCCCTGCCAGCACCGAGGAATGAACCTCGGAAATGACTCTGCTGGTCCACTTATCAGGAACAAACAGTCTGTCAGGTGGACAAGAGTCAGGTCTACCAGCCTGAAATCTCTGCAACACACGTCGCAAATCCGGAGAAATGGCTGACAAGATAACTCCCTCTTTAAGAATACCAACTGGTTCTACGACTCCAGGAGAGTCAGGCACAAAGCTCCTTGAAAGAGCATCAGCCTTCACATTCTTTGAACCTGGTAAATACGAGACCACAAAGTCAAAACGGGAGAAAAACAATGACCAGCGGGCCTGTCTAGGATTCAGGCATTTAGCAGACTCGAGATACATCAGATTTTTGTGATCAGTCAAGACCACCACACGATGCTTAGCACCCTCGAGCCAATGACGCCACTCCTCAAATGCCCACTTCATGGCCAACAACTCCCGATTGCCAACATCATAATTCCGCTCAGCAGGCGAAAACTTCCTAGAGAAAAAGGCACATGGTCTCATTACAGAGCAACCAGGGCCTCTCTGCGACAAAACGGCCCCTGCCCCAATCTCAGAAGCATCCACTTCAACCTGAAAGGGCAGTGAGACATCAGGCTGGCACAAAACAGGCGCCGAAGTAAACCGGCGCTTCAACTCTTGGAAAGCTTCCACGGCTGCAGGAGCCCAGTTAGCAACATCAGAACCTTTCTTGGTCATATCCGTCAAAGGTTTAACAACGCTAGAAAAATTAGCGATAAAACGACGGTAGAAGTTAGCAAAACCCAAGAACTTCTGAAGACTTTTAACTGACGTGGGCTGAGTCCAATCATGAATAGCACGGACCTTGACTGGGTCCATCTCCACCGCAGAAGGGGAAAAAATAAACCCCAAAAAGGGAACCTTCTGTACTCCAAAGAGACACTTTGAGCCCTTAACAAACAAAGCATGCTCACGCAAAACCTGAAATACCATCCTGACCTGCTCTACATGCGAGTCCCAATCATCAGAAAAAACCAGAATATCATCCAGATAAACAATCATAAATTTATCCAGATACTTCCGGAAAATATCATGCATAAAGGACTGAAACACTGAAGGAGCATTAGAGAGCCCAAAAGGCATCACCAAGTACTCAAAATGACCTTCGGGCGTATTAAATGCAGTTTTCCATTCATCTCCCTGCTTAATGCGCACAAGGTTGTACGCACCACGAAGATCTATCTTGGTGAACCACTTGGCACCTTTAATCCGGGCAAAGAAGTCCGACAACAGAGGCAAAGGATACTGAAATTTAACAGTGATTTTATTCAGAAGCCGATAGTCAATACAAGGTCTCAAAGATCCGTCCTTCTTGGCCACAAAAAAGAATCCCGCACCAAGAGGGGAAGAGGATGGACGGATATGCCCCTTCTCCAGAGACTCCTTGATATACGAACGCATTGCGGTATGCTCAGGTACAGACAGATTAAATAGTCTTCCCTTAGGAAATTTACTACCTGGAATCAAATCTATGGCGCAGTCACAGTCCCTATGAGGAGGCAGAGCACTGGATCTGGACTCGCTGAATACATCCTGATAATCAGACAAATACTCAGGAACTTCCGAAGGAGTAGAGGAAGCAATAGACACCGGCGGGGAATCACCATGAATTCCCTGACAGCCCCAACTTGACACAGACATTGCCTTCCAATCCAAGACTGGATTATGGGTCTGTAACCATGGCAGACCCAAAATGACCAAATCATGCATTTTATGCAGAACAAGAAAACGAATCACCTCCCGATGTTCAGGAGTCATGCACATGGTTACCTGTGTCCAAAACTGCGGTTTATTTTCCGCCAATGGCGTAGCATCAATACCTCTAAGAGGGATAGGATTTACCAAAGGCTCAAGAACAAAACCACAGCGCTTGGCAAATGACAGATCCATAAGACTCAGGGCAGCACCTGAATCCACAAACGCCATAACAGGGTAGGAAGACAATGAGCAAATTAAAGTCACAGACAAAATAAATTTAGGTTGCAAATTACCAATGGCGACAGGGCTAACAACCCTTGTTAGGCGTTTAGAGCATGCTGATATAACATGTGTAGAATCACCACAGTAAAAACACAACCCATTCTGACGTCTATGATTTTTCCGTTCATTTCTAGTCTGAATTCTATCACATTGCATTAAATCAGGTGTTTGTTCAGACAACACCACCAGAGGATTAGCAGTTTTGCGCTCCCGCAAACGCCGGTCAATTTGAATAGCCAGCGCCATGGAATCATTCAGACTTGTAGGAATGGGGAAACCCACCATCACATTCTTAATGGCTTCAGAAAGGCCATTTCTGAAATTTGCGGCCAGAGCACACTCATTCCACTGAGTAAGCACGGACCATTTCCGAAATTTTTGGCAATACACTTCAGCTTCATCCTGGCCCTGAGAAATAGCCAGCAAGGCTTTTTCTGCCTGAATTTCAAGATTGGGTTCCTCGTAAAGCAATCCGAGCGCCAGAAAAAACGCATCAATATTTGCCAATGCCGGATCTCCTGGCGCTAGCGAGAAGGCCCAATCCTGAGGGTCGCCCCGTAAGAAAGAGATAACAATTTTAACTTGCTGAGCTGAGTCTCCAGATGAACGGGGTCTCAGAGATAGAAACAATTTACAATTATTCCTGAAATTCCTAAACTTGAATCGGTCTCCAGAGAACAGTTCAGGAATAGGTATTTCAGGTTCAGACATTGGACTACTGGTGGTAACAAAATCTTGTATGCCCTGCACACGAGCAGCAAGCTGATCCACACTTGTAATCAAGGTCTGGACATTCATGTCTGCAGCAAGCACAAGCCACTCAGAGGTAAAGGGGAGGAACAAAGAGAGGAAAAAAAAAAAAAAAACTCAGAATTTCCTTTCTTATTATCCCACTTCTGCAATGCATTAAACATTCAACTTTGGCCTGGCATACTGTTATGACCCCAATGGCAGAGGGTCTCAAAAGTACATACCAAGTCTGCAAACATAAAAAACCAGCTCATAGGGCAGTGGTAACTGGGCTAACCGTATATCTAATCCTAGCACCACAAATAGCAGCAGCCGGGGAACGTGCCTACGTTGGTTCTAGACATCTCGCGCCAGCCGGAGAACTAACTAACCCTAGAAGGGAAAAGATAGACCTTTCTTGCCTCCAGAGAAAAGACCCCAAAAGTTGGATACAAGCCCCCCACAAATAATAACGGTGAGGTAAGGAGAAAAGACAAACGTAAGAATGAACTAGATATTTAGCAAAGAGAGGCCCACTGACTAATAGCAGAATATAGTAAGATGACTTATACGGTCAGCAAAAACCCTATCAAAATTTCCACGCTGGATATTCAAGAACCCCCGAACCATCTAACGGCCCGGGGGGAGAATACCAGCCCCCTAGAGCTTCCAGCAAAATCAGGAATCACATTTAGTACAAGCTGGACAGAAAATAAGAGCCATACAAATAACCAAAAAACAAGGAAGCACGACTTAGCTTAATTTTGCAAGAACCAGGACCAGCAGACAGGAGCAAACAGAAAGGATCTGATTACAACGATGCCAGGCACTGGACTGAGAATCCAGGAAGCTTATATAGCAACACCCCTGGACTAACGACCCAGGTGGGTGCCAAACTGAGAAAGACAATCCCAGAGTCATATCACCAGTGACCACAAGAGGGAGCCAAAAAAGTCTAATTCACAACACAGCACCATTACCTGGTTCTTAGGAAGATAATCTTGAATAGGTCCCCCTGGTTCCAGTACCATCAGCTAGTTCCGGGCAGAGCCTTTGGCTTAGGTTCCTCCTTCTGGGTATCCGAGTTCTACCAACGTCAGGTGGTCCTTGGTAGTGCTTTCTGGCACGGGTACCTCCTGCTTAGTAACCGGGTTCCAGTAATGTCAGCTGGTCCTAGGTTGTTCCATTGGCTTTTGTACCTTCTGCTACCCATCCGGGTTCCAGTACCGTCAGCTGGTTCTTGGCAGTGTCTTTGGCTCTTGTACCTTCTGCTCCCCATCCTGGTTCCAGTACCATCAGCTGGTTCCGGGCAGAGCCTTTGGCTTTGGTGCCTCCTACTGGGTATCCGAGTTCCACCAACGTCAGGTGGTCCTTGGTAGTGCTTTCTGGCACAGGTACCTCCTGCTTAGTAACCGGGTTCCAGCACCATCAGCTGGTCCTCGGTAGTTCCATTGGCTCTTGGACCTTCGGGTAGCCATCCAGGTTCCAGTATTGTCAGATGGTTCTCAGCATTTCCTCAGCCTTCTTGTACCTTCTGCTACATTTCCAAGTTCAAGACCCTAAAGACAATGACCCTGAAGACCACCCTTAAGACGACAACGACCCCAGAGATGACGACCCCTGAGACGACAACCCTGGAGACGACGACCCTGAAGACCACCCCGAAGACGACGACCCCGGAGACGACGACCCTGGAGATGACGACCCTGGAGACGACGACCCTGAAGACCGAGAAGCAGAAGAACAAGAAGCTGCAGAACAAAGAGCAGAAGAACATTAAGCATAAGACTAAAAATCAGAGCAAAATGTATTATCTAAATTATAAGCAGAAGAAGACTAAGCAGTGTATGGGGGTGAGTCCGTTCCTCCTCGTGGTTCCCCTGGAAAAAGCCTGCTGCTGCAGGCCAAACTGAACGCGGACAAATTTTATAGATAACAACTACAGGAATGCCTGTCACAAATAAGAATATGATGAAGAAGTAGAATATGAAGAAGAATAATAGTTTAATAAAAAGAATATGAAGAATGTTTCAAAAAAGAATAATAGGAACAAGGTGAAGAAGAAGATGAATAAGGTGAAGAAGAAGTTGATGTAAAAGATGCTGCTGCTGAGGATGATGAAGAAGAAAGTGTCAGAGAAGTAAAAAAGAAGCTGAAGAGCATGGAATTAGTGAAACATCAATATCTGACAAAATATAAAAAAATCTTAACATAGTCAATATCTTTGTAACTCCGAACATCTTAAACAAAAAAAAAATTAATTCCTGCTATTCCATTTGATTGGGCTAAACCTCTATGCCTTTAATGTCTCCACCACGTCCCCCAATACATCCTACATTATTCTTAGTTGTTTTACTTCATGTAGAATGAACCTACAAGGAAAGAAAGGGTTTATTTTAATTCTGATATTTTGGTCCCATTGACTTGCATTGGTATCAGGTATCGGTATCGTCGATATCCGATATTTTTTGAATATCGGCCGATCCAATCCGATACCGATACTTTTCAATATCGGAAGGTATCGCTCAACACTTTCCATGATATATGCTATACTATGTGCACAGACATCGGATGTTATATGTAGGATGATATGTCATGCATATTATATATACAGGTATTACACTATGTATATAGACATCAGGTTTTATATCATCACAAATTATCCTTGTATCCTATATATATGCCATGTATGATGTCCTGCAGCCAGGCTCCAGAGCAGTCAGCTATGATCTTGTATACAGCTGCCTGCTGTGAGTTATTGCTGCAGCTTGTTCTTACACACAGATCAGGCCATGCTGGAGCTGATGACCCAACTGACAGCGCGACCCGATCTGTGTCAAGCTTCAAGCTGCACAACAAATCTCACCCTGCCTCAGCCTGACCTCCAGCCCCAGCCCCCTGCTCTGCTGACCTCATGGCTCCTCTCAACCCAGCGGCTCGCAGGTTACATCCACCCTCACATCATGTGTGTCTGCAATCCTGGGATGGCCGGGCCGGCACTTGCACAACTCTATGGCACAGTACAGTGCTGGGAGGCCTACAACTTCTGCACAGGGACTTGCACAGCGCCCCTGCTGTACATGATCGCGCTGCAAAATTGAAATCAGCAGGAACAAGGTGTGGCACAGAACAGCACAGCACCGCCCCTTGGTCCTGCTGATTTCATCAGTGCAGCGTGATTGTGTGTGCATGGCAAGCTAATACTGCCTGACGTGCAGTGTGAAGAGGGAGGTGACTGAGCAGCCCATTAGAGGGATCGGCCCTTCTCCGATGGCCAGTCCGGCCCTACCCGGAAGTCACCGCTTGTGGTTAGGTTGTGAAATTGACTGGATGACCTCATGACCCCAAGTGACTTCTGGGTCAAGGATGCAGCCAGAAGTCCTAGGCTATAGTGAAGAGGCCAGGGTTGCAGTATACGACTTCGGAAAGTAGAGAACACGATGGCGGTATCTTGATGACCGATAAGGTAAGTATTATTTTTTTAACAATACTCACTTCATCTTTTATCTCTCCTGCTGCTTCGATGAACACCATCTACTCTTCTCGTCACTGCCATTTCAGGAACTTCACTGTAAGCAGGAACTTATGGCCACGTCTAAGCCTCAGAGGTCACTGGGAGTCATAAGGTTGTGGTGCATATCTTGACATTGTGACTTTACAACACACAGTAACATCTGAAGCCTGGCCTTGTCAGCAAAACCTGCCCTACAGTGAAGAGCCTGGAAATGCATCACTCAGTGGTGGAAAGAAGAAAACAGGAAGGCAGATGGCGAACAGTGAACAGTGGGGTTTCCAGATAGGTGAGCAGTGGGGTGTTAAGCATTTCATGTTAGTAAATGCGAGTTGTACGCAAGTCTGATGTTTATAAGTCGGAAACTGCCTGTATTTGTGTAATTTAGTGTATTATAAAATTTATAATTTTAATTATTCTAATTATGGATAAGGATAAATAAGATGAAGTTAGAATGATTGAAAAGGGGCCTAATCATTGAACTACTGTATATGGGGCCAGAAATGTTCTAATTTTTCTATTTTACACTGCGCAGATTGCTGAGTGTAAAGGCTTCAGAACATCTAGAGCAGGTTCACAAGTGATTTTTATACCCCAAATCTACGTCATGTATGACTTAGACAGCAGTGATGGAAATGGTACCAATAAAGAGGCACCCCAGACCAGAGGCAAGCTTATAACAACAATTGAATCCACCGCCACATTAACTACACCTCTTGTAAATCAACAGTCTCACTCGCCATATGGCGTAGTTGTATTGTACTTCCATATATGCATCATAACAAATGCGGCATAGTAAAGAATACCAATAATATATAGTGCATACATTACCTCTGGTCTGATGGTGCCACAACCCTTACGCGCGTTTCAGCCGCGTGTGCCTTCTTCCGGGGGAGACTGTTACGATGCATCTATGGAAGTACAATACAACTACACCATATGGCGAGTGAGACTGTTGATTTACAAGAGGTGCAGTTAATGTGGCGGTGGATTCTATTGTTGTTATAAGCTTGCCTCTGGTCTGGGGTGCCTCTTTATTGGTACCATTTCCATCACTTGTGTCTTTTTTGTTTTGCATTATTCTTAATAAAAATGTTTGTATTTTGAGGTCTGACTTGTGCAATTAATTATAGGTAGTGTTGAGCATTCCGATACCGCAAGTATCGGGTATCGGCCGATATTTGCTGTATCGGAATTCCGATACCGAGTTCCAATATTTTTGTGATATCGGAAATCGGTATCGGAAGTTCCCAGTGTATGGTTCCCAGGGTCTGGAGGAGAGGAGACTCTCCTTCAGGCCCTGGGATCCATATTCATGTAAAAAATAAAGAATAAAAATAAAAAATATGGATATACTCACCCCTCCGGCGGACCCTGGACCTTAGCGATGTAACCGGCAGCCTCCGTTCCTAAGAATGCAGTGAGTGTAGGACCTGCGATGACGTCGCGGCTTGTGATTGGTCGCGTGAACGGTCACATGAGCGGTCACGCGACCAATCACAAGCCGCGACGTCATCGAAGGTCCTTCACTCCCTGTATTCTTAGGAACGGAGGCAGACGCTTGGACCGGTGAGAGCCAGGGGCCGTCCGAGGGGTGAGTATATCAATATTTTTTATTTTTATTCTTTATTTTATACATGAATATGGATCCCAGGGCACGAAGGAGAGTTTCCTCTCCTTCAGACCCTGGGAACCATTCCAATATTTTGTGTCCCATTGATATGCATTGGTATCGGGTATCGGTATCGGCGATATCCGATATTTTCTGGGTATCGGCCGATCCAATCCGATACCGATACCTTTGCATATCGGAAGGTATCGCTCAACACTAGGTCATATATGCTTTGTTGTACGGGACCGTTAGGCTGGGGTCACACTAGACCATAATACGGACGAGTGCTATGCGATAAAAAATCGCATAGCACTCGGCCCAATGTTAATCTATGGTGCAGCTCCCATCATCCAATATTTCCTCCGCCGTATTCAGGATCCGAGTGAAATCGCAGCATGCTGCGATTGTCAGCGTATCTCGGCCGAGACTCGCCAATGCAAGTCTATGGGTGCGAGAAAAAATCGGATTACACACGGACCATGCGTGTGCATTGCGAGAAATACGCACCGGTGTTAGAGAAAAGCCGGCAATTCAATTGCCGGCTTTTCATTTCTCCTTCACAAACCCGACATGATATGAGACATGGTTTACATACAGTAAACCATCTCATATCCCTTTTTTTTTGCATATTCCACACTACTAATGTTAGTAGTGTGTATGTGCAAAATGTTGGCGCTGTAGAGTGTAAAATAAAGGGTTAAATGGCGGAAAAAATTGGCGTGGGAATGAAGGTAATGTAGGTCAATGACCTATAGTTACCTTCAGTCGCGGTGATGCGCCCTCTGCTGGATGTCCTCATGAACTGCAGCCTGGGAACTTTTTCCCACGCTCGACATCATATGAGGACATCCAGCAGGGGGCGCATCACCGCAACTGAAGGTAACTATAGGTCATTGACCTACATTACCTTCATTCCCCGGGGTTTACAGGCACGAGCACAGCTGCATTATAGCAGAGCTCCTGCCTGTAAAATATTTTAACCCCTTCAGATGGATTTACATCGTGGGACGTCACAGATCTACGGAAGGTATGTATATTGTTGGTTTATTATTTTTAATTTGTTACAGAACGATGGTCTTCAGGTGGATTGAGAGAGCAATAAAATATTACAACAACCTGTGTCTTTATTTCATTAAAATACTTTGCAATATTGTGTGTGTGTTTTTTAAGCATTTCATACAATTGGATTAATAATGGATAGGTGTCATAATTGACGCCTCTCCATTATTAATCTGGCTTAATGTCACCTTACAATAGCAAGGTGACATTAACCCTTCATTACCCCATATCCCACTGCTACACGGGAGTGGGAAGAGAGTGGCCAAGTGCCAGAATAGGCGCATCTTCCAGATGTGCCTTTTCTGGGGTGGCTGGGGGCAGATGTTTGTAGCCAGGGGGGCCAATAACCATGGACCCTCTCTAGGCTATTAATACCTGCCCTCAGTCACTGGCTTTACCACTCTGGCGGAGAAAATTGCGCGGGAGCCCACGCCAATTTTTTCCGCCATTTAACCCTTTATTTTACACGTTACAGCGCCAACATTTTGCACATACACACTACTAACATTAGTAGTGTGGAATATGCAAAAAAAAGGGATATGAGATGGTTTACTGTATGTAAACCATGTCTCATATGATCATGTCGGGTTTGGGAAGGAGAAATGAATAGCCGGCAATTGAATTGCCGGCTTTTCACATATCTCGCGCTGAATTAAATATAAATACAGTATATATATATATGTGTGTGTGTGTGTCTCAATGACATATATATATATATATATATATATATATATATATATATATATATACATACTGTATATATGTTTTAACGAACATTTGAGCACATAAATCCATTAGATGTCGGTTTTGCAAGCCTGCGAGAAAATCTCGGCATACGGATGCCATACGGATGCCATACGGATGTCACACGGATGTCAAAAGGATCATCTGATGCGAGGAAATCGCATCCTCGCACTACACACGGATCACTGTTTTGGAAACATTTGTGCGATTCTCGTCCGTGAAAAACGGACCGTTTTTTTATACGTTGTGTGTGTCCCCGGCCTTAGGGTGAATATATCTCCTGATGGACACAGGGTTTATTTAATATTACCCTGTGTATTGTTTGTCTAATTGGTAGTCATGTATGACTTGCAGATTTAGCTGCAGATTCCCCTCTGATTTCACGACAAATTTGACCTTGCATTATATTAGTGCTGAAATCTGCAGTGATGATCTGCAACAGAATTTGAAAATCCATATCACATTGGCACGTTTCCTTTTCACAAAGAATACGTCCACAGCATGTAGGGTTTGAAGGTTTCTGGTAGGCTGCCACTTTCCCCAAATAGCACATATTATGGTTATATATATATATTCATGTGTACCGCAGATTTATAAAACAAAAAGAACTTGAACAGGTGGTCTTTGGGGAAAATGTATATTACATAGCATATTGTACAGATATGCAATTTGCTGCATTCTACTGTATTTTAGTTTCTGTTATGTATAGTAGGCTCAATCTTAACTAAACAGTTATACATTATTAAACATAATATTTATGGCCCTGCATAGCTGTAATGTATAATTTAAATTCATAATTATGTAAAGAATATATATTATGTCAGAGACATTTCTAGCGTTTTTCCACATCAACCAGATTGTTCATGACTCCAGTTCAGAATGGCTTGTAACTTTTTAATCATTACTAAGTGCTTCATGCTGTTTAGCTGCAAGATTAAATTGATTCTGAAAATAGGTTTTACAGCTCTTTCCTAATCTGTGGTAGATATACTCATGATAAAAATGAAACAGTCAATGCTTTAAACAGGTTATGTTATATTCACAATGAGACTTGTCTGGCAGCTGCATCTGTTAACCTGTCTAGTATAGTTCTAAAATTGATTTTTATCTTTTCCTTTTTGAATATGAGATTTTTTTTCTACTAGACTTTCAACTGATGATTACTATATTCAGATTGTGCATTGCTAGCATTATTATTTAATTGATTTAGATTTATTATAACACTTAATATAGAGATTCATTTTGCAAACCTTAAGGTCACGTTCACACATTCAGTATTTGGTCAGTATTTTACATCAATATTTGTAAGTCAAAACCAGGAGTGCAACAATCAGAGGAAGTATAATAGAAACACATCACCACTTCTGTATTTATCACCCACTCCTGGTTTTGACTTACAAATACTGATGTAAAATACTGGTCAAATGCTGAACATGGGAATGTGGCCTAAGAGTTTAAGACTTTTAGAAGGTTCTTCGACAATACACTGACAAACCCTGCAATCATCAACCCTATCATTGTGGAACATGCCAGCAAGAATGTAATTTTCCTGCAGCATATTATTACATTGTTTCCATTTCAATCAATTCACCTTTAACCCCTTAACGACCGCCGATACGCCTTTTAACGGAGACAGTTAAAGGTACTTAAACCACAGCGCCGTTAATTAACGGCGCTGTGGAAAAAGTGAATAGCGCCCCCCAGAGTCGGATTTTCTCTGGGGTCTCGGTTACCGGGGGTAGCCGAGACCCCAGAGAACATGATTCGGGGGTTTTTTACCGACCCCCGGGTTGCGATCGCCGGTAATTAACCGTTTACCGGCGGTCGCAAAAAAACCCCCCCGCAATTTTCCATTTAATTTCTTTGTCCTCCGATGTGATCGCACATCAGAGGACAGAGAAATGGGGTCCCAGATTGCCCTCCCTGTCTCCCCCGGTGCTCCTCGTGGCTCCCGATGGGCGCTGCATCTTGTTTCGGCCAAAAAATGGTGGGCGCATGTGCAGTGCGCCCGTCGGCTGGAACCCGGAAGATCTTTGGGATCTTTTACCGACCCCTGTTTTGCGATCGCCGGTAATTAACTGTTTACCGGTGACCGCAAAAAAAAAAAAGGGATGTGTAATTCTCTGTCCTCTGATGTGATCGCACATCAGAAGACAGAGAAATAGGGGGATTCAGGGACCCTGTTATACTTACCGGTGTCCCTGGGTCCTCCTGTGTCCCCTCCTGGCCGCCGGCTTCTTCCTCCGGTAAGAAAATGGCGGGCGCATGCGCAGTGTGCTTGCCATGATCTGCCGGCCGGCAGCTAGAGGAGTTGGGGCTAAATTTAGGGTTAGGGTTGGGGCTAAAGTTAGGGTTAGGGTTAGGGTTGGGGCTAAATTTAGGGTTAGGGTTAGGTTTGGGGCTAAATTTAGGGTTAGGGTTAGGGTTTGGGTTGGGGCTAAATTTAGGGTTAGGGTTAGGGTTGGGGCTAAATTTAGGTTTAGGGCTAGGGTTAGGGTTGGGGCTAAAGTTTGGGCTTCGGTTAGGGTTAGGGTTGGGGCTAAATGTAGGGTTAGGGTTGGGGCTAAAGTTAGGGTTAGGGTTGGGGCTAAAGTTAGGGCTAGGGTTGGGGCTAAAGTTAGGACTAGGGTTGCTGCTAAAGTTAGGGTTAGAGTTGGGATTAGGGTTAGGGTTAGGATTAGGGTTGGCATTAGGGTTATGTTTGGGATTAGGGTTAGGTTTGGGATTAGGGTTAAGGTTAGGGTTGGGATTAGGGTTAGGGGTGTATTGGGATTAGGGTTAGGTTTGAGGTTAGGGTTGAGATTAGTATTAGGGGTGTGTTGGATTTAGGGTTCTGATTAGGGTTATGGTTGTTTTGGGGTTAGGGTTGTGATTATCATTAGGATTGTGATTAGGATTATGGATCGGGTTGGGATTAGGGTTAGGGGTGTGTTGGGGTTAGGGTTGGAGTTAGAATTGGAATTGGAATTAGACTTTCCACTGTTTAGGTACATCAGGGGGTCTCTAAACGCCACAGCCAATTTTGCACTCAAAAAGTCAAATGGTGCTCCCTCCCTTCTGAGCTCTGCTGTGCGCCCAAACTGGTTTACCCCCACAAATGAGGCATCAAGGTACTCAGGATAAATTGGACAACTTTTGTGGTCCAATTTCTCCTGTTACCCTTGTGAAAATAAAAACTTGGGGGCTAAAAAATCTTTTTTGTGGAAAAATGTTTTTTTTTAATTTTCTCGACTCTGCATTATAAACTTCTGTGAAGCACTTGGGCATTCAAAGTTCTCACCACACATCTAGATAAGTTCCTTGGGGCATCTAGTTTCCAAAATGGGGTCACTTGTGGGGGGTTTCTACTGTTTAGGTACATCAGGGGCTCTGCAAACGCAACATAACGCCCGCAGACCATTCTATCAAAGTCTGCATTCCAAAACGGCTCTCCTTCCCTTCCGAGCTCTGCCATGCGCCCAAACAGTGGTTTACCCCACATATGGGGTATCAGCCTACTCAGCATAAATTGCACAATACATTTTGGGGTCCAATTTCTCCTGTCACCCTTGTGAAAGTAAAAATTTGGGGGTGAAAAATCATTTTTGTGGAAAAAATATGATTTTTTTTATTTTCATGGCTCAACATTATAAACTTCTGTGAAGCAGTTGGGGGTTCATAGTGCTCACCACACATCTAGATAAGCTCTTTGTGGGGTCTAGTTTCCAAAATGGGGTCACTTGTGGGGGGTTTCTACTGTTTAGGTACATCAGGAGCTCTGCAAATGCAACATGACGCCCGCAGACCATCCCATCAAAGTCTGCATTCCAAGCGGCGCTTCTTCCCTTCCGAGCCCCGATGGGTGCCAAAACAGTGCCCCCCACATATGGGGCATCAGCGTACTCAGGACAAACTGGTCAACAGATTTTGGGGTCCAATGTCTCCTGTTACCCTTGAGTAAATAAAACATTGCAGGCTAAAAAAATCATTTTTGAGGAAAAAAAAAGGATTTTTTATTTTCACGGCTCTACGTTATAAATTTCTGTGAAGCACTTGGGGGTTTAAAGTGCTCACCACACATCTAGATAAGTTCCTTAAGGGGTCTAGTTTCCAAAATGGTGTCACTTGTGGGGGGTTTCTACTGTTTAGGCACATCAGGGGCTCTCCAAGTGCGACATGGTGTCTGATCTCAATTCCAGCCAATTCTACATTGAAAAAGTAAAACTGCACTCCTTCTCTTCCAAGCTCTGCGGTGCACCCAAACAGTGGTTTACCCCTACAGGGGTATCAACATACTCAGGAGAAATTGCTCAACAACTTTTGCGGTCTAATTTCTCCTGTTACCCTTGTCAAAATAAAAATTTGGGGGCAAAAAGATCATTTTTGTAGAAAACATTCGATTTTTTATTTTCACGGCTCTACGTTATAAACTTCCGTGAAACACCTGGGGGTTTAAAGTGCTCACCACACATCTAGATAAGTTCCTTAAGGCGTCTAGTTTCCAAAATGGTGTCACTTGTGGGGGGTTTCCACTGTTTAGGCACTTCAGGGGCTCTCCAAACGCAACATGGCGTCCGATCTCAATTCCAGCCAATTCTACATTGAAAAAGTAAAACGGCACTCCTTCTCTTCCAAGCTCTGCGGTGCGCCCAAACAGTGGTTTACCCCCACATATGGGGTATCGACGTACTCAGGAGAAATTGCACAACAACTTTTGTGGTCTAATTTCTCCTGTTACCCTTGGGAAAATAAGAATTTGTGGGCGAAAATATACATTTTTGTGTAAACAAATGCGATTTTTTATTTTCACGGCTCTACTTTATAAACTTCTGTGAAGCACTTGGGGGCTCAAAGTGCTTACCATACATCTAGATAAGTTCCTTAAGGGGTCTAGTTTCCAAAATGGTGTCAATTGTGGAGCGTTTCTACTGTTTAGGCACATCAAGGGCTCTCTAAACGTGACATAGCATCCGATCTCAATTTTAGCCAATTCTGCACTGAAAAAGTCAAACGGCGCTCCTTCTCTTCCAAGCACTGCGGTGCGCCCAAATAGTGGTTTACCCCCACATATGTTGTTAAATTTCTGTTTTTACACTTGTGAACATAAAAAAAAATGGTTCTGAAGTAAAATGTTTGCAAAAAAAGTTAAATCTTCATTTTTTCCTTCCACATTGTTTCAGTTCCTGTGAAGCACGTAAAGGGTTAATAAACTTCTTGAATGTGGTTTTGAGCACCTTGAGGGGTGCAGTTTTTAGAATAGTGTTACACTTGGTTATTTTCTATCATATAGACCCCTCAAAATGACTTCAAATGTGATGTGGTCCCTAAAAAAAATGGTGTTGTAAAAATGAGAAATTGAGAAATTGCTGGTCAACTTTTAACCCTTATAACTCCCTAACAAAAAAAAAATTGTTTTCAAAATTATGCTGATGTAAAGTAGACATGTGAGAAATGTTATTTATTAACTATTTTTGTGACATATCTCTCTGATTTAAGGGCATAAAAATACAAAGTTTGAAAATTGCAAAATTTTAACATTTCCGCCATATTTCGGTTTTTTTCCATAAATAATCGCAAGTAATATCAAAGAAATGTTACCACTAACATGAAGTACAATATGTCACGAAAAAACAGTCTCAGAATCAGCAGGATCTGTTAAAGCATTCCAGAGTTATATCTTCATAAAGTGACAGTGGTCAGAATTGTAAAAATCGGCTCGGTCATTAAGTACCAAATTGGCTCTGTCACTAAGGGGTTAATCCACAATAAAGGGCTTGTCTGAGAATTTTACCCCAAAATATGGCTATTGCTGTCCATTAGCTGTATCTTAAATGGCAGTTTAGCTCCATGTACTTGAATATACAGTGTGAACAAACACAGCGCAATGTCAAAAATGGTAATATCTGTTTAAAGTAAAAAGAAAAAAAAGATGCTACTTTTTAGACCATATTTACATGGCAGCTTTTTCCAGCTGTGAGTAGATGAGATCCTTGGTAGCTTTGGATAAATTTACCAAACCAAGTGAACCTGTCTTTTGTTAGCATAACCATCAGGAGAAAAAATGAAAAGAGTCACTCACCAAAATGTAACAGTCCTTTATTCCAGTGAGCATAACTGGAGTAATGGTAGGCAGGGGGTTTGCGGGAGTGGAGAGGAGAGAATGACAGCCATTTCACGCTACAATCAAAGCTTCTATGGATCTCGTAGAAGAGATGGTTGTAGCGCAAAACAGCTGTCTTCCTCTCCTCTGCTGCGCAATCCCTGCCTACCTCTCATTTGGTTATGTTCGCTGGAATAAAGGACTGTTAAATTGCAGATTTTGGTGAGTGACACTTTTCATTTTTTCTTGTGTTGGGTATGGTAACTTCTAATGTGAACACAGCCATGAAGCACTTCATGTGGCAAATTGTTATATAAAAGAGGACATTGCATGCTAATAAGTTATTGGACTGGTGCTCACACAGCTTCACTTTTTTTAACCTGTCCTTTGTTAGAAGTTTATACAATAATTTTATGATCATATAATATTCAGCTGATGAATTCCCAGGAATCAACAAGCCAGCAAGTGCTAAATTTCTCTTCTGTGCTTACACAGTTTACAGTTCTGAAATTAAAAGGAACCTGTTACCAGTTTTTTTTAAATATATATCAACTAAAACTATCACGTTATTCACTGCCTGTGCTGCATTCCATAAATGCCTATATAACCCCCTGACTACCCGTGTATACTTCACAAAAATCTTTTGTATGGTAATCCAGTTGGTCCGATGGGCCTGGTTTTGGGCCTCTCCATCCTTCCCCCTGGCTGCTGCTCTCCGTACTCCTTCTTTAATTGACATGGAAGATGCCTCACATCATCCACATTGCTGGTTGAAATCTCGCAGCTTTTTGCACAGAAATTGTGGCTCATGCATGTTCACTATGCTTTGCTCTACTGGGCGTGCACATTTATGTTTTTGTCTTTGTCCTGCTGAGGTCAAAAGCTGTCTGCAGGTGTACAAAGAATAATTGATGATTTGATGCTGGTTTCAAGATGTAAGAGGAGAATTCAGCTGACATTTTCATCGGCGCCCTGAGTGTGTGCATGCAGTCATATTTCTGCTGCTGACACCTTGAAATTTAATTTTGCCACAATTTGTGTAGCTCTGGGCACCTTTAACTTCCCAATGAAGAAACCAGACGGCTTGTTTACTGACTGTAAAACAATGCTTGTTTTTTTTCTTCTGCAAAAGACAGAGGCACAATCTTAGTGGTTCTGGATGCCGGTACGTTACTTGTGAGAAACGTTATAGATGCATAGTAGGTTACACTCTGGGGCCTCCATCTTCCCTGTACAGGGTCACATGAGTCAGTGTGTTACATTGTGCCCACTGTATTCTATCTGCACTCTTGTGTACAATGTAAGAGAGCTATCACTAGCTACCACCTTTTGGACTTGCTGACCACGTATTCATTCATGGCTGATCTCCAGGTCTGGCTAACACTGTGACTTTCTGTACCTCTTTGAGCTTTGGTGCCCCAACTTGCCTGCTATGAGGAAACTCCCACCAATGTAGATTGCTTTGCTGTAAGGCTTTCTCCCTTGTTGATCTGTTACTTCCACACACACCCAGTGATGATTCTCTGACTTTCTCTGTGGGTGTCCTTCCTTTCCTCCACCTCACTAACAACTAACTATGAAACCAGGAACTCACACACCAGCCCTATTACTCCTCCCCACTATGGGCTGGCCCTACAGTTAACTCTATTGCCCCTGCCTAAAAGGAAACTGCAGCCAACTTGAGGATAAAACTTGAAATAAGGCACAATTTGTACTCACTAAATCAACAGGGGTCTTTGGAGGGGTGTTACGCCATCTTCTCCAACTTTACACACTCCTCTGTTTAATGATTACCATATGTGGAAATCCAGAACCTATAACTAGTGATGGATGAGCACTAAAATGCTTGAGTGCTCATTACACAAATCGTAATGTTCTGATGCTCGTTTCGAATATTGAGCATAATGGAAGTCAATGAGAAACTCAAGCATTTTTTCGGCAGACCAAAGCAGGAGGTCTGGGGGGTATATTTCCTTGTTGTTTTTAGCAAAGACTAAAACAATAAATAATTTTTAAAAATGATGTGGGGTCCCCCCTATTTTTAATAACCAGTTAAGGCAAAGCAGACAGCTGCAGGATGATATTATCAGGCTGGTAAGGGCCATGATTATTGACCCCTTACCAGCCTAAAATACCAGCAATCAGCTGCCCCCGATCTGGCATGTCACATTTGATGTGCCAAATCTTGTGCCCTGTCTCCGCAGTCTTCCTGATTTCCCTGGTACAGTGGTACATAGGCGGTATAGTGACAAAAAGAAAGCATTTAGAGAATTAAAGGAAGTAGGTAGTGATGAGGCATTAAATAAATATAGAACATTAAATAAATTCTGTAAAAAGCAAATCAAGGTAGCAAAGATTGAGAAAGAGAGACTCATTGCCAGAGAGAGCAAAAATAATCCCAAAATATTATTTAACTACGTAAATAGTAAGAAACTAAAAATGATAGTGTTGGCCCCCTTAAAAATAGTCTGGGTGAAATGGTGGATGAGGATGAGGAAAAAGCCAATATGCTAAATGACTTTTTTTCATCAGTATTTACAAAAGAAAATCCCATGGCAGCCAATATGACTAGTGATAAAAATTCCCAATTAAATGTTACCTGCTTAACCCAGCAGGAAGTACGGCGGCGTCTAAAAATCACAAAAATTGACAAATCTCCGGGTCCGGATGGGATACACCCCCGAGTACTGCAGGAACTAAGAACAGTCATTGATAGACCGTTATTTTTAATCTTTAAAGAGTCCATAATAACAGGGTCTGTACCACAGGACTGGCGTATAGCAAATGTGGTGCCAATATTTAAAAAGGGGACAAAAACTGAACTCGGAAATTATAGGCCAGTAAGCTTAACCTCTACTGTGGGTAAAATCCTGGAGGGCATTCTAAGGGATGCTATACTGGAGTATCTGAAGAGGAATAACCTCATGACCCAGTATCAGCACGGGTTTACTAGGGACCGTTCATGTCAGACTAATTTGATCAGCTTCTATGAAGAGGTAAGTTCCGGACTGGACCAAGGGAGCCCAGTGGATGTAGTGTATATGGAGTTTTCAAAAGCTTTTGATACGGTGCCACACAAATGTTGATACATAAAATGAGAATAATGGGGATAGGGGAAAATATGTGCAAGTGGGTTGAGAGCTGGCTCAGGGATAGGAAACAAAGGGTGGTTATTAATGGAGCACACTCGGACTGGGTCGCGGTTAGTAGTGGGGTACCACAGGGGTCAATATTGGGCCCTCTTCTTTTTAACATATTTATTAATGACCTTGTAGGGGGCATTCAGAGTAGAATTTCAATATTTGCAGATGACACTAAACTCTGCAGGGTAATCAATACAGAGGAGGACAATTTTGTATTACAGGATGATTTATGTAAACTAGAAGCTTGGGCTGATAAATGGCAAATGAGCTTTAATGGGGATAAATGTAAGGTCATGCACTTGGGTAGAAGTAATAAGATGTATAACTATGTGCTTAATTCCAAAACTCTGGGTAAAACTGTCAATGAAAAGGACCTGGGTGTATGGGTGGATTACAAACTCATATTCAGTGGCCAGTGTCAGGCAGCTGCTACAAAGGCAAATAAAATAATGGGATGTATTAAAAGAGGCATAGATGCTCATGAGGAGAACATAATTTTACCTCTATACAAGTCACTAGTGCGACCACACTTAGAATACTGTGCACAGTTCTGGTCCCCGGTGTATAAGAAAGACATAGCTGAACTAGAGCGGGTGCAGAGAAGAGCGACCAAGCTTATTAGAGGACTGGGGGGTCTGCAATACCAAGATAGGTTAAACTTGGGGCTATTTAGTTTGGAAAAACGAAGGCTAAGGGGTGATCTTATGTTAATGTATAAATATAAGAGGGGACAGTACAAAGACCTTTCTGATGATCTTTTTAATCATAGACCGGTGAGAGGGGGCATCCTCTACGTCTGGAGGAAAAAAGGTTTAAGCATAATAACAGACGCGGGTTCTTTACTGTAAGAGCAGTGAGACTATGGAACGCTCTGCCGTATGATGTTGTAATGAGTGATTCATTACTTAAATTTAAGAGGGGACTGGATACCTTTCTGGAAAAGTATAATGTTACAGGGTATATACACTAGATTCCTTGATAAGGCGTTGATCCAGGGAACTAGTCTGATTGCCGTATGTGGGGTCGGGAAGGAATTTTTTTCCCCATGGTGGAGCTTACTCTTACCACATGGGGTTTTTTTGCCTTCCCCTGGATCAACATGTTAGGGCATGTTAGGTTAGGCTATGGGTTGAACTAGATGGACTTAAAGTCTTCCTTCAACCTTAATAACTATGTAACTATGTAACTATGTAATGGGATTTTGGGCTCATGACAACTGTGATTTGGGTTAGTAATGGAAAAGTTTTTGTCAGATTACTAACCCAGTAAAAAAGGAAAAAAACACACACAAAAATCCATGGGTCTGAAACATATGGAGCGATGTAACTTTACTCCATAGGCTTTTACAGCTGTCACTGCCAGGCACGCTGCTCTGCAAGACTGGATGTCTATGATCGGATGTAACCTCCATGACATTAGTGAGCCTACATCAGTTCACAACCACCTGGGTCCACGGAGCACCGTGACCAGCAGTCTGACAATCTGCGTGACCTGGTGGAATCGCTGGAGTATGTCAGACTGCTAGACTGCACTCTGCATGGCCCAGTGACTGTGAGGCCCAGTAACCTTAAGAGAGACATTAAGGTTACTGGAGTTCCTAGCTGCTGGAACATGTGGAGGCTCTGAACTCTGGTTAACCTTAGTTCACAACCTCCATATGTCCCAGCAGCTGGGTTCTCCAGTAACCTTAAAGTCTCCCTTAAAGGCTCCAATAATTTTTCCAGGCCTTGCAGCTGCTGGGAGAACCGGTGGCAGTGAATTCTGGTAACCTTATCAGAGGTCACAGATACCTGGTCTTGCAGCAGCTATGAGGCCCAGAAACCTTAAGGGCCACTTTAAGGGAGACTTTAAAGTTACTGGAGTTCCCAGCTACTGGAACACCTAGAGGCTTTGAACTCTGATAGGGGTGACGATTGTCTTGCCCTGTTCCTGCCCCTAAATACAAGAAACGCGCTATGTGAATACTGTCATGCGCTTATATATATAATAGTAATGTCTGTCTTATGTAATATATTATGGTAGTGTACAGCATGTGAAGTGTTAATGCATAATGTGAGTAATTTATAATGTAGGATAAGTATAGGATTAGCTTGAGATAGCATAAATACGGTTTATGCAGTAAGTGGTTTAGCAACAGCATAGTCTATAAGATAGGCAGTAGTTAATATTAATAATAGTTTAATAAAACTAGCCTAGTGGAAGGGCACTAGTGTTAAAAATGGGGCACTTCCTGATAGTATTGGTTAGTGAGCAGTTAGAGAAGTGCATAGTGAAGGTCAAGCTCAGGCGCGGTGAGTTGCCAGAGGCAGTATGTGTCACTTGTTTCAGGTGGTGGGAGGTATAACTGGGATCCCAAGCAGTCGCTCACGTCACATCAGAAGCCTACGGTCTGGCATAGGACACATTGCATCCTTTGGCATACAGTGGAAGATGGACAGACACCCACATAGATGGAAGGTGATGGTCATTCGCTGGTGCACTGCTGAGGTGGATGAGAAATCGCCGAGACTGAGAGAATCAGTGTGAGCCCAATTGCAGCACCTTGGAGGTGATGAAGTAGGCCACCAGATGACACATGGGTTCGCGCGGCACTACAATTCTGTGAAATGTTATGGATTCATCCAAGAGGTGGTCAAAGGGAACAAGGTATATGATGCTGGATCCTTGCTGTATGTGCCCTATACCCTGTGGCTGGGATACCGCCTAAGTTTTGTCAAAAGAAGACAGACCGTGACAGTGATACGCGGTTGTGGTGACTGTGATCCCTCCAGGGGAGGAAGACTACTGGGCAATACGGTCGGAAAAAGTGAACCCCAGGAGGCCGCTCAGCTACAACCTGTATAGCCCGAAATGAGGGCTCCAACGTCTCCCAGTCACACACTTTTCAGCACTACAGAGCAAACCCAAAAGAACAGTGGGAAATTGGGGTCCCCAATTCCAAGCAGTGTGTCCTCCACCACCATAACTAGATGTCCGGCCCTAACTGATGCAGCCAATGCTCCGGCCACTGTGATTCTATGTCAGAGCCACCACTCAACTACTTATGTCAGACAGGCTGGAGTGAGGGAAACCCTGGTTTAAGGCGGCTGCGGTGCCCAAAATGACAAGGGTGAGCAAAGATGTGGCTGAAGAGGTTCAGTTGTGTGGTTGCACCAAAAAGGAACAGACTGTGTTCTGGAGGGCTGTCGGCCCTGAATTAAGGCTATGTTCACACTTTGCATTTTTACTGCATTTTTTGTGGCATTTTTTTTAATGTTAATTAAAATCGGCTTTTTATAGTACCAGCAAAAGCTATGAGATTTCAGAAATCTCATGCACACACATTTTTTTTTCCTGACTGCATTGAAAAACTGTTTTTTTTTTAAACTGCAACATGTCACTTCTCTCAGAATTTTAGCAGCATTTTTTCACCCAAACAAAGCTATGAGTAAGTGCAAAAAAGCAGCAAAAATGCAGCAAAAAATGTTGTCATCAGTTTTTGTTGCGTTTTTAGTGGAAAAAAGAAGGTACAACAGAATATGAAACCCATTTATATTTGCGATTTTCTCAAGTTTAAACCAAAATGTCTTGGTCTCCTCATCTGAGAATGGCAGTTAGGATTAGCACAGTTTAATTAACCCCTTCACGACGCAGGCAATTTTCATTTTTGCGTTTCTGCTTTTTCCCCCCCCCTGCTTCCCAGAGCCATAACATTTTTATCTTTCATTAATATGGCCATGTGAGGGCTTTTTTTTTGCGGGACAAGTTGCACTATTGAACTACTACCATTGGTTTTACCATATCTTGAACTGGAAAACAAGAAAAAAATTCCAAGTGCAGTGAAATTGCAAGAAGAGTGCAACTCCACAACTGTGGTTTTTTATTTTTTTACCATGTTCACCAAATGCTAAAACTGACCTGCCAATATGATTCTCCAGGTCATTACGAGTTCATAGACACCAAACATGTAGAGGTTCTTTTTTTATTTAAGTGGTAAAAACAAAAAACAAAAAATTGTGTCATTTTCCGAGACCTGTAGCGTCTCCATTTTTCGTGATCTGGGGTTGGTTGAGGGCTTTTTTTTGCATGCTGAGCTGACATTTTTAATGATACAATTTTGGTGCAGATATGATCGTTTGATCACCCATTATTGGAATTTCATGCAATGTTGTGGCGACCAAAAAAATGTAATTCTGGCATTTTTACTTTTTGTTTCGCTACACCGTTTACCGATCAAATTCAATTCTTTTATATCTTGATAGATCGGGTGATTCTGAATGTGGTGATACCAAATATGTGTATTTAAAAATTTTTTTAATTGTTTTATTTTGAATGGTGCGAAAGTGGGGTGATTCAAATGTTTATATTTTTTTATTTTTTTAAATATTTTAAATTTTTTTTTTCTTTTTACTTGCTTCAATAGTCTCCATCGGAGACTAGAAGCTGCAATCTTCTGATCACCTCTGCCACACACAGGTGATGATCAGATCGTCTGCGTGTAGCAGAAATGCTCTCTTGCTATGAGCGCCGACCGCTATAATCGTGCACTTTTGATCACATTAAATGCCGCTGTCAGAGACTGACAGAGTCATCTAACAGGTTAAGATCCGCAGGTGGGTTGCGATTCCACCCGCGGCTGTTAGGGGCACATGTCAGCTGTTCAAAACAGCTGACATGTGCGGGGAAAGAAGTGGGCTCAGCGCTGGAGCCCACGTCAAAGGGTAAGACAGGACATGTGCCAAACATGTACAGGGCATGTCGTGAAGGCATTAAATTAGCGATGTGATAAAGTAAACAGCTTAAGCAATTCAATAGCAGACCAATGTGTAAAACTAAACATTGCCTGACCAATGTGTGAAATTGAATAATGCCTGACTAGCTCAGTGGCCAACCAATGTGTAAACTTAAACAGTGTCTGCTCTACAAAATGCACTGGCAATGTCTTATGTAAACTATTCCAGATCAATTCAACTTCCTCGCTGTTGTTACATTATGATTTCACATATGTCATGCATAACACCTTACATTTTTCATGCTTGTATGGTGGAAGCAAAGCTGGACTTTGGGATCATGAAAAAACGCAGCAAAAATGGAGGGAAACAAGCAACAAACAAGCCAGCAAAACATGCTTTTTGTTTGCAGATTTTTTACTGTCAAGAGATCAAGTTTTGCCTGTAGAAAAAAATGTGTGGAAAAGCTTAACCGGGATTTTGGCCAGGACAGCCAAAGAGTTTTGTTTCTCTCCCCTCCCATTTCTTTTTATGCACTGTTGCATACCCTCTTGCTGGATTAAGGGACTGTGAGCCACTAAGGGTCTGAAACCCTTTCTGCTTTTATTGACTGTATAACCTACAGGGACTGTTGTTCACAGAAGGGGAGAAGAGGAAACGGACGATCCAAAGATTCGAGCCGGGTCAGGACTATGCTTCTAGACTGCTGGAGCTGCTGATGTATGTGGCTAAGGACCATTGTTTTTCTAAAACAAGGACTCAGAAGCACATGGTATGTGCCCAAGGACTGTTGGTGGTTGCTATGTTAGTCTATGGGCCTAAGAATATTTGTTCTTTAATTTTTGGGGTTACTGCACTCATCTGAAGAGCGGAAAATAATGGTTTTAGGTGCTTTATGTGAATGTTATATGCTGCTTGTTGCCTTCCAGGTTCTAGAATAGTCAAGGATAACAATGTTTAAAAAGGAGAGGAATGTAGGGATGTGGATTGGCTTGCCCTGTTCCTGCCCCTGAAGACAACAGATCTGTCTTGTGAATACTGTTATGCTGTTTTATATGTAAAAGTGATGTACATCTTATGTAATGTATTTTTGTGATGTACAGCAACTGAAGTATTAATGCACAATGTGAGTACAATACAGTATAAGCTTAGGAAAGCAAAAGTACTGCTTATACAGTACATTGTTTAGTAATAACATGAGATAAGGAAATGGTTAATGAGAGAACTAGCCAAGTTGGAGGACACAAGTGTTAAATAAATAAAAAAGAGGTCACTTCTGATAGTATGAGTTCAGTGAGAGACAGTAAATTGCTGAGTGAAGGTCAAGTTCAGGTGTGGTGAGTTGCTAGGGGCAGAATGTGTTGCTAGTTCCAGGCAGTTGGAGGCATTACTCGGATCCCAAGTGGTCATTTCTGTCATGCCTGGAGCCTAAGATCTGGCATAAGAGCTGCCGGCCACATCATGTCCTCTGGTGTACAATGGAAGATGGACAGGTGTTATGCGCCTAGTGGTTAGGAACACTTGAGATGACCTGATAGGTAAACCAGAAATATAGGACAAGCTCTGGGGACGTGGAAACTTTACTGACCGCAACCCTGATCCTATCACACACACTATAGGCAGCCGTGGAGCGTACCTAACTCTCCCTAGACGCCTCTTCACAGCCTGAGAACTAGCTACCCCTAGAGAGAAACAAAAGCCTCACTTGCCTCAGAGAAATTTCCCCAAAAGTAAAGTCAGCCCCCACAAATAATGACGGTGAGTTCAGAGGAAAATACAAACATAGGAATGAAAACAGGTTTTAGCATAGGAGGCCCACTAGTACTAAATAGTAAGAAGATAGCAAGGGAACTGTGCGGTCAGTATAAAATACTACAAAAATATCCACGCAGAGAATACTAAAGACCCTCACACCGACTCACAATGTGAGGGAGCAACTCTGCTCCCCAGAGCTTCCAGCTAGCAAGAAAATAGCATATAAGCAAGCTGGACTGAACTTAACATATACTGAGAAACATTTTCCAAAAGCAGTGAGCAAAAATGAACTAGCATGAACTTAGCTTCTCCAAGAGGAGACAGGTCACACGAGAAGTCCCAGAGAGATCTGAACCAATACTGAATACAACGACAGCTGGCAACAAGTAAAGATCTAGGTGGAGTTAAATAGGCAGCAGCACAGCAGAAAACGAGGCAGCTGGAGCCCAGCTAAAGACCAGCAGTATCACTCAAAGCCACCAGAGGGAGCCCACGAACAGAACTCAACAAAGTACCATTCATGACCACAGGAGGGAGCCCGAGTACGGAATTCACAACAGCACCCCCCCCTTGAGGAGGGGTCACCGAACCCTCACCAGAGCCCCCAGGCCGATCAGGACGAGCCAAATGAAAGGCACGAACCAAATCGGCAGTATGGACATCAGAGGCAACAACCCAGGAATTATCCTCCTGACCATAGCCCTTCCATTTAACCAAGTACTGAAGCTTCCGTCTCGAAACACGAGAATCCAAGATCTTTTCCACCACATACTCCAATTCTCCCTCGACCAACACTGGAGCTGGAGGATCAACAGTAGGAACCACAGGCACCACATACCTCCGCAACAATGACCTATGGAACACATTATGGATGGCAAAAGATGCTGGGAGGTCCAAACGAAATGACACAGGATTGAGGATTTCAGAAATCTTATAAGGACCGATGAAACTAGGCTTATACTTAGGAGAGGAAACCTTCATAGGAACATAACGAGAAGACAACCAAACCAGATCCCCCACACGAAGTCGGGGACCCACACAGCGACGGCGGTTAGCAAAGCGCTGAGCCTTCTCCTGTGACAGCGCCAAATTGTCCACTACGTGGTTCCAAATCTGCTGCAACCTGTCCACCACAGAATCCACACCAGGGCAGTCAGAAGGCTCAACCTGCCCTGAGGAAAAACGAGGATGAAAACCAGAATTACAAAAAAAGGCGAAACCAAAGTAGCCGAACTAGCCCGATTATTGAGGGCGAACTCAGCCAATGGCAAAAAAGTCACCCAATCATCCTGGTCAGCAGAAACAAAACATCTCAGATAAGTTTCTAAGGTCTGATTAGTTCGTTCGGTTTGGCCATTTGTCTGAGGATGGAAAGCCGAAGAAAAAGACAAATCAATGCCCATCTTAGCACAAAAAGATCGCCAAAATCTGGACACGAACTGGGACCCTCTGTCAGACACAATGTTCTCCGGAATACCATGCAAACGAACCACATTCTGAAAGAACAGCGGAACCAAATCAGAGGAGGAAGGTAATTTAGGCAAGGGCACCAAATGGACCATCTTAGAAAAACGATCACAAACCACCCAGATGACAGACATCCTCTGAGAGACCGGAAGATCCTAAATAAAATCCATGGAAATATGCGTCCAGGGCCTCTTTGGGACAGGCAAAGGCAAAAGCAAACCACTGGCACGAGAACAGCAAGGCTTGGCCCGAGCACAAATCCCACAGGACTGCACAAAAGAACGCACATCCCGCGACAAGGAAGGCCACCAAAAGGACCTAGCCACCAAATCTCTGGTACCAAAAATCCCAGGATGACCCGCCAACACTGAACAATGAACCTCGGAAATAACTCTACTGGTCCATCTATCAGGGACAAACAGTCTCTCCAGTGGACAACGGTCAGGTCTATCGACCTGAAACTCCTGCAGCAACCGCCGCAAATCAGGGGAGATGGCAGACAAAATCACCCCCTCTTTGAGAATACCAGCCGGCTCAGGGACTCCCGGAGAATCAGGCACAAAACTCCTAGAAAGGGCATCCGCCTTCACATTCTTAGAACCTGGAAGGTATGAGACCACAAAATCGAAACGGGAGAAAAACAGCGACCATCAAGCCTGTCTAGGATTCAGCCGCTTGGCTGACTCGAGATAAATCAAATTCTTGTGATCCGTCAAGACCACCACACGATGCTTGGCTCCCTCAAGCCAATGTCGCCACTCTTCAAATGCCCACTTCATTGCCAACAACTCCCGATTACCAACATCATAATTACGCTCGGCAGGTGAAAACTTTCTTGAAAAGAAAGCACATGGCTTCATCATAGAGCCATCAGAGCTTCTCTAAGACAAGACAGCCCCTGCTCCAATCTCAGAAGCATCAACCTCGACCTGAAAAGGGAAAGAAACATCCGGCTGATGCAAGACAGGAGCCGAAAAAACCGACGTTTCAGCTCCTGAAAGGCCTCAATAGCCGCAGGAGACCAATTAGTCACATCAGCACCCTTTTTGGTCAGATCAGTCAAAGGCTTAACCACACTAGAAAAATTAGTGATGAAGCGACGGTAAAAATTAGCAAAGCCCAGGAACTTCTGAAGACTCTTCACAGATGTAGGTTGAGTCCAATCATAAATGGCCTGGACTTTAACTGGATCCATCTCGATAGTAGAAGGGGAAAAAATAAAGCCCAAAAAGGAAACCTTCTGGACTCCGAAGAGACATTTAGAGCCCTTCACAAACAAGGCATTAGCACGCAGGACCTGAAATACCATCCTGACCTGCTTCACATGAGATTCCCAATCATCAGAAAAGACCAAAATATCATCCAGATATACAATCATCAATCTATCCAGATACTCTCGGAAGATGTCGTGCATAAAGGACTGAAACACAGAAGGGGCATTAGAAAGTCCAAATGGCATCACCAAGTACTCAAAATGGCCTTCGGGCATATAAAATGCTGTTTTCCATTCATCGCCCTGTTTTATACGCACAAGATTATACGCTCCTCGAAGATCTATCTTGGTGAACCAACTAGCCCCCTTAATCCGAGCAAACAGATCGGACAGCAGAGGCAAAGGGTACTGAAATTTGACCGTGATTTTATTAAGAAGGCGATAATCAATACAGGGTGTTGTGAATTTACCTTTTGGCTCCCTCTAGTGGCTACTAGTGATTTGACTCTGGGTATGTCATTCATCCCTTGTATGCTCACCTGGGTCGTTAGGTCAGGGGTGTTGCTATATAAGCTCCCTGGACCTTCAGTTCAATGCCTGGCAACGTTGATATCAGAGCTAATCTGTAGTGCTCTTGTCTTCTGATCCTGGTTCCTGTTTGATTAAGCTAAGTCTGCTTTCTTGCTTTTTGCTATTTGTTTTTGTTTGCATTTTTGTCCAGCTTGTATATAATCTGTATCCTGACCTTGCTGGAAGCTCTAGGGTGGCTGGTGTTCTCCCCCCGGGCCGTTAGACGGTTCGGGGGTTCTTGAATCTCCAGTGTGGATTTTTTGATAGGGTTTTTGTTGACCATATAAGTTATCTTTCTACATTCTGCTATTAGTAAGTGGGCCTCTCTTTGCTAAACCTAGTTCATCTCTGTGTTTGTCATTTCCTCTTACCTCACCGTTATTATTTGTGGGGGGCTTCTATCCTACTTTTTGGGGTCTTTTCTCTGGAGGCAAGAGAGGTCTTTGTTTTCCTCTTCTAGGGGTAGTTAGCTCTCCGGCTGGCGCGAGACATCTAGCGACCAACGTAGGCATGTTCCCCGGCTACTTCTAGTGTTGGCGTTAGGAGTAGATATATGGTCAACCCAGTTACCACTGCCCTATGAGCTGGATTTTTGTACTTCGCAGACTTGCTGATATCTCTGAGACCCTCGCCATTGGGGTCATAACAACAGGGTCTCAAACAACCATCCTTCTTGGCCACAAAAAACCCTGCTCCCAATGGTGACGAGGATGGGCGAATATGTCCTTTCTCCAAGGACTCCTTTATATAACTCCGCATAGCGGCATGTTCAGGCACAGATAGATTGAAAAGTCGACCCTTAGGGAACTTACTACCAGGAATCAAATCTATAGCACAATCACAATCCCTATGAGGAGGTAGGGCACCGGATTTGGGCTCATCAAATACATCCTGGTAATCCGACAAAAATTCAGGGACTTCAGAAGGAGTAGAAGCAGCAATTGACACCAAAGGAACATCGCCATGTACCCCTTGACAACCCCAACTAGACACAGACATTGATTTCCAATCCAATACTGGATTATGAACCTGCAGCCATGGCAACCCCAAGACGACAACATCATGCAAATTATGTAACACCAGAAAGCAATATCCTCCTGATGTGCAGGAGTCATGCACATGGTCACTTGAGTCCAGTACTGAGGCTTATTCTTGGCCAATGGCGTAGCATCAATTCCCCTTAGTGGAATAGGGAACTGCAAAGGCTCTAAGAAAAAACCACAGCGCCTGGCAAAATCCAAATCCATCAGATTCAGGGCAGCACCTAAATCCACAAAAGCCATAACTGAGTAGGATGACAAAGAGCAAATCAAAGTAACAGACAAAATAAATTTAGGCTGTACAGTACCAATGGTGACCGACTTAGCGAACCTTTTAGTGTGCTTAGGACATTCGGAGATAGCATGAGTGGAGTCACCACAGTAAAAACACAACCCATTCTGACGTCTGTGATTTTGCCGTTCAATTCTGGTCAGAATCCTACCACATTGCATAGACTCAGGCTTCTGCTCAGAGAACACCGCCAAATGGTGCACAGGTTTGCGCTCCCGCAAACGCCGATCAATCTGATTGGCCAAGGATATTGATTCATTCAGACCTGCAGGCATGGGGAACCCCACCATAACATCCTTAAGGGCTTCAGAAAGACCGTTTCTGAAAATCGCTGCCAGGGCACACTCATTCCATTGAGTGAGCACAGACCACTTCCTAAACCTCTGGCAGTAAACCTCCGCTTCATCCTGACCCTGAGACAGAGCCAGCAAGGTCTTTTCTGCCTGGTTGACTGAATTAGGCTCCTCATAAAGCAATCCAAGCGCCAGAAAAAACGCATCTACATTTAGCAATGCAGGATCTCCTGGCGCCAGGGAAAATGCCCAATCCTGAGGGTTGCCACGTAACAAGGAAATAATAATTTTAACTTGCTGAGTAGGGTCACCAGAAGAGCGGGGTTTCAGAGCAAGAAACAATTTGCAATTGTTTTTAAAATTCAGAAACTTAGATCTATCTCCAGAAAATACATCAGGAATTGGTATTCTAGGCTCGAACATAGGATTCTGAACTACATAATCCTGAATGCCTTGTACCCTTGCAGTGAGATGATCCAAACTAGAGGACAGATCTTGAATGTTCATATCTGCAGCTGAGTCCTGAACCACCCAGAGATTAAGGGGAGGAGAGAAGCAAAACACACTGCAGAGAAAAAAAATGAGCTCAGAACTTCTCTTATCCCTCTTTTGTGAGGCATTAACACTTTAAGGCCAGCTGTACTGTTATGCGCCTAGTGGTTAGGAACACTTGAGATGACCTGATAGGTAAACCAGAAATATAGGACAAGCTCTGGGGACGTGGAAACTTTACTGACCGCAACCCTGATCCTATCACACACACTATAGGCAGCCGTGGAGCGTACCTAACTCTCCCTAGACGCCTCTTCACAGCCTGAGAACTAGCTACCCCTAGAGAGAAACAAAAGCCTCACTTGCCTCAAAGAAATTTCCCCAAAAGTAAAGTCAGCCCCCACAAATAATGACGGTGAGTTCAGAGGAAAATACAAACATAGGAATGAAAACAGGTTTTAGCATAGGAGGCCCACTAGTACTAAATAGTAAGAAGATAGCAAGGGAACTGTGCGGTCAGTATAAAATACTACAAAAATATCCACGCAGAGAATACTAAAGACCCTCACACTGACTCACGATGTGAGGGAGCAACTCTGCTCCCCAGAGCTTCCAGCTAGCAAGAAAATAGCATATAAGCAAGCTGGACTGAACTTAACATATACTGAGAAACATTTTCCAAAAGCAGTGAGCAAAAATGAACTAGCATGAACTTAGCTTCTCTAAGAGGAGACAGGTCACACGAGAAGTCCCAGAGAGATCTGAACCAATACTGAATAAAACGACAGCTGGCAACAAGTAAAGATCTAGGTGGAGTTAAATAGGCAGCAGCACAGCAGAAAACGAGGCAGCTGGAGCCCAGCTAAAGACCAGCAGTATCACTCAAAGCCACCAGATGGAGCCCACGAACAGAACTCAACATAGTACCATTCATGACCACAGGAGGGAGCCCGAGAACAGAATTCACAACAGACAGGGACCTGCATAGATGGAAGGTGATGGACAGTCACGGGTGCACTGCCGAGGTGGATGAGAAATCTTTGAGAATGACAGAATCAGTGGCCTTGATGGTAGTCCAGGATGAGCTAGAAGCAGGACTGAAGAGAAGTTGTGCTAAGGCGGAAGAAAATGTGAATTGCTGTGCCCTATCGCACCTGTTACCACTTGATGAACTTGAACTGTTCAGTAAAAGTTTACTTGTTGAAAAGAACTTGGTGTCCCATGCACTGTGTGCAGCTGCTCTTGAGGAAGGAAGCCTGGAGGCAGCAAAGGTCTGCGACCTACAAGTGAGTGTGATGCATCCCACATCCTACAGCACACTGGGACATCAAGTGTTTGTAAAGTGCCACAGCGAAATCGGGCAGCAGCTCGGTCACGACTACCACTTTGTTGCCAGAGGTCACAGCCACCGGGTCTCCCGGCAGCTGTGATGCCCGGAAACCTTAAGGGTGTCCCAGCAGTCCCTGCTGCTGGAACACCTGGAGGCTGTGAACCCTGGTAACCTTAGTTAACAGACTCCAGGTGTCCCAGCAGCTGGGAACTCGAGTAATCTTAAAGTCTCCCGGCTGTGTGCACATGTTGTGTTTTTGTCTCATTTTTGTACAGCAATGAGTGCTGTTTGAAGCTAGTTTAAAAAAAGGAACAAAAGGCTTAGTTAAAGAGATAGACAGAAGGGTGGATAGATTATAACGTTGCAGAGATACATAGCTGGCAGATATCCAGCGGCTTTCTAGGAATAAATAAATAAACAAACACACAAATAAATAAAAAGGCGTAGGGCCCTCTTTTTTAAATACCTGCTAAGGTAAAGCAGATAGCTGTGCGCTTCTATTATCAGGCTGGGGAAGCCCATTGTTATTGGACCCTCCCCAGCCATAAAATACAAGACCACAGCTGGTGCGCACACCAAGCCCAGTAATGGATAGATGTCAGTCAGACACCCCCATTAATAGCCATGTAAGTAGAAATCAATAAACACACACAGAAAAGTCCTTTATTAAAAAAAAAGCCAGACACCCTCTTTCACCAATTTATTTCTCCAAAAAGATTTCATGCATCCATCGCAGTCCAGTGGATCCACCGTAATCTACATCAATGTCCCTCAACAAGTCCTGTTAAAAATTTCAGAATATTTCATACGTTGTCACATCAACATACAATGCCGGATCTTGCAGCACTCCACGATAGCCAGCAGTGTCTGTGACCAGTGGTAATATTGTGACCAGTGGTGATGTCAGAAAGTTTCACTTAGGCCATGTGCACACGTTGAGTATTTGGTCAGTATTTTACCTCAGTATTTGCAAGCCAAAAACCAGGAGTGGAACAATCAGAGGAAAAGTATAATAGATACCACTTCTACAGTTTTTACCCACTCCTGATACTCATCCCAAGCACCGTAATGCTGGATCGAGCAACGAGCAGGGCCGAGCACGCTCGCTGATCACTACCTATAACAAAGAGGTTAATTCACATACTATAAAACACTCTGCACTAAAGTCTTGCTGTCTCAAGACATCTACTACACAGTCACTGGCATCCCCACAGCATCTGGTCCTTCTTGGTCAAGAAGTCCAGAAGAACAGAAAACACAGTCCCGCGCAATGTCCACAGTCCTTAAAACACCACTGGATCTGGTCCTTCTAGGTAAGAATATTAGAACAATGTAAAAGAGTCCATAAAATTCAAAGTTTGTTTTACAGAGGGCATAAGACCATTCTGTCTGCCCCTGCACCTGAAGTGTAGCAGAAAAAGGTGCAATGGGCACAACGAAATAAAAATAAAAGTTCAGCCTATCCGGCTACATCAGGCCTTTCTTCTGCAATGAGGGTTTTCACATACAGCCTCTCAAAGTATATATATTTTTTCATATAAACCAGACACTGGCCTTCACACTGCCAGGAAGACGCTAACAGTCATTCATAACAAAGGCACTTCTTCCTTAAACTCTTTTAATCTTCTCCCCTGAGACCCGACTGATCTCCAGCCATCTAGTAAGGGGTTTCTTCCTTTAAACATGGCCTATCAGCCTATACATGAACAAGCGGTGGAGGGTGCTTCTGCCTATATCAGTGTCATGGCCTTCCAGAGGGCTTGTTATGGGCAGCCTAGAACTTTTCCCATTTTGCTAGGCAATGTGGCGTCATCCATCTCCAAAGCTGAACAGAGTATTTGGTCTGCCCTGGACCCTTCATTGACTAGGGTGGACCACCGCAATTCACTAGGGCATGGCCATAACTGGTCATCTGAATGTGTTGTTGCACAGGACTAGATGGTAATCGAGCCACAATGGCCTCCTTCTCTCCCACAGCACATTTAGACTGGACAGGCCTTTTTTCTTCCACAACCTGATTCGAATGGCCTCCTTCCAGGTTTCGCTCCTCCTTGGGAACCCCGACTGGGTCTGCTTAGCCCACGCTCACTGAGCCTTTGCCTGGGTGATCTTCCTCTCCCAATCCTCAGGGTTGCTGTCTGATGAAAGATAAACCATTTTGTCATTCTGACTTAGGGCCCCTTCACACTGTGCAATCAAAGTCTGAACGAGCGTTCGATTTGTGACGTTTATCCGTCCTCGTTCCGAGGTTGCAAAGTGTGACATGGCGTTACGATTTGCGACGCAGCCCAGCATCGTACGATGTGAAAGAAAGAGCAGAACTTTCTTTCGTCGTAAATGTCTCGCTGTGGCGGTCGAAATCGTAGTATGTGACGGCGGTCATACGAGCTCGTAATGCGACTACGTGGGTTGGGCTTCCGCATACCTGTCTCCTGATTGGGCGTGACGTTTTAGCACGCCCATGCTGGTAATACGTCACGCTCGGAGTCGTAGGACTATGGCGGTGTGAAGGGTAGCGTACGATTGCGACGCGTGACGTTCACATCGCAACTACGTCAGAAAAAGCGTTAACATCGTAGAGTGTGACCGCTGGCTACGAGCTCGTACTGCGATGTCGAATATGACGCAAATGCGTCGTAATCGTAGCAGAATCGACCAGTGTGAAGGGGCCCTTATGCACTGCTTCCACATGAATGTCCACTGTATAATGGTGCCTTTTAGATCAGTCTCTTCAGGGGAGCCTGATAAGGCTGACAAAACAGTCACAGCACCATGCCCGCAACCTTGTGTCACCTGTCGTACTTGTCCGACCGTCTGCGAGTCTTCTCTCTCTGAGATTCTTCCCGCAGGGAAACCACATTCTGCCGACTTTGCCAAGTCAGGTGTAAGGGGGGAATTTGGCAGACGTCTTTATCCGCATCTTTAAACACCTTACATAGGGTTCCTGGGTGTATGCACGCAGTCATGCTTCTGTGGCCGACACCTTCAGATTTATTTCTGCCACAATTTGTGTAGCACCGGACCCCTTTAACTTCCCAATGAAGAAACCAGACGGTTTTTCAAAAATAAAGTCTTATTTACTAAGATTATAATTTATATACAAAGGGTAGCTTGGTTTTTTCTTCTGCACAACACAGTGGTTCTGGATGGCGGCACATTACTTATGAGGAATGTTACAAATGCAAAGTAATTTATGCTTGGGGTCTTCATCTTCCAGGAACAGGAATACATTGGTCAATGTGTTATGCTGTGCCCACTGCACCCTAACTGCACTCTTTGAATTGTGTAAGGGAGCTCTCACTAGCTAAAACCTTACGGACATGCTCCAGTCTGGCTGATCCCATCTTCTTTCACTAAGACCTCGAGGTCTGACTAACACTGCGACTTTCTGTACCTATTCCAGCTTAAGTGCCCCAACTTGCCTGCTATGAGGAAACTGCCATAACTGTAGATTGCTTGCTGGAAGGTTTGCTCCCTTTTTGATTTGTTACTTCCACACACACACCCAGTGATGATAGCGTTCTCTGAGGTTGTCCTTCATTTCTTCCACTAACAACTAACTATAAAACTAGGAACTCACATACCAGCCCCATTACTCCTCCGCGCTATTGACTGGCCCTACAGTTAACCCTGTTGCCCCTGCTTAACAGGAAACTCCAAACTACTTGAGGATAAAACATGCAATAAAACACAATTTACCCACATTAAAACAACAGGGGTCTTAAGAGGGGTATTGCACCATCTTCTCCACCTTTACAAAGACAAGGGTGGCCTCACCAAATTGTGATTTGATTTATATTTATTTTTTATTCATTCACTTTGCATTTTGTTTATTAATAAAAATAAACTATTAACACTTTTATTTTTCAAGGCAGTCTTACTTTGGAGCATTTTTTGTACATCTGCCTAAAACTTTTGCACAGTGCCATAGTTCATATACTTGGCAGTGTGAACACCTACTACTTGTCAATTTGACAATTCAACCAGAATATTTTAATATTTACATCTACAATGATTTTGTACCTACAGTCCATTCTCTAACATCTGATCAGTTTGTCAGTGTTTAGGCTGAAATAAAAAAATGCAGTTGGTTAGCTGTTAAAACTCATATACTGTCTCATTGTTAAATTTCATGTCTGCTTTAGACAATGCCAATTCGTATCAATGAGACTGCATTGTGGTTAAATATATGTTTATTATTATTCTTCTTCACATGTAAATATCAATTTATTAAGTTTTATTAATATTACATCCATACAGATTTATCTTGATTAATGTATATCTATATGTATACTGCATATACAGTATGTGTGTGTGTATATACAGTATATGTATATATATTTTTTTTTTATTTTAAAACAATGTTTTCAAGAAGTTTACAGCTCATCTTTGCTTTTCTTGCTTAAATATATAATAGCAGTGCCACACAGTGGTGCAACCAGAGAACAGACGTAGTACATATGTCAGTTACTTTTCATGGTAATGTATAATGGTGAATTTATGGTCTTTATTCAGTTTAAAAAAAGAATCCACATAATGATATATTGATGGAAAGTATAATTACTTAATGACTGTAAATGTAATGCAGAAGTGTTGTGATGTGGGACTAGAACCCGGGTTTTTGTAAATTTCAAGATACAAAAGAAACAATATCTAATAAATAGAACATTCTACAGAAATATACAGTATAATGTTAAACAAATTTATTCCTATATAATTTTTATATTTATTTTATTATCCTATTGGATTAAAGTTGCCTTCAGTATTTGGTCAGTATTTTACCTTAACATTTGTAAGCAAAACCAGTAGTGGGTGATAAATACAGAAGTGGTGACGTGTTTCTATTATACTTTTCCTCTGATTGTTCCACTCCTGGATTTGGTCTACAAATACTGAGGTAAAATACTGACCAAAAATTGAACATGTGAATGTGGCCTTTATAAAAGTAAGACAAACTTGACAAATGTAGTGGTACTGGCCAACCATTTGATGCATTTACATGCATTTACTGTTGAAATGGAGCTCTGCGTGAGTTTCAGGTCTCAGATGCCTTTTAATGGCTAACTTTTCAGTTAGCCATTAAAAGGTATCAACCACTGAGGACTCTCAATTCTAAATATTTTTCTATCTACTGGCTAACACGGTACCAAGATATATTTCTTTCAGGTCCCAGATGAGAAGTGGAAGCTCTATTACAGGAAGTGAGGTGAGATACCAGCATAAAATAGCAGCACTAACATAAATAAACTGCACGCATTATTATTATTGTGGCCATAGGATGATAACGCACTGGTGGAACGTCAGAATATTCCCTGATGAACCTCAATGTATTGTTATGGAAGGAAACGGTTTGGGAGTTACATTCTGATAGGCGGCCATTAAAAAGAATCACAAGCTAAGTACATTGAATTTTTTCAGGATAGTATTTCTGATTGCCCTATTATCTGTCTCTAACTCATATTGACTTGTATCTAGTATATTTATGAGATTGAGGGTATGTGCACACGTTGCGGATTTCTTGCAGAAAATTCCTGAAGAAAACCGGAAATTTTCTGCAAGAAATCCGCATTTTTTTTTTTGCCTTTTTTTTCCGTTTTTTTCGCGATTTTTTAGCATTCTGCAAGCGTAATTAGCTTGCAGAATGCTAAAGTTTTCCAAGCGATCTGTAGCATCGCTTGGAAAACTGACTGACAGGTTGGTCACACTTGTCAAACATAGCGTTTGACAAGTGTGACCAACTTTTTACTATAGATGCAGCCTATGCAGCATCTATAGTAAAAGATAGAATGTTTAAAAATAATAAAAAAAAAAAAAAAATGCTTATACTCACCCAGACATCTCACCGGCGTCCGTTCCGTATAGCTGGTCTGTGCGCACAGGACCTCCCGTGACGTCACGGTCACGTGAGCGGTCACATGACCGCTCACGACCAATCACAGGACAGTGACGTCATTCGGCGAGGTCCTTCAGCGCACACCAGGTACAGAAACCGAACGGCAGCGTGCGAGGAGGCGGCAAGACATCGAGGGTGAGTATAGGACTGTTTATTATTTTATTTCTTATTTTTTGACCAATTATATGGTGCCCAGTGCGTGGAGGAGAGTCTCCTCTCCTCCACCCTGGGTACCAACCGCATATAATCTGCTTACTTCCCGCATGGTGTGCACAGCCCCGTGCGGGAAGTAAGCAGATCAATGGACCCCTAGGTGTGCGGAATCCCTGCAATTCCGCATTTTTAATGAACATGTTGCTTTTTTTTCCGCTATGCGATTTTTTCGCGGAAAAAATCGCAACATTTGCACCAAAAATGCGGAATACCCTGTAAATAATAGGAGGCTTATGTAAGCGTTTTTTTTTCGCGTTTTTATCACGTTTTTATAGCGAAAAAACGCGAAAAAAACGCTAACAATCCTGAACGTGTGCACATGGCCTTAGAGTTCCTACATCTGGGAAACTGATTGACAGATGGGGGCAACATGAATAACTAATTATCTATTTGAGATAAATAATACCTGTACTGCACTTTACTGTGGGGGTGGATTAGGGTTAGGAATATCTGATTGTCTATTGGAGATAAAGACTACCTGCACTGCACTTTGATAGGGGTGGTTTAGAGATATCAATATCTGATTGTATTTTGGAGATAAATGCTACATACACTGCACTCTATAGCAGAGATGGTTTAAGGATTTAAAAATCTGATCACCTATTGGAGATAAAAACTACCTGTACTGCACTTTATAGTAAGGGCGGCTAAGGCTACTTTCACACTAGCGTTGGACGACGCACGACAAATTGCGTCGTTGCAACGTACCGACGCTAGCAGTGAATGCGCCGCACAACGGGGGCAGCGGATGCTGTTTTTCAACGCATCCGCTGCCCCATTGTGAGGTGCGGGGAAGCGGGGGCGGAGTTCCAGCCACGCATGCGCAGTCGGAAAAAACGGGAACGACGCACCAAAAAACGTTACAAGCAACGTTTTTTGGTGGCGACGGTCCGACGCAACACGACGCAACCGTCGCACGACGGTTGCGACGTGTGGCAATGCGTCACACTGCATCGCTAATGCAAGTCAATGGAGAAAAAACGCATCCTGCAAGCACTTTTGCAGGATGCGTTTTTTCTACAAAATGACGCATAGCGACATGCAGTGCACAACGCTAGTGTGAAAGTAGCCTTAGGGACACAAGGGACAAGCGGGGGCGCCATACCATTTAACATTAGGGTGCCAACCTCCGCTGATAGGTAGGGACTCCTGTAGGGAACAAACTAACACTAGTGTGTGATACTTTCCAATTATCTCCTGGTGAAGGGTTCAGTGTGTTTATTGGAATGCAATCTTGTTAATAGATAATGCATATTGTAATTACACTCACTATTGATGGTAACGAGAGTTTATTAATGTTTTTAACTTGGTAATATTAAAATATATATTTTAGGGGTCCATACTCCTTTTTGGTTTGTAAAATAATTGGGCCTCGTTCATTACACAATTTTTTTTTTTCTGCATTTACACTGGCCAATAATCAGGAATGAGATTTCCTAGGGACATTTGTTACCTTATTATTGTCCTGTGTAAATAGAGCAAAACACTCTTTGATCTGGTCAAACAATTGTTCTCAGCATTAATGTTGTTCTTTGTGCATGAATGTGTGATCTGCCTGTCTAAAGAGGCTAATAAATGACCATCGGGTGGTTTACATTCATCGATCATTGTAAATGCACCCTTAGGGAATATTGTTATGATCCGGTGACCTTGGAGGCGCATGAGACTTTCTCAGGAGTAGGTGGAACCTGTACTGACCGCAAACCCTAAACTGTCACCGCAACTGGAAGTAGCAGTGGGGTGTACCTAACACATCCTAGACACCTCGACACAGCCGGAGGACTAAATACCCCTATAGATGGAAATGGGAATTCTATCTTGCCTCAGAGCAGAACCCCAAAGGATAAGCAGCCCCCCACAAATATTGACTGTGAGTATTAGAGGAAAGACACACGCAGGCAGAAATCATGATTTAGCCAAAGAGGCCACACTAGCTAAATAGGAAAGGATAGGACAGAATACTAAGCGGTCAGTATTAAAACCCTAAAAATATCCACAGCAGATAATACAAAAATTCCATCATCTAACTAAAAACATGGAATGTATATCTGCATCTCCTGAGAATCCAACTTGACTGAAATATCCAAACAAAGTCTAAGCTGGACAAGAAAAAACATTGAATAGTACTGAATTGTAAAGCACACAGCATGTGTGCTGTAGAAACAAAACCGACACTTATCTTTGCTGATTTGGCAGCAGGGCAGGAGGAACCAGACAGAGATGCAAAACCTCCAAGAACAATGGACAGCTGGCAAGGGCTAATGAATCCTGCACACCTAAATATCCCAGTCAGAGCTGCAATCAGCAGGGACACCTGCCCAGGATTGCAACCCAGGGACAACTGCATTACTACCAACAACCACCAGAGGGAACCCAAAAGCAGAATTCACAACAGTACCCCCCCTTGAAGAGGGGTCACCGAACCCTCACCAGAGCCCCCAGGCCGATCAGGACGAGCCAGATGAAAGGCACGGACTAAATCAGCAGCATGGACATCAGAGGCAAAAACCCAAGAATTATCCTCCTGGCCATAACCCTTCCATTTAACAAGGTACTGAAGCCTCCGCCTCGAAAAGCGAGAATCCAAAATCTTCTCAACCACATACTCCAACTCCCCATCAACCAACACAGGGGCTGGAGGATCAACAGAGGGAACAACGGGCACCACATATTTCCGCAATAAAGATCTATGGAAGACATTATGGATAGCAAAATAAGCCGGAAGGGCCAATCGAAAAGACACCGGATTAATAATCTCAGAAATCCTATAAGGACCAATAAAGCGAGGCTTAAACTTAGGGGAAGAAACCTTCATAGGAACATGACGGGAAGACAACCAGACCACATCCCCAACCTGAAGCCGGGAACCAACACACCGACGACGGTTAGCAAAACGTTGAGCCTCCTCCTGAGACAATACCAAATTGTCCACCACATGAGCCCAAATCTGCTGCAACCTGTCAACCACAGAATCCACACCAGGACAGTCAGAAAGCTCAACCTGCCCCGAAGAAAAACGAGGATGAAAACCAAAATTACAAAAGAAGGGCGAAACCAAGGTAGCCGAACTAGCCCGATTATTAAGGGCAAACTCGGCCAATGGCAAGAAAGCCACCCAATCATCCTGATCAGCAGACACAAAGCATCTCAGATAAGTTTCTAAAGTCTGATTAGTTCGCTCGGTCTGGCCATTTGTCTGAGGATGAAATGCGGAAGAAAAAGACAAATCAATGCCCAGCTTAGCACAAAAGGCCCGCCAAAACCGAGAAACAAACTGGGACCCTCTGTCGGACACAATATTCTCCGGAATACCATGCAAACGAACCACATGCTGAAAAAACAACGGAACCAAATCAGAAGAGGAAGGCAATTTAGGCAAAGGCACCAAATGGACCATCTTAGAGAACCGGTCACAAACAACCCAGATGACAGACATCTTCTGGGAAACCGGAAGATCAGAAATAAAATCCATAGAAATATGCGTCCAAGGCCTCTCAGGGACCGGCAAAGGCAAAAGCAACCCACTAGCATGGGAACAACAAGGCTTGGCCCGCGCACAAGTCCCACAGGACTGCACAAAAGAACGCACATCACGCGACAAAGAAGGCCACCAAAAGGACCTACCAACCAAATCTCTGGTACCAAAAATACCAGGATGGCCAGCCAACACAGAACAATGAACCTCAGAAATCACTCTACTAGTCCATCTATCAGGAACAAACAGTTTCCCCACTGGACAGCGGTCAGGTTTGTCAGCCTGAAATTCCTGAAGAACCCGTCGTAAATCAGGGGAAATGGCAGAAAGGACCACCCCTTCTTTCAGAATGCCGACCGGTTCAAGGACCTCAGGAGAATCAGGCAAAAAACTCCTAGAGAGGGCATCAGCCTTAATATTCTTAGAACCCGGAAGATACGAGACCACAAAATCAAAACAGGAAAAAAACAAGGACCATCGAGCCTGTCTAGGATTCAGCCGCCTGGCAGACTCGAGGTAAATCAGATTTTTATGATCGGTCAAGACCACAATACGGTGCTTAGCTCCCTCGAGCCAATGTCGCCACTCCTCAAACGCCCACTTCATAGCCAACAACTCCCGATTGCCGACATCATAATTGCGTTCAGTGGGCGAAAACTTACAGAAAAGAAGGCACACGGTTTCATCAAGGAACCAACAGGATACCTCTGAGACAAAATGGCCCCTGCCCCAATCTCAGAAGCGTCAACCTCAACCTGAAACGGAAGAGAAACATCTGGTTGACGCAACACCGGGGCAGAAGTAAATCGGCGTTTAAGCTCCTGAAAGGCAGAGACAGCTGCAGAGGACCAATTCGTCACATCAGCGCCTTTCTTCGTCAAATCGGTCAAGGGTTTAACCACACTGGAGAAGTTAGCAATGAAACGGCGATAAAAATTAGCAAAGCCCAAAAATTTCTGAAGGCTCTTCACAGATGTGGGTTGAATCCAATCATGAATGGCCTGAACCTTAACCGGATCCATCTCTATAGATGAGGGAGAAAAAATAAAGCCCAAAAAAGAAACCTTCTGCACTCCAAAGAGATACTTAGACCCCTTCACAAACAAAGCATTATCACGAAGGATCTGAAATACCATCCTGACCTGTTTCACATGAGACTCCCAATCATCGGAAAAAATTAAAATGTCATCCAAATATACAATCATGAATTTATCAAGATAAGTCCGGAAGATATCGTGCATGAAGGACTGAAAAACAGATGGAGCATTAGAGAGCCCGAATGGCATCACAAGGTATTCAAAATGGCCTTCGGGCGTATTAAACGCAGTTTTCCATTCATCACCCTGCTTAATACGAACAAGATTATATGCCCCCCGAAGGTCAATCTTATTAAACCAACTAGCCCCCTTAATCCTAGCAAACAAATCGGAAAGCAGAGGTAAAGGGTATTGAAACTTGACCGTGATCTTATTCAAGAGGCGATAATCAATACAGGGTCTCAAGGAGCCGAATATGTCCTTTCTCCAAAGACTCCTTAACATAACTCCGCATGGCGGTATGTTCAGGCACAGACAGGTTAAAAAGTCGTCCCTTAGTGTTGTGAATTAGACTTTTTGGCTCCCTCTTGTGGTTACTAGTGATATGACTCTGGGATTGTCTTTCCTCAGTTTGGCACCCACCTGGGTCGTTAGTCCAGGGGTGTTGCTATATAAACTTCCTGGATCCTTAGTCCAGTGCCTGGCATCGTTGTAATCAGATCCTTTCTGTTTGCTCCTGTCTGCTGTCCTGGTTCATGCAAAATTAAGCTAAGTCCTGCTTCTTTGTTTTTTGGTTATTTGCTTTGCTCTTATTTTTGTCCAGCTTGTACTAAATGTGATTCCTGACTTTGCTGGAAGCTCTAGGGGGGCTGGTGTTCTCCCCCCCGGGCCGTTAGACGGTTCGGGGGTTCTTGAATATCCAGCGTGGATATTTTGATAGGGTTTTTGCTGACCATATAAGTCATCTTACTATATTCTGCTATTAGCTAGTGGGCCTCTCTTTGCTAAATACCTAGCTCATTCTTACGTTTGTCTTTTCCTCTTACCTCACCGTTATTATTTGTTGGGGGCTTGTATCCAACTTTTGGGGTCTTTTCTCTGGAGGCAAGAAAGGTCTTTCTTTTCCCTTCTAGGGTTAGTTAGTTCTCCGGCTGGCGCGAGACGTCTAGAACCAACGTAGGCACGTTCCCCGGCTGCTGCTATTTGTGGTGCTAGATTAGATATATGGTCAGATCAGTTACCACTGCCCTATGAGCTGGTTTTTTGTGTTTGCAGACTTAGTAATTATTTCTGAGACCCTTTGCCATTGGGGTCATAACAGTATGCCAGGCCAACATTGAATGTTTAATGCATTGCAGAAGTGGGATAATAAGAAAGGAAATTCTGAGTTTTTTTTTTTTCCTCTCTTCCTCCCTTTTACCTCTGAGTGGCTTGTGCTTGCTGCAGACATGAATGTCCAGACCTTGATTACAAGTGTAGACCAGCTTGCTGCTCGAGTGCAGGGCATACAAGATTTTGTTACCAGTAGTCCAATGTCTGAACCTAAAATACCTATTCCTGAACTGTTTTCTGGAGACCGATTTAAGTTTAGGAATTTCAGGAATAATTGTAAATTGTTTCTATCTCTGAGACCCCGTTCATCTGGAGATTCAGCTCAGCAAGTTAAAATTGTTATCCCTTTTCTACGGGGGGTGTTGTGATTTTGGATTCTGGGCTCCCCCGGTGGCTACTGGTGGAATTGAACTGGTGTTTTCATCTTCTCTGTTCACCTGTTCCCATCAAGATGTGGGAGTCGCTATATAACCTTGCTGCTCTGTTAGTTGCTTGCCGGTCAACAATGTTATCAGAAGCCTCTCTGTGCTTGTTCCTGCTCCTAGACAACTACTAGATAAGTTGGACTCTTGTCCATGTTTGTTTTTGCATTTTTGTTCCAGTTCACAGCTGTAGTTTCGTTACTGTGTCTGGAAAGCTCTTGTGAACAGGAATTGCCACTCTGGTGTTATGAGTTAATGCCAGAGTTTTAAAGTAATTTCTGGATGGTGTTTTGATAGGGTTTTCAGCTGACCATGAAAGTGTCCTTTCTGTCTTCTGCTATGTAGTAAGTGGACCTCAAATTTGCTAAACCTATTTTCATACTACGTTTGTTATTTCATCTTAATTCACCGCCAATACATGTGGGGGGCCTCTGTCTCCTTTCGGGGTATTTCTCTAGAGGTGAGCTAGGACTAATATTTTCCTCTGCTAGCATTATTTAGTCCTCCGGCTGGTGCTGGGCATCTAGAATCAACGTAGGCATGCTACCCGGCCACTGCTAGTTGTGCGTTAGGTTTAGTTCATGGTCAGCTCAGTTCCCATCTTCCAAGAGCTAGTTCCTATATATGCTGATGCTATGTTCTCTTGCCATTGAGAACATGACAGTTTGACCGGCCCACTAAAGGGTTAAAATCCTTGGCTGAGAAAGGAGAGAAATAAGAAGTCTGCTGAGAATTTTTTTTTTTTTTCTCCTTCTAATCTTTGAATGGCTCTGTGTCCACCTGTTTGTAATGGATCTTCAGAGTGTAACTGCAGGTTTGAATAATCTCGCCACGAAGGTACAAAATTTGCAAGACTTTGTTTGTCATGCACCTGTATCTGAGCCGAGAATTCCTTTGCCGGAATTTTTCTCGGGGAATAGATCTGGGTTTCAGAATTTTCGAAATAATTGCAAATTATTTTTGTCCCTGAAATTTCGCTCTGCCGGAGACCCTGCACAGCAGGTCAGGATTGTGATTTCTTTGCTCCGGGGCGACCCTCAAGACTGGGCTTTTTCATTGACACCAGGGGATCCTGCGTTGCTCAATGTGGATGCGTTTTTTCTGGCCTTGGGGTTGCTTTATGACGAACCTCATTTGGAGCTTCAGGCAGAAAAAACTTTGATGTCCCTATCTCAGGGGCAAGATGAAGCGGAAATTTACTGTCAAAGATTCCGTAAATGGTCTGTGCTTACTCAGTGGAATGAGTGCGCCCTGGCGGCGACTTTCAGAGAGGGTCTCTCTGATGCCATTAAGGATGTTATGGTGGGGTTCCCTGTGCCTGCGGGTCTGAATGAGTCCATGACAATGGCTATTCAGATCGATAGGCGTTTGCGGGAGCGCAAACCAGTGCACCATCTGGCGGTGTCCACTGAGAAGTCGCCAGAGAGTATGCAGTGTGATAGAATTCTGTCCCGAAGCGAGCGGCAGAATTTTAGACGGAAAAATGAGTTGTGTTTCTATTGTGGTGATTCTACTCATGTTATATCAGCATGCTCTAAGCGCACTAAAAAGCTTGATAAATCTGTTTCCATTTGCACCTTACCGTCTAAGTTTATTCTATCTGTGACCCTGATTTGCTCTTTGTCATCTATTACCACGGACGCCTATGTCGACTCTGGCGCCGCTTTGAGTCTTATGGATTGGTCCTTTGCCAAACGCTGTGGGTATGATTTAGAGCCTTTGGAGACTTTTATTCCTCTGAAGGGGATTGACTCCACCCCATTGGCTAATAATAAACCACAATACTGGACACAAGTAACTATGCGTATTAATCCGGATCACCAGGAGATTATTCGCTTTCTGGTGCTGTATAATCTACATTATGATTTGGTGCTAGGATTGCCTTGGCTGCAATCTCACAACCCAGTCCTCGACTGGAGAGCTATGTCTGTGTTGAGCTGGGGATGTAAGGGGGCTCATGGGGATGTACCTGTGGTTTCCATTTCATCATCTATTCCCTCTGAAATTCCTGAGTTCCTGTCTGACTATCGTGACGTCTTTGAAGAATCCAAGCTTGGTTCATTACCTCCGCACCGAGAGTGCGATTGTGCCATAGATTTAATCCCGGGTAGTAAATACCCAAAGGGTCGTTTATTTAATCTGTCTGTGCCTGAACATGCTGCTATGCGAGAATATATAAAGGAGTCCTTGGAAAAGGGACATATTCGTCCATCGTCATCTCCCTTAGGAGCCGTTTTTTTCTTTGTGTCAAAAAAAGACGGCTCTTTGAGACCATGTATCGATTATCGGCTTTTGAATAAAATCACTGTAAAATATCAATACCCATTGCCGTTGCTGACTGATTTGTTTGCTCGCATAAAGGGGGCCAAGTGGTTCTCTAAGATTGACCTTCGTGGGGCGTATAATTTGGTGCGAATCAGGCAGGGGGATGAGTGGAAAACCGCATTTAATACGCCCGAGGGCCACTTTGAGTATTTAGTGATGCCTTTTGGTCTTTCAAATGCTCCGTCAGTTTTCCAGTCCTTTATGCATGATATTTTTCGCGATTATTTGGATAAATTTATGATTGTGTATCTGGATGATATTCTGATTTTTTCGGATGACTGGGACTCTCATGTCCAGCAAGTCAGGAGGGTTTTCCAGGTTTTGCGGTCTAATTCTTTGTGTGTGAAGGGTTCTAAGTGTGTTTTTGGGGTACAGAGGATTTCCTTTTTGGGATATATTTTTTCTCCCTCTTCCATTGAAATGGATCCTGTCAAGGTTCAAGCTATTTGTGATTGGACGCAGCCCTCTTCTCTTAAGAGTCTTCAGAAATTTTTGGGCTTTGCTAACTTTTATCGTCGATTTATTGCTGGTTTTTCGGATATTGCTAAGCCATTGACCGATTTGACTAAGAAGGGTGCTGATGTTGCTGATTGGTCCCCTGACGCTGTGGAGGCCTTTCGGGAGCTTAAGCGCCGTTTTTCCTCTGCCCCTGTGTTGCGTCAGCCTGATGTTGCTCTACCTTTTCAGGTTGAGGTCGACGCTTCTGAGATCGGAGCTGGGGCAGTGTTGTCGCAGAAAAGTTCTGACTGCTCCGTGATGAGGCCTTGTGCCTTCTTTTCCCGTAAATTTTCGCCCGCTGAGCGGAATTATGATGTTGGGAATCGGGAGCTTTTGGCCATGAAGTGGGCTTTTGAGGAGTGGCGCCATTGGCTTGAGGGGGCCAGACATCAGGTGGTGGTATTGACTGACCACAAAAACTTGATTTATCTTGAGACCGCCAGGCGCCTGAATCCTAGACAGGCGCGCTGGTCATTATTTTTCTCTCGGTTTAATTTTGTGGTGTCATACCTACCGGGTTCTAAGAATGTTAAGGCGGATGCCCTTTCTAGGAGTTTTGAGCCTGACTCGCCTGGTAACTCTGAGCCCACAGGTATCCTTAAGGATGGAGTGGTATTGTCAGCTGTTTCTCCAGACCTGCGGCGGGCCTTGCAGGAGTTTCAGGCGGATAGACCGGATCGTTGCCCACCTGATAAACTGTTTGTTCCTGATGATTGGACCAGTAGAGTCATCTCTGAGGTTCATTCTTCTGCGTTGGCAGGTCATCCTGGCATTTTTGGTACCAGGGATTTGGTGGCAAGGTCCTTCTGGTGGCCTTCCCTGTCACGAGATGTGCGAGGCTTTGTGCAGTCTTGTGACGTTTGTGCTCGGGCCAAGCCTTGTTGCTCTCGGGCTAGTGGATTATTGTTGCCCTTGCCTATTCCTAAGAGGCCTTGGACGCACATCTCGATGGATTTTATTTCAGATCTGCCTGTTTCTCAGAAGATGTCTGTCATCTGGGTGGTGTGTGACCGTTTCTCTAAGATGGTCCATTTGGTTCCTCTGCCCAAGTTGCCTTCTTCTTCCGAGTTGGTTCCTCTGTTTTTTCAAAATGTTGTTCGTTTGCATGGTATTCCTGAGAATATCATTTCTGACAGAGGGACCCAATTCGTGTCTAGATTTTGGCGGGCATTCTGTGCTAGGATGGGCATAGATTTATCTTTTTCGTCCGCTTTCCATCCTCAGACGAATGGCCAGACCGAGCGGACTAATCAGACCCTGGAGACATATCTGAGGTGTTTTGTGTCTGCTGACCAGGATGATTGGGTTGCTTTTTTGCCATTGGCAGAGTTCGCTCTCAATAATCGGGCCAGCTCTGCCACTTTGGTGTCCCCGTTTTTCTGTAATTCGGGGTTTCATCCTCGATTTTCCTCTGGTCAGGTGGAATCTTCGGATTGTCCTGGAGTGGATGCTGTGGTGGAGAGATTGCATCAGATCTGGGGGCAGGTGGTGGACAATTTGAGGTTGTCCCAGGAGAAGACTCAGCTTTTTGCCAACCGCCACCGTCGTGTTGGTCCTCGGCTTTGTGTTGGGGATTTGGTGTGGTTGTCTTCTCGTTTTGTCCCTATGAGGGTCTCTTCTCCTAAGTTTAAGCCTCGGTTCATCGGCCCGTATAAGATATTGGAGATTCTTAACCCTGTTTCCTTCCGTTTGGACCTTCCTGCATCCTTTTCTATTCATAACGTTTTTCATCGGTCATTATTGCGCAGGTATGAGGTACCGGTTGTGCCTTCCGTTGAGCCTCCTGCTCCGGTGTTGGTTGAGGGTGAGTTGGAGTACGTTGTGGAGAAAATCTTGGACTCTCGTGTTTCCAGACGGAGACTCCAGTATCTGGTCAAGTGGAAGGGATACGGCCAGGAGGATAATTCTTGGGTGAATGCATCTGATGTTCATGCCTCTGATCTGGTTCGTGCCTTTCATAGGGCCCATCCTGATCGCCCTGGTGGTTCTGGTGAGGGTTCGGTGCCCCCTCCTTGAGGGGGGGGTACTGTTGTGATTTTGGATTCTGGGCTCCCCCGGTGGCTACTGGTGGAATTGAACTGGTGTTTTCATCTTCTCTGTTCACCTGTTCCCATCAAGATGTGGGAGTCGCTATATAACCTTGCTGCTCTGTTAGTTGCTTGCCGGTCAACAATGTTATCAGAAGCCTCTCTGTGCTTGTTCCTGCTCCTAGACAACTACTAGATAAGTTGGACTCTTGTCCATGTTTGTTTTTGCATTTTTGTTCCAGTTCACAGCTGTAGTTTCGTTACTGTGTCTGGAAAGCTCTTGTGAACAGGAATTGCCACTCTGGTGTTATGAGTTAATGCCAGAGTTTTAAAGTAATTTCTGGATGGTGTTTTGATAGGGTTTTCAGCTGACCATGAAAGTGTCCTTTCTGTCTTCTGCTATGTAGTAAGTGGACCTCAAATTTGCTAAACCTATTTTCATACTACGTTTGTTATTTCATCTTAATTCACCGCCAATACATGTGGGGGGCCTCTGTCTCCTTTCGGGGTATTTCTCTAGAGGTGAGCTAGGACTAATATTTTCCTCTGCTAGCATTATTTAGTCCTCCGGCTGGTGCTGGGCATCTAGAATCAACGTAGGCATGCTACCCGGCCACTGCTAGTTGTGCGTTAGGTTTAGTTCATGGTCAGCTCAGTTCCCATCTTCCAAGAGCTAGTTCCTATATATGCTGATGCTATGTTCTCTTGCCATTGAGAACATGACAGGGGGGACCCTCAGGATTGGGCTTTCTCGCTAGCGCCAGGAGATCCGGCATTGGCAAATATTGATGCGTTTTTTCTGGCGCTCGGATTGCTTTACGAGGAACCCAATCTTGAAGTTCAGGCAGAAAAAGCCTTGCTGGCTATTTCTCAGGGCCAGGAAGAAGCTGAAGTGTATTGCCAAAAATTTCGGAAATGGTCCGTGCTTACTCAGTGGAATGAGTGTGCTCTGGCCGCAAATTTCAGAAATGGCCTTTCTGAAGCCATTAAGAATGTGATGGTGGGTTTCCCCATTCCTACAAGTCTGAATGATTCCATGGCGCTGGCTATTCAAATTGACCAGCGTTTGCGGGATCGCAAAACCGCTAATCCTCTGGTGGTGTTGTCTGAACAAACACCTGATTTAATGCAATGTGATAGAATTCAGACTAGAAATGAGCGGAAATATCATAGACGTCAGAATGGGTTGTGTTTTTACTGTGGTGATTCTACACATGTTATATCAGCATGCTCTAAACGCCTTACAAGGGTTGTTAGCCCTGTCGCCATTGGTAATTTGCAACCTAAATTTATTTTGTCTGTGACTCTAATTTGCTCATTGTCTTCTTACCCTGTTATGGCGTTTGTGGATTCAGGTGCTGCCCTGAGTCTTATGGATCTGTCATTTGCCAAGCGCTGTGGTTTTGTTCTTGAACCGTTGGTAAATCCTATTCCTCTTAGAGGTATTGATGCTACGCCATTGGCGGAAAATAAACCGCAGTTTTGGACGCAGGTAACCATGTGCATGACTCCTGAACATCGGGAGGTGATTCGTTTTCTTGTTCTGCATAAAATGCATGATTTGGTCGTTTTGGGTCTGCCATGGTTACAGACCCACAATCCAGTCTTGGATTGGAAGGCAATGTCTGTGTCAAGTTGGGGCTGTCAGGGAATTCATGCTGATTCCCCGCCGGTGTCTATTGCTTCCTCTACTCCTTCGGAAGTTCCTGAGTATTTGTCTGATTATCAGGATGTATTCAGCGAGTCCAGGTCCAGTGCTCTGCCTCCTCATAGGGACTGTGACTGCGCCATAGATTTGATTCCAGGTAGTACATTTCCTAAGGGAAGACTATTTAATCTGTCTGTACCTGAGCATGCCGCAATGCGTTCATATATCAAGGAGTCTCTGGAGAAGGGGTGTATCCGTCCATCCTCTTCCCCTCTTGGTGCGGGATTCTTTTTTGTGGCCAAGAAGGACGGATCTTTGAGACCTTGTATTGACTATCGGCTTCTGAATAAAATCACTGTTAAATTTCAGTATCCTTTGCCTCTGTTGTCGGACTTGTTTGCCCGGATTAAAGGTGCCAAGTGGTTCACCAAGATAGATCTTCGTGGTGCGTACAACCTTGTGCGCATCAAGCAAGGAGATGAATGGAAGACAGCATTTAATATGCCCGAAGGTCATTTTGAGTACTTGGTGATGCCTTTTGGGCTCTCTAATGCTCCCTCAGTGTTTCAGTCCTTTATGCATGATATTTTCCGGAAGTATCTGGATAAATTTATGATTGTTTATCTGGATGATATTCTGGTTTTCTCTGAAGATTGGGACTCACATGTGGAGCAGGTCAGGATGGTGTTTCAGGTTTTGCGTGAGAATGCTTTGTTTGTTAAGGGCTCAAAGTGTCTCTTTGGAGTACAGAAGGTTCCCTTTTTGGGGTTTATTTTTTCCCCTTCTGCTGTGGAGATGGACCCAGTCAAAGTCCGAGCTATTCATGATTGGACTCAACCCACGTCAGTTAAGAGTCTTCAGAAGTTCTTGGGTTTTGCTAACTTCTACCGTCGTTTTATCGCTAATTTTTCTAGCGTTGTTAAACCTTTGACGGATATGACCAAGAAAGGTTCTGATGTTGCTAACTGGGCTCCTGCAGCCGTGGAGGCGTTCCAAGAGTTGAAGCGCCGGTTTACTTCGGCGCCTGTTTTGTGCCAGACTGATGTCTCACTTCCCTTTCAGGTTGAAGTGGATGCTTCTGAGATTGGGGCAGGGGCCGTTTTGTCGCAGAGAGGCCCTGGTTGCTCGGTAATGAGACCATGTGCTTTCTTCTCTAGGAAGTTTTCGCCTGCTGAGCGGAATTATGATGTTGGCAATCGGGAGTTGCTGGCCATGAAGTGGGCATTTGAGGAGTGGCGTCATTGGCTCGAGGGTGCTAAGCATCGTGTGGTGGTCTTGACTGATCACAAAAATTTGATGTATCTCGAGTCTGCTAAACGCCTGAATCCTAGACAGGCCCGCTGGTCATTGTTTTTCTCCCGTTTTGACTTTGTGGTCTCGTATTTACCAGGTTCAAAGAATGTGAAGGCTGATGCTCTTTCAAGGAGCTTTGTGCCTGACTCTCCTGGAGTCGCAGAACCAGCTGGTATTCTTAAAGAGGGAGTTATCTTGTCGGCCATTTCTCCTGATTTGCGACGGGTGTTGCAGAGATTTCAGGCTGGTAGACCTGACTCTTGTCCACCTGACAGACTGTTTGTTCCTGATAAGTGGACCAGCAGAGTCATTTCCAAGGTTCATTCCTCGGTGTTGGCAGGGCATCCGGGAATTTTTGGCACCAGAGATTTGGTGGCTAGGTCCTTTTGGTGGCCTTCCTTGTCACGTGATGTGCGGTCATTTGTGCAGTCCTGTGGGACTTGTGCTCGAGCTAAGCCTTGCTGTTCTCGTGCCAGCGGGTTGCTCTTGCCCTTGCCTGTCCCGAAGAGGCCTTGGACACACATTTCCATGGATTTCATTTCAGATCTCCCGGTGTCTCAGGGCATGTCTGTCATCTGGGTGGTATGTGATCGCTTTTCTAAAATGGTCCATTTGGTGCCTTTGCCTAAGCTGCCTTCCTCTTCCGATTTGGTTCCTGTGTTCTTTCAGAATGTGGTTCGTTTACACGGCATTCCTGAGAATATTGTGTCTGACAGAGGATCCCAGTTTGTTTCCAGGTTCTGGCCATCCTTTTGTGCTAGGATGGGCATTGATTTGTCGTTTTCGTCTGCCTTTCATCCTCAGACTAATGGACAAACGGAGCGAACTAATCAGACTCTGGAGGCTTATTTGAGGTGTTTTGTTTCGGCAGATCAGGATGATTGGGTGACTTTCTTGCCGTTGGCTGAGTTTGCCCTTAATAATCGGGCTAGTTCCGCTACTTTGGTTTCGCCATTTTTCTGCAACTCTGGTTTCCATCCTCGTTTTTCCTCGGGACATGTGGAGCCTTCTGACTGTCCTGGGGTAGATTCTGTGGTGGATAGGTTGCAGCAGATCTGGAATCATGTGGTGGACAACTTAAAGTTGTCACAGGAGAAGGCTCAGCGTTTTGCCAACCGCCGCCGCGGTGTGGGTCCCCGACTTCATGTTGGGGATTTGGTATGGCTGTCTTCTCGATTTGTTCCTATGAAGGTCTCCTCTCCTAAATTTAAGCCTCGCTTCATCGGTCCTTACAAGATATTTGAAATCCTTAATCCTGTGTCCTTTCACTTGGATCTTCCGGTGTCATTTGCCATTCACAACGTGTTCCATAGGTCTTTGTTGCGGCGGTACGTTGTACCTGTGGTTCCTTCTGTTGAGCCTCCTGCTCCGGTGTTGGTTGAGGGCGAGTTGGAGTACGTGGTGGAGAAGATCTTGGATTCTCGTCTCTCCAGATGGAGGCTTCAGTATCTGGTCAAGTGGAAGGGCTATGGTCAGGTGGATAATTCCTGGGTGGTTGCTTCTGATGTGCATGCGGCCGATTTAGTTCGTGCCTTTCACGCTGCTCATCCTGATCGCCCTGGTGGTCTTGGTGAGGGTTCGGTGACCCCTCCTTAAGGGGGGGTACTGTTGTGAATTAGACTTTTTGGCTCCCTCTTGTGGTTACTAGTGATATGACTCTGGGATTGTCTTTCCTCAGTTTGGCACCCACCTGGGTCGTTAGTCCAGGGGTGTTGCTATATAAACTTCCTGGATCCTTAGTCCAGTGCCTGGCATCGTTGTAATCAGATCCTTTCTGTTTGCTCCTGTCTGCTGTCCTGGTTCGTGCAAAATTAAGCTAAGTCCTGCTTCTTTGTTTTTTGGTTATTTGCTTTGCTCTTATTTTTGTCCAGCTTGTACTAAATGTGATTCCTGACTTTGCTGGAAGCTCTAGGGGGGCTGGTGTTCTCCCCCCGGGCCGTTAGACGGTTCGGGGGTTCTTGAATATCCAGCGTGGATATTTTGATAGGGTTTTTGCTGACCATATAAGTCATCTTACTATATTCTGCTATTAGCTAGTGGGCCTCTCTTTGCTAAATACCTAGCTCATTCTTACGTTTGTCTTTTCCTCTTACCTCACCGTTATTATTTGTTGGGGGCTTGTATCCAACTTTTGGGGTCTTTTCTCTGGAGGCAAGAAAGGTCTTTCTTTTCCCTTCTAGGGATAGTTAGTTCTCCGGCTGGCGCGAGACGTCTAAAACCAACGTAGGCACGTTCCCCGGCTGCTGCTATTTGTGGTGCTAGGATTAGATATATGGTCAGCTCAGTTACCACTGCCCTATGAGCTGTTTTTTTGTGTTTGCAGACTTAGTAATTATTTCTGAGACCCCCGCCATTGGGGTCATAACACCTTAGGAAACTTACAGCCTGGAATCAAGTCAATCGCACAATCACAGTCCCTATGCGGTGGAAGGGAACTGGACTTGGGCTCATCGAATACATCCTGAAAATCAGACAAAAACTCTGGAATTTCAGAAGTGGAAGAAGAGGAGATTGACATCAAAGGAACATCATTATGAACCCCCTGACATCCCCAACTAGTCACAGACATAGACTTCCAATCCAACACAGGATTATGTGCCTGCAACCATGGAAAACCCAGCACGATAGCATCATGTAAATTATGCAACACCAGAAATCGACAATTTTCCTGATGGGCTGGCGCCATGCACATGGTCACCTGTGTCCAGAACTGGGGCTTATTTTTAGCCAAAGGTGTAGCATCAATGCCCCTTAAAGGAATAGGGTTCTGCAAAGACTGCAAGGGAAAACCACAACGCCTGGCAAACTCAAAGTCCATTAAGTTCAAGGCGGCGCCTGAATCCACAAACGCCATGACAGAAAATGATGATAATGAGCAGATCAAGGACACAGATAATAAAAATTTAGGTTGTACAGTACTGATGGTGATTGAACTAGCGATCCTCTTTGTACGCCTAGGACAGACTGAAATGACATGAGAAGCATCGCCACAATAAAAACACAACCTATTCTGACGTCTGAATCCCTGTTGTTCCGTTCTAGACAGAATCCTATCGCACTGCATTGACTCAGGCATTTGCTCTGAGGACAACGCCACAGCACGCACAGTTCTGCGCTCCCGCAAACGCCGATCAATCTGAATGGCCAGAGACATAGAATCACTCAGACCGAAAGGCGTGGGAAACCCCACCATAACATCTTTAATGGATTCAGAAAGACCCTTTCTGAAAATTGCCGCCAAAGCATCATCATTCCATTTAGTCAACACAGACCGTTTTCTAAATTTCTGACTATACAATTCTGCCGCTTCTTAACCCTGAGACAGGACCAACAAGGTCTTCTCCGCTTGATCCACAGAATTTGGTTCATCATATAATAATCCTAAAGCCTGAAAAAAGGCGTCTACATTAAGCAAGGCCGGATTCCCAGATTCCAGGGAAAATGCCCAATCCTGAGGATCACCACGCAGCAGGGAGATGACAATTTTAACCTGCTGAATGGAATCACCAGAGGATCGAGGTCTCAGAGCAAAAAACAGTTTACAGTTGTTTTTAAAACTCAAAAATTTGGACCTGTCCCCAAAAAACAAATCAGGAGTAGGAATCTTAGGCTCTAAAACTGGAGTCTGAACAATATAATCAGAAATACCCTGTACCCTAGCAGCAAGCTGGTCTACACGAGAAGCTAATCCCTGAACATCCATACTAGCACAAGACTCCTCAGCCACCCAGAGAAAAAGAGGGAAGATAAGACAAAGCAGGCTACAGAAAAAAATGGCTCTTTCTTCCCTTCTTATGAGATGCATTTAACTCATTGTTGGCCAGTTGTACTGTTATGATCCGGTGACCTTGGAGCCGCATGAGACTTTCTCAGGAGTAGGTGGAACCTGTACTGACCGCAAACCCTAAACTGTCACTGCAACTAGAAGTAGCCGTGGGGTGTACCTAACACATCCTAGACACCTCGACACAGCCGGAGGACTAAATACCCCTATAGATGGAAATGGGAATTCTATCTTGCCTCAGAGCAGAACCCCAAAGGATAGGCAGCCCCCCACAAATATTGACTGTGAGTATTAGAGGAAAGACACACGCAGGCAGAAATCAGGATTTAGCAAAAGAGGCCACACTAGCTAAATAGGAAAGGATAGGACAGAATACTAAGCGGTCAGTATTAAAACCCTAAAAATATCCACAGCAGATAATACAAAAATTCCACCATCTAACTAAAGACATGGAATGTATATCTGCATCTCCTGAGAATCCAACTTGACTGAAATATCCAAACACAGTCTAAGCTGGACAAGAAAAAACATTGAATAGTACTGAATTGTAAAGCACACAGCATGTGTGCTGTAGAAACAAAACCAGACACTTATCTTTGCTGATTTGGCAGCAGGGCAGGAGGAACCAGACAGAGATGCAAAACCTCCAAGAACAATGGACAACTGGCAAGGGCTAATGAATCCTGCACACCTAAATATCCCAGTCAGAGCTGCAATCAGCAGGGACACCTGCCCAGGATTGCAACCCAGGGACAACTGCATTACTACCAACAACCACCGGAGGGAACCCAAGAGCAGAATTCACAACAGAATATTGCCTGTCATTGAGTCTGTCAGTTAAAAGAAATGTGGTGCCAATCAGTGAACCATTATACTATACTAAACAGATTGTTGTGCTCCTTCTTAATGTAGTTGGCACAATAATAATGAGTATAAATGAAGTTAAAAGGATTTTCCTAGACATAAAAATAAACTAGCAACAGCAAGTATTGTAAAATAAAACAGTATTCACTTGTTAAATCCTCTGATACTTCAGTACTGATGCTCTGATGGTCCGCGACAGTCATTGGCCTCAGAATTGATGCCAGAAAGAAGGGCATGCTGAGATCGGTGATTTGGAAGCCCCCCTATATAAATCCTGCATTTTGACCTTAGGTTCATTTTCACTTTTTTATGAATAAAGTCTGAAAGATAACAGAACAGCAAATCCAGCACCCACCACAAGATGATAGCAGAGCATTACTAGCATGGATAAGTTGACAGATAAAATGATATAACAGGCAAAACAAATATGGGCAAAATGAATGTTTTCTGTTTGAAATAATCAAAGTATAATAGATCTTAACATCCGAAGAGCTTCAAATCCAAATAGTTTGCAAGAGAAATGTTTGGTTATCTGCACAGCCACATTATTATTTTTATACATTGCTTTCTTTTTGGAGAGCTGAAAAAATGTGATCTTTTATTTGTCGTATAAGATAAAGTTACAATGCCCTGTTTTTTTGCCCTTCTTCAATTTAAGTTAACGCACTCATTTTTAGTCTGCCTATTCTTTAATTTTTGAATCATGTGATTGTATAAATTATTGTTATCAGGGCCGGCCCGAGAGATTACGGCGCCCTAGGCGAAACTATTTTGTTGCGCCCCCACTACTTTTAACATACCTCCCAACTTTTGGGATGCGCGCCGCGGCAAATTTTAGGCCACGCCTATGACCACACCCATTCATAACTAGCCACACCCATATCCACGTCTCAACCACACCCATTTAGCACTGCTGATCACACTGTTTCATAAAGAATAATTATAAACAAAAAAATATGGCCACACAGTGCTCCATACTGTATAATGGCCACACATGATGCTCCATACTGTTTAATGGCCACACATGATGCTCCATACTGTATAATTACCACACATGATGCTCCATACTGTATATTGGCTGCACATGATACTTCGTACCGTATAATGGCCACACATAGCTACTCCTACACACGCGGCTGCGCTCCGTACACACGCGCTCCGCTCCATACACCTCGTACACATTTAGCTCCGCTCCATTCACCTCCTACACACACGACTCCACTCCGTACACCTCATACACACGGCTCCGCTCCGTACACCTCATACACACACGGCTCCGCTCCATACACCTCATACACATTCAGCTCCGCTCCATACACCTTTTGCCTTTTGAAAAGATTTTTTATAATTTTTTCTATTTTCTCTCTGGCGCCCCCTTAGGGTCGGTGCCCTAGGCGGCCGCCTAGTTCGCCTATACGTTCGGGCCGGCCCTGATTGTTATCATGTTTTACAATGAATTACTGTCACCGGATTTCACAACACAAACTGAATACATCTTGAAACAAATATCATAGACCTGATGAAGTAGCAGTACTTACTTTGAAAATCTATGTCATATTTGCATAATCCTGATATTAACATGTACATTTTAAGGACTGCAGCTGGACTCATAAAATGCTAATTTTAATATCGTGAAGGGAAAGTTTAAAAAAAGATTATATAACATTTTTAACATGTTATTTATTTTCCAAGTAAGCACACCTAGATTATCTGATCTAGGTGATATTTTTTAATAATGTATGCAGTTTGTTTTTTGAAATTTAGCGACAGATCCTCTCTAACTACTTCTGTCTTGCCAACAGTCTCTAAACACTTGTGCAGACAACACTTTACTGGGTACTGACATTTTAAAATATCAATGCATGCAGGCCAAGTGACTTGCAGGAGATTCTGCAAATGCAAGGTGGAGATCAAGCTTTCAGACACAGCCAGACTCTCCACAGAGAAGGCACATATGATTTATTATTATGGTTGTCGTCCTGATCACTGCATATAACATGCATTGTCTATACAGTTTAGGAAGCACTGACGGTGCTTCATCCTCTGTACACAATGATCATGTGATCACTAGATGGAGGGAGAGTGCAGCAGCTATTGGATATTGGAATAACCAGTTAGTTCTGCTATGTAGTCTGAGGCTGTTTTCCCACATAACTTGGACTAATATACCTACACCAGTTACAGGGGAAATCGGCAATGAAAACAATGTAGTAGTATTTTCAAATGCCCTCCAAAGGTCTTCCCTTAACGACCGCCAATACTTCCTATTACTGACCTGAGATATAAGGGAATAGCATCCCCATACAGGTGACAATCCAGCAGCTGTCGGCTGTACACTATAGCTGACAACTTGCTGCATTAGCCATAATCAGTGTTGGCCCCATCCATATCTGTTTAACCCCTTAGATGCTGCTGTCAAAAGTGATTACATCATATAAATGGTTAACAGAGTGTGGGGTCTTCCTGTTTAACCTCATCGGCACCCTGAGATCATGATTGTGTGGTCCTAATGTTTGCCATGGCAATTCACTGCCCTGCCAAATAGCGGCCTTAGAGTCTCCCAACTACAGTGGCCTGTTCATAAGTTTGCGACATTTAGGTGGTAAAAATACAATTTTTTATTTCTGTCATGCCGCTTTACATTAATTCCTGAAATTCACCCGAAGGATTAATAAACTACCTGACAGCAGTTTTCAATATCAGAGGGTGCTGTTTTTAAAATTGTATCACATTTGGGGGTATTCCAATATATAGGACTCTCAAAGGCACTTCAAACCTGGATAGGTCCTTCTAAAAATAAATTTTGTAAATTTCCTTGAAAAAAATGAAAAATTGCTGCTACATTTTTAAACCTCCTAAAATGCAAACAAAATAAAATAACATTTTACAAATGGTGCTGATGTAAAGCCGACATGTGGGAAATGTTATTTATTAATGTTTTTCTGTGGTATAACTATCTGTATTAAAGGGATAACCATTTAAAGTTTGAAAATTGCAATTTTTTTACATTTTTGACAATTTTGTATATTTTTTCTGAATATACAAAAAATATATCAGCCTAAATTCACCATTATCATAAAGTATAATGTGCCATGAAAAAACAATCTCAAAATCACTTGGATTTGTTGAAGAATTCCAGAGTTATTACCACATAAAGTGACACTGGTCAGATTTCCAAAATTTGTCTCTGTCACTAAGGGGTTAAGACCTTATGGGGAGCAGAGTGTGTAAATAAGTGTACGATTAAATTAATTAAAATAGATGAAAAAAAATTATTTTTACATCTTCCCTTTTATAGCAGAAGAAAAAAAATATAAAAGAGACATAAAAATTAAGCCCCATATATGGTAAATTAATTGAACATCCTAATGAGTAAATTTTTAGAGCTGTTAAAAACACATGCATAGTAAAACCTGAAAATGTGCATGGCTAGGAACTGGGGAAAATGGCTCAGTCCCGAAATGGTTAAAGGTATAATCTGTCACCAACTTTTTTGTATATAAGCTTCAGCCACCGCCATCAGGGGCTTATCTACAGCAGGGTGGCACATGTTAAGGAGCTGAAACTCCTAAACCCTTCATCCAATTTTAATGTGGATACCCTCAAATGAAAGCTGAAAGTCTGAACTTCTGGACTAAAACTTAGCTTTTAATAAATAATCCTAAAAAAAGACAAACTATCGTGATACCTTCACCAAGTTATATACAAACAAGGGGAAAATAAAAACAAATAGGGGCTTGCGCCCACTCTTGTGGACACAAAAGGGTACGTAGGGAATAACTAATACGCCTGTGCTGGTCTGTTATCTCAAAGCAGACCCAGCGCGCATGATAGTTTTTGCTTCACGGATGGTACGCCAGTATTCAAAAGAAATAGCAGAAAAACAGCATAAAGGCCGAGAAAACACAGTCATGATGAAACCCATCCAATCATACACACATCTTCTGGGATATTCAAATGCCCTTTCCATATGTAGGGGCTCCCACGTGTATTTCAATAATATTCTGTTTCAGTCATTTAGGACATATGTAATCTATCATAATTGTTCAAGCTCCAGAACGCCCGATATCGCAATAGCATGGTATGATCTCACCCATTTGCATTTGTGTGAGAGGGATTCCTGGCCTCATTAGTGTCAGATAGCATCTCCCGACGCGTTTCATGGAATGCAAGAAGCCCGTGCGATGGAACGCAATGTTTTATATAGGCATTATCATTACAGGCCCTCTGGAACAACGCAATAATATGAGGACATAACTAATATAGGCGCACCTTACCAGAAATGTGGTCTGGGGGGATATTGCCTAAAAGGCTGCTTAAAAAGTGCAATGTTGCACATATAAGAGCTTCAAGCAACCATGCTAAAACGGAGACAACCTAAATTGTAATTGCACAGTATTGCTCCGTTTATCCCTAAGTTATGGTCCGGATTTAACTCTGGTATCACGCTTATACCAACATCATTAATAGAATAAAAAGAAGCCAGAGAGGGGGAAGGCAAAAATTATCAAGTAAATGCAGATATGTTGGCCCAATGGTATGTCAGTAATAATTTAACATAGGGGACACCACAGACCTTCGGAAGCCTGCATACCCTATAAGGCAACCTGTACTACTGGGACCCTACCTATGTGGAGGTTGGCACCCTAAGACCCTGTGCAGATGGCGCCCCCACTCAACGAAGACTCTCCCTAGCTAACTATCCCTATAGATCCCTACATTAGAAAGATAGATGGGATATAACAAAGCAGAGGGATGTAAAGACTATATTTGAAATATAAACGACCAAACTTGATTATTTTGTGTGAATTACACTTGTGCTAAGTATTCGTAGGGGGGTGCGAGACAGAGGAGAGCATTTATGTGGCTAAATGTAAAGGTGCCTATTAAAAACTACGCTGTCATGCTACATTGCTGGTATCCTACCTATCGCGGGGGTTGGCACCCTAAGGACCCTGCGCATAGTGGCGCCCCCACTCCTCGGCGGCTGTCCATATACTGTCCCTATTACACCCTATAATTGCAGAGAGGGGGTGGGTGATAGAACCGCGTCACAGATTGTTGAGCAAAAGTATACGTGTAGGTGCTCCTAGATATATTATAAAAAACAGCCATATGTGTCATGATCTCAATGGCAAGAGATCATAGCATAAGCATATATAGGAACTAGCTCTTGGAAGATGGGAACTGAGCTGACCATGAACTAAACCTAACACACAACTAGCAGTGGCCGGGTAGCATGCCTACGTTGATTCTAGATGCCCAGCACCAGCCGGAGGACTAAATAATGCTAGCAGAGGAAAATATTAGTCCTAGCTCACCTCTAGAGAAATACCCCAAAAGGAGACAGAGGCCCCCCACATGTATTGGCGGTGAATTAAGATGAAATAACAAACGTAGGATGAAAATAGGTTTAGCAAATTTGAGGTCCACTTACTACATAGCAGAAGACAGAAAGGACACTTTCATGGTCAGCTGAAAACCCTAATCAAAAACACCATCCAGAAATTACTTTAAAACTCTGTCATTAACTCATAACACCAGAGTGGCAATTCCTGTTCACAAGAGCTTTCCAGACACAGTAACGAAACTACAGCTGTGAACTGGAACCAAAATGCAAAAACAAACATGGACAAAAGTCCAACTTATCTAGTAGTTGTCTAGGAGCAGGAACAAGCACAGAGAGGCTTCTGATAACATTGTTGACCGGCAAGCAACTAACAGAGCAGCAAGGTTATATAGCGACTCCCACATCCTGATGGGAACAGGTGAACAGAGAAGATGAAGACACCAGTTCAATTCCACCAGTAGCCACCGGGGGAGCCCAGAATCCAAATTCACAACAGTACCCCCCCCCTCAAGGAGGGGGCACCGAACCCTCACCAGAACCACCAGGGCGATCAGGATGGGCCCTATGAAAGGCACGAACCAGATCAGAGGCATGAACATCAGATGCATTCACCCAAGAATTATCCTCCTGGCCGTATCCCTTCCACTTGACCAGATACTGGAGTCTCCGTCTGGAAACACGAGAGTCTAAGATTTTCTCCACAACGTACTCCAACTCACCCTCAACCAACACCGGAGCAGGAGGCTCAACGGAAGGCACAACCGGTACCTCATACCTGCGCAACAATGACCGATGAAAAACGTTATGAATAGAAAAGGATGCAGGGAGGTCCAAACGGAAGGAAACAGGGTTAAGAATCTCCAATATCTTATACGGGCCAATGAACCGAGGCTTAAACTTAGGAGAAGAGACCCTCATAGGGACAAAACGAGAAGACAACCACACCAAATCCCCAACACAAAGCCGAGGACCAACACGACGGTGGCGGTTGGCAAAAAGCTGAGTCTTCTCCTGGGACAACCTCAAATTGTCCACCACCTGCCCCCAGATCTGATGCAATCTCTCCACCACAGCATCCACTCCAGGACAATCCGAAGATTCCACCTGACCAGAGGAAAATCGAGGATGAAACCCCGAATTACAGAAAAACGGGGACACCAAAGTGGCAGAGCTGGCCCGATTATTAAGAGCGAACTCCGCCAATGGCAAAAAAGCAACCCAATCATCCTGGTCAGCAGACACAAAACACCTCAGATATGTCTCCAGGGTCTGATTAATCCGCTCGGTCTGGCCATTCGTCTGAGGATGGAAAGCGGATGAAAAAGATAAATCTATGCCCATCCTAGCACAGAATGCCCGCCAAAATCTAGACACGAATTGGGTCCCTCTGTCAGAAACGATATTCTCAGGAATACCATGCAAACGAACAACATTTTGAAAAAACAGAGGAACCAACTCGGAAGAAGAAGGCAACTTGGGCAGAGGAACCAAATGGACCATCTTAGAGAAACGGTCACACACCACCCAGATGACAGACATCTTCTGAGAAACAGGCAGATCTGAAATAAAATCCATCGAGATGTGCGTCCAAGGCCTCTTAGGAATAGGCAAGGGCAACAACAATCCACTAGCCCGAGAACAACAAGGCTTGGCCCGAGCACAAACGTCACAAGACTGCACAAAGCCTCGCACATCTCGTGACAGGGAAGGCCACCAGAAGGACCTTGCCACCAAATCCCTGGTACCAAAAATGCCAGGATGACCTGCCAACGCAGAAGAATGAACCTCAGAGATGACTCTACTGGTCCAATCATCAGGAACAAACAGTTTATCAGGTGGGCAACGATCAGGTCTATCCGCCTGAAACTCCTGCAAGGCCCGCCGCAGGTCTGGAGAAACGGCTGACAATACCACTCCATCCTTAAGGATACCTGTGGGCTCAGAGTTACCAGGTGAGTCAGGCTCAAAACTCCTAGAAAGGGCATCCGCCTTAACATTCTTAGAACCCGGTAGGTATGACACCACAAAATTAAACCGAGAGAAAAATAATGACCAGCGCGCCTGTCTAGGATTCAGGCGCCTGGCGGTCTCAAGATAAATCAAATTTTTGTGGTCAGTCAATACCACCACCTGATGTCTGGCCCCCTCAAGCCAATGGCGCCACTCCTCAAAAGCCCACTTCATGGCCAAAAGCTCCCGATTCCCAACATCATAATTCCGCTCAGCGGGCGAAAATTTACGGGAAAAGAAGGCACAAGGCCTCATCACGGAGCAGTCAGAACTTTTCTGCGACAACACTGCCCCAGCTCCGATCTCAGAAGCGTCGACCTCAACCTGAAAAGGTAGAGCAACATCAGGCTGACGCAACACAGGGGCAGAGGAAAAACGGCGCTTAAGCTCCCGAAAGGCCTCCACAGCATCAGGGGACCAATCAGCAACATCAGCACCCTTCTTAGTCAAATCGGTCAATGGTTTAGCAATATCCGAAAAACCAGCAATAAATCGACGATAAAAGTTAGCAAAGCCCAAAAATTTCTGAAGACTCTTAAGAGAAGAGGGCTGCGTCCAATCACAAATAGCTTGAACCTTGACAGGATCCATTTCAATGGAAGAGGGGGAAAAAATATATCCCAAAAAGGAAATCCTCTGTACCCCAAAAACACACTTAGAACCCTTCACACACAAAGAATTAGACCGCAAAACCTGAAAAACCCTCCTGACTTGCTGGACATGAGAGTCCCAGTCATCCGAAAAAATCAGAATATCATCCAGATACACAATCATAAATTTATCCAAATAATCGCGAAAAATATCATGCATAAAGGACTGGAAAACTGACGGAGCATTAGAAAGACCAAAAGGCATCACTAAATACTCAAAGTGGCCCTCGGGCGTATTAAATGCGGTTTTCCACTCATCCCCCTGCCTGATTCGCACCAAATTATACGCCCCACGAAGGTCAATCTTAGAGAACCACTTGGCCCCCTTTATGCGAGCAAACAAATCAGTCAGCAACGGCAATGGGTATTGATATTTAACAGTGATTTTATTCAAAAGCCGATAATCAATACATGGTCTCAAAGAGCCGTCTTTTTTTGACACAAAGAAAAAACCGGCTCCTAAGGGAGATGACGATGGACGAATATGTCCCTTTTCCAAGGACTCCTTTATATATTCTCGCATAGCAGCATGTTCAGGCACAGACAGATTAAATAAACGACCCTTTGGGTATTTACTACCCGGGATTAAATCTATGGCACAATCGCACTCTCGGTGCGGAGGTAACGAACCAAGCTTGGATTCTTCAAAGACGTCACGATAGTCAGACAGGAACTCAGGAATTTCAGAGGGAATAGATGATGAAATGGAAACCACAGGTACATCCCCATGAGCCCCCTTACATCCCCAGCTCAACACAGACATAGCTCTCCAGTCGAGGACTGGGTTGTGAGATTGCAGCCAAGGCAATCCTAGCACCAAATCATCATGTAGATTATACAGCACCAGAAAGCGAATAATCTCCTGGTGACCCGGATTAATACGCATAGTTACTTGTGTCCAGTATTGTGGTTTATTATTAGCCAATGGGGTGGAGTCAATCCCCTTCAGAGGAATAAGAGTCTCCAAAGGCTCTAAATCATACCCACAGCGATTGGCAAAGGACCAATCCATAAGACTCAAAGCGGCGCCAGAGTCGACATAGGCGTCCGTGGTAATAGATGACAAAGAGCAAATCAGGGTCACAGATAGAATAAACTTAGACGGTAAGGTGCAAATGTAAACAGATTTATCAAGTTTGTTAGTGCGCTTAGAGCATGCTGATATAACATGAGTAGAATCACCACAATAGAAACACAACTCATTTTTCCGTCTAAAATTCTGCCGCTCGCTTCGGGACAGAATTCTATCACACTGCATACTCTCTGGCGATTTCTCAGTGGACACCGCCAGATGGTGCACTGGTTTGCGCTCCCGCAAACGCCTATCGATCTGAATAGCCATTGTCATGGACTCATTCAGACCCGCAGGCACAGGGAACCCCACCATAACATCCTTAATGGCATCAGAGAGACCCTCTCTGAAAGTCGCCGCCAGGGCGCACTCATTCCACTGAGTAAGCACAGACCATTTACGGAATCTTTGGCAGTAAATTTCCGCTTCATCTTGCCCCTGAGATAGGGACATCAAAGTTTTTTCTGCCTGAAGCTCCAAATGAGGTTCGTCATAAAGCAACCCCAAGGCCAGAAAAAACGCATCCACATTGAGCAACGCAGGATCCCCTGGTGTCAATGAAAAAGCCCAGTCTTGAGGGTCGCCCCGGAGCAAGGAAATCACAATCCTGACCTGCTGTGCAGGGTCTCCGGCAGAGCGAGATTTCAGGGACAAAAATAATTTGCAATTATTTCGAAAACTCTGAAACCCAGATCTATTCCCCGAGAAAAATTCCGGCAAAGGAATTCTCGGCTCAGATACAGGTGCATGACAAACAAAATCTTGCAAATTTTGTACCTTCGTGGCGAGATTATTCAAACCTGCAGTTACACTCTGAAGATCCATTACAAACAGGTGGACACAGAGCCATTCAAAGGAGAGGAAAAAAAAAAAAAAAATCAGCAGACTACTTATTTCTCTCCTTTCTCAGCCAAGGATTTTAACCCTTTAGTGGGCCGGTCAAACTGTCATGATCTCAATGGCAAGAGATCATAGCATAAGCATATATAGGAACTAGCTCTTGGAAGATGGGAACTGAGCTGACCATGAACTAAACCTAACACACAACTAGCAGTGGCCGGGTAGCATGCCTACGTTGATTCTAGATGCCCAGCACCAGCCGGAGGACTAAATAATGCTAGCAGAGGAAAATATTAGTCCTAGCTCACCTCTAGAGAAATACCCCAAAAGGAGACAGAGGCCCCCCACATGTATTGGCGGTGAATTAAGATGAAATAACAAACGTAGGATGAAAATAGGTTTAGCAAATTTGAGGTCCACTTACTACATAGCAGAAGACAGAAAGGACACTTTCATGGTCAGCTGAAAACCCTAATCAAAAACACCATCCAGAAATTACTTTAAAACTCTGTCATTAACTCATAACACCAGAGTGGCAATTCCTGTTCACAAGAGCTTTCCAGACACAGTAACGAAACTACAGCTGTGAACTGGAACCAAAATGCAAAAACAAACATGGACAAAAGTCCAACTTATCTAGTAGTTGTCTAGGAGCAGGAACAAGCACAGAGAGGCTTCTGATAACATTGTTGACCGGCAAGCAACTAACAGAGCAGCAAGGTTATATAGCGACTCCCACATCCTGATGGGAACAGGTGAACAGAGAAGATGAAGACACCAGTTCAATTCCACCAGTAGCCACCGGGGGAGCCCAGAATCCAAATTCACAACACATATGATAATTGCTCATTCAATCCATGTGGTTGTGTAGTTCTCAGATAGAAAATCCATCTACACTCTTTTTGCAATATTTGTTTGTCCCAGTCACCTCCCCTTGGTGGTAGGGTAATTTTGTCGATCCCGACAAATTTGATTTTTTTATGATCTCCACCGTGATGTGTATTCATGTGGTTAGCCACTGGGGTGTCTCTTTTGTTCAAAATGTCACGGACATGTTCGCATATCCTTCTGTGGAATTCCCTTTTAGTTTTTCCAACGTACTCCATCCCGCACTCGCAGGTGGCCTTGTAGATCACCCCCTTGGTGCGGCAGTTTATAAAGTGTCGAATGGAGTACGTGGTGCCGTTTACATTGCCGCAGAAGGACCTGCTAGGGAGGATAGAGTCACAAGCCTTACACTTCCCACATCTGAAGCAGCCCTTGGTCTGATTGGTCAAAAAGTTAGTCCCTGGGTTTGACTGGAAATGACTGTGAACCAGTCGATCGCCCAGGGATCTCCCCCTCCTGTATGTAATCTGGGGTGATTCTGGGAGAAACTCTTTGATATCAACTCTATATATAAAGGAGACACAAGCGGGCATCAGGTAACGCAGCCTCGCAGGTACCCTTGTCACTCCCCTGATGAGTCCTTGATAGAACGAAACGCATCGGGAGACGCTATCTGACACTAATGAGGCCAGGAATCCTGGAGTTAAATCCGGACCATAACTTAGGGATAAACGGAGCAATACTGTGCAATTACAATTTAGGTTGTCTCCGTTTTAGCATGGTTGCTTGAAGCTCTTATATGTGCAACATTGCACTTTTTAAGCAGCCTTTTAGGCAATATCCCCCCCAGACCACATTTCTGGTAAGGTGCGCCTATATTACTTATGTCCTCATATTATTGCGTTGTTCCAGAGGGCCTGTAATGATAATGCCTATATAAAACATTGCGTTCCATCGCACGGGCTTCTTGCGTTCCATGCCTGGCGCATGCGCAATTTTACCATCGGGCAGACCGGAACAGAGGGCACAAGGACCGGAAGTATGGCGCACGCCGAGAATGGTGAGCGATACATCGCGGTCCGGCTTTTCTATATATAAAGGAGACACAAGCGGGCGTCAGGTATCGCAGCCTCGCAGGTACCCTTGTCACTCCCCTGATGCGTCCTTGATAGGACGAAACGCATCTGGAGACGCTATCTGACACTAATGAGGCCGGGAATCCCTCTCACACAAAGGCAAATGGGTGAGATCATACCATGCTATTGCGATATCGGGCGTTCTGGAGCTTGAACATTTATGATAGATTACATATGTCCTAAATGACTGAAACAGAATATTATTGAAATACACGTGGGAGCCCCTACATATGGAAAGGGCATTTGAATATCCCAGAAGATGTGTGTATGATTGGATGGGTTTCACATGACTGTGTTTTCTCGGCCTTTATGCTGCTAAATTTATATGCTGATTCAATTTGGTTTGGATACGTATCCAGTTTGAATAGTGGAAGGTGACATTACACATTTTTTATGTTGTATCTTGACATTCATTTATGCAACTAAGGTTAATTTGGCATAGATAACCTATATGCATCCTCTAGCTGATAAAGTATAGATACCTGTTTTTTCTGCTATTTCTTTTGAATACTGGCGTACCATCCGTGAAGCAAAAACTATCATGCGCGCTGGGTCTGCTTTGAGATAACAGACAAGCACAGGCGTATTAGTTATTCCCTACGTACCCTTTTGTGTCCACAAGAGTGGGCGTAAGCCTCTCTTTGTTTTTATTTTCCCCTTGTTTGTATATCACTTGGTGAAGGTATCACGATAGTTTGTCTTTTTTTAGGATTATTTATTAAAAGCTAAGTTTTAGTCCAATTGCTTAATACATTTAATTCTTTTGGATTACATCCCGATGCATATATAAGTCTGAACTTCAACTGCATCTGAATTGTTTTGTTTAAAATTCATTGTGGTAATGTCTATAACCAAAATTAGAAAAATGTTGTCTCTGTCCAAATATATATGGACCTAACTGTATATATAGCCACACACACATACATGTGTATATATTACATACCGTATATACTCAAGTATAAGCCGACCCGAGTATAAGCCGAGGCACCTAATTTTGCCACGGAAAACTGGGTAAGCTTATTAACTCGCGTATAAGCCGGGTATGCATTGTCCCCTCATCCCTGTCCCAGTATGTGTGGTTCTCCCTGTCCTGTCCTGCGCTGTGTGGCTCCCCCTTTGGATGCATGGCTCGGCTCCCCCCCTCCCATCTTGTATTCATTGCTCTGCTCCCCCCAGTCCCATCTTGTATGCATGGCTCTGTTCCCCCCAGTCCCATCCTGTATGCATGGCTCTGTTCCCCCAGTCCCATCTTGTATGCATGGCTCTGTCCCCCCAGTCCCATCTTGTATGCATGGCTCTGTCCCCCCCATTCCCATCTTGTATGCATGGCTCTGTTCCCCCCAGTCCCATCTTATATGCATGGCTCTGTTCCCCCCAGTCCCATCTTGTATGCATGGTTCTGTCCCCCCCAATCCCATCTTGTATGCATGGCTCTGTTCCCCCCCAGTCCCATCTTGTATGCATGGCTGTGTCCCCCCCAGTCCCATCTTGTATGCATGGCTCTGTTCTCCCAGTCCCATCTTGTATGCATGGCTCTGTCCCCCCAGTCCCATCCTGTATGCATGGCTCTGTTCCCCCCAGACCCATCTTGTATGCATGGCTCTGTTCACCCCTGTCCCATCTTGTATGCATGGCTCTGTCCCCCCATCCCATCTTGTATGCATGGCTCTGTTCCCCCAGTCCCATTCTGTATGCATGGCTCTGTTCCCCCCAGTCCCATCTTGTATGCATGGCTCTGTCCCCCCAGTCCCATCCTGTATGCATGGCTCTGTTCCCCCAGTCCCGTCTTGTATGCATGGCTCTGTTCCCCCCAGTCCCATCTTGTATGCATGGCTCTGTTCCCCCCAGTCCCATATTGTATGCATGGCTCTGTTCCCCCAGTCCCATCTTGCATGCATGGCTCTGTTCCCCCCCAGTCCCATCTTGTATGCATGGCTCTGTCCCCCCATCCCATCTTGTATGCATGGCTCTGTTCCCCCCCCAGTCCCATCTTGTATGCATGGCTCTGTCCCCCCCAAGTCCCATCCTGTATGCATGGCTCGGTTCCCCCCCAGTCCCATCCTGTATGCATGGCTCTGTTCCCCCAGTCCCGTCTTGTATGCATGGCTCTGTTCCCCCTGTCCCATCTTGCATGCATGGCTCTGTTCCCCCAGTCCCATTCTGTATGCACGGCTCTGTTCTCCCAGTCCCATCTTGTATGCATGGCTCTGTCCCCCCATCCCATCTTGTATGCATGGCTCTGTTCCCCCCCAGTCCCATCTTGTATGCATGGCTCTGTCCCCCCCAAGTCCCATCTTGTATGCATGGTTCTGTTCCCCCAAGTTCCATCTTGTATGCATGGCTCCCCATCCATCCCCCTCCTCCTCCCGTCGTCCTCCCCCTGTCATCCTCCTCCCATCATCCTCCCCCCATTGTCCTCCTCCGTTCTCCTCTGTCCTCCCTCATACTCACCTTTCTCAGTCACACCGCGCCGAAAGTCCCTGCACCTGGGTCCCGGCGCTGCAGCTTCTTCCTGATTGAGCGGTCACCTGGTACCACTCATTAAGGTCATAAATATGGATGCATATTCATGACCTTAATGAGCGGTATCATGTGACCGCTCAGCACAGGAAGAAGCTGCCAGCGCTGAGACTATCAAAGTTGCAGGCACCGCTAGAGCCGAGGAGGATGAGTATGATGAGTTCAAGGAGGTGGGGAGGTGAGGGACAGGGGGGCAGGGGGACGGGTGGGCTGGCGGTGAGCCCGGATAAAAAAAACCTTGCTCAGCTGCCGCCCCCAGCATCCTGACACCCTAGGCACATGCCCTCAAGTGCCTAGTGGAATATACGGCCCTGAACACACCTCTAAACCTAATCCCAACCCTAACCATAATCCTAATCACAACATTAACACCAACACACCCCTAACCCTAATCCCAACCCTAACCATAACCCTAACCCTAATCCCAACCCTAATCCCAACCCTAACCCTAATCCTAACCCTAACCCTAATGCCAACTCTAACCCTAATCCTAACCCTAATCCTAACCCTAACCCTAATCCCAACTCTAACCCTGTTAGGGCTAGCGGAATGCACCAAATAATTAGAAAGATGGTATAAGGTGCGTTCGCAGCCCGGGGTCCACCGTGCAGAGATGGAACCTGCTGCTGAGTAATGACGGACTATATGGTGGTATAGTGTGGATACACACACGGGTTAGCTTCACCCGGTATGAAGGAAGTGAATGCTGTTGCGTCACAGGGCCACAGTACCGCACAAAGAGCGCAAGCAAAGAGTCACAGAACTCTGTCCCAAGACTCAGGGAAAGAGTTCCTCTAGACACCACTACTGGGGTGTCAGAGATAAACAAATAATAATTTAATGCACAAGAGTGCGTGTAGTGCTGCGTGAAGAGGACGTCATCGTATGAACATGGGAGGCGCCGGACACGGATCGCGACACCCATTGGACCGGACCGAACAGGGACCGCCCCTGGGTGAGTATAATATAACCTGTTTTTGTTATCTTGCAGGTTACATCGGGGGCTTATCTACAGCATTACAGAATGCTGTAGATAAGCCCCTGATGGCGGTGGCCACATCGTATAGGCAAAAATTGGGGTGACAGATTCCCTTTAAGACTAAGGTGGCTGGGACCAGTAATACTCTCCAGTTTATCAGGTTGGGTTTCTGTATTGTCCAGATGGAGTAATCAGCTCTCTATTTTAGCTACACTAGGGACAGCACCAAACCCTACTAATCCTCACAGTTTACTGCTGGAAGCTGGTAGATATAGTTTATCTATTCTAGTACAGCCCTCTGCTTTGATCTCCTTCTTTGCTTGTTTGTATTCTTGTTCTCTATCTTTGACCCGTTTAATGACCATTCTTATGCATTCTGATTTTGTAATTTTCCTGTGCTCCTGAATATGATCCAGCTGCAGAAGCACTCCTGCCAGCCTGCACCATCAGCCAGCATGGCAACAACCAGGTACACAGAGTGACTTCATGGTAGCCATTTTAGACCAGCCAAGCAACCATTGATAGACCCTCGTAACAGTAGGCAGGCAGTGATGTAATAATGTGTTTTGGAGTCCATATAAATGCACTAAATAATTTTAATGGTTGCAACATTTCTATGAATACTGTATGGGAATAACACATACTGTACAAACATAAAAATATGATGGCTGCATTGATTATATTTTAATGTAATATAAATTATAGAACATGATGATTGACTATAAATAATAGAGTTGAAATAATGGGTCCAAGAAAATGAAAACTACACTAAATAATAAATAGGCCTGTTCAATATTAATAACGTATTATAGAAATAAAGACTGGTCTTCCCAATTAAATATGATCAAAAGTGTACAGTAAAGAAGAAAGTACCGGCAGGATTTGAATAGCATTTTACAACTTGACTTTTTATTTATCCATCTTACTTTCATGTAAATGTAGTTTATTAAAAGGCAATTGATTTTGAATTTGCCAGATGAGGATTATTGGGATATTCATAAAGATGCAGTAAATTGAAAGAAACTGGTGCAAGAATGTACACAACTTAATGTACAGCTCAGTTCCATATTCGTAAAAAATGAAAATACTTGAGTTGGTGAGACTCATGAAAAAAATTATGAAATCAACGGAATATTGTAAATATTGATTCAACCAAAAACATGTTGGCGACTCTACTGCATACACATCAGTTTCATATGTGGATTGTAACCTTTTTTAAATAAAGCTATATGTTTTATGAAGTACTCCCTGAATACTGGATTATTTCCTTTTCTCTATACTGCCGCCCTTTCTCTGGGCATATATTCACAGAAGGGACTTCATCGTCAAGAGTAGTGAGATCATAATAACTGTTTTGTTTGATCAACTGTATACTGCTTAAAGTAACAAAAACGTTAATTAAAACTTTTCAAAGTTTTTGGTAACGAGGAAACATCAGCAGGGGAACATAGATTTGAATAGTAAACTATTTATTAACTTAAACCAAATTCACTATATTTAGAAACTGGTATGGATCTAGAAAAAAATACAAAGGTGTTTCTCCCTACTTTACACCATTTACCTATTATTAAAAAAACCAAAACCCTAAATTCACCTCACAGAATGACATTGCTGAATATTGATATCAGCAAACCACCCTGGGCCCATTATGGATAAGTTGTAAAGTAGGAGATAACTCCTATCAGTTCTAAGATGTGGGTTTCGAGCTTGCTTATTTTGGCCAACAAGTTGATCAATATCTCATGTATTTTATACCTCATTTTTGATCTGTTTATTGCACATTTTTCAAGTTTTATGCAGATGCAGCCGACACTTTAGTGTTGGTTGGGTGAATTAGGGTGCACTTATATAGTGCTGGGCAGCCCGCCTGATCTAATAGTGTTGGCATCATCAGTAGGATGTAAGCCAGACACTGCATCATACATACCTGTGTGATTAATGCCAATGCAAGCCTCATCGGGGTGCATTTCTAATACTAGTTGACCGCCCCCTCCATGAATTGGTAGGTTTGTGAGTGGTTGTTTTATCAGTATGTTGCAATTGTGCTGCCATCTCCTTTATCATGGAGGTTTACTGCATCATGCTAGTGTATTGGTAATCTGATCTAATGTTGGTTAGTTTATTTCTCTTTCAGTGATGTTTTATAAGTTATAAGCAAAAACATAATTGTTGCAGAATATCTGTGCCTTCCTCATCTATTAAATCCTCAAAAATTTGACTGCATGTATTTTCATCATTCTCAGTCTTAGGCCGGTTTCACACGTCCGTTTATTTCCAGTACCGGAAAAATCAGTACCGGAGATATCCATGTCCGTGTGTGCAGCACATGTGTGGCAACCGTGTGCTGCCCGTGTGCCACATCAGTACCACATGGATGGCCGCCTGAGAAGAAGCGCTACATTAAGCGCTGTTCCCTGGTGGCTGGTGCTGAAGATGGCTCTCATCATTCTCCCCTGATCTGCCGGCGATCGGCGCAAGCAGAAGAGAATGATGAAAGTTATATTAAAGTCAGAAGGATGACAGCAGGTGGGGGCTTTTGGGACTCTTACTATGAGAGCTGACATCCACACAGCAACTCCCACGATTAATGCTAGCACCAATCGTTGCCATTTAGCCCATCTGATGCCACTGTCAGTAGTGACAGCAGCATAGATGAGCATAGATGAGTTCCCTGCGTGCTTCCAACAGGACAATGCGATCATAAGATGGCCGGGTGGGGTCCTTCGTGGTCCTGCAGGGAAGGTGACTTGTGAGCGCCTGCTGAGAACAGGCGCTGACATGCCTCCTTCCCTGCTTGTCAGATGCAGTGCAGAGTATCAGATCAGCGAGCTGACACCATACAGTGATGTCACAGGATGGGACAATGTAACAAAATTTAAAAAGTATTAAAAAGTGTAAAAATATTATTTAAAAAAATCACCAAATAAAGAAAAAAACAAATACTTTTCAAAAAAATACATTTATTTATATAAATAAAAAAGCAAAAAAAGTACACATATTTGGCATCACCAAGTCTGTAGCGACCCGCTCTATAAAACTGTCGCACTAGTAAACTCCTTCATTGAATACCGTAAAAAATAATTACAAAACGAGGCAAAAAACAATGCTTTATCATCATACCGCCGAACAAAAAGTACAATAAAACTCAATCAAAAAGACGAATGTAAATAAAAATGGTACCACTGAAAATGTCATCTTGTCCTGCAATATACAAGCTGTCATACAGCTCCATTAGCAGAAAAATAAAAAAGTTCTAGCTCTCAGAATAAAGCGGTGCAAAAATAATTATTTTTATATAAAATAGTTTTTAATGTGTAAACGCGCCAAATCATAAAAATAAATAAATTGGATATCTCTGTAATCGTACTGACTCGAAGAAAAATGCTACCTTACCAATTTTACCACACACAGAATGGTATAAAAAAAAAACCAAAAGCAATTCCTAAATTGCTGTTTTTTGTCCATTCTGTCTTCCATAAATTGGAATAGAAAGCAATCAAAAAGCCAAATACCCCCCTCCCTTCTGAGCCCCAGTGTGCCTAGCATCCACATGTTTGGCATTTCTGTAGTGATGAGAGCCCGCCTAACTTACAGGTGCATATCTCCAGAAGCATGAGCTGAGCACAATGTACTGGTCACTACAACGAAAGATTTTAAATTTACACTCTGCAACATCCACTGCAGCTATTTTCTGGAAAACAGCCATGGAGTAAAAATCGTTACTACACCTGCAGATAAATTCCCAAAGGGGTATAATTTCCAAAATGTGATCACTTGAGGGGGGAATCTGCTTTTCTAGCACTTAGGGGCTCTGTATATGGAGTCTGCAAACTTTTCTAGGAAGATCTGCACTCCAGGAGGCAAATAGCGCTCCATCCCCCCTGAGGGTACCGTCTCACAGTGGCACTTTGGTCGCTACGACGGCACGATCCGTGACGTTCCAGCGATATAGTTACGATCTCGCTGTGTCTGACACGGTACTGCGATCAGGGACCCCGCTGAGAATCGTACGTCGTAGCAGATCGTTTGAAACTTTATTTCGTCGCTGGATCACCCGCTGACATCGCTGCATCGGCGTGTGTGACGCCGATGCAGCGATGTCTTCACTGGTAACCAGGGTAAATATCGGGTTACTAAGCGCAGGGCCGCGCTTAGTAACCCGATGTTTACCCTGGTTACCATTGTAAATGTAAAAAAAAAAAAAAACACTACATACTTACATTCCGGTGCCTGTCACTTCCCCGGGTGTCCGCTTCCCTGCACTCCTCCCGCATCCTGTGTTAGCGCCGGCCGGCCGTACATCAGAGCACAGCGGTGACGTCACCGCTCTGCTTTACGGCCGCGCTTACACAGGATGCGGGAGGAGTGCAGGGAAGCGGACGCCCGGGGAAGTGACAGGCAGCGGAATGTGAGTATGTTTTTTTTTTCTACATTTACAATGGTAACCAGGGTAAACATCGGGTTACTAAGCGCGGCCCTGCGCTTAGTAACCCGATGTTTACCCTGGTTACCCGGGGACTTCGGCATCGTTGGTCGCTGGAGAGCTGTCTGTGTGACAGCTCTCCAGCGACCACACAAGGACTTTCCAATGATCACGGCCAGGTCGTATCGCTGGTCGTGATCGTTGGAAAGTTGCAGAGTGTGACGGTACCCTGAGTCTCTCAATATGCCTAAGCAGAACTGTACAGCCACATATGGGGTATTTCTACATTCAGCACAAATTGTGGGACAAATGTTGGTGCCATTTTTACCATTTTCCCTGTATGAAAATGTACAATTTGGGACTAACACAATTTTGGTGGTAAAAATTGGCCTGGTCAGCAAGGTAAAAACAGGCTTCGGGGCGAATGGGTTAATGATGTTTGACTATAAGTCAATTCGCAATAGATCCATTGGATGATTTCTACTTGTAATTCTTTTTTTTTATTATTCTTCAGGAGAGTTTACATGAGATAGTTTGCTGTTCAGTTAATTGGTCACAGTAACACATAACATAAAACAATAGCAGGATAATGCTCCTATTTTAAATTGTTTAGGAAGTAAGGTTTATGTGCTGGAGGTGAGAAGAATGACAGCAGAAAGAAAATTTACAACTTTTCAGGATGACGGAGATCTGGTGCAAAGGGGTATAATGTAAGCACAAGCAATGTGCAGTATTTACTTAACCTCACCATGTTCTGTATTTTGAGCATGTAAGATTGAACGTGTTTTTGTCCAAAAATGAAGCAGAGGACATTTTTATATAAACTTTGCCCTTTTCTTTCATCCACTCAAATTATCATTTGATATCCTTTAATAACAGAACTCAAATGGAAAAATATACATAATTTAAAGGGAAGTTAAAGAGGTAATATGACGTAATGCTGTATTGTTTTATATAAATATATCTATGACAATATAAATGCAAGTAATATTCCTGTCTCTGAGAAAGAGTATATGTTTTATAAAACTCATATATCCTTTTTAGCAACAAACTTCAAATTACTGTCTGAAGAAAAGAATAAAATGCAAAAGAAATATACCTTTCACATTTTAGTTTATTTTCAAACGCAAACTCAAATAGGCTTTATTGGCGGGACCAAAATACATTTGGTGTTGCCAAAGCGACGAAAATAGATGTCACAGGTGAGATGATTGGGGATTATGGGAATGGGGTGTTGGGGGCACAATTTGGGAAGTAATAGTCCATTTGGGAGTTTAAGCTCCTCTCAGCTTATGACATATGGTGATGTATTGGGTGGCCATCCCCACTGTTGATTCTTCTTCTCCCAGTAGGATGCAGAGTTTCCTCTCCTCGTCCATGGATGGGATGTCTGGGTTGTGAATGGAAAGTCTCTGGAAGTGGGAGGCCCTCACTGCTGAGTATTTGTTGCAGTGAAGCAGAAAGTGCGCCTCGTCCTCCAGTGCCCCCTGCTGCCAGTGATGGCACAGTCTGTTTTCCCGTGGCTTGTATGTCTGTCCTGTTTCCACCTCTAGACTGTGGGCACTCAGTCTGCATAGACTCAGGGTCTGCCTGTCTTTGAGGTAATGTAACTGGATCGCTCCCGCAGGTCAGTGGGGTACTCGGTACCGGGCCCTTCGGTTCTCAAGGGGGATGTCACGGTGGCTGACCCGGTCCGTGGCCCTAGGGATCCCACCCCTGTCAGGGACCCACTACCTGAGCGGAGCTCAGATTGCAGCTCACTGGGTGAAGCCCATACAGCTTCTGCCTAACTTCCTATCTAGACCACCAGTTTCACCTAATTGTGAAGAGTGCCCTAATAAATAGGAGCATAGCTCACCCTGGTGGACTGGAGTATGAAGTGTGTTGTGTGTTTATGTTACCTGGTAAAGAGATCTCCTTTATTGCCTTCAAACATAACATCACTCCCCTTGGTGGAATAATGACATTACTGCAGTGACCAGGACCCTGGAGCGCTGCACTCCCCCCCCCTGTTAAATCGAGTACTCCTGGACTGGGAAAAGAAAACAACAATACATTAGCAAAAAGACATGCACATTTTTGAAATGCTATAAAACAAGTTAATATATACTAAGCTTCCCTTTATGGGAGGTGAGTACACTTGAATGTTACAAACAATAACATATTTACATTGCCAACCAACTCCTAAAAATTGACCATTTTAATAACGGATGTGCTAACTATGAAATGTAAATACCGATACGGGTATAATATAAATATAATAAACATTTTATTTTTATTCAAGTGCAAAACAATTATTCCTTTCTAAGTGCAAAACCTTTAACTAACCCACACGGGTCCACTTTATTTAATTGCAGATCAGTCTATCAACCCCACGGGCTCAGTGCTTTTTCTTCAATTTATTCAAAGTACATTACTTCAGACTATCTAACTTTAACTCTATAATGCTAACTACATTCTATCAGTTATGTGAAACACAATTCTATCTAACTACCCAATATTTTCAAACATTATCATTTTTAAGTAAAGTGCATTCCCTTTAAGGGTAAAGTCATGTCTTTTTCTGAGGTAGTGCAACATATTAATCACATCATCAAGATTCAAGTCAGTTTTAATAACCAAGGTGATGTGATGCGAGGGACCCGTGACGAACCACCAACGTTGGTGTTGGGTGGGGTACAAGACGTGTATCCTTACCCGGAATTCTGCCACACCACAGGTTTTTCTTCAGGTCTGAAAAGCAAAGTAATTTTTAATGCAAGATTAACAGCAGTTTCTGTTAGAGGCAGTCTCTGTAAAAACCTCCTGTTGTAAAACCAGTATGAAGCACCCTTAAGAAGGTGCCAACTATATACAAGGACAGTTTCTGATCATGCGCAGTTCATGATTCACAGTTCTTTAATGCAAAACGAAACTTGTGCAAAACTGAGGATCCCTTTAAGCATGGGACCCCTTTAAGAGTTAACCCTAGACGGGTTGAAAAAGAGCAGCAAAGAATAAACAAACTATTTACAGTCTTGTCAGGCTTCTTCTATTGCAATTCTGGAGGTAGCACTGGTGGAGGTAGTCCTTTTGGGTACTGGTGGCTACCAGGTGCTACATAGGGGCTCCCTCACTCCAGATGGGGGTCTGAGTGCCCACTGAGTTCTGTTCAGGAGTAACCTTAGCACAGGTTACCGTTAGAGTTGGTTCCGTGGCCACAGCAGTTTCTGTTGTAGTAACAGTGCACACTGTGGTCCTTGTGAAGGTGCAGGTAGGAGTGACATTAGTGGTAGTTGTAATGGCAGTGGTCTTGACACATGGTGGCGCTATTGTCACAGGAGAGGGCATAGCTGGGGTTTTAGCATGGTGTGTCACAGGGCTTCTTTGTTTGTGCACATTCAGGGCAAACCATCCTTTTTCACCAAAGTGCCTGGTGTAAGTGACACTATCCCCAGTATACAAGTCTCTATCTGAATGTCCTTCCCCGAGATGAGATTCTACATCCCTCCAGTTAACAAAGATCTCTGCATAGAGTCCCTGTTCCTTGATGAAACCCCATTCTCCTTATAGCTTAAAGGTAACGACTGTGTCCTGCTTAGCCTGGTTAGCGGTGCAGTCCTTGCGGGCCTGGGCTTTAATTTGTAGATCATGTTTGTCAAAGGCTCTGCGTTGGGCCTGATGTCTTTCCTCCGTTTCCTCCCACTTGCGGGCGAGCTGGGCCTGGTAGTCCTCCAAACTTAGGACTTCCACGGTTTCTCCCTTCTGTTTTTCTGCACCGGGGAACCCCAGAAAGTCTGGTCCGGGATTCACCCAGCGGTATACAGTCTGCTCTGCATTTAACTCACCCAGCAGGGTGGTGGGTGAAATTGGGGCCTTCATGAATTGCTCCATTCCCGTGGCCTGGTCCCAAGGCTCGAGACACTGGAGCCGGTCGGTACCGCGAGGAGGTGGTGCTGCTATGGGGCCTATCAGCATTTCCTCTGTCACTGGGGCAGGGTCGGCGTCCTTACCTGCCACAGCGGTGTCTTCGGTGCCAGTGGGTTCCACTGGCGTTGGCGTCCGCAGCGGTGCTGGTAATGACTCTGGGAACAGTGTTGTGGGTCCTCCGCAGGCGTTGTCCAACACGCGGCCTTGGTGTTCACCCGCAGCTGCAGGAGCTGGTCGATTAGCTCTTCCACTCCGGCCTGCAGGAAGTCAGCGCCAACTGTGGATGCCTGGTTGCGGTGCCTCTCCAGGTGGCTGCGGGAGTCCTCTGCTCTGACCCCATGCTCTGGTTCCGGGCGGCTGGCCATGGCGTCTTCCACGTGGCTGGCTCCTTCCTGGTCCTTTTCCCGCTCTCTTCTCTGGGGGCGGATTCTTGTTCTTTTTCTCCGCCTGCCATTGAGGATCAGGAGGCGGATCTCGGCTGCTGATGGACACGTCCTCAAGGTACAGAGATATTTAGACTGGGCGGCCATTATTTTTCATGCTTCTCAGTTCGGTCATGCCCACGACGACATGCCCTTCTTCTCCTGCGCTCCTCGTGGCACTGTAATGGCGGTGGTTTTGGTGGGAATTTTGGCGGTCTTTTGCAATATACAGTCTTTCAGCAAATCATAGTTCAAATACAAGTCTGGCACAGTTCTTAGGTGAACATAACCCGATTTTCAGGCTTAAGTAGATCCTGTTTGTGGATCACCCCCGTAGGGCAGTGGGATACTCGGTACCGGGCCCTTCGGTTCTCAAGGGGGATGTCACGGTGGCTCACCCGGTCCGTGGCCCTAGGAACATCCATTGAAAATGGGGGAAAGGTCTTTAAAGGGATAATGTTCGTGACGCCACCTGTGGTATTCGGTCAGGGTGACCGACGCTGCTTAAGGGTCCGCTAAGGTGATGTTATGGCAGCTAGATGGTATACCTTCCCACAGGTGAAGTGCATCCCCAGGGCTTCCCAGTGTTTAGCTGGTGGATGGTGAGAGGCGCAGTGAAGAATGAGGACACAAGGTTGCAGTTTCTTTACCTTTTTACTGAAGGCTTCAGCATCCACAGTCCAGAGCACCAGATCACAGGGCAGGCAGAGTCCGGCCGGTCTGAAGGCAAATCCAGAGTCCCCTTATCAGGTGGAAATCAGTAGCCTTTCTCTAGCACCTGGGTGTTGTAGTACCTTACTGATGCTTACATGCCCTGGCCCCCACAAATTGCCGCCATGCCTCCTGGGTACAGGGCAGATCAGTAACTTGGAATTAGCTGTCCTGCCGGTCTCTGGAGCAAGGCATAGAGACTGTTGCTCCCTCGGTGTTAAGGCTACCGGATCCTGCGCCTCAGAAGGAGGCAGCCTGTGTAGGGCAGAACTCCTTCTGGTTTTCCTCTCCTTTTGCTAGGACTTCTCCTCACACTGTACAATATAATTCTCCTTTAGTGTCTTTCTTAGGATGCTGCTGCACGTCGGGCAGGCGCAGCTCCGTGGCCTTCTGTCTAGGCCTCTGACAGGATCCCACCCCTGTCAGGGACCCACTACCTGAGCGGAGCTCAGATAGCAGCTCACTGGGTGAAGCCCATCCAGCTTCTGCCTAACTTCCTATCCAGACCACCAGTTTTACCTAAATGTGAAGAGTGCCCTAATAAATAGGAGCATAGCTCCCCCGGGGTGGACTGGAGTATGAAGTGTGTTGTGTGTTGGTGTTACCTTGTAAACAGATCTCCTTTTACTGCCTTCAAACGTAACATCACTCCCCTTGGTGGAAGAATGACATTACTGCAACGACCAGGACCCTGGGGAGCTCCATAACCTCTCCAGATATGGGGCCAGAGTATAGTCCCTCCGCTGTAACCGGTAGATAGTGAGTTTCTGAGAGTTCTTTAAGGCTAGTTTCACATTTGCATTAGAATCCGCAGAGTTTAAAATGAAACCGCAAATGAAAGAAAAAACGCTTTGAAACACGTACAAACGCAGCGTTTTTTAGACGCATACGTTAACGCATGCGTTTAAAAAATGTGGCGATTTCACACTTTTCCATGCGTTTTGCCTGCGCTTGTGTTTTTTGTATGCATGGTGAAAAATGTAACAGAAACAAAATCTAGATAAAAAGACACCGCCAATGGGACTACAGTGGGCGTGTATTATTGGATATCTATATATAAACCCTTGGACTGCTGAAATCTTCACAGTTTGCTACTGTATCCTGTGTCATGATGGATCTTCGCATGGAGAGCTTTTATTTCAACCTGGATTTAAGCATCAAGCTGTTTCTTGCCTGTGCGTTTGCTTGGGACCAACAAAGAAATAGAGAACGACAGAGAAGGACACGGCGTAGGCATTTTTGGAGACACCCCATTATTGAACAACGGGAGAGCCGTGGAGCCTACCACACGCTGTATGGTGAGCTTAATGCCAACCCAGACAAATTCCCAGAATATACCAGGATGTCTCAAGACTCTTTCCGGAAATTCCTTAGTCGTGTCCAAGGAGCCATCCGGAGACAGGACACCCAGCTCCGTAGAGCATTTTTTAGCAGAGGAACGTCTCCTGGTTACATTAAGGTACGTAATAATAATAAATGCCAATCATTATTATTATTGGTCTGCCATGTATTATTTGTATTTTCCTTTAGGTCTTTAGCTAAACACCACCATAAATGGAATTGACTGTAAAGTTATTTTTTTATTCTTATTTCAGATTTCTGGCAACCGGAGAGAGCTTATCATCCCTCCACTTTCAGTACCGACTTGGAATTTTCACCCTGTCTGGAATAGTTGCAGACACCTGCCGGGCTTTGTGGAATATTCTCTGGGATGAGTTTATACCCCTACCTATGGAGGACATGTGGATTGAAATTGCTGAAAAATTCTGGAGTGTGTGTGATTTCTCCAACTGTTTGGGAGCAGTGGGTGGAAAGCACATACAGTTGTGCTCATGGCAATAGCAGATGCGGACTGTTGCTTCATCACCGTGGACATTTGAGCTTTTGGCCGTGGGAATGATTCACAGACTTTCAAGAACTCGGATATGGGCCAACGTGTGTATGGAAGAAATTTTAATTTTCCACTGCCACAACCTCTCCCCAACACTCAAGGCCCACCGATGCCATTTGTTGTGGTTGGGGATGAGGCCTTTCAGATGTGTGAAAACCTACTGAAGCCATATTCCAGTCGGGACTTGATCCACACTAAAAGGATTTATAACTATAGACTGACCAGGGCCCGAAGAACAGTGGAGTGCACCTTTGGGATTCTTGTCTCAAAATGGCGCATTCTTGCGACAGCCATTAGTCTAAAAATGGAGACAGTCAATGAGGTGGTCAAAGCCTGTGTGGTTCTCCACAATTACATAATGGCTAAGGAGTGACCCAACATTGAACTGGATGAACCTGTTGCAAACCAATTCCAGATTACCAGCATCACCCGCTGCGGTCAACAGTTGAAGTTGGCCACATGCGGGACCAATTTTCTGCCTATTTTGATTCTGATTTTGGACGTGTGGCATGGCAAGACAATATTGTGTAAAATTTCCTGTTGGGTTTTGGCCTGTACCAGTTATGTTTTAAATGTTCATAATATTTTTTGTTAATAAAATTCGTGTTTTGCTATCTTGACCGAGTCGCCTATGTATTTCCTCTAAAATCCACTTATGTTGATAATGGAAAGGTAGTTGACGTCATTACGTCCAGATTCTGTTCTGCAGTATCTATTGGACGCAGACTGAAGAGAAGATGGAGGTATAATAAAAAGCAGATCTACACTCATCAAGTCAGGTGTCAGAAATAATGAATTCATGAGGCAAAATAACAGCCTCATGAATTCACTATTTCTGACACCTGTCCAGGTGAGTATAGATATGCCTTGTATGACCTACATCGTCTCTTCGGTTTGTGTGAAATAGATTACGTACACTGAAGAAAAAATGGAGGTTATACAAGGTAGTTCTCTACTCACCAGGTCAGGTGTCATATATAATGAGTTCATGACGCAGAGTTTTGAGCATCATGAACTCACTATTTATGACACATGACCTGTTGAGTATAGTTCTGCTTTGTATTACTGCCATTTTCTCTTCAGTCTGCGACACAGATTAATCAGACTGAAGAGATTATGGAGAAAATACAAGTAATTTTGTTTCTTTTTCGCCACCTCACAGCTCTATACCAAACACACAAAGGTGCAGTGTTCTACTTAATAACTACTGGAGTTATGAGTTGGCCAAAAAATAAAGTGAGCGGTGCAGTGTTTTATTCGGCGCACGGTGTGTGTTGCCGGCGGCGAAATACATAATTAACATTATTGGGGGCAAAAAATATTATTATTTATTTTTTAACAAACAAATTAATTTAACTATGCCTGCTTGGGGTAGAGTGACGGAAATAGGGTGTGTATAGCTGTGAGGCCTGGCTTAATGTGGACGACACAGGGGTGGCAGGAGAAGGGGCAATTAAAGTAGTGGGGTCTGGGAGTTCGGGGATGGGGCATGATGCACGAGAGGGCAGAGACACACTGGAAGGGTGAGACAAACCTGACATTACGGACACATTGGGAGGTGAGGGGGGAGGAATTTAGATTGTCCTTTGTTTTTTATTTTGTTTCCCTTTTTGGGAATGGCACTGCGGTCTGGAGAGCCTTGGTGGGCTCATTTGTTGCGGCCTGGTCGTGGTGGCCGACCTGTCAGGGTCCGTGTGCCGCTGCATGGTTGTGGTGGTGGGGAAGGCCATGCCAGGGTCCAGCTTCTGCTGCATCCTGATGGTGGCGAAAGCCATTCCAGGGTCCGGGTGCTGCTGTTGCTGCATGCTGGTGGTGAAAAGCATGTCAGGATCCGGGTGCTGCTGCTGCATGCTGGTCCTGAAAAGCATGCCTGGATCCAGGGGTTGTTGCTGCTGCAGCTGGGACCGGGTGATGGTGGCCGACCTGTCCTGATCTGGGTGCTGCTGCTACATGGTGGTGGCAGTGGAGGAGGTCCAAGCAGGAGCAGCACTTGTCATGGTGGTGGCGGTGGGCTGTAAAACAGCACTCGGCATGGTGGTGGTGCTCTAGTGGTGTCCTGCAGTGCTTGGAATGGAGGTGGCCATGCAGTGGAATGCAGCAGAGCTCAGCATTGATGTCAAGCGTGACAGTGTTGGCACAGGTGGATATGCCGCCACTGTCTGCTGAAAATACCGACTCTGCTGCATAGCCTGCACGTAAGCAGCATTGCAGGCCTGCATGACACTAAGCTGGAGATCAGGAGTAAGGTGTTCCGACATGCCCTGTTCAATTTGATTAAAAAAATGATGTGCTGGCCTCTGGAGGTCGGCTTTCACTTGGTCAAGGTTTTTGGTGACCTCCTGGATACATGTATTCATATGGCCAATGGCAGTATCCAGTCGGTCACTCATCACCTTGAGTCCATCATGAAAGACCGAGCTCAAGTGCAAAAACTCGGGCATGAGTGACCTGTCCGAGGCCCTCTGCCGCCGCCGGGAAGAGCCCCCCCAAAAAGGGGCAGAGGCAGAGGACTGGGAAAGGGGAACACCTGATAAACCAGCTTCCTGTTCTCCAGTTTGTGTGGCACTTGCTGCAGCACTGCTGGATGGCTGGGATGGGTCCGTGGCTGTCTGATGAAGGACCGCTCCAGAACCAGGGTCAAGAGTGCTGCTCCATGTGCTGTGAAAAAAAGAAGAAAAAAAAACATTACTACCAAACATTTACAAAAGTTAAGCGCCAACTCCTGTGGAATAGAAACATACAGATTAAGGCAATACAACACAACCTAATACACCCAAAAAATACTTACGTTCTCTGGGCAAGGACCAGTCTCAAAAATGCCAGAATGCGGTGGTATTTGTATTTTCTGATCCTTGCTCCAGAACCACTTGGAACCCAGCTCTCTTGACGAAGGTCCTTGTTGAAGCGATCCTTCATCGAATGCCAATGTGTTTTGACTTTGAGCACTGTTGAAAAAACAAAAAAGAATGGTTAGACAATGGACTTTTGACCGTGATCACACAACTGTGTGTGATGAGAGAAACTCCTGAGAGTTTCTCTCATCAAACACAGTTATGAGATCACGGCCAAGGTCACTGCTGTATCACACTGCATTGCAATACTTACAAAATGCATTTCGGACCCGAGTCAGGGCATTGTCCCAGCCATCCCACATCACTTTGGCCACCTCATTCCATAGCTGCCGGATTGTCACGTTGTCCGAGTGCTGTGGAACCCAGGTGTCCCACAACGGGACTCGCTCATGGACCAGGGAGATGAGGGGGTCATTTTCAATGAGGTCCTCATCCCGTTCTGGAACCTAGAAAATAAATAAAGACATTAATGTTGGATACATTAACATAAGAAAAAGAAAGAAAACAGAGACAGAAAACTGGCATGAATATTGAAAGTCAAGAAACAAAAGGAGTCAAGAAGAAAAAGGGAAAGAAAGAGGAAAGTAAAGAAATGAACATCCAAGAATAAAGTGAGGATACAATAAACAGTCAGCCACGTATACGTACATGTTGCTGCCTTGCCACCCAACTGTGACCCTGCTGCTCCTGCTCGGCTTCTGCCGTAGTGGAAGAAGTGCTCTAAAAAAAGGAAAAAAAAAATTGTCATATGTGTAGATGTGACAGTGAATACTTACCAATCTGAGGAGGTGAGTACTCACTTGACTGACATGTTCGTCTTGTGCAGGCCCAGGACGTTGCTCCTCAGAAGAAGAAGATGACATTCTGATGCATGCAGAAAGACAAAAATGGCTGAAATTAGGACATATAGAGATAGAAAATAGAAAATAAAGACATTGGCTAGGTTATACTCACATTGTGCAGTGTCTTGTTTCCTCCAAGGTTGTTGCCTGCATCTGCTTTGCTTCTCTGTCTGCTGGGTAGTGATCTGCAAATGCCCACTCCCTCCTTTCATCAGTTTGTATGTGGAGGGTGGCTAATTAGTGTCTAGACATGTTTTCCTGTGGTGCAACGCATGCGTTCAGAAACGCGAGCAAACGCATGTGCTTGCGAGCGCATGCGCTCACATAGACCGTAATGCGTTTTTCTGCCGCATTCCTTCCGCTAACAACCACATACGTTTCTAGGTGGCAAATTGATGCCTCTAAAATTACTACATGTAGCGTTTACAGCGCCAAACTGTAGACGACGAAACAACGCATGCGTCGTCTAACGCGTCAAAATGCAACCGATCGCAGACACATCCGTCCCTAATGTTAAAGATAGGAATACACGACGCATGCGCATAATTGTGACACAAACGCTGCGGACACAACCGCAAATGTGAAACCAGCCTAATTCACTCTGCCACTCCTCTATATATCGCATCTTGCAGCTCTCTCAGATCTTCTTTATTTCGGCTTTTGTCAGGTTGTGTTGCTGAATTTGGCGGGACAGGCTGCTGGGGTTCGTGGCTTGCTCTGGGCTTTAGCCCAGTAGGGCTTTATGATGGTAGGAACTGGGGTTGCTTCTCTGTATGTGCGCCTGGTGTGATAGCACCCTCTTGTTTATAGTTAGCCATAAGGGGATTCGGCCCAACTCTGCCTGAAAGGCTATGTTTGAGGTGCTGCAATGTATCCGGAGGAGATATTTGCAGAACTCCAGGTGGAAGACTTCGGTTGGTCTGGAATCCCACTTTGTGTGGTCTGGGTAAGTCGCTGAGCCCCCAAACCTCGCTACCATACAGCAGTATACGAGTGATGATGCTATTGAATATCTTAAGCCAAACTCTCATCGGTGGTTTGAGATGGTACAGTTGTCTTCTGATGGCATAGAAAGTTCTGCATGTTTTTCCTTTCAGGGCCTCTGTTGCTTGATTGAGGCACCCATTTTGGCTTAGCTCCAGACTGAGGTAGGTATAGCTGTTGGTCTTCTCCAGTGTGGAACCATTTAATGTGAGGGAGTGAGTGGGGGTTTTATTCTGGTTCCTCTTCTGAAACACCATGACTTTGGTCTTCTTTTGGTTGATGGACAGCGCCCAGGTGGTGCTGAATGTTTCCAGCACTGCCAGGCTATCTTGGAGGCCTCTCTCGGTTGGGGAGAGTAGCAGGAGGTCATCTGCATACAGCAGGAACTTATTTTCAGGTTTTAGCTTATGCTCTTTACACTTTTGGTTTGGTAAAACATGCTCTTTACACTTTTGATTTGGCTGTGAGTGAGAGTTTACATGCACGTTGTGTTCAGTGTACAGTGGTGCTCAAAAGTTTACATACCCCTGCAGAATTTTTGCTTTCTTGGCCTTTTATCAGAGAATATGAATGATAACACCAAAAACTTTTCTCTACTCATGGTTGGTGGTTGTGTGAAGCCCCCGTTACAGCACTGCCTGTCACCTGAGTAACACATTCCATAGATCTCAACACTCTCTGGGACATGTCCTGTAATTAATCCATTGTTGCTCAAAACCATGCAATAGATACATTCTGCCTGGTTGGGTAGTTTTCAGAAGAATTGCGTATGCTTGTGCAGATCGGTCAATGGCACTCCTGTCTCTTTCCCTTGAGGAGGCTGCTTCCAAGTAAAATGAGGTTTGTACATGTTCCTGACATGGGTTTTGGGCCTTACAGACTGAGCACAATACAGGCCCTCACTTGCAAACACTGATCTGGTGGCCAAAATGAACTGTGGAGCTCACAACACTCAGGTTAAATGGCATCTACTGACACTCTGAAAATGTGAAGCGAGAGTCGCATAATGACATGGCTGTGGACATGGTGGTGGTGGCGGGCAAAGCCCAAAATTCAAATGGACATGTTTGAACTGGCATTGTAAAGAGATGGGGAATATGTATTCCACTATCTTGCTAACTATTTGGAATGAGGGAGGGACCTCCCAAATGTAGAAGTGAGAGCTCTCCCAAATGTATGATACAGGGCCACCTGAGGGCACTTCCCAAACTCAGGTTTCCCGGCACCTGCTGACCCTCTGAAAATCTTAAAATGTGAAGCGAGGGCCGCATAATTACATGGCGGTGGATATGGTGGTGGTGGCAGGCGAAGCCCAAAATTCAAATGGGCATGCTAGAAGTGGCATTGTAAAGGAACAGGGAATATCTATTCCACTATCTTGCTAACTATTTGGAATGAGGGAGGGACCTCCCAAATGTAGAAGTGAGAGCTCTCCCAAATGTATGTTACAGGGCCACCTGAGGGCACTTCCCAAACTCAGGTTTCCCGGCACCTGCTGGCCCTCTAAAAATGTGAAGCGAGGGAATGCACCCTATATTTGAAGCACCTAAGTAACTGTCTTTGCTTTGCAGCAAATAAACTTTTATAAAGAGCCCAAGAAAGCTACTGGCCCTGCTTCGTCAAATTGATTACGCCAGATTTTGTAACACGCTTTGAAAATTTGCTAAATTTATGCGCAACACAGAAGTTGCGCCAAAATTTTACATCTTTTGTCGTTTTCACTACGAGTTTGACTAGCAATCACAAAATATGCAGAGCTGGGGTAGAACAGAACGGGGGGCAGGGCAACATTCAATTTAAAAAGCGAATCTTACTCCAGTCCCTGATTCATGACTTCAACATGCCCCTCATTAAGACCGATGTGAAAAAAAGGTTTTTTTTAATCTTACTTAACCTTTCCTGTTGAATAGCATAAAAGGTTATTCCTTAAGATGTTAAAACAAGATCTGTTAGCTTCTAAACCCTTTTAGCTTCTATACTCAGCCACCTCTCTACAGCCCCACTGTGCACTGATGCCATAGAGGAAATGCTGCTTCATAAAGAAGCATTGAAGAGCACACAGTTCAGGCAAGCAGCAAAAGGATTTTGCTCCCTTGACCTGTCAGACAAGCAGGAGCTCCTCCTCATCATCATCAGCAATCAGTCAGGAGGCTGGGCAGTGGTGCAGGAAAAAAACAAGTAAAAAAAAAGTTACCACTTACTCATAGGATGTCTGACCTCTGGGGCCCCGAGAAATCTTAATATCCGGGGTTTGTAATCCAAATATTGAGACACTGCAGTCACATCCTGAATATACAGTAGCTAAGGAGCTCATGAATGGCCTCTGCTCCATCCATTGGTTATGGGACTGCTGAGTAGAACATTTGGCTATTTCTGGTAATCCCATAGACAGTGAACACAGCGGAGGCCACGCTTACGCATCTATGCTTCATTCAGGATGGGGCTTCAGATCTCCAATCTTGGGATTGCAGGAGGTCCACATGAGCACCCATGCTTTACTCAGGATGGCGTTGCAGAACCCCAGTTTTGATATTGAAGGAGGTCTGTATGCACACCTATGCTACTTTCACATCAAGTCTGCAGACCCCCATTCTTGGAATTGCAGGGGATCCTAGTGGCAAGATTCCTAGTGATCAGTAAGTTATTTCCTTACTATGAATAGGGAATTGCTTGATTTTTTTTAATAACTCTGTAATACAATATTAATCCCTTTCCAGCGTTTAACAGACAACATTACTAGACATAATGACTATCTGAGTACAAGAGGAGAGCCCCAGGGATGAGCAAGCAGGAATGAGGGCTACATTTGGAGGGTTCAATACCATAACCTGTGCCTACCTCACCCCTTCCTCCCTAAACACACATGCCTCTGGTAAAAGTTCAATTGTATGCACATCTGTACACATGGTGTAACACGCCATAGCATACCCCGAGTCCAGACTATACCCAATGTTAAAGCAACCTATGCTTGATTATATCCGAGGCATAGAATGGCCTAGTCCAATTTATACTCCGGGATATAAATTGACCTAAGCCATTTCATGCCCCCTTATGTCAGTTTATACCCTCTTGATATCAGCAGCATTGAGTGATATACAGAGGAATTAATTAATTTTTCAACATCTTATTGAAGGTTCAGGTTAGTCAGGTAAGTTATGTGAGAAGATAACTGATATAAATCTTAAAGTCCTAAACAAACAGACTTTTATTACTTAAACTTGAAAAATTTCAATCAGTAATAGCATTAGACTTCCACAAAGATATAATGAGGTAAAGAATCCTACCGCACTTCTCAGTAGTTACACATTAAAACAGCTGTGTGTCAGAGTATGACAGAAAGAGAGCGGCACACTTTCAACTAATCAGAGACAGGGTGAGAAAACCACTGAAATGATAAGATCAAGTTACAACTGCAAACTGCATTCTAAAGGTACCGTTACACTAAATGACTTACCAACGATCACGACCAGCGATACAACCTGGCCGTGATCGTTGGTAAGTCGTTGTGTGGTCGCTGGGGAGCTGTCACACAGACAGCTCTCTCCAGCGACCAACGATCAGGGGAATGACTTCGGCATCGTTGAAACTGTCTTCAACGATGCCGAAGTCCCCCTGCAGCACCCAGGTAACCAGGGTAAACATCGGGTTACTAAGTGCAGGGCCGCGCTTAGTAACCCGATATTTACCCTGGTTACCATTGTAAAAGTAAAAAAAAAAAAACACTACATACTCACATTCTGATGTCTGTCACGTCCCCCGCCGGCGTCCACAGGGTTAAAACTGCTTTCGGCAAGAGCGCTGCTAAAGCACGCGCTGCTGCCGAGAGCTTCCCTGCACTGAATGTGTCAGCGCCGGCAGTAACAGCGGTGACGTCACCGCTGTGCTCTGCTTTACGGCCGGCGCTGACACAGTCAGTGCAGGGAAGCTCTCGGCCCTGTGGACGCCAGGGGACGTGACAGACATCAGAATGTGAGTATGTACTATTTTTTTTAACTTTTACAATGGTAACCAGGGTAAATATCGGGTTACTAAGCGCGGCCCTGCGCTTAGTAACCCGATATTTACCCTGGTTACAAGTGAACACATCGCTGGATCGGCGTCACACACGCCGATCCAGCGATGACAGCGGGTGATGAGCGACCAAAAAATGGTACTGATCATTCCCCAATGACCAACGATCTCCCAGCAGGGGCCTGATCGTTGGTCGCTGTCACACATAACGAGATCGTTAGCGGGACCGTTGCTACGTCACCAAAAGCGTGACGTTGCAACGATATCATTAACGATATCGTTATGTGTGACTCAGCCTTAAGGTAAAAGCACTTATCTTAACGAGAACCTGTCAGTGACGTAACCTACACACAGTGACAGGTTGGCGCCGTTATACTGATTAATATGATACCTTGGTTGATGAAATCCATCTTGTGGTTGTTGTTTAATCTTTATTTTCAGTTTTCAGTTAATGACATGGTCGTGCTCTGGGGCAAGCCTGTGAGTGGGGTCTTCACATGGTGCTCTGATTAGGTATTCATCAGTACGGCTTCTGACAGGTCACTGATCCCTCAGTTTCAAAAAACTGACCATCACATCCAAAAATAAACTAAGTGTGAATAGGTGCTAACGAGAGTCACCAACTCATATACACTGAAACAAAAAAAGGCAGCACTCTGAGGCGCCATAGCATGCAAATATCAAATATGAAAATTGAATTGCATTACTGCACTAGAAATATTAAAAGATTGATAAAGCTTAGCTCATAAATTGGCCAATTCATGTGTACCTGGAAGCCAAGTTAAGGCGTTTCTCATTTCCAGAACCTAGCAATGCCATTCCTCTCTTAGAATAAAGTCTTCATCTGAATGGGAACCTAGTAGGAGTCCTCTCTTAGACTTGGCCAATTCATGTCCTGGAAACAAGAAACACCTTAATGTGGCTTCCAGGTACACATGAATTGGCCAATTTATGCGCAAAGCTTTCTCACTTTTTCATATTTCTAGTGCAGTAATGCAATTAAATTTTTGTATTTCATATTTGCATGCTATGGTGCCTCAGAGTGCTGCCTTTTTTGTTTAAGTGTACATAAGTTAGCACCTGTTCACACTTAGTTTATGTTTGGATGTTATGGTCAGTTTTTTGAAATTTACATTCATTAGCCTTCTGACTGAGAACTCCACCTTTTAGCCTCAGGTGTTTTTAATCACAGAAGGACCACTACCCCTTTGCAGAGAGATAGATTTTAGTCTAAGAGAGGACTCGACTCATATTAGGTTCCTATTCAGATGAAGACTTTATTCTAAGGGAGGAATGGCATTGCTAGGTCCTGGAAAAGAGAAACGTCTTAACGTGGCTTCGAGGTACACATGAATTGGCCAATTTACGTGCTAAGCTTCATCAATTTTTCATATTTCTAGTGCAATAGTGCAATTCAATTTTCATATTTCATATTTGCATGCTATGGCGCCACAGAGTGGTACTTTCTTTGTTTGACTGCTCCCTCAGTGACCTGCCCCTATTTTGCATAATGAATATATATATTAAAAAAATCCTTCTCCTAGATGGCACCGCCAGTGCATGCACAGTATCATCTAAGGTATCATTTTAATCAGTATAATGACGCCAACATGACAGTGTCTGTAAGTTACTGTGAAGAATCCTGCTGACAGGTTCCCTTTAATGGACAGCAGCGTAATGTCAGATGTAATAACTCTTGTCCCTTACCAGTCACATTGTATTGAAAGATCAATCTTCATCATGTGATTAACAACACAAACACCTTCCCACTATGTGTAAGTCAGTTTTAAGTTGTTAAAAATGTCATCTTATATCTATCTCATTTACAGATGCTCACAAAATAGAGGGGAATATTGTAGACTGGAGGGGTTTATTTTGGCCTAGGCTATTTGGGCCAAACTATACATGGGTTTAATCTGAACAGGGGTTAAAGTGTCCTGTTTCACCAGTAATTCAAATCATCTGATTCACCTGAATGGCACCAATGATGGTTGCGTTGCACCACAGCCACCCGTAGAAATGTGGATATATTTCTCTCAGAATAGTATTTGTATTAGTCTTCTCAAACCATCTCTGTTCCATCATGTCATTAAAATACTCTGCTCAAAAAAATAAAGGGAAGACTAAAATACCACATCCTAGATATCACTGACTGAAATATTCCAGTTCTAAATCTTTATTCATTACATAGTGGAATGTGTTGAGAACAATAAAACCTAAAAATCACCGTAAATAACAACTATTACCCTACGGAATGATTCTCAAAATCAAAATGGAAAATGAAGTTACAGACTGATCCAACTTCAGTGAAAATGCCTCAAGCCAAGGAAATGATGCTCAGTAGTGTGTGTGGCCTACATGTGCCTGTATGACTTCCCTACAAAGCCTGGGCATGTTCCTGATGAGGCGGCGGATGGTCTCCTGAGGGATCTCCTAGACCTGGACTAAAGCATTCCCAACTCCTGGACAGTCTGTGGTGCAATGTGACGTTGGTGGATGGTGCGAGACATGGTGTCCCAGATGTGTTCAATCGGATTCAGGTCTGGGGAACAGGAGGGCCAGTCCATAGCTTTAATGCCTTCATCTTGCAGGAACTGCTGACACACTCCAGCCACATGAGGTCTGGCATTGTCCTGCATTAGGAGGAACCCAGAGCCAATGGCACCAGCATACGGTCTCACAAGGGGTCTGAGGATCTCATCTTTGTACTTAATGGCAGTCAGGCTACATCTGGCGAGCACATGGAGGGCTGTGCGCACCTCCAAAGAAATGCCACCCCACACCATTACTGACTCTCTGCCATGCTGAAGGCTATTGCAAGCAGGAGATCTCTCTCCATGGTGTCTCCAGACTCTGTCACGTCTGTCACATGTGCTCATTGTAAACCTGCTTTCATTTGTGAAGAGCACAGGGTGACAGTGGCAAATTTGCCAATCCTGGTGTTCTGTGGCAAATGCCAAGCGTCGTGCACGGTATTGGGCTGTGAGCACAGCCCCCATCTGTGGACATCAGGCACTCAGACCATCCTCATGGAGTCGATTTCTAATCGTCTGTGCAGACACATGCACATTTGTGGCCTGCTGGAGGTCATATTGCAGGGCTCTGGCAGTGCTCCTCGCACAAAGGCTGAGGTGGCAGTCCTGCTGCTGGGTTGTTGCCCTCCTACGACCCCCTCCACGTTTCCTGGTGTACCGGCCTGTCTCCTGGTAGTGCCTCCAGCCTCTGGACGCTAAGTTGACAGACACAGCAAACCTTCTTGCCACATTCTTGATAATTGCCAATAATTTCCATCTGCTGTCTATTCCATTTGCACAACAGTATGTGAACTTGATTGTCAGTTTTGCTTCCTAAGTGGACAGTTTGATTTCACAGAAGATTGATTTACTTGGAGTTATATTCTGTTGTTTAAGTGTTCCCTTTATTTTTTTGAGCAGTGTATATTGCTTCGCTCATAAACTCCACAAATAAATTTTTTTAAAATGCAACTTACTGTACAATTCAGACCCTTTAATTAGAAAGCTGTAGTATTATACTCAGACACACATCTTAAAGGTTTTGTCTCTTTCTTGTAAAATAATAACTAGAAATGTCTGTGTATGTAGCGCCACAAAGGTAACCTTTGAAAGTGAGCTATGTGCACCAAGCATGAATCTTTTTTAATGATAAAAGCAACATTTTGCTATAGTCAAACATGAAGAAGAACATATAGACTTATATAGAAAATAAATTGTATTTCCTGTTTCTCTTATGTATGAGTCATCCTTATGACCTTTTATTCAGAACAGTTAAAAAGAAACTGTACATTTATTCTTCGCATTTAAAATCCTCTATTTCTTGGACCCTGCGATGACCATTTAAAAAAAAAAAAAAATTTTAGAATTTAATGTAACTACCTCACAAGAATGAACCTAAGATTCAGCTATGTATAAAGACTCCTGTGTTGTAATATTTGGGGTACTGTGCATTGGTGATAAACGAGAGTTGTGACTATGTATAGTGCTCTAATTTTAATTGTATGTCTAATTCTGTTTTTTAGTAATATCTTCACGTCTAATAAGGCACAAGCTACCCCCGACCTGCTGGTGGAAGAATAACCACATGGAGGACATAATAGATATAGTTTAATTTTGCTTATTTTTTTGGTCTTATTTTATAAAATTATTTTTATTTTTTTGGATCCATTTGGAAATGTCATGATTGTCAGTCAACAATATCTGCCAAAATAAATTAATTGCATTCAGAAAAAGAATTATCTAAGAGAATTTATTTTATACTTAGACACATAGCTATAAGCATATTCACTTATATGGATTCCCCTAAGGTGATGATGTGGCCTGGAAAGGTTATGCGTCAACGTGGGGATACATTGACTAATGGAGATAGCCTGAAAAAGGTGTCGTCCATCAAGTCAGAGTGGAGGTTTAAACGTTGAAGCTATAAAGTGTCTAAAGATAAGAAACATATGCCTGAGAAGTATTATACATATGGATAAACATGCGGACATATTAGCTACATATAAAGTGGCGCCGTAATGTCCATGATTATATATATATATGCATAAGCGAGCGTTCTGAGCGTTCTGCCACATCCAAGATGGCGTCCCGCTAGGGATATATTGGCAGAGCGCATGCGCTAAGAAAAGGACTACCTGCTTGAGCCTTATTGGCTGGCAGACTATGACATGACCAAATGACGCGCAGACATGCGCAGTAGAAGCACTAGAACGTCGTTATCGGCGATTACAGCGTCCTCCATGCGGCTTAGACTATACACAGCGGGGTAAGGGCTGTAAATCACAATATATGTAAGTAACATGTGACACATGTCTTTTTTATAATGAACGTATATGAACAAAAAGTAAAAAGATAATAAGATGCGGAGATTCAAGTTCAGATTAGCACTTTGGCACGGAGCACTTTATTATATGAAGATGAACCTATGGATGTTATGTATATATCGTGTAAATAATATGAGCAAACATTTATGTATTGATGGCCACTTTATTATGTAAATGAGTGTGGATTATACCTATATAAAGCACATGTGTATGCTATACCCACTGCTTGAGAAAGGCTCAGTGTGAGCCGAAACGTCGCACAGAGATGTGGGCTGAATAAATTTCACATTTTTTCACCCTGAAAAGGATTTGGAGTGCTGCCTTCTCTTTCTATTTTTGTATATATATATATATATATATATATCTAATATATAAAGCTGAATGTGTGTGTGTGTGTATGTATGTATGTATGTATGTATGTCCGGGATTGGCATCTGAACCGTAGCAGCTACAGCCACAAAATTTTGCACAGTCACACGTCTGGACCCCGAGAGCGTCATAGGCTATGTTGTGAGGTGAAATTTTAACCCCGCGCTTTCCAATTCACCAAACAATTTTGCCCCTATCTACATAATGGGGAAAAAGTGAAAGGAAAAGTGTTGGAGGCGTCGCAGCTACAGGCACAAAATTTTGCACAGTCACACGTCTGGACCCTGAGAGCGTCAAAGCTATATTGTGAGGTGAAATTTTAACCCCGCGCTTTCCAAGTCACCAAACAATTTTGCCCCTATCTACATAATGGGGAAAAAATGAAAGGAAAAGTGTTGGAGGCAAATTAACAGCTGCCAGATGTGAACAAGGGGGACTTAAAGAATGACAGCGATGGCACCAAAGAGTATATACTGTACAGTTGCTAAGGTGGGGCCCCAACATGGGATAATCACACCACCACGGGGATATGAACACACACACAAAATGCGCCACACACTACCACGTGCTCGAACACATATACCACCCTCAGTGCACATTTCACCACACATACACCAACCTCGCCACATAAAAGTAGAAACACAAAAGTCGCCGCTCAAAACTCGCCACGCGCAAAACTCTCCACATGCAAAACTCGCCACACGTGCAAAACTCGCCACACGCAAAACTTGCACACGCAGAAAAATTGCCACACGCAGAAAAATTGCCACATGCACAAAAGTTGCAACACATGCAAAAGTTGCCTCACACAAAACTTGCACATACTCAAAAGGCACCACACATAAAACTCGCCACGCGCAAAACTCGCCATGCGCAAAACTTGCTGCACACAACTTGCTACACTAACCTGTCACATGCAACTCGACACACAAAAAGTTGCTACACGCATGTCGCCACACAAAACTCATCTCACAAAAGTCCCTACATGCATGTCGCCACACGCAACTCAACACACACAACTTGACACACGAAACTCGCCCTAAAACACACACAAGTCTGGTATCCTTCAAAAATAAAAATCTGATTAATAAGCAGACAAACTACAAGAGCAACAAATGTACCATATAGGAATCCGGCAGCTGTCAGTCACATGACCAGTCTATTATGTGTATGTGTGAGCTAATATATACTGCCAGGGGGTGGGCTTACTGTTGGCTGGGGATTTATCAGGCTGCCATTTTAGCTTACAAATACTGAGGTAAAAATACTGACCAAATAACGTGTGAACGAGGGCTAATACAGGAGGAGATGGCATACAGCTATATACTATATACAGGAGATGACACACAGGTATATACTATTTACAGGGGAGATGACACACAGGTATATACTATATACAGGAGGAGATGACACACAGATATATACTATATACAGGAGAGATGACACACAGGTATATACTATATAGAGGAGGAGATGACATACAGGTACATACTACATACAGGAGGAGATGACATACAGGTATATACTATATACAGGAGGAGATGACACACAGGTATATACTATATACAGGAGCAGATTACCTACAGGTATATAGTATATACAGGAGGAGATGACACAGGTATATGCTATGTATAGGAGGAGATGACATACAGGTATATACTATATACAGGAGATGACACACAGATATATACTATATATAGGTGAGATGACACACAGGTATATACTATATACAGGAGATTACATACAGGTATATCTAATATATAAAGCTGAATGTGTGTATGTATGTATGTGTGTATGTCCGGGATTGGCATCTGTACCGTCGCAGCTACAGCCACAAAATTTTGCACAGTCACACGTCTGGACCCCGAGAGCGTCATAGGCTATGTTGTGAGGTGAAATTTTAACCCCGCGCGTTCCAATTCACCAAACAATTTTGCTCCTATCTACATAATGGGGAAAAAGTGAAGGGAAAAGTGTTGGAGGAAAATTGACAGCTGCCAGATGTGAACAATGAGGACTTAAAGAATGAGAGCGATGGCGACAAAGAGTATATACCGTACAGTTGCTAAGGTGGGGCCCCGACATGGGATACTCACCACACACGGGGATATGAACACAAACACAAAATGCGCCACACACTACCACGTGCTTGAACACATATACCACCCTCAGCACACATTTCACCACACACACACACCAACCTCGCCACATAAAAGTCGAAACACAAAAGTCACCACTCAAAACTCGCTACATGCAAAACTCGCCATATGCAAAACTAGGCTCACGCAAAACTCGCCACACGTGCAAAACTCACCTCATGGAAAACTCACCTCATGCAAAACTTGCACACACAGAAAAATTGCCACATGTACAAAAGTTGCACCACATGCAAAAGTTGCCTCACACAAAACTTGCACATACTCAAAATGCACCACACATAAAACTCGCCACGCGCAAAACTCGCCATGCACAAATCTTGCTGCACACAACTTGCTACACTAACCTGTCACATGCAACTCAACACACAAAATGTTGCTACACGCATGTCGCCACACAAAACTCATCTCACAAAAGTCGCTACATGCATGTCGCCACACGCAACTCAACACACACAACTTGACACATAAAACTCGCCCTAAAACACACACAAGTCTGGTATTGTCCTTCAAAAATAAAAATCTGATTAATAAGCAAACTACAAGAGCAACAAATGTACCATATAGGAAATACGGCAGCTGTCAGTCACATGACCTGTCTATTATGTGTATGTGTGAGCTAATATATACTGCCAGGGGGGAGGGCTTCCTGTTGGCTGGGGATTTATCAGGCTGCCAATAGCAACCAATCACAGCTCAGCTTCTATTTTGCTACAGTTAATTAACCTGAGCTCTGATTGGTTAATATAGGCAACAAAGACATTCTCAGTATAACAAAGCTAATATATGTTGTGAAATGCTTCTATTTGCTTAGTTTTTGCCTTTTAATAATTACATTTCTATCTATTTGTTTTGTGGTTTTTGTGTGCAGAATAAATTTTTGTTAACACATTCTATTTTGCTAACAGCAGTCATTAACCCGGGCGAAGCCGGGTAGTACAGCTAGTATATATATATATATATATATATATATATATATATATATATATATATATATATATATATATATATATATATATACACTCACCGGCCACTTTATTAGGTACACCATGCTAGTAACGGGTTGGACCCCTTTTGCCTTCAGAACTGCCTCAATTCTTCGTGGCATAGATTCAACAAGGTGCTGGAAGCATTCCTCAGAGATTTTGGTCCATATTGACATGATGGCATCCAACAGTTGCCGCAGATTTGTCGGCTGCACATCCCAAAGATGCTCCATACAAGGCAGGATGGATCCATGCTTTCATGTTGTTTACGCCAAATTCTGACCCTACCATCCGAATGTCGCAGCAGAAATCGAGACTCATCAGACCAAGCAACGTTTTTCCAATCTTCTACTGTCCAATTTCGATGAGCTTGTGCAAATTGTAGCCTCAGTTTCCTGTTCTTAGCTGAAAGGAGTGGTACCCGGTGTGGTCTTCTGCTGCTGTAGCCCATCTGCCTCAAAGTTCGACGCACTGTGCGTTCAGAGATGCTCTTAGGCCTACCTTGGTTGTAACGGGTGGCGATTTGAGTCACTGTTGCCTTTCTATCAGCTCGAACCAGTCTGCCCATTCTCCTCTGACCTCTGGCATCAACAAGGCATTTCCGCCCACAGAACTGCCGCTCACTGGATTTTTTTTCTTTTTCGGACCATTCTCTGTAAACCCTAGAGATGGTTGTGCGTGAAAATCCCAGTAGATCAGCAGTTTCTGAAATACTCAGACCAGCACTTCTGGCACCAACAACCATGCCACGTTCAAAGGCACTCAAATCACCTTTCTTCCCCATACTGATGCTCGGTTTGAACTGCAGGAGATTGTCTTGACCATGTCTACATGCCTAAATGCACTGAGTTGCCGCCATGTGATTGGCTGATTAGAAATTAAGTGTTAACAAGAAGTTGGACAGGTGTACCTAATAAAGTGGCCAGTGAGTGTATATATATATATATATATATATATATATATATATATATATATATATATATATATACGTGTGTATATATGTATGTATGTATGTATATATGTATATATATGGTATGATAATTATACACATTATATAATATATTAGACAATATATATGTTCACAAAAAGTGTGATCTGACAACACAATGCAGATGAGTAGTGCAGATATACATCCATTTCATATATAGATGCATTTGTGAGCTGTTTTATAACATACAGGTGCTACTCACAAAATTTGAATATCATCAAAAAGTTAATTTATTTCAATTCTTCAATACAAAAAGTGTAACTCATATTATATATTATATAGTCATTACAAACAGAGAGATGTATTTCAAGTGTTTATTTCTGTTTATTTCTGTTAATATTGATGATTATGGCTTACAGCCAATGAAACCCCCAAAGTCATTATCTCAGTCAATTAGAATAATTAACAAAAAACACCTGCCAAGGCTTCCTAAGTGTTTAAAAAGGTCCCTTAGTCTGTTTCAGTAGGCTCCACAATCATGGGGAAGACTGCTGACTTTACAGATGTCCAGAAGGCAGTTATTGACACATTCTACAAGGAGGGTAAGCCACAAAAGGTCATTGCTAAAGAAGCTGGTTGTTTACAGAGTGCTGTATCCAAGCATATTAATGGAAAGTTGAGTGGAAGGAAAATGTGTGGTACAAAAAGTTACACAAGCAACCCGGATAACCGTAGGCTTGAAAGGATTGTTAAGATTCCAAAATTTGGGGGAGATTCACAAGGAGTGGACTGCTGCTGGACTCATTGCTTCAGGAGCCACTACACACAGATGTATCCAGGACATGGGCTACAAGTGTCACATTCCGTGTGTAAAGCCATCATGAACAATAGACAATGCCAGAAGCATGTATTGCAAAGGAGAAAAAAGAACTGGACTGCTGCTCAGTGGTCCAATGTGTTGTTTTCAGATGAAAGTAAATTTTACATTTCATTTGGAAATCAAGGTCCCAGAGTCTGGAGAAAGAGTGGAGAAGCCACAATCCAAGCTGCTTGAGGTCTAGTGTGAAGTTTCCATATTCAGTGATTGGGGAGTCATATCATCTGCTGGTGTAGGTCCACTGTGTTTTATCAAGACCAAAGTCAGCGCAGCCGTCTACCAGGAAATTTTAGAACATGTCATGCTTCCCTCTGCTGTCAAGCTTTGTGAGATGGAAATTTAATTCTCCAGCAGGACTTGGCATCTGTCCACACTGCCAAAAGTACCAATATCTGTTTTAAAAACAACAGTATAACTGTGCTTGATTGGCCAGCAAACTCACCTGACCTTAACCCCATAGAGAATCTATGGGGAATTGTCAAAAGGAAGATGAGAGACACCAGACCCAACAATGCAGACGAGCTGAAGGTTGATATCAAAGCAACCTGGGCTTTCTATAACACCTCAGCAGTGCCACAGACTGATTACTTCCATGCCACGCTGCATTGATGCAGTAATTGATGCAAAAGGAGCCCTGACCAAGTATTGAGTGCATTTACTGAACATACATTTCAGTAGGTCAACATTTCGATTTTAAAATAATTTTTCAAGCTAGTGTTATAAAGTATTCTAATTTACTGAGATATTGACTTTTGGGTTTTCATTACCTGTAAGCCATAATCATCAACATAAATAGAAATAATATAATCAATCTCACAGAGAAAATATGGGTCCCATATAATAAATAATGTCCTAGTGGTTTTGTATATTTACCCATAAAGTAACCAGATAGTAAGTGTATACTCCCAATACACATTTGAAAACAAGAAAAATGGAGTTCCATACACATAAAGTGAATTAAAAGATATATAAATTTTATTATAAATACTGCTACATAAAATATAACAAAAAAATACAATCAACAAAACAAAAAAGAGTATATGTATATGTAATCAGGTGATTTTGGGGGTATATATGTTTGGGATTGTTATATATTTTTTATGTATTTTTGTAATTTATTATAATTTTTCTTGTTCACTTTTTTTGATTCCTGTATTTGTCACGAAGGCACTTTATAAAAGGGGCAATATATTATATTGCTTCTTGCATTTACACAGCATAATACTGCAATGTATTTATGGGTTGATGGTTGGCATCTATTCACCTATTAATTAGAATATGCACCATTTATATGATATAGATCGATGCATTTTGGTATGGTTTGTTCACATGTCTATTTATGAAGGTTTTTATTAATATAATAGATTATTTGTAATATGCACTGTGCACTTTTCTTAGTGGCCAATGCATAGGTATAGGGCTTAGGCTCATTCACTAGTCTTACATTATGCATTACGCTGTATTCATATATTTTCCTGCCTGGTATATGCATTCCCTCACTTTTGCCAGCATCCAACATGGCGATCTAGTCCTGCGCGTGCGCTCTGCATCTACAGGAGAAGCCCTACATCTCCGGCTTCATTCCCTCCAGGTGCGCATGTCCTTTGACGTCATATGGGGATTTCCCCTGACGTGCGCTCCAGGTGAATGCCGGGGAGTGGGTATACTACTTCCGGTGATAGCGGTTGTGCGCACGCGCACTATGGACACATCGCACAATGAATGCCTCTATAAAACACCGGTATGGGGTAAGCCTGTCACATTCCCTTTTGAGAAAGCCTACGCGAAACGCGCGTCAGGGGGTGGATCCGGTTCCTGGGCATTGTGTCACATTCACCATGGGTAAGCTACCTTGCTACTAGGTATACTCTTATTGCTTTTTCTTCCCCTCAGTGGAGACAATGATCCATATGATAGGTTGAGGGGAATACAATGCATGAAGGACATCCAGCATTAGGACTAATACCTAGATTATGTGAACTGCAGCCATATTGGATGCTGGATGAATTTACACCATGTATGACTAACAGTAATATGCACTAGTACCATGATGATATATATATAATTGATTTTTATGCCTGGGACTTACTTGATTGCTACTAGGGTCTCTTTTTTGTTTTGTTGATTGTATTTTTTTTGTTATATTTTATGTAACAGTATTTATAATAAAATTTATATATCTTTTAATTCACTTTATGTGTATGGAACTCCATTTTTCTTGTTTTCAAATAAATAGAAATAAGCACTTGAAGTAGATCACTCTGTTTGCAATGACTCTATATAATATATGAGTTTCACTATGTGTATTGAAGAACTGAAATAAATTTACTTGTTGATGATATTCTAATTTTGTGAGAAGCACATGTATTTTGGACAATTCTACAGTTTCATTTTTTACAGATTTAAGTAGAACTATAGCAACTATAAAACATATCTTAAATTGAGCTAGAAAATATCATGTTTTGCAATTATATTCATTGTACACACTGACACATACATTTATACTCACATCCTATAACACTAACACACATATACATGCATGTACACATACAATGAGGAAAATAAGTATTTGATACACTGCCATTTTTGAGAGGTCGGTAATTTTTATCGTAGGTACAATTCACCTGTGATAGAATCTAAAAATAAAAAGCAGAAAATCACATATTCACTATTCATTTAGGCTATGTGCACACATAGGAAATGTGGTGCAGAATTTTCTGCTCTAAATCTGCATTTCTTGGCAGAATCCGCAGGTGCAGATTTTCTGCAGTTTTTGTGCGTTTTTGTTGCGGATTTTGTGCAGTTTTTGTGCAGATTTTACCACTGCGGATTTTTATCATGGAGGGGTGCAGAAACGCTGCAGAACTGCACAAAAGAAGTGACATGCATTTCTTTTTATCTGCAGCAATTCCGCACTGATTTTTCTGCACAGCTTTTTTTTTTTTACCATTGATTTACATTGTACTGTAAATCACAGTGCGGAACTGCACCTTTTCTGCGCTGAAAAATCCACTGCAGTTCTGCAGGAAATCTGCAACGTGTGCACATAGCCTTATTATAGTTCATTGCATCATGGCTCTACATGTGCTGAATAACACAAATGGGTTTGAATGCCTACTAAAGGTAACATCCTCACCTGAGACCTGTTTGCTTGTAATCAGTGTGTGTGTGCATAAAAGCTGAGTGAGTTTCTGGGATCCAGACAGACTCTTGCATCTGTCATCCATCCACTGACACTTCTGGATAGGGGGTCACGGGCAAAGCAAAAAAATTGTCCACAGATCTATGGGAACAGGCAGTTGACCTGAAATAAAACAGGAAAGGGATGCAAAAATATATCAAAGGAAATGATAATGCCAGTTAGCAGTGTTAAAACTGTGATTAACAAATGGAAAACCAGGGGCTCTGTAAAAACAAAACCACTGTCGGGTAGACCAACAAAATTGTCATCCACAACTGCCAGGAAAATTGTTTGGGATGCAAAGAAAAACCCACAAATAACATCAGCTGAAATACAGGACTCTGTGAAAACTAGCAGTTTCAAGATGCACAATAAGGAGGCACTTGAAGTAAAATGGACTGCACAGTTGAGTCGCCAGAAGAAAGCCATTGCTGCGTAAATGCCACAAAGTATCTCTCCTACAATATGCAAAACAACACAGAGACAAACCAAAAAAACTTCTGGAACAAGGTAATTTGGAGCGATGAGACCAAAATTTAATTTTTTGGCCACAACCATAAATGTTACATTTGGAGAGAGGCACGTGGGGCTGTGTGAGCTACAGAGGCACAGGAAACTTAGCCAAAGCTGAAGGAAAGATGAATGCAGCATGTCAGCAAATGCTGGAAGCTAATTTGCACTCATCAGCCCGCAAGCTGAGCATGGGACGTACTTGGACGTTCCATCATGAGAATGATCCAAAACACAAGGCCAAGTCGACCTACAGCAGAACAAAGTGAAAGTTCTGGAGTGGCCATCTCAGTCTCCTGACCTCAGTATCATTGAGCCACTCTGGGGAGTTCTGAAGCACGCAGTTCATGCTAGACAGCCCAGGAAATTACAGGAACTAGAGTCTTTTTGCCAAGAAGAGTGAGCAGCTTTACCATCTGAGAAAATAAATAACCTCATCCACAGCTAACACAAAAGACTTCAAGCTGTCATTGATGTTAGAGCGGGCAATACATGGTATTAAGAAATGGGGTATGTAAACTTTTGATCAGGGTCATTTGGATGTTTTGGGTTGTCATTATGATCTAAAAAGAGAAAACACAGTGGTTTGACAATAAATGGCTTCACCCAACCACTATCCACGAGTGGAGAAAAAGTTTTGGTGTTATCATTCATATTCTCGGAAAAAAGGCCAAAAAAGCAAACATTTTGCCTGGATGTGTAAACTTTTGAGCACAACTGTATATATATCGCTGGCTTTGTGGAGGAAGGGAGGTACATGTCACTGTGCATGCAGTGGTCAGTGATGTGAAACCGGAATGTTTCCAGCACACTAGGTGTTGAGAGGCAGTACAGAGTTTTAATGGGACGATTTTATGTGAGCCCCAGCAGTGCGGGTTAGAGAGTGATCACCAGAGCCCTTTCCCCTGCAAGACCTGCAAGTGTATGAGGACCTGCAGTTATGTCATAATCACATGATTAGTCTGCAGTGTGATTCCTATAAGTGTGTCCTAGTGTGAAGTGTGAAGATTATGCAGAATTAAAACCAGAAGGATGTATACAGACTGTGCCCTGCTATCTGCTACCATTGCACTCTAACCAGCATGGCTATTCTTCCTACAGGTATGTTCATGCACCAAGCTCTCCAGCCTGCTCTCCTGCCTTGTCTGTCTAGGAAGTGCATACAGTACAACACCCAACTTTCCACACAGTCTTTCCTCTGCTCCTAGCATTCACATGGTGTGCCTTTCAGCTGACCCCAGTTTACCACAGTGTTATTTATGACCTTGTGTAATGAATGGAAATGGAGGCACAGAAGTTGAAGTTCACATTCTTTTTTATTTAGGTTTAATGTAGAACCTCGGGACTACGGTCCTGGGGACTCCGAAGGGGGCGTGACTACGTGAGCCCCAGACACCCGTGGTATGTCCCCTCGAACAGGGACAGAGTGGAAAGCCTGGGGGACACGGGTGCTACCTCCAGTGAAACCCAAAACTCGTGGCAGCTGTCCCAGCGGGACAATCAGACAAGCGGGGTTAGCGGGAGACATGGAGCTAACGAGGTGATACCGGATGTACGGGTAGAAGCTGGCAGGGCTGCCACTAGAAATTTCGTGGCTCCATACTGGCAAATTTTTGGGGGCCCCCTTGAGACTCCGCCCAGGCTCCACCCCTCGAACTGTCCACAGTATCCCCGCACTCTCTTGGAAAAACTCCACTTCTCATATATCGCACATTAACAGTTCCCATCACCAGATCACACATATAGCCGGCAGTGGCCAAAAGATTTTTTAAGCCGCCACCATAATATGGTAGACACTTTTGGCCGGGCCCAACTCTGCTGTAACCTATTAAATATTTGCTCAAATATGCAATACAGTTGAGGTATATTTTTATTTATTTTTAAATTTTTAAAATGACCAATAATCTCACATAGAAGGAACAAATACCACCGCACCATGACCAGACCACATATTACCACCACAGTGATCGAATAATATCACATACAAGGAACAAATACCACTACACCATGACCAGACCACATATTACCACCACAAAGTGACCAAATAGCACATACAAGGGACAAGTACCGCAACACCATGTCCAGACCACATATTACCACCACATAATGACTGAATACTACAATACTGATCAGTAATAAACAAAAAACCACAATACTATCACCATAAGTGCCATTATACACAGGAGATCTGTACTTAGTATGCAGTGTCTGTGTACAGATAATAGTGATCACTGGTGACATTATACACAGGAGCTCTGTATATAGTATACAGTGTATAGTGTCAGTGTATAGGTAACACACTGACTCACCAGTGACGTCTCTAGGTGAAGTCCTTCATCTTTCAACTTTCATCCAGCACAGACCGCTGTCACTTCTGCCAGCCAGGGCTCGTCTCTGCAGGAAAAAACAGTTATCTCGAGCTCCGCTTGCAAAACACATTACTTAATTTTTCACAACTTCTACATTACACCACATGAAGAAAAAGAGGCGACATAGTGTCACTCTACACAATAACAGGATCGCCCCCCCCATTTAAAACAGTATCCTCAAAAACTAAAATAAATACATCCCTGCAGTAATAACATCCCTTCAATTAGCCCCTATGGTAGCAATATTCCCCATCCTGTCCCCCATGTCTCATTTCCGGCTCCAGTCATATGTTCTCACATCCTGCCCTCATGAGTATCCATCCTGCCCCATCTGTCTCCATAATATCCATCCTGCCCCATGATCTTGCACGATCTGTCTCCAATACTGCCCCCAGTGTATCCAATCATGCCCCCATGTCTTTCATCCTACCCTGTATCTCCATTCTGCCCTGTATCTCCAATCATGCCCGTATCTCCATTCTACCCCCAGTGTCTCCAGCATTCTACCCCCAGTGTCTCCAGCATTCTGCCCCCAGTGTCTCCTGCATTCTGCCCCAGCATTCTGCCCCCAGTGTCTCCAGCATTCTGCCCCCAGTGTCTCTAGGATTCTGCCCCCAGTGCCTCCAGGATTCTGCCCCCAGCATCTCCAGGATTCTGCCCCCAGTATTTTGCCCCCAGTGTCTCCAGGATTTTGCCCCTAGTGTCTCCAGCATTCTGCCTCCAGTGTCTCCTGCATTCTGCCCCCAGTGTATCCAGCATTCTGCCCCCAGTGTCTCCAGGATTCGGCCCCCAGTGTCTCCAGGTTTCTGCCCCCAGTGTCTCCAGGATTCTGCCCCCAGCGTCTCCAGGATTCTGCCCCCAGTGTCTCCAGGGTTTTGCCCCCAGTGTCTCCAGCATTCTGCCCCCTGTATCTCCAGCATTCTGCCACCAGTGTCTCCAGCATTCTGCTCCCAGTGTCTCCAGCATTCTGCCCTCAGTGTCTCCAGGATTTTGCCCCCAGTGTCTCCAGCATTCTGCCCCCAGTGTCTCCAGCATTCTGCCCCCTGTGTCTCCAGCATTCTGCCCCCAGTGTCTCCAGCATTCTGCTCCCAGTGTCTCCAGAATTTTGCCTCAGTGTCTCCAGCATTCTTCCCCCAACGTCTCCAGCATTCTGCCCCCAGTGTCTCCAGGATTCTGCCCCCAGTGACTCCAGCATTCTGCCCCTAGTGTCTCTAGCATTCTGACCCCAGTGTCTCCAGCATTCTGCCCCCAGTGTCTCCATGATTCTGCTCCCAGTGTCTCCAGCATTCTGCCCCCAGTGTCTCCAGCATTCAGCCCCCAGTGTCTCCAGCATTCTGCCCCCAGTGTCTCCAGCATTCTGCCCCCAGTGTTTCCAGGATTCTGCCCCCAGTGTCTCCAGCATTCTGCCCCCAGTGTCTCCAGCATTCTGCCCCCAGTGTCTCCAGCACTCTTCCCCCAGTGTCTCCAGGATTCTGCCCCCAGCATCTCCAGCATTCTTCCTCCCCCTCCGTGTCTCCAGCTTTCTTCCTCATACCCCCCATGTCTCCAGCATTCTTCCTCATCCCCCCTGTGTCTTCCTCCCCCAGGTGGTCCCCCGCTGCCTCTTTTGCTCCACCGGCCGCAGCCACGTGGCACACGGCACGCTGCTCTGCTCCAGAATGAGGAAGTGGAGCAGAGCAGCATGTGACGTCTTGAACTGGACCATGATGCACCGGGCCCGGGCCGCAGGCGGTGATTTAAAGCTACAGCGCTCATTTCTGCTGCATTTACAGCACTGTGGGTGTCACTGTTACACCACAGTGTTGTTGGCGTTCAGCAGCCTGAATAAAATGTCAGGGGGCCTGAGCGGAGCGTGGACCGGGCTGCCAGCATGCTCAGGCCCCCCTTTTTGCTCCTCAACTCCGGGCCCCATACTGTAGTAATGGCTGTAATGCCCTGATGGCGGCCCTGGAAGCTGGTTCCAATGGTACTGGCATTGTCCAGAGATGATGATGGCAGATTGGAGGGACGAGATGGGATTGCGTAGATAGAACAGTCGTCGTCCAGGATAGCCGTGTAACTGGTAGCTGATGATCTGTGGAAACAGACTGTATAAGCGGAGTACAAGCGAAAGCACTTCAGAAACAAGGAACACATACAGACAGGAACCGGAAGTAGGTAAAACTTGTTGCTCCGGTGCCCTCCCTATGGTGGAAGAGCTAGAAATAGCAATGAATAACACGCCATTCCCTAGAAGCATATTTAAAAAAATATGCGCTGTCTCTTTAAGAGACTGTGAACGAGCGCGCGTGTGCCCTAAGCACTCTGCCCGAGAACCTGCTGGCAGCATGCCAGGAAGCAGGAGAGGAAGGAGGAAGGGAAGCTGCATCCTGACAGCGAGGAGCCAGCACAGAGCGGGAGTCCCGAAGGGGACCCCGCAAAGGTACAGAGACCAGACCGGGTGTAACACCTTGTTTACTTTGGCTTGATTGTATGCATCTGGTCCACTCTTAATTCTCTGACCAAGATGAACAGAGACCACTCCTCTCTGCTTCACCCCTGAATGCACTTAGTTGTACATATATTGCATAGCACAAGTCTGCAATGACTTTAGTCTGCAGTGTGATTCCTATAAGTGTGTCCTAGAAGTGTGAAGATTATGTAGAATTAAAGCCAGAAGGAAACTGAAGGTAACTGGACACAGTCACTGTAAACAATGTTTCTGTTTGTTCTCACTCTCACCCCTATAATCCTTCACTTTCTGATAACTCCCCTTATCCCTACACCTAGAAAGGAACTGTTCATCTCTTCTGCAATCCTCCCCATCCATCTCACCTCCTCAGAACTGTGTAATAATTATAGGGGATAACTCAGGAGACTCTTTGCGTGGAACAAGACAACTACAGGACACAGTTTTATAAGTTGTAAAGTCTATATTATCACACAGTGATTCAAACAGGTGCAGAGAGAAACTGAAGTCCACAACACTTGGTGTAAATATTAAACGCAGCTTAGCAGTCTATAGGAAACTTCAGAGGAAAATGCAATCAAGCAGAAAGTCTATGAAGCACAGTTATTCTTGAGGATACTTGACACGAATAAATCCTTGTCTTAGTCCAAACACAGATAGATAAGCTTATAAGACAGTTCAAATCATATCTTAGCTCAACCAGGGAGGCCTGGTTAATAGTCTCAGGTTTTTGCAGAGCAGAAACAGCTTATATGTCCAGCAAATGCAGATGGAAGTAAACACGAGCAGCAGATGAAGGAGGATTACTGGAAAACTGGTGTATGCAGCAGGAACTCAGAGCAGAGTAGAACAATGTGTGCCCTGGATGACAAGTTGCTGAGTAAAGATGCCGAAGTTGAAGTGAAACCGGACTGTGACAATTTATTCTTGGAATTGTCTGCAAAGGTAACTGACCGGTACTGGGGAAGCCCTGATGGCATAGAGAAGCAGCACTGAGGTACTCAGAATGGAAGACGTGTCTGCATGCAGGAGGGGGCCCAGGGAGTGATACAGGGATTGCTGTCGGTCATGGCTACCTCCCTGGTTCCCCTTCCTACACGTTACTTGCAGTGCAGCCTGTAGGACATGGACTCTGAGAGACTTTACTTTTGTTTAACCTTTTTTGCCAGAAAGGCTTTGTTTGTTTTCATGAACCATGCGAAGGTTTATGCTGTCTAAATTAAACGAGCAGGTGAATTTCTACTAGGACTGTTTCTGTGTCTACCTTTGTGAAGCAGCGGAGCGAGTGAACACCTCACTATATATATATATATATATATATATATATATATATATATATATATATATATATATATATATAATATATAAAGCTGAATGTGTGTGTGTATGTGTGTGTGTATGCCTGGGATTGGCATCTGCACCATCGCAGCTACAGCCACAAAATTTTGCACAGTCACACGCCTGGACCCCGAGAGCGTCGTAGGCTATGTTGTGAGGCAAAATTTTAACCCCGCGCATTCCAATTCACCAAACAATTTTGCCCCTATCTACATAATGGGGAAAAAGTGAAAGGAAAAGTGTTGGAGGAAAATTGACAGCGAGGAGGAGATGGCATACAGGTATATACTATATACAGGGGAGATGATATACAGCTATATATTATATACAGGAGGAGATGACATACAGGTATATACTATATACAGGGGATATGACATACAGGTATATACTATATACAGGGGAGATGACATACAGGTATATACTATATAAAGGGGAGATGACTTACAGGTATATCTAATATATAAAGCTGAATGTGTGTGTGTATGTGTGTATGTGGGTATGTCCGGGATTGGCATCTGCACCGTCGTAGCTACAGCCACAAAATTTTGCACAGTCACAGGTCTGGACCCTGAGAGCGTCATAGGCTATGTTGTGAGGCAAAATTTTAACCCCGCACGTTCCAATTCACCAAACAATTTTTCCACTATCTACAAAATGGGGAAAAGTGAAAGGAAAAGTGTTGGAGGCAAATTGACAGCTGCCAGATGTGAACAAGGGGGCTTAAAGAGTGAGAGCGATGGCGCCAAAGAGTATATACCATACAGTTGCTAAGGTGGGGCCCCGACATGGGATACTCACCACACACGGGGATATGAACACACACAAAATGCACCACACACAACCACGTGCTTGAACACATATCACCCTCAGCACACATTTCACCACACATAACCAACCTCGCCACATAAAAGTCGAAACACAAAAGTTGCCGCTCAAAACTCGCCACGCGCAAAACTCGCCACATGCAAAACTAGGCTCATACAAAACTCGTCAAACGTGCAAAACTCACCTCATGGAAAACTCACCACACGCAAAACTTGCACACGCGGAAAAATTGCCACATGCACAAAAGTTGCAACACATGCAAAAGTTGCCTCACACAAAACTTGCACATACTCAAAATGCACCACACATAAAACTCGCCACGCGCAAAACTCGCCATGCTGCACACAACTAGCTACACTAACCTGTCACATGCAACTCGACACACAAAAAGTTGCTACACGCATGTCGCCACACAAAACTCATCTCACAAAAGTCGCTACATGCATGTCGCCACACGCAACTCAACACACACAACGTGACACATGAAACTCGCCCTAAAACACACACAAGTCTGGTATTATCCTTCAAAAATAAAAAAACTGATTAATAAGCAGACAAACTACAAGAGCAACAACTGTACCATATAAGAAATACGGCAGCTGTCAGTCACATGACCTGTCTATTATGTGTATGTGTGAGCTAATATATACTGCCAGGGGGGAGGGCTTCCTGTAGGCTGGGGATTTGTCAGGCTGCCAATTTAGCTTGCAAATACTGAGGTAAAAATAATGAGCAAATAATGTGTGAACGAGGTCTAATACAGGAGGAGATGACACACAGGTATATACTATATACAGGGGAGATGACACACGTATATACTATATACAGGAGGAGATGACACACAGATATATACTATATACAGGAGCAGATGACACACAGGTATATACTATATACAGGAGGAGATGACACACAGGTATACACTATATACAGGAGGAGATGACATACAGGTACATACTATATACAGGAGGAGATGACACACAGGTATATAGTATATACAGGAGCAGATGACACACAGGTATATACTATATACAGGGGAGATGACATACAGGTATATATTATATACAGGTGTATACTATATACAAGGGAGATGACAAACATGTATATACATGACAAACATGTATATACTGAGGGGAAAATGAGAGGTGTGAGGTGAAAATGAGGGATGTGAGGTGAAAATGAAAAGGCGTGAGTGCAAAATGAGAGGAGTGAGGGAAAATAGTGGAGTGATCAGAAAGTGACAGATGTGAGGTCGAAATGACAAGTGTTAGGGGGGAATGAGAGGAGTGAGGGGGGAATGAGAGGAGTGAGGGGGAAAATAATAGGAGTGAGGTGGAAAATGAGAGGTGTAAAGAAGAAAATGAGAGATGTGAGGGGGAAAATGAGAGGCATGATGGGAAAATAAGAGAAGTGAGGTGCTATAACTAACCACAGATATTTACTATGCCCAGGCAACGCCGGGCTCTTCAGCTAGTATATATATATATGTATATACAGTATGTGTGTGTTTTGACAAATATTTCCTTTGAAAATGATGTGTAAATGACAGAGAATTGCTGTATGTAAAAGCTCATGTTAAAATCACATTGCAATCAGATAGCAATCGCACTGCACTCGGATGTAAATTGCATGCTAGGTGTGAAAAATTGGATTGCACTCTCATAAGATTCGCATTACACTCGTGCGACTCTCGGCAGGGAGACTTGGACAGATTTTCCATACGGTAAGTGTGATGCAAGCCTAATGCATACAAAAACCCGCATATACAGTACAATATGAATACAATAACACCAATAACAATACCAGTTGTGGAGCTTTGTATCCCTGCCAGACCCAACGCGTGTTGCTATAAGTCTTTGTGCCCACGTTGCGGATTTTTCGCTTTTTTAAAGTGTTTTGTGGCGGTTTTCCTCTGTAGAAACGCTTAAAAAACGCTTACATAAAGCATCCCATTATATTAATGCATTCCGCAATTTTTGTGCCCATGCTGCTTTTTTTTTCGACAGCGGAAAAGCAATGCGGAAAAAAAACGCAGCATGTTCATTCATTTTGCATAAAAATCGGCAGTTTTACCGCTGTAGAATTGTATTTGAACCATTGGGAAAAAAAGCTAAAAATCTGCAAAAAAAACGAAAAAAAAAATGCGACAAATACGCGATAAAACACGATCAAAACACCAAAAAAAGCAAGCCGATTCCCTGCCAAGGGAGTCCGGATTTGATCAGGAAAATTCTGCAAACTTTCTGCAATGTGGGCACATAGCCTTAGATATTCAGTGCCTTGCAAAAGTGTTCGGTTCCCTAGAACTTTCCAACCTTTTCCCACATATGCTTCAAACATAGGGTTGAGCGACTTTTATTTTTATAGGATCGGGTCGGGTTTCACGAAACCCGACTTTCTCAAAAGTCGGGTCGAGTGAAATCGGCCGATCCTATAAAAAAGTCGGGGTCGGCCGAAACACGAAACCCAATGCAGTGCAATGGGATACTATGGTTCCCAGGGTCTGAAGGAGAGGAAACTCTCCTTCAGGCCCTGGGATCCATATTAATGTGTAAAATAAAGAATCAAAATAAAAAATATTGATATACTCACCCTTGGACGCGCCCTGGTACTAACCGGCAGGCTTCCTTCCTAAGAATGAGCGCGTGAATGACCTGCGGTGACATCGCGGCTTGTGATTGGTCGCGAGCGGTCACATGGACAAGCCGCGACGTCATCTAAGGTCCTTCACGCGCTCATTCTTAGGAAGGAAGGCTGCCGGAAAGAAGCAGGGCGCGTCCGAGGGTGAGTATATTCCTATTAGGTATATACTCACCCTCGGACGCACCCTGCTTCTTTCCGGCAGCCTTCCTTCCTAAGAATGAGCGCGTGAAGGACCTTAGATGATGTCGCGGCTTGTCCATGTGACCGCTCGCGACCAATCACAAGCCGCGACGTCACCGCAGGTCATTCACACGCTCATTCTTAGGAAGGAAGCCTGCCGGTTAGTACCAGGGCGCGTCCGAGGGTGAGTATATCAATATTTTTTATTTTGATTCTTTATTTTACACTTAAATATGGATTCCGATACCGATTCCCGATATCGCAAACATATCGGAACTCGGTATCGGAATTCCGATACCAGATTCAGAAGATCGCCAACCTCATGGCCGACCCCACACAGGGGTCGGGTCGGGTTTCATGAAACCCGACTTTGCCAAAAGTCGGCGACTTCTGAAAATGGCCGACCCGTTTCGCTCAACCCTATTCAAACATAAAGATACCAAATGTAAATTTTTGGTGAAGAATCAACAACAATGGAACACAATTGTGAAGTTGAACGAAATTTATTGGTTATTTTAAATTTTTGTGGAAATTCAAAAATTGAAAAGTGGGGCGTGCATTATTATTCGGCCCCTTTACTTTACTTTCAGTGCAGCAAACTCACTCCAGAAGTTCATTGTGGATCTCTGAATGATCCAATGTTGTCCTAAATGCCTAATGATGATATATATAATCCACCTGTGTGTAATCAAGTCTCTGTATAAATGCACCTGCTCTGTGAGTCTCAGGCTTCTGTTTGAAGCACAAAGAGCATCATGAAGACCAAGGAACACAACAGGCAGGTTCATGATACTGTTGTGGAGAAGTTTAAAGCCAGATTTGGATACAAAATGATTTCCAAAACTTTAAACATTCCATGGAGCACTGTGCAAGCGATCATATTGAAATGGAAGGAGTATCATACCACTGCAAATCTACCAAGACCTGGCTGTCCCTCTAAACTTTCATCTCAGAAAAGGAGAAGACTTATCAGAGATGCAGCCAAGAGGCCCATGATCACTCTGGATGAACTGCAGAGATCTACAGCTGAGGTGGGACAGTCTGTCCATAGGACAACAATCAGTCGTACACTGCACAAATCAGGCCTTTATGGAAGAGTGGCAAGAAGAAAGCCATTTCTCAAAGATATCCATAAAGAGTGTCATTTAAATTTTGCAACAAGCCACCTGGGAGACACACCAAATATGTAGAAGAAGGTGCTCTGGTCAGATGAAACCAAAATCGAACTTTTTGGCGACAATGTTTGGCGTAAAGGCAACACAGCTCATCACCCTGAACACACCATCCCAACTGTCAAACGTGGTGGCAGCATCATGGTTTGGGCCTGCTTTTCTTCAGCAGGGACAGGGAAGATGGTTAAAATTGATGGGAAGATGGATGGAGCCAAATAGAGGACCATTCTTGAAGAAAACCTGTTTGAGTCTGCAAAAGACCTGAGACTGGGATGGAGATTTGTCTTCCAACAAGATAATGATGCCAAACATGAAGCAAAATCTACAATGGGATGGTTCACAAATAAACGTATTCAGGTGTTAGAATAGTCAAGTCAAAGTCCAGACCTCAATCCAATGGAGAATCTCCATCAAACCTCACTGAGCTCAAACTGTATGCCAAGGAAGAATGGGCAAGAATTTCAGTCTCTCAATGAATAAAACTGATAGAGGCATACCCCAAGCGACTTGCAGCTGTAATCGCAGCAAAAGGTGGCGCAATAAAGCATTAAGTTAAAGGGGCCAAATAATATTGCATGCCCCACTTTTCAGTTATGGAATTTCCACAAAAATTTAAAATAACCAATAAATTTCATTCAACTTCAAAATTGTGTTCCACTTGTTGTTAATTCTCCACCAAAAATTCACATTTGGTATCTTCATGTTTGAAGTATGATATGTGGGAAAAGGTTGAAAAGTTCCAGGGAGCCGAATACATTCGCAAGGCACTGTAGCTTCGTCAGGGGAAGTCCATCAAAACATCATATCTGTCCCAAAATAGTATCAGTAAAAAAATTACCTAAGGGCTCAAAAAATAATCCCTCATACAGCCCCATATCCAAAAACGTTAAAAGTGTTACAGGTCTCAGAAAATAGTGACACACTCAAAATTTTACTTTCCATACAAATTTCCAAACATTTTTTTCACTGATTAAATAAAAAACAAACTATGAATGGTTATATCTGCTTAATCATACTGACCTGGAGATTCAGATTGCCAGTTCAGTTTTACCATGTAGTGAATATAGTAAATAAAAAACAATTGTGAAATTGCACTTTTTATTACAATTTCAACGCGTTTTGATTTTTTCCCAATTTTTCAGTGCATCACATGATGAAATGAATTAGGTAATTCACAAGCACAACTTGTTTCACAAAAAAACAGCCCTCGTGGTTATGTGGACAGAAAAATAAAGTAGTTATGGCTTTTGGAAGAAGGAAAGGAAAAACAGAAAACGAAAATGGCCTCTGCATGAAGAGATAATAGACAATACTTCTAGTCCAAACTAACGATTACCAGCATATATAGTAGTGATAATATCACCATTCTGATCATTACAAAAACCACAACTATACCATGACCATATAATGGTAATATCACTTTTACGCTAGTTCATATATGTGTTTACTGTACAGTTACTCTCCAGCGTTGTTCTCGCTGTAATTTTTAATTTTCCCTTTTCTTTTTCATTCACCCCAGATCACCATGACCACTTCTTCCACCCTTAATCGATTTTTGCAAGATGTAGCACACAGACATCTTTTTCAACACCCTCTTCCCTATCCCTATCTCTACATTAACTATATAGTGCTATAACCAGTGCCCGAGACAGTAATAATGCCCCCTTTGTGCCCTGCACAGTAATAGTTCTCTCCTTTTGTGCCCCGCTGTCACACTGCAGCTATGCAGGTAACTGAAACTTCCACTAAATGGCAGCAGAGTGAAAGGATAGTAACAAGTCTGCAAGAGCAGATCTGCAGTGCTGCAGCAAAGCTACCACAAGGTGGCAGCAGAATAATCAAAACCTAGACCATCACGCAGTACTAAGGGAAAAAACAAGCACAGAGTCAGTGGAGAGCCAAAGGGTCAAAACCAGACAAAAGGCAGAAGTACCAGGGACCAGAGGCAAAGTCAAGTTAGAGTCAAAGCCAAGTAAAACACCGAGAAATCCAACAGCAATCAGGAAACACTAAGACAGGACAGGCAGGGAAAGAGAACTAGACACGGGCAAGGTCAGAAAGCGCAGCAGGACCAATCAGAGTACTACTAGAGTCAGATACATGTGCTGAAGGCAGAAAATATAACTAACACCGCCTGCAGGATGCAGCAGAGCTAAATAGCAAACCTGAACCCAGAATGAGGCAGAGCAAAGTTAAGCCTTGACAAGATCAGCCTGGGAAGAGGGCAGACAGGACTCAAAATCCAGACTGGATCATGACACTCACATAATAATAATGCTTTCTCTGTGACTTTAAACACAAATAATGTTCTCTCTGTATGTTATTATAGTAATTATGCTTCCCTGTGTTTCCTTACATTTACAGAGCACAATATAGTAACAATGTCCCCATTGTACCTTCTTATAATAATAAAAAGCGCCCCCTTTGTACTTTTGTTTTTTTTAATATAATACATTTCTTATTTCGTATAATGGTAATGAACCACCACTGTGCCTACTTGTAATGATGCCCCACAGCTACCCACATAATAAGATGACTCCCACAGTCCCCCATACACTGTATGATTGCCCCCAGCCACACCTACACAGTATGATGGCCCAAAGCACTCCCCACACATTATAAGGTGACCACAACAGCCCACTGTGTATGATGGCACTATATTTCCCATACACAGCATAATGACATCTATACGCAAAACAATGGTCCAGAGCCTCCCTATACACAGTTTAGGACCCTATAACCCTCCCTATATACAGCATGATACCCCATAATATCTCCATGATAGTCAGCAGTTCATTCATCCATACAACTTATAATTCCACTGTATCTTTACCTCCTGACTTCTAGGCCTTATAATATAGCTGTGGGCTAGCACATGTCATTGTACCACCCAATGTTTTCTGTGTGGTGCCAGCTTTCAGCAGTCCACTTCCAGCTGGAAGTAGTTTGCTGCCTGCCAGAGCAAGTGGTGGAGGAGGGAGCCAATGACTCTCTGCTCTGCTACAGCTGTTAACAGCTCTAAGAACTTTGAAATTTTTTTTGCAGGAGGATGCTTCCCACTGTCAGACCTGACCCACATGGTATTTGACAGATTTAGTCTATGTCCAGCCCATCTCTGTGAAATCTACATTGCTTTTCACACAGAATTTTTTTGCAGGGATTTTACATCTTACATTTTTATGCAGAATCCTCATAAAATCTGCTCCCAACTTGACACCATTTAGTCAAAAGGATGTGAAAAGAATGTATGGAGAAAATTATTTAAAAAACCATGTCAAAACCATGTAAAAAATTTCTTATAAATCTGTGTTATATCTGAAAACATCTTAAAAAACCACATGGCTTACTGGCTTAGATATCTTTTGGATTTGGCTGCCTCAAAAAAGCTAATTGCGAATATACCATTGCGGTATGTGTTATATAAAGCAGTTTGACAGTGGCTTTCACCAATAAAAGGGCAATTATGCTACAAGATAATCATGAATCAGCATTGTTAAAAATATTTAAAATCCTGGAGGGTATTCTGTGTTTCCACGGTCAGCAAACGCTTCGGGTTTGACTCTGTGTAAATCTGCAACGTCAAACCCGCAGCGTCCAGATGTTACAGCATAGTGGATGGGATTTCATGAAATCCCATCTACACTACGCGTTCAGAGACGCAGGCGACAGACCTGCGTATCCGGATATGCGGCGTGTTTTTATAGACCGCAGCATGTCTATTTACAATGCGGAGATGCTCCGTCCCCACAGCGTTAATTTCAAAAAGACTATCATTAGATGCAGTAAAAATGCATCTAATGATTAGTCACATAATAACTGCTTAAATGCAGCTTACTACGCATGTCTACTAATTTAAATAACCTCTTACCTGTCACACCGCCGGAAGTCCAAATCCACTGTGGTTCTCGCAATAACTTAGCTTACCGTGAGAACTGCAGATGTAGCAGAGCTGGACTCGTCATGGGACAGTCATTATTATGGACTGCATCGGAACAGAAACTTGGGGCTATGTAGTTTGGAAAAATGAAGGCTAAGGGGTGATCTTATTTTAATGTATAAATATATGAGGGGACAGTACAAAGTCCTTTCTGATGATCTTTTTAATCATAGACCGGTGACAGGGACAAGGGGGCATCCTCTACGTCTGGAGGAAAAAAGGTTTAAGCATAATAACAGACGCGGATTCTTTACTGTAAGAGCAGTGAGACTATGGAACTCTCTGCCGTATGATGTTGTAATGAGTGATTCATTACTAAAATTTAAGAGGGGACTGGATACCTTTCTTGAAAAGTATAGTGTTACAGGTTATATATACTAGATTCCTTGATAGGGCGTTGTTCCAGGGAACTAGTCTGATTGCCGTATGTGGAGTCAGGGAGTAATTTTTTTCCCCAATGTGGAGCTTACTCTTTGCCACATGGTTTTTTTTGCCTTCCTCTGGATCAACATGTTAGGGCATGTTAGGTTAGGCTATGGGTTGAACTAGATGAACTTAGGGTACTGTCACACTCTGCAACTTTCCAACGATCACGACCAGCGATACGACCTGGCCGTGATCGTTGGAAAGTCGTTGTGTGGTCGCTGGGGAGCTGTCACACAGACAGCTCTCCAGCGACCAACGATGCCGAGGTCCCGGGTAACCAGGGTAAACATCGGGTTACTAAGCGCAGGGCCGCACTTAGTAACCTGATGTTTACTGTGGTTACCAGCGTAAAAGTAAAAAAAACCAAACCGTACATACTCACATTCCGGTGTCCTTCAGGTCCCTTGCCGTCTGCTTCCCGCTCTGACTGAGTGCCGCCGTAAAGTGAAAGCAGATCACAGCGGTGACATCACCGCTGTGCTCTGTACTGCCTTACGGCCGGGAGTCAGTCAGAGCGGGAAGCAGACGGCAAGGGACCTGAAGGACACCGGAATGTGAGTATGTACGGTTTTTTTTTTTTTTACTTTTACGCTGGTAACCAGGGTAAACATCGGGTTACTAAGCGCGGCCCTGTGCTTAGTAACCCGATGTTTACCCTGGTTACAAGCGAACGCATCGCTGGATCGCTGTCACACACAACGATCCAGCGATGACAGCAGGAGATCCAGCGACGAAATAAAGTTTCAAACGATCTGCTATGACGTACGATTCTCAGCAGGGTCCCTGATCGCTGCTGCGTGTCAGACACTGCGATATCGTATGGATATCGCTGGAACGTCACGGATCGTACCGTCGTAGCGATCAAAGTGCCACTGTGTGACAGTACCCGTAATGTCTTCCTTCAACCTAAAAATCTATGTTACTATGTTACTATGTTTGTCTCATGATTATCTTCCCATGTAAACAGGCGGCTGATTATACGATAAATGAGCAAGATGCTTGTTCATCACGGAAATAATCTTTTATGCAGCATATAAGATCATTGATCTCCATGGTGTACCATCTTGTGTAAACAGGACTCACACTGCTGAGAACAATGGCAGCCTATGTGCGCTGAGCGATCCTTGTTTACTTTTGTCTGACAGTGTAAACAGGCATCTAAATGATTGCTGATCAGTAAACGTTTACCTGTCAGCCGTGTTATTGTGCCACCGGTTGGTCCATGTAAGCGCCATATTAACACATCTGCACAAGTGATAAACATTCCCTTATACATAGCTGAAAGGAATGAGAAAGTGTAAAATGAAATGACTCACTGCGGCAGACTTGGTGAGTAGTAATAAACAATACATTGTTGTGCTGGAGGCTTGGATGTGTCTGTTGAACATTTCACCATACTCTTACAGCTCAAGCACTTGCCAATGATTACATATTGTATAGAACTAGGAAAAGCAGTGTACTCATAAGTAATCCATTTATTGATGGAGAAGCCAGCAATCATCAAGGGATACTTGCTCTACTTTTATTTACCTTCTCAGAACAATAATGGCAGAGCCAGATTACAGGACACAGTCCTGGTAATGACGTTTTTTAGAACCTCATGCTATTTTCATTATACTGCATTGATCATTGCTGATTGCGTTTTTGATGCAAACTTTTATCTATGCTATTAACATACTTCAGTACCATAAAACATGAATTTGAAGGCACGTTCATGATTATGTCTTTTGATCTTTGTGTAGCTTTTGTTTTGTACAGTATGGGCTTTTCTATTTTTCATGAGACAATGCAGTTATTTGCTTTTTATTTTACCTTACTATGCTTTTAGTTTTTATCATGGCACAAAAACAGGTTTTATACTTACTGTATATATAGTAAATATATAGTTTACAAATAAAGAAATATATACTGAAACTGAAGGTTATGCATATGCTTCATTGTTGGAATCTTATGTATCCACTGGAAACCTAACTTCACATATTCAACAGCTTGTGCTGTGCTATGTTTCAAGAGACAGTTTTCTACATTTCTACATCAAAGTATGTGTCAATAATTATCAGTAACAATGCATCAATATCCCTTTTCTTCACACATATCATATATGTTAGAATTGTTACTGTCATGTCCCATAATTTGGAAATCATACTGACAGTATTATATTATCATTGTGTTGTTATATTGTGCTGTTTATTTGCCATGCAATAAGGTTTGCTCTTTTAAAAACTTTGTCCTTCCCTCTCTCCTTTTCTTTCTCTGATGTAGTTCTGATGTCTTCCTTCTTCACAATTCACTGCCTATCATTTATCTTAGAAGCTCATGTGTTTGCAGTCCTGTTTCTGAAAAGTCTTTTTTACCCGCTGTATGTGTGTATATCTACAAGAATTCAGCTAGAAAAGAAACTTTCTCCTGGAATTTTCATTCCTACCTCCTACAGTTGAGTTCAAGCCATCTGATCATATATCCATGTGTGATTACTAGTGTTGAGCATTCCGATGCTGCAAGTATCGGGTATCGGCCGATACTTGCTGTATCGGAATTCCGATACCGGGATTCCGATACTCTTGTGGTATCGGGTATCGGGTATCGCAACAACATTAATGTTAAAATGTGTAAAAGAGAGAATTAAAATAAAAAATATCGCTATACTCACCTGTCCGACGCAGCCGGGACTTCAGCGAGGGAACCGGCAGCGTTGTTTGTTTAAAATTCGCGCTATTACTTGGTTACGTGAATTCCCGGCTTGTGATTGGTCAGGTCGGCCACGTTGCCGGGACGCGGACCAATCACAGCAAGCCGTGACGAAATTACGTCACGGCTTGCTGTGATTGGTCCGCGTCCCGGCAATATGGCCGCCCTGACCAATCACAAGCCGTGACGTCACGGGAGGCTGGACACGCGCTCATTTTAAAATGAGCGCGTCCAGCCTCCCGGCTTGTGATTGGTTGACCGCGGCGCAACCAATCACAAGCCGTGACGTCACGGGAGGCTGGACACGCGCCCATTTTAAAATGAGCGCGTCCAGCCTCCCGGCTTGTGATTGGTTGACCGCGGCGCAACCAATCACAAGCCGTGACGTCACGGGAGGCTGGACACGCGCCCATTTTAAAATGAGCGCGTCCAGCCTCCCGGCTTGTGATTGGTTGACCGCGGCGCAACCAATCACAAGCCGTGACGTCACGGGAGGCTGGACACGCGCCCATTTTAAAATGAGCGCGTGTCCAGCCTCCCGTGACGTCACGGCTTGTGATTGGTCAGGGCGGCCATATTGCCGGGACGCGGACCAATCACAGCAAGCCGTGACGTAATTTCGTCACGGCTTGCTGTGATTGGTCCGCGTCCCGGCAACATGGCCGACCTGACCAATCACAAGCCGGGAATTCACGTAACCAAGTAATAGCGTGAATTTTAAACAAACAACGCTGCCGGTTCCCTCGCTGAGGTCCCGGCTGCGTCGGAGGGTGAGTATAGCGATATTTTTTATTTTAATTCTTTCTTTTACACATTTATATGGTTCCCAGGGCCTGAAGGAGAGTTTCCTCTCCTTCAGACCCTGGGAACCATCAGGAATACCGTCCGATACCTGAGTCCCATTGACTTGTATTGGTATCGGGTATCGGTATCGGATTGGATCCGATATTTTGCCGGTATCGGCCGATACTTTCCGATACCGATACTTTCAAGTATCGGACGGTATCGCTCAACACTAGTGATTACTGGTTTTAAATTGAGGCAACCTAGAAATGGTGTCTCAAGAGCCCTACACTTGCAGCCAAGCTTTGGAGTCAGAATAGTTACATTGATATTACTAATGATATATACATGCACTCCTCAATATTGAAATTGCATCACCAAGAAGGAAAAGTCAAGAAAGTAAGAATTAAGGAAATCAAGGGATTCATACATATTTTTAACAATATTCAAATAGTGAAAAAGCGGAAGCAAAATTTTCAAAATATCTCAATTTATTCAGCATTGAGTATGAGTGCCATACTTAACAATACATGTACTTATGCGCCTTGACATGCGGTTATCAATAATTGTATGAAGAATTTTCTGCCAAACTGAATGCTCTTGGGCATGCAAATCATCAAGATTCACTACTGCCAGTTTCCCTTTGCAATCCTGCTACCATGGCCTGCAGTGTCTCCAGACTCATTGAGCACATCTGGGACATCATTAACCCCTTCACCCCCAAGGGTGGTTTGCACGTTAATGACCGGGCCAATTTTTACAATTCTGACCACTGTCCCTTTATGAGGCTATAACTCTGGAACGCTTTGACGGATCTTGGCGATTCTGACATTGTTTTCTCGTGACATATTGTACTTCATGTTAGTGGTAAAATTTATTCGATATAACTTGCATTTATTTGTGAAAAAAACGAATATTTGGCGAAAATTTTGAAAATTTCGCAATTTTCCAACTTTGAATTTTTATGCCCTTAAATCACAGACATATGTCACGCAAAATACTTAATAAGTAACATTTCCCACATGTCTACTTTACATCAGTACAATTTTGGAACCAAAATTTTTTTTTGTGACGGAGTTATAAGGGTTAAAAGTTGACCAGCAATTTCTCATTTTTACAACACCATTTTTTTTTAGGGACCACATCTCATTTGAAGTCATTTTGAGGGGTCTATATGATAGAAAATACCCAAGTGTGACACCATTCTAAAAACTTCACCCCTCAAGGTACTCAAAACCACTTTCAAGAAGTTTATTAACCCTTCAGGTGTTTCACAGGAATTTTTGGAATGTTTAAATAAAAATGAACATTTAACTTTTTTTCACACACAATTTATTTCAGCTCCAATTTGTTTTATTTTACCAAGGGTAACAGGAGAAAATGGACCCCCAAAGTTGTTGTACAATTTGTCCTGAGTACGCTGATACCCCATATGTGAGGGTAAACCACTGTTTGGGCGTATGGCAGAGCTCGGAAGGAAAGGAGCGCCATTTGACTTTTCAATGCAAAATTGACTGGAATTGAGATGGGACGCCATGTTGCGTTTGGAGAGCCCCTGATGTGCCTAAACACTGAAACCCCCTACAAGTGACACCATTTTGGAAAGTAGACCCCCTAAGGAACTTATCTTGATGTGTGGTGAGCACTTTGACCCACCAAGTGCTTCACAGAAGTTTATAATGCAGAGCCGTAAAAATAAAAAATCATATTTTTTCACAAAAATGATCTTTTTGCCCCCAATTTTTTATTTTCCCAAGGGTAAGAGAAGTAATTGGACCCCAAAAAATGTTGTGCAATTTGTCCTGAGTACGCTGATACCCCATATGTGGGTGTAAACCATTGTTTGGGCGCATGGCAGAGCTTGGAAGGGAAGGAGCGCCATTTGACTTTTCAATGCAAAATTGACTGGAATTGAGATGGGACGCCATGTTGCGTTTGGAGAGCCCCTGATGTGCCTAAACACTGAAACCCCCTACAAGTGACACCATTTTGGAAAGTAGACCCCCTAAGGAACTTATCTTGATGTGTGGTGAGCACTTTGACCCACCAAGTGCTTCACAGAAGTTTATAATGCAGAGCCGTAAAAATAAAAAATCATATTTTTTCACAAAAATGATCTTTTTGCCCCCAATTTTTTATTTTCCCAAGGGTAAGAGAAGAAATTGGACCCCAAAAAATGTTGTGCAATTTGTCCTGAGTACGCTGATACCCCATATGTGGGTGTAAACCATTGTTTGGGCGCATGGCAGAGCTTGGAAGGGAAGGAGCGCCATTTGACTTTTCAATGCAAAATTGACTGGAATTGAGATGGGACGCCATGTTGCGTTTGGAGAGCCCCTGATGTGCCTAAACACTGAAACCCCCTACAAGTGACACCATTTTGGAAAGTAGACCCCCTAAGGAACTTATCTTGATGTGTGGTGAGCACTTTGACCCACCAAGTGCTTCACAGAAGTTTATAATGCAGAGCCGTAAAAATAAAAAATCATATTTTTTCACAAAAATGATCTTTTCGCCCCCAATTTTTTATTTTCCCAAGGGTAAGAGAAGAAATTGGACCCCAAAAAATGTTGTGCAATTTGTCCTGAGTACGCTGATACCCCATATGTGGGTGTAAACCATTGTTTGGGCGCATGGCAGAGCTTGGAAGGGAAGGAGCGCCATTTGACTTTTCAATGCAAAATTGACTGGAATTGAGATGGGACGCCATGTTGGGTTTGGAGAGCCCCTGATGTGCCTAAACACTGAAACCCCCTACAAGTGACACCATTTTGGAAAGTAGACCCCCTAAGGAACTTATCTTGATGTGTGGTGAGCACTTTGACCCACCAAGTGCTTCACAGAAGTTTATAATGCAGAGCCGTAAAAATAAAAAATCATATTTTTTCACAAAAATGATCTTTTCGCCCCCAATTTTTTATTTTCCCAAGGGTAAGAGAAGAAATTGGACCCCAAAAAATGTTGTGCAATTTGTCCTGAGTACGCTGATACCCCATATGTGGGTGTAAACCATTGTTTGGGCGCATGGCAGAGCTTGGAAGGGAAGGAGCGCCATTTGACTTTTCAATGCAAAATTGACTGGAATTGAGATGGGACGCCATGTTGCGTTTGGAGAGCCCCTGATGTGCCTAAACATTGAAACTCCCTACAAGTGACACCATTTTGGAAAGTAGACCCCCTAAGGAACTTATCTAGATGTGTTTTGAGAGCTTTGAACCCCCAAGTGTTTCACTACAGATTATAACGCAGAGCCGTGAAAATAATTTTTATTTTTTTTCTCAAAAATGATTTTTTAGCACCCAGCTTTGTATTTTTACAAGGGTAACAGAATAAATTGGACCCCAAAATTTGTTTTCCAATTTGTCCTGAGTACGCTGATACCCCATATGTGGGGGGGAACCACTGTTTGGGCGCATGACAGAGCTCGGAAGGGAAGGAGCGCCATTTGGAATGCAGACTTAAATGGATTGGTCAGCAGCCGTCACGTTGCATTTGCAGAGCCCCTGATGTACCCAAACAGTACAAACCCCCCACAAGTGACCCCATATTGGAAACTAGACCTCCCAAAGAACTTATCTAGATGTGTTTTGAGAACTTTGAACCCCCAAGTGTTTCACTAAAGTTTATAGCGCAAAGCCGTGAAAATAAAAATTCTTTTTTTTTTTCACAAAAATGATTTTTTAGCCCCCAGTTTTGTATTTTCACAAGGGTAACAGGATAAATTAGACCCCAAAAGTTGTTGTCCAATTTGTCCTGAGTACGCTGATACCCCATATGTGGGGGGGAACCACTGTTTGGGCGCATGACAGAGCTCGGAAGGGAAGGAGCGCCATTTGGAATGCAGACTTAAATGGATTGGTCAGCAGCCGTCACGTTGCATTTGCAGAGCCCCTGATGTACCCAAACAGTACAAACCCCCCACAAGTGACCCCATATTGGAAACTAGACCTCCCAAAGAACTTATCTAGATGTGTTTTGAGAACTTTGAACCCCCAAGTGTTTCACTAAAGTTTATAGCGCAAAGCCGTGAAAATAAAAATTCTTTTTTTTTTTCACAAAAATGATTTTTTAGCCCCCAGTTTTGTATTTTCACAAGGGTAACAGGATAAATTAGACCCCAAAAGTTGTTGTCCAATTTGTCCTGAGTACGCTGATACCCCATATGTGGGGGGGAACCACTGTTTGGGTGCATGACAGAGCTCGGAAGGGAAGGAGCGCCATTTGGAATGCAGCCTTAAATGGATTGGTCTGCAGGCGTCACGTTGCATTTGCAGAGCCCCTGATGTACCCAAACAGTACAAACCCCCCACAAGTGACCCCATATTGGAAACTAGACCTCCCAAGGAACTTATCTAGATGTGTTGTGAGAACTTTGAACCCCCAAGTGTTTCACTACAGTTTATAACGCAGAGCCGTGAAAATAAAACATCTTTTTTTTCCCACAAAAATGATTTTTAGCCCCCCAAATTTTTATTTTCCTAAGGATAACAAGAGAACTTGGACCCCAGAAGTTGTTGTTCAATTTGTCCCGAGTACGCTGATAACACATATGTTGGGGTAAACCCCTTTTTGGGCGCACGGGAGAGCTCGGAAGGGAAGGAGCACTGTTTTACTTTTTCAACGCAGAATTGGCTGGAATTGAGATTGGACGCCATGTCGCGCTTGTAGAGCCCCTGATGTGCCTGGACAGTGGAAACTCCCCAATTCTACCTGAAACCCTAACCCAAACACACCCCTAACCCTAATCCCAACGGTAACCCTAACCACACCCCTAGCCCTGACACACCCATAATTCTAATCCCAACCCTAATCCAAACGTAAATGTAATCCAAACCCTAACCCTAACTTTAGCCCCAACCCTAACTTTAGCCCCAACCCTAACTTTACCTCCAACCCTAGCCCTAACCCTAACCCTACCCCTAACCCTAACCCTAAACGTGACTGAAATACGTGGCACTGAAATACGTGGCACTGAAATACGTGGCACTGAAATACGTGGCACTGAAATACGTGGCACTGAAATACGTGGCACTGAAATACGTGATACGTGGCACTTAAATACGTGGCACTGAAACACGTGGCACTGAAATACGTGATACGTGGCACTGAAATACGTGGCACTGAAATACGTGGCACTGAAATACGTGGCACTGAAATACGTGGCACTGAAATACGTGGCACTGAAATACGTGGCACTGAAATATGTGATACGTGGCACTGATACGTGGCACTGAAATACGTGGCACTGAAATACGTGGCACTGAAATACGTGGCACTGAAATACGTGGCACTGAAATACGTGATACGTGGCACTGAAATACGTGGCACTGAAATACGTGGCACTGAAATACGTGATACGTGGCACTTAAATACGTGGCACTGAAACACGTGGCACTGAAATACGTGATACGTGGCACTGAAATACGTGGCACTGAAATACGTGGCACTGAAATACGTGGCACTGAAATACGTGGCACTGAAATACGTGATACGTGGCACTGAAATACGTGGCACTGAAATACGTGGCACTGAAATACGTGGCACTGAAATACGTGGCACTGAAATACGTGGTACTGAAATACGTGGTACTAAAATATGTGGCACTGAAATACGTGATACGTGGCACTGAAATACGTGGCACTGAAATACGTGGCACTGAAATACGTGGCACTGAAATACGTGGCACTGAAATACGTGGTACTGAAATACGTGGTACTAAAATATGTGGCACTGAAATACGTGATACGTGGCACTGAAATACGTGATACGTGGCACTGAAATATGTGATACGTGGCACTGAAATACGTGGCACTGAAACACGTGGCACTGAAATACGTGGCACTGAAATACGTGGCACTGAAATACGTGGCACTATGACTGTCAGAAAATGTTCATTAAACGGTTAGGGGTGAGGTTAGGGGTAGAGTTAGGGTTAGGGTTTGGATCCCTTTATCACCTTGATGGTGGTGGGTGGCTTTTCAGTGTGTTTAAATGCATGCGTTTTTAACGCAAACAAACGCATGTGCTTAAAAACGCAAGAAAATACTGCAGGTTGTATTTCTGAAAATGAACGCATGCAGAAAAAAAACGCATGCGTTTGAAAACGCGACCAAACGCGTACAAAAAAACCGCATGCGTTTTCAATGTTAAATATAGGGAAAAAACGCATGCGTTTTTTTGTGCAAAAAACGCTGCAGACAAAAACGCAAGTGTGAAACCAGCGACGCTTTTTATAGCAAAAAAGTTTTTGCGTCTCCACATTTTGAGACCTATAATTTTTCCACATTTTGCTCCACAGAGTCATGTGAGGTCTTGTTTTTTGCGGGACGAGTTGACGTTTTTATTGGTAACATTTTCGGACACGTGACCGTTTTTGATCGCTTTTTATTCCGATTTTTGTGAGGCAGAATGACCAAAAACCAGCTATTCATGAATTTCTTTTGGGGGAGGCGTTTATACCGTTCCGCGTTTGGTAAAATTGATAAAGCAGTTTTATTCTTCGGGTCAGTACGATTACAGCGATATCTCATTTATATCATTTTTTTATGTTTTGGCGCTTTTATACGATAAAAACTAAAATATAGAAAAAATAATTATTTTCGTATCGCTTTATTCTCAGGACTATAACTTTTTTATTTTTTTGCTGATAATGTTGTATGGCGGCTTGTTTTTTGCGGGACAAGATGACGTTTTCAGCGGTACCATGGATATTTATATCAGTCTTTTTGATCGCGTGTTATTCCACTTTTTGTTCGGCGGTATGGTAATAAAGCGTTGTTTTTTGCCTCGTTTTTTTTTTTTTTTTCTTACGGTGTTTACTGAAGGGGTTAACTAGTGGGGCAGTTTTATAGGTTGGGTCGTTACGGACGCGGCGATACTAAATATGTGTACTTTTATTGTTTTGTTTTTTTTATTTAGATAAAGAAATGTATTTATGGGAATAATATATATTTTTTTTTTATTATTTATTTAGGATTTTTTTTTTTTTTTTTTTTACACATGTGGAAAAAATTTTTTTTAACTTTTTTACTTTGTCCCAGGGGGGGACATCACAGATCATTGATCTGGCAGTGTGCACAGCACTCTGCCAGATCGACGATCTGCTGTGCAGGGCTGCAGGCTTACCAAGTGTCTGCTCTGAGCAGACACTCGGTAAGCCACCTCCTTCCCTGCAGGACCCGGATGCCGCGGCCATCTTGGATCCGGGACCTGCAGCCAGGAAGGAGGTAGGAGACCCTCGCAGCAACGCGATCACATCGCGTTGCTCCGGGGGTCTCAGGGAAGCCCGCAGGGAGCCCCCTCCCTGCGCGATGCTTCCCTATACCGCCGGTACACTGCGATCATGTTTGATCGCGGTGTGCCGGGGGTTAATGTGCCGGGGGCGGTCCGTGACCGCTCCTGGCACATAGTGCCGGATGTCAGCTGCGATATGCAGCTGACACCCGGCCGCGATCGGCCGCGCTCCCCCCGTGAGCGCGGCCGATCGGCTATGACGTACTATCCCGTCGGCGGTCATACGGGCCCACCCCACCTCGACGGGATAGTACGTCAAATGTCGGGAAGGGGTTAATCGACAATTGCAAAGGGAGCTGCCAGCAGCAGATCTTGACGATATGCAAACTCATGCATATTTACCATGGCAGAGCAGTCCTCAGAGAATCATACAACTATTATTTTTCTCATTGATAACTCATTTTTTTCATGTGAGAACATGGCCTGTATTAAGCCTGCATGACTGTTTTCCCTTTGAATGGAAAGAAAAGAATAATACATCTCTTGTAATCTGTTTGGGGCTCAAACTGCTGCATCAAAAACTGCAAAATACAACTACTATAAAATTGACTTGTGTTTAACCTAGGTTATCTTCACATTAACTTTTCTAAGAGCATTTTCAAACAGATCTGTTTTGAAATCCATATAAAAAATATCCAAAATAACTTTTCAACACTCTTAATCTTAGTTTTGAAAAAAATTTGCTTCAAAATCCTGCTACAAAACCTCCATGTGAGCATACCCTCAGGTTTCCTGTTCCCAAAAATTGCCATGGCTGCAGCCTGGTGAATCCTCACAGCGAGCATTAAAGTGACGGGTGTGCAGCTGCAACTATGAGATTGGCATACATATGATCACGTGTAAATTAGAAGTGCACAGCCAATACAAGGGAGGCCTAACACATACAGTATAATCGGAATAAGGCTGGAAGTATGCAAATCACATAGTTGCTGTCACATGACCGCCCACTCCTGACCCCGACACTGGAGAATCCTCACTGTGAACAATGCACATGCTATGAGGATTCACAAGTCTGCCCTCACATAGAGAGATGGCAGACTTGCACCCTAAGGCTGGACAACCACTTTTAAGCCATAACATGCAGCTTTAAGAAAAAAAACCAATATAAATAACCCTCAAAACACAAATTTCAAAAACACTGTGTATGTAAACTTTTTAATAATATGTTGTATAGTATCTTTTAGACTATTATCTGGTATTAGTTTTTCTTAAATTACCAACATTGTAAAAGTGCCATAAAAAATAGTTCAAGTTACGGGGATAGATTAGCCAACCTGCTATTCTCTTAATCCCAACCAAATTTGACTATGTTTTTTTTCAGTCCTGCAGAATTGCTGTATTGTTAGTGATAAGATGAGGATTATCTATCCCTAAATATTTACAGGTATTTAAGTTCTTCAATACAAAAAGTGAAACTCATATACAGTATTATATAGAGTCATTGCAAACAGAGTGATCTATTTCAAGTGTTCATTTCTGTTAATGTTGATGATTATGGCTTACAGCCAATGAAAACCCAAAAGTCATTATCTCAGTAAATTAGAATACTTTATAACACCAGCTTGAAAAATGATTTTTAAATCCAAAATGTTGGCCTACTGAAATGTATGTTCAGTAAATGCACTCAACACTTGGTCGGGGCTCCTTTTGCATCGATTACTGCATCATTGCGGCATGGCATGGAGGTGATCAGCATGTGGCACTGTTGAGGTGTTATGGAAGCCCAGGTTGCTTTGATATCAGCCTTCAGCTCATCTGCATTGTTGGGTCTGGTGTCTCTCATCTTCCTCTTGACAATACCCCATAAATTATCTATGAGCTTAAGGTCAGACAAGTTTGCTGACCAATCAAGCACAGTGATACTGATGTTTTTAAACCAGGTGTTGGTTACTTTTGGCAGTGTGGTCAGGTGCCAATTCCTGCTGGAGAATGAAAGTTTCCTTCTCCAAAAAGCTTTTCAGCTGAGGGAAGCATGAACTGATCTAAAATTTCCTGGTAGATGGCTGCACTGACTTTGGTTTTGATAAAACACAGTGGACCTACACCAGCAGATGACATGGCTCCCCAAACCACCACTGATTGTGGAAACTTCACTCTAGACCTCAAGCAGCTTGGATTGTGTGCCTTGCCACTATTCTTCCAGACACTGGGACCTTGATTTCCAAATAAATTGCAAAATTTACTATCATCTGAAAACAACACCTTGGACCACTGAGCAAAAGTCCAGATCTTTTTCTTCTTGGTTAAGATGCTTCTGGCGTTGTCCATTGGTCATGAGTGGCTTGACATAAGAATGAGACACTTGTAGCCCATGTCCTGGATACATCTGTGTGTGGTGGCTCCTGAAGCAATGACTCCAGCAGCAGTCCACTCCTTGTGACTCTCCCCCAGTTATTTGAATGGGCTTTTCTTAACAATCCTTTCAAGGCTGCGGTTATCCCTGCAGCTTGTGCACCTTTTTCTACCACACCTTTTCCTTCCATTCAACTTTCCATTAATATGCTTGGATACAGCTCTCTATGAACAGTCATCTTCTTTAGCAATGACCTTTTGTGGCTTACCCTCCTTGTAGAGTGTATCAATGACTGCCTTCTGGACATCTGTCAAATCAGCAGTCTTCCCCATGATTGTGGAACCTACTGAAACAGACTAAGGGACCTTTTGAAATGCTTAGGAAGCCTTTGCAGGTGTTTTTCATTAATTACTATAATTTACTGATATAATGACTTTTGGATTTTCATCTGTTGTAAGCCATAATCATCAACATTAACAGAAATAAACACTTGAAATAGATCACTCGATTTGTAATGGCTCTATATAATATATGAGTGTCACTTTTTGTATTGAAGAACTGAAACAAATTAACTTTTTGATGATATGCTAATTTTCTGAGAAGCACCAGTATGTCCATAAAAACAACCTGCCTGCCTTTTTAGTATCGACCTATTTCAGTGAGAATACTTTATTAACCAATACTACACTTTTTTTCTGAAACATTGATCAGATTCCCTGTGGCATCTCTGTGTTTTCTTCAAATATTATCACTGTGCTCCTTTCCATTTTCACTGGCCGATTACACAAACTAAAATAATTTGTTACCATGAATTAATTCTCTTAAGCATTATTTGATACTTGAAAAGTTTATTTAAAATGGAATTTAGTAAGCATTTAATCTAGGCTGTTACTGTATTATTTCATTTTATCTAAGTGTTATTTTAGTATGTTGGTATGGTAACTAACTACTACTATGGCATTCGTGTGAAGCTTATTTGTTGCATTAGCTAAAGACTTCACTTACAAAACTGAATATATAAAGGTAGCAATATAAATGATTATTTTAATGCTTGTTAAAGTAAAAAAATAGGACAAATTCCAGAAGGAATTCGCAAAGCAGGGATAAATGAAAAATGGTGTGAAACATGGTCCAAATTGATTCATTACAAAATGAATGGTTTTAATATGTATTCTCACTCAAATGCTCCTGAGTGTTTACATCTCTATATGCCTGTATATTAGAGGTAAAATAAAAGTTAAACTTTTTTTCAAATAATATCACACAAAAATTCTGAAAAGCAATTACAATAGTCACATTATTAATACATTACATTTTAAAGATAAACATCATAAACAAAATAACATACATATTTTGTATCCATAATAACCATTACAATACAGTGAACAGATTCTTTACAGTGATGGGTAAATGGCATAAAAAAGGTATGATTTTTCTTTTTCTTTTTTTTGGGAAAAATTGCATTAAAAAAACTACAGCTCAGTTTGTAAAAAAAAAAATTAAACAAAAAACAAGGCTTCATTTACTAAAGCTTAAGTAAATTTTTTTATGGCAGTTAAAATTATGAATGAATAAACAGATTTAAAAAAATCATGTGGTTGTCTAAAGAAGCGCATCACAAAATTGGTATTGTGTATATGCATGTGTGTATTATGTATATGAGTGTGAAATGTGTAAATGCACGTGTAGTATGTTAGCATTTATATATTATGAATAAAAACATCATTCGTGATTCAATCAAATATCAATGGTCTGATAATCCATGGACAGGGCCGGTTTTAGACAAAGTGGGGCCCTAGGCAAAAATTTAAAGTGGGGGCCCCAAATGATAACATTGCACTGTGGCCCCCATATTTAGGGGCCTTATATCGGCCAACGGGTCTGCCACTATTACGGTACGTTCACATTTGCGTTGTGCAGCGCAGCGTCGGCGGCGCAACGCACAACGCAGACACAAAGCATATACAACGCATGCATAATGCTGCGTTTTGCAACGCATGCGTTGTGTTTTTGGAGGCAAAAAAAATGCAACTTGCTGCGTCCTCTGCGCCCTGACGCTTGCGTCTAATAAGACGCAAGTGTCAAAAAACGCAAGACAACGCATGTCCATGCGCCCCCATGTTAAATATAGGGGCGCGTGACGCATGCGTCGCCGCAGCTGCGCCCGACGCTGCGCTGCACAACGCTAATGTGAACGTAGCATTAGCTGTATGCAGGGTCACTGCTGGCACTTTGAAAAGCAGCTTTTCGCCATGTTCATATGACAGAATTTTTGCAGCTCTTTCTTCTGCAAATAATAAGTTTACAGCATTTTACAGCACAAGCAAAAACTGAGATTTTCAGAAATCTCATGCACACCCTTTTATTTTCCCCTGACTGAATTTCACAACTGCAGTGTTTTTTAAATCTGCAGCGTGTCAACTTCTTTCAGCAATTTTTTTCACCCGTACAAAGCAATGAAAAAGTTTAAAAAATGCTGCAAATGTTGCAACGTTGTTTTTTGCTGCGTTTTTTGTGAATAACACTAACTTTATTAAACATGTACTGTAGACAAAATGCATACTGTAAAAAACAAACAGCAAAAGCTCTAAGGGTATGCTTCCACGTTCAGGAAACGCTGCATTTTTGACGCTGCATTGAGCCTCAGCGTCCAGATGTTACAGCATAGTGGAGGGGATTTCATGAAATCCCGTCTCCACTATGCAGTAAAAGACGCATGCGGCACACCTGTGGAAACGGACATGCGGCGTGTTTTTTAAAAACGCAGCATGCCCTTACATTGCTGAAACAACGCAAGGACAACGCAGGTGACCTGCCAGTGACCTCAGGTGCAGATTTGGTCAGGATTTTACCTGGGTAAAATCCTGACCAAATCCTGAGGCAATCCTGAACGTGGACACATACTCTAAGGGTATGTGTCCACAATCAGTAAACACTGCGGGTCGGCTGCTGTGTACTTGTGCAGCGTCCAACCCGCAGCGGCCAGATGTTACAGTATAGTGGATGGGATTTAAAGAAATTCCATCTCTGCTATGCGTGCGCTATCACCTGCACCTCACCTGCGGAGATGGACATGGGGCGCGTCTCTCCGGATCCTCTGCACATACCCTAAAAAATGGGTGTTTTGAAAGCAGTGTTTTTACTGCCAAGAGAGCAGGCTTTGGCTGCAAAAAAAAATGCACCAAAAACGCTGATTCCTATGCACACCTGTACTATATGTGTATGGTTTACCCTTATTTCACGTGGGAATTCATTTATTTCTATATAATAAATGCCCTGATTCAGCAGACAATATTCCTGTCTTGTGTCATCCAGACAGTAGTGACAGCATGTCGCCCTGTCAGATTACAAGCAATGATTTAGTGACTGGTCAGAGCCTATGCTGTTCCCTGCTGTATTGTGACTGTGAAACCTGATCCTACAGCAAACAGCACAGAGCTCCAGACTACATGAGTAAATCACAGTACTGAGGGAGGGTTTGGGAGAGGCATTCCAGAACAACAGAGCAATGCACAGCACTGCTGTACACCCTCTGGGCACTTCATACAGGGGCTGCAGAGGCAGGGGGCCCCCTTTCTAGGTGGGGGCCCCAGGCATCTGCCTGGTCTGCCTGTGCCAAACGCCGGCCCTGTCCATGGATGTCAGTCTTGTTGTAGACCATCAACTCAAACCATGAAAAGCTGAAGGAAAATGGCAAATCCATTAATTTTTTCTTAGGTAAAATATTTTTTTCAAACTTCCACTAAAATGCCATTTAAAATAAGAATTCGACATGGAGAAATAGGCTGACACATTTCTGGTAAGTGTAACTTCCTTAGGCTACTTTCACACATCAGTTTTTTGGCTTCGGGCATAATCCGGCTATTTTTGAAAAAAACGTATCCGGTGCAAATTGTGAAAAACTGATGCACCGGAGAGAGAGAGACTCTCCAGAATGGAAAATGAAGCTACGGGGCATGCTCAGTGTAACAATACCTGAATCGGTGGCCGGATCCAGTCATTTCACCTCATGTTTCATCCTTTCATCGCTGGAACTGTTGCTGTGCGTTTTTTTCCCGGACAGAAAAAACGTTCCTCTGTATGTTTTCTCCGTCTGCCGGAAAAATAATTTTGGCAAATTACGGATGAAATGTGTGGCCATCAGGCGCTAATACAACTCTATGACAAAAAAACGGATCCGACGGTAAAAAAAACGATCCGTTTTTTTCAAAACTCGCCGGATTGTGCCTAACGGCAAAAACCTGATGTGTGAAAGTAACCTTAGTCATGCGCATTTTAAATGTGTGCCTTTTATGAATATGCATGCAATTTTGTATGTGTATCTGCAGGTGAGGCCTGACAGGGGGCTTCCTCTCTCAGAAACTTTACATTTGTTATTACCATATTGTCGTGAAAAATGTAAAGTAAGCATTGCTTTATATTATGACTGAAAAAAACTGAAAAATAAGCTCTTTATTTTTCAAGGTATTTATGATTTAAGCCTGTTAGAAAAACGAGACAAGGATTCCAATAAAATATTACATTCATTAATTATAGTAATTATTATTTATTGTATTAATTAGAAAAATTATACTCTGGCAAGCATTTTGTTTCATCCCTTCACTGCAAGTTTTTTCTGCACGTCATTTTTGTTTTCCAGTGCATGTATCACAGTTAAGAGTCATCTGTTTCCCTTTAGAATTTACATACCAATTAGCTGCTTAGGATGCTTCCTACACATTAATTAGTCTTAGTCATTGCCATCTGACTTGGTGAGTTCAAATCTACTATTCTCAGCAGCATTTCTACTGTATACAAAGTACTGTACAAGACGGAGACTTTGTGATTAGGAGGATTTGTGAATTTCAGTACCGAAATAAAAATCCAAAAGAAATTACAGTACAATACTTGTGTGGTGTTTTGAGTGTATTTTTTCTCATTGAACTATTTGGGAGTGTATTTCTGCTTACTGATAAATCAATGCAAGTGTTATGGCCTGTTAGTTGAAAGTTGGAAACTCACCTGGAAGAGGCAAATGGCCATCATGGAACACTTATCTTTTCCTCACAATTCTGTTACTGAAAGATAATAAATTCATGTAAATCCTATGTATATTTCAGTACTTCCGGTCTACAGTTTTGTTTAGGCACCAAGCACAGCCCAAAGCTTGGCTTCAGCTGTGCTTAGTTGTATTCTTGGACTGTCCTCCTTGCCTCTCTGGCATACACTTGAAAGGCACACTCTAATGCCATTCCTGTGCTCTGTCTACTTCACTTGTGCCACTGAACTTCTCATATGGTACTGGGGCTCTTACTTAAATCATTCTTTCCTCAGGTTAGGCACTACTGCAGTCTCCATGATAATTCTGCGGAATCTCTTAAAGTCTCCAATAGAGCTTCTTCCCAACTCCTTTTCAGGAAGCTCTTCTTTTTGGCTCACGCACAGGCAGTACCTAGATGTGTCTTTCCCTCACTCACCTGGACCCGTTGAAGCGATATACACAAAACGGCCATCATCCACCCTTGCACTCCCCACATTTCTCCTAAGGGCTCATACCGATTTGTGAGAAAAACGAACAAGTGCAATCCAATAAAAGATCATATTGTACTCGGACCAATGTTATTCAATGGGTGACATCTCATCTGTGATTTTTTTCTCAGCTGAAATTGGACTGAGAAAAAAATCGAAGCATGCTGCAATTTGGTGCAAATCTCGGACAAGACTCGCCAATGCAAGAAAAAAACACACAGCACTCGTACCATTCGAGTGCTGTCCATTTTTTCACGCACCAGTTGTTAGGTGTCAAGTTCCCACTGCTGCACAGGGGGAATCTCAAACCATGTCCACTGCGGTCTCCCATTCTCTTCCATCTGCAGTGGAGCCTGCTCAGCGGAGACGTCAGTACCAGCATCTGGCTCAAGCTGATACTGTGCGCTTGGTTACTGCTGCCTTTCCAGGCTCTGCCTTTGTAGCCAGCACTGATCAGCAGCGAGCAGGCATTTCAGGGACTAAGTCCTGCTTTTCCCATACTGAGCATGGCCACGGGACGACCTCCCATTGGAGGTCAGGGGTCACATGCTCAGGTCCTGTTGCAACTCCTATTGGACCATCAGGAAGGTCCCGGAGTGCTACTACTATAAAAGGTTCGCATGGCCGCTCAGCCATGTGCTAGTGTAAACCTGTTAACATGTGTGTGTGTGTATGTATGCTTGCCAATGTATGAAAGCTCTGAATCATTCCCCTTCCTAGAGTTGTTGACTGCTCACAAATGGTGGAGCTACCTAGTGCCTGAAAGTGCGATCCCGCACAATTAACACAAGAGACAGCATCTATTAGTAGCGACCGCCAGTGCGGCGCCCTGCGCAAATAGTGCGCTTTCCTGGTCCAAGTTAGGGTGGTTAGTGGCATCCGCCAGAGCAGCGCTGCACGCACCCTTGTGCGGTAAATCTTTAGTTTAGTTTATTCCCTGACACCACCTTAGCGGTGTCAAGCACAAGAGGTCTAGAGCAACTCTTACCCTGAGTCTTGGGGCAGAGTTCTGTGAGTCCATGATTGCTCTCTCTGTGCGATATCGCGGCCTTGTGACGCAACAGGGTTCGCTTTTTTCATACCAGGTGAAGCTAACCAGTGTGTGTCTTCTCTTAATACCGACATATAGTCCATCATTACCAAGCAGCAGGTGTCTTTTCTGCACGGTGGACCTCGGACTGTTAACGCATCTTATATCGCCTCTAATTAATATTTGGTGCGTTCCGCCAGTCCTAACACCAGTGTCCTTTTAAAAGCCTATAATTAATGCGCGGTGAACAGTAAAATCACACTGAAAGGTTAGAATAGAATAGATAGAATAGAAATATACACATAGAATACATATATATATATATATATATATATATATATATATATATATATATGTATGTTCAGTATATATATATATATATATATGTATATATATATATATATATATATATATACACGTCAGTAAGGCTAGGTTCCCATTGCGTTAATGGGATAGCGCTAACGGACAGCGTTGCACGGCGAAATTAACGCCGTGCACCACGTCCATTAGCGCTCCCATTGCCGGCAATGTTAGAGCGCATTGCTAGCGCGTGTCATTTTCGGCACGCGCTAGCGATGTGCCGGTCTTTTGTAGCGCGCCTCGGACGCTGCTTGCAGCGTCCGCGGCGCGCCAGAGGTCCGTTCCCCGCTCTCGCAGATCGGGGATCTGCGAGAGCGGGGACGTTAACGCGACCCCTGAACGCGGCCCTGAAAAAGACATTGTGTTAGCGCAATCCGCTAGCGCTCGCGCTAAACGGATTGCACTAAAGCAATCTGAACCTAGCCTAACACACACACATATATGTACGATATTTATATTGAACTGAAAGATAGATAGAATGAAAGCTGGTAATTCCTCTGCTGAATTCTGTAAAAACACTGCAGGAGCCAACAGGATAGAAGAGATGGATTACATACAGTAAATACATATAGACTAGGTAGATATATACTGTAGATGTCAGTGACAAATACAATTAGTACAGTGTGTGTGCAAATTACTGGACATGTATGTAATTAACAAAATGATTATTTATTGGGAAAAAAGGCGCGATTTTCAAAACCAGCAGAAGGAAAATCAGCGACTAGGGGCAGATGTTTATAGCCTGGGAAGGAGGCAATACCCATGGAGCTTCCCAGGCTATTAATATCAGTTCACAGCTGTATACTTAACGTTTACTGGCTATTAAAATGGGGGACCCACCAAAAAATGACATGGGGTTACCCCATAATTAATAGTCAGCAAAGGGTATGCAGACAGCTGCGGGCTGATATTAGTAGCCTAGGAAGGGGCCATGGATATTTCACCACCGGCTAAAAACATTAGCTCTCAGCCACCCCAGAAAAGGCACATCTCTAAGATGTGCCAACTCCGGCACTTAGCCTCGCTCTTCCCACTTGCCCTGTAGTGGTGGCAAGTGGGGTAATAGTTGTGGGGTTGATATCACCTTTGTATTGAAAGGTGACATCAAGCCTGGCTTACACTGTGTTCCAAATTATTATGCACATAGAGTTTAGGAGTGATAAGGTTAGAATTTTTTTGTTTGTCATTTAAACTCATTGATGGTGATGTGTGTCAGGGCTCTTTATGTCACTGAAAGTAATTGCAGATACCTGTGCAAATTAGTTTGGCAGATGTGTCCAAATAAAGGCAAGACTACTTAAGAAGGCTGTTCCACATTATTAAGCAGCCTACATTTTTTGCCAAAATGGGAAAGAAAAAGGATGTGTCGGCTGCTGAGAAGCAACAAATTATGGAGTATTTAGGTCAAGGCATGACTACAATCAACATTGCCAAGACACTTCATCGTGATCATCACACAATAAAGAAGTATGTAGCTGATTCCCAGAACACACGTGTGCGTGCTGATAAGAAACAATTGAGGACTCTTTCCAACAGGCAATTGAGTTAGGTTAAAAGAGCAGCTGCAAAAATGCCTTGTCATATCAGCAGACAAGTTTTTGAAGCTGCTGGTGCCTCCAACATCCCCAGAACAACAAGATGCAGGGTTCTTCAGAGGTGCGCAAGTCATCCTGTCACCACCTCTATCCACTGCACACAAGCAGAAACGACTCCAGTGGGCCAAACGATACATGAAGACTGACTTCCAAATTGTTTTGTTCACCGATGAGTGCCGTGCAACGCTCGATGGTCCAGATGGATGGAGTGGAAGATGGCTGGTTGATGGACACCCAAGAAAACATGGCTAAGGCGCCAACAAGGAGGAGCTGGAGTAATGTTTTGGGCTGGAATCATGGGGAGAGAGATTGTCGGCCCCTTTATAATCCCTGAAGGGGTAAAGATGAACTCCATAATCTATGTGGAGTTTCTAAAACAACACTTCCTGCCATGGTTCAAGAGGAAGAACCGTGCTTTCCGCAGCAAGATCATTTTCATGCATGATAATGCACCGTCTCATGCTGCAAAAAACACACCTGCATCTCTGGCTGCTATGGGCATAAAAGAGGACAAACTTATGGTGTGGCCACCATCTTCCCCTGACCTCAACCCCATTGAGAACCTCTGGAGCATCATCAAAAGGAGTGTTTATGATGGCGGGAGGCAGTTCACATCTAAGCAACAGCTCTGGGAGGGTATTCTGTCCACATGCAAAACAATTGAAGCAGAAACCATCCAAAAACTGACAAATTTAATGGACGAGAGAGTTCAGAAGCTTCTTTCGAACAAGGGGTCCTATGTGCAAATGTAACATCACCTACAATAAAGTTTTCACTTGAAAACTGTTTGGTTTCATTTTGTAATAAGCTGATAATGCTTATAACTTCACAATTGACCATTTTTTTGTTCAAAATAAAAAAAAAAGGTTGAAAACTCTGCAGTGTATAATAATTTGGAACATGCATTTTGAGTGTTCATTTTTTTTTAAAAGATACTGTTTTCATAGGCAGTTTGTTCCAAAACATTGCAATTATACTAGAATAGTAGATGACTGGAAAATAACAATGACTGCAATTCAGATAGGTAATTTAGAGAAAATATGAGGAAATATTATTTGCATAATAATTTGGAACACAGTGTAGTAATCAAGAAGTGTTAATAAGACACCTATCCATTACTAATCCTATAGTTGGTTCATGTTATATAAAGACACAGCCAGAATAAAGTTTTTTAATGAAATAAAACACAACACAGTTTGACCATTTTATTGTTACTCCTAATCCATGTGACGCCCTCGATCTCCTGTAATAAAAATAAAGGGCCAAGCAGGACCAAGGCCCAACTGTGGACGCCCAGCAATAGGAAGCTATATAAACATAATGCCCAGCTCAAAAAAGGGGGGCCACACCCTTGTGTACTTAGAATTCATTGTTTATTCCTGTTTGATAAGGATGAAGCAATTGTTTATAAACAAAAGAAAATAATACAAATCTAGTCATTTAACTGTGACAAATTGTGCATATCACAAACTGCTGCTTTTTGTAATGCTATTTTATTTAGTCAAGTGTGACATTAGTACATGCCACACCAATACTGTGACCTGTTGTCAATGATGTTTTTTTTGTACCTAAGATTTCTTGTTTAGTCGTTTTAGAAAATGGGGAATAGTGGTTGGAAAAAAAACACAAGTCATCTAGAAATATAGGACCTGGAAGCAGCAGCAACATCACCACAAATAGCAGCAGCTGTTCGGGCAGTAGTGTTACTAGACACAGGTCACAACTGGCTTCTCTTCCCTCCCTCAGCAAATGTACTTACTACTGGAGAGGAGATGCAGCACGTTATGGATTATATGATACATCTTTTGTGTCAGTCAAAACTGGATGATGTTACCTCTTAGGCTGGAGTCACACTAAGGCTACTTTCACACTTGCATCGTGTGACGCACGTCGCAATCCGTCGTTTTGGAGAAAAAACGCATCCTGCAAAGTTGCCAGCAGGATGCGTTTTTTCTTCATAGACTTGCATTAGCGACGCATTGCGACGGATTGCCACACGTCGCATCCGTCGTGCGACGGATGCGTCGTGTTTTGGCGGACCGTCGGCACAAAAAAAGTTCCATGTAATGTTTTTTGTGCGTCGCGTCCGCCATTTTAAACCGCGCATGCACAGCCAAAACTCCGCCCCCTCCTCCCCGGACTGCAGAATGGGCAGCGGATGCGTTGTAAAACTGCATATCCGCTGCCCACGTCTTGCAGTAATTTCACAGGTTCCTTCGGTACGTCGGCCTGATGCATTGCGACAGGCCCGTACCGATGGAAGTGTGAAAGTAGCCTTAATCTATAAAAATACGGTTCGTTTTACACGGACGAGAATCGCAGAAATGTTCCCTGAACAGTGATCCGAATGTCATCCGTGTGCAATGTGAGGATGCGATTTCCTTGCATCTGAGCATCCGTGTGACATCCATATGGCATCCGTATGGTGAGATTTTCTCGTCAGCTTGCAAAATGGACATATAATGGATCCGTGGTTTCAAATATTCATGATAACATATGTACAGTCTATATATATATATATATATATATATATATATATATATATATATATATATATATATATATATACTAGCTGAAGAGCCCAGTGTTGCCTGGGCATAGTAAATATCTGTTGTTAGTTATAGCACCTCTATTCTATTTCCCATCACGCCTCTCATTTAGCACCTCACTTCTCTCATTTTTCCATCACGCATCTCATTTTCCCCCTCACATCTTTCATTTTCCCCCTCACATCTCTCATTTTCTCCCTCACACCTCTCATTTTCCCCCTCACTCCTCTTATTTTCCCCCTCCTCTCATTCCCCCCTCACTCCTCTCATTTCCCCCTAACACTTGTCATTTTGACCTCACATCTGTCATTTTCCGATCACTCCATTATTTTCCCTCATTCCTCTCATTTTGCACTCACACTTTTTAATTTTCACCTCACACCTCTCATTTTTCCCTGGTATATACATGTTTGTCATCTCCCTTATATATAGTATACACCTGTATGTTATCTCCTGTATATAGTATATACCTGTATGTCATCTCCCCTGTATATAGTATATACCTGTATGTCATCTCCCCTGTAAATATTATATACCTGCTGTATGTCATCTCCTCCTGTATATTGCATATACCTATGTGTCAACTCCTCTTGTATATAGTATATACCTGTATGTCATCTCTTCTGTATATAGTATATACAGTTATATGAAAAAGTTTGGACACCCCTATTAATCTTAAGCTTAATGTTTTATTAAAATTGTTTTTTTTGCAACAGCTATTTCAGTTTCATATCTAATAACTGTTGGACACAGTAATGTTTCTGTCTTGAAATGAGGTTTATTTTACTAACAGAAAATGTGCGATCTGCATTCAAACAAAATTTGACAGGTGCATAAGTATGGTCACCCTTATCATTTTCTTGTTTTAAATACTCTTACCTACTTTTTACTGAATTACTAAAGCACTTTTTTTGGTTTTGTAACCTCATTGAGCTTTGAACTTCATAGCCAGGTGTATGCAATCATGAGAAAAGCTACTTAAAGTGGCCACTTGCAAGTTGTTCTCCTGTTTCAATCTCCTCTAAAGAGTGGCATCATGGGCTCCTCAAAACAACTGTCAAATGATCTGAAAACAAAGATTATTCAACATAGTTGTTCAGGGGAAGGATACAAAAAGCTGTTTTAGAGATTTAACCTGTCAATTTCCACTGTGAGGAACATAGTAAGGAAATGGAAGAACACAGGTACAGTTCTTGTGAAGGCCAGAAGTGGCAGGCCAAGAAAACATCAGAAAGGCAGAGAAGAAGAATGGTGAGATCAGTCAAGGACAATCCTCAGACCACCTCCAGAGAGCTGCAGCATCAACTTGCTGCAGATGGTGTCACTGTGCATCGGTCAACTATACAACGCACTTTGCACAAGGAGAAGCTGTATGGGAGAGTGATGCGAAAGAAGCCGTTTCTGCAAGCACACCACAAACAGAGTCGGCTGAGGTATGCAAAAGCACATTTGGAGAAGCCAATATCTTTTTGGAAGAAGGTCCTGTGGACTGATGAAACCAAGATTGAGATGTTTGGTCATACAAAAAGGCATTATGCATGGCGGCCAAAAAACACAGCATTCCAAGAAAAACACTTGCTACCCACAGTAAAATTTGGTGGAGGTTCCATCATGCTTTGGGGCTGTGTGGCCAATGCAGGCACCGGGAATCTTGTTAAAGTTGTGGGACGCATGGATTCCTCTCAGTATCAGCAGATTCTTGACAATAATGTTCATGAATCAGTGATAAAGTTGAAGTTACGCAGGGGATGGATCTTTCAGCAAGACAATGATCCAAAACACCTCTCCAAATCTACTCAGGCATTCATGCAGAGGAACAATTACACTGTTCTGGAATGGCCATCCCAGTCCCCAGACCTGAATATCATTGAACATCTGTGGGATCATATGAAGAGGGCTGTCCATGCTCGGCGACCATCAAACTTAACTGATCTGGAATTGTTTTGTAAAGAGGAATGGTCAAAAATACCTTCATCCAGGATCCAGGAACTCATTAAAAGCTATAGGAAGCGACTAGAGGCTGTTATTTTTGCAAAAGGAGGATCTACTAAATATTAATGTCACTTTTCTGGTGAGGTGCCCATACTTATGCACCTGTCAAATTTTGTTTGAATGCAGATTGCACATTTTCTGTTAGTACAATAAACCTCATTTCAAGGCAGAAACATTACTATGTCCAACAGTTATTAGATATATGAAACTGAAATAGCTGTTGCAAAAAAAAAACAATTTTTATAAAACATTAAGCTTAAGATTAATAGGGATGCCCAAACTTTTTCATATAACTGTACCTGTATGTCATCTCCTCCTATATATAGTATATACCTGTATGCCATCTCCTGTATATAGTATATACCTGTATGTCATCTCCTCCTGTATATAGTATATACCTGTGTGTCATCTCCTCTAATATATAGAATATACCTGTATGGCATCTCCTTCTGTATATAGTATATACCTGTAAGTCATCTCCACCTGTATATAGTAAATACCTGTGTGTCATCTCCCCCTGTATATAGTATATACCTGTATGTCATCTCCTCTTATATATAGTATATACCTTTATGTAATCTCCTCCTGTATATAGTACATACCTGTAAGTCATCTCTTCCTGTATATAGTATATACATGTGTCATCTCCTCCTGTATATAGTATATACCTGTAAGTCATCTCCTCTTGTATATAGTATATACCTGTGTGTCATCGCCTCCTGTATATAGTATGTACCTGTATGTCATCTCCTCCTGTATTAGACTTCATTCACACGTTATTTGGTCAGTATTTTTACCTCAGTATTTGTAAGCTAAATTGGCAGCCTGATAAATCCCCAGCCAACAGGAAGCCCTCCCCTCTGGCAGTATATATTATCTCACACATACACATAATAGACAGGTCATGTGACTGACAGCTGCCGTATTTCCTATATGGTACATTTGTTGCTCTTGTAGTTTGTCTTCTTATTAATCAGATTTTTATTTTTGAAGGATAATACCAGACTTGTGTGTGTTTTAGGGCGAGTTTCATGTGTCAAGTTGGGTGTGTTAAGTTGCGTGTGGCGACATGCATGTAACGACTTTTGTGAGATGTGCTTTGTGTGGCGACATGCGTGTAGCAACTTTTTGTGTGTTGAGTTGCATGTGACAGGTTAGTATAGCAAGTTGTGTGCAGCAAGTTTTGCGCATGGCGAGTTTTATGTGTGGTGCGTTTTGAGTATGTGCAAGTTTTGTGTGAGGCAACTTTTGCATGTGTTGCAACTTTTGTGCATGTGGTAATTTTTCTGCGTGTGCAAGTTTTGCGTGGGCAAGTTTTCCATGAGGTGAGTTTTGCTTGTGGCGAATTTTGAGAGGTGACTTTTGTGTTTCGACTTTTATGTGGCGAGGTTGGTGTATGTGTGGTGAAATGTGTGCCGAGGGTAGTATATGTGTTCAAGCACGTGGTAGTGTGTGGCGCATTTTGTGTGTGTGTTCATATCCCTGTGTGTGGTGAGTATCCCATGTCGGGGCCCCACCTTAGCAACTGTACAGTATAAACTCTTTGGTGCCATCGCTCTCATTCTTTAAGTCCCCCTTGTTCACATCTGGCAGCTGTCAATTTGCCTCCAACACTTTTCCTTTCACTTTTTCCCCATTATGTAGATAGGGGCAAAATTGTTTGATGAATTGGAATGCGTGGGGTTAAAATTTCGCCTCACAACATAGCCTATGTCACTCTCGGGGTCCAGACGTGTGACTGTGCAAAATTTTGTGGCTGTAGCTGCGACGGTGCAGATGCCAATCCCGGACATACACACATACATACACACATACACACACATTCAGCTTTATATATTAGATATACTGTATGTCAGTGAGACACATATATATATATATCTTTATATTTCATATAGAGCTAGATAGCAGAATAGCCGATAATGTAACTATTGGGTTCTGTAAAATCATTGCAGAAGCCGACAGGATATGACACATAGTTAACATACAGTAAACCATTGCATATCAGTTAGATTTATATATGCCCCTGACTAATAAGGTTAGCAGTGTGTGTTTGTGTAAAATTTTGGAGATATAGGATTAATTCACGGGAAAAAACTGGCGTGGGCTCCCGTGCAATTTTCTCCGCCAGAGAGGGAAAGTCAGTGACTGAGGGCAGATATTAATAGCCTAGAGAAGGACCATGGTTCTTGGCCCCCCTGGCTAAAAACATCTGCCCCTAGCCATCCCAGAAAAGGCGCATCTTATTACTTACTAAGTAAGAGAGTCTAATTACTTACTAAGTAAGAGAGCCTGGGTAGCTCAGTCGGTAGAGCATCAGACTTTTAATCTGAGGGTCCAGGGTTCAAGTCCCTGTTCAATGTCTTTTTTCGGCCTTACTAACTATGTTACTATTTATCATACAATTATTAGGTTCTGTAGAAGGATGTAGATCAGGGGCTTTATTATGATGGAATATAGGAATATAGGCTGAACTGGATGGACAAATGTCTTTTTTCGGCCTTACTAACTATGTTACTATGTATCATACAATTCCAGCACTTAGCCTCTCTCTTTCCATTGCCCTGTAGTGGTGGCATATGGCGTAATAAGGGGTTAATGTCACCTTGCTATTGTAATATGACATTAAGCCTGGTTAATATCGGAGAGGTGTCAATAAGACACCTATCCATTATTAATCCAATAGTATGAAACGGTTAAAAAAACACACACATTAAGAATAAAGTCTTTTAATGAAATAATTAAACACACATTTTTGCCATCTCTGGCAAGTGGGCAAATATATAGTTGAGAATGAGGAGGGAGAGCAGGGAATTCAGGCCATTTCTCACACTAAGTCCACATGATGATGATAATGATTGTGTGGTATACAGGATATGGGAACAAGATCGTTATAATGAGAAGGTAATGTCACAACATATTATTTTAAAGGGGTTTTTAATTGGTCAGAATCAGAATTAAAACTCACCTTACTGGTCCCTTACTGGTCACAATACTTTCTGCATTGTCTATGTAAGGGGCACGACCAGGGCAGTAGTCATGGCCAAACACTCCCGTGTATCTGTGCCCTGGCCCCCCATTACATGAAAACACCGTCCATCACTTTGTGTACCTGTGGCTCCATTCTCTGTGCTGTCAGGGTCACCCCTGTTTCGCTGCAGGTTCCTATCAGTGGATGCAATAAAGATTGAGACACAGTCCTTTTCAATTTTCAAATCAACAACTTTACTGTAAGCTTTACGCAGCACATCCAGACTCTTCACAGCAATTACAACAGGATCAACATTACACATCTCCTCTTCTCTCCCTGCACCTTCCTTCCTTTCACATAACGTATACCAGGGTCTGAACGTGCCGCACAGGTCCTCAGTGTCCTTTCATTTCAGCTCTGCCATGGTTAGGCCTTCCTTAGTCTGTTTTGCCCCAGACAAGAGAGTTTCCACCTCCGAAGCTAGTTGCCACCTGGCAAATGACCTGCTCTTCAGTATTGTGTTCTGTGATGTCCCAGCGCTGTCCTGCTCCCAGCTCACTGCTTCTGGGTTCTGCCCCAGCCACCATTTTGCCCCAGTACTGAGGACATCTGCCCAAGCTATAAGCCGCCACATTCTAGGGCTACCTGTTTCCCCGTACTGTATTTCTCCTTTCCTGCTGCCTTTACTGGCCTCCGCTGTTCTGGCCTGATGCTCTGGATGGCTGGGCTCTTTTCTTTTAATCAATCAATGTTGTGTGGTAGCTGCTAATGTCCTGGGCACTTAAGCCTGTGTTGGCTGTCTGGGCACTTGGGCCCTTCTTTTTAGATTCAGGAAATGCTCCTTCTCTTAGCTGCAGCTGACCCCCTCCTACAGTAACTAGTTCCCAGCTGTGTGAAACTCCAATCTAGTATTATGTACACTATTCTAAGGCACTCCATCTTGTGGGCAAACTTTAGTACTACGCTTTCCCTATTTAACAGATACGCCGAATAGCAAATATATACATTGTATAATATATAGTGAACAAGACACGGTAATACACCTGATTGTGTAGCAGTACCATTATATAAGGGTTGGCAATACACTAAACCATGTAGCAATACCATCGTGTGTTAACCTATACACATACACTGAATACATATGGAACTGGGATGAGGGAAAAGGGAAATGACATAAACACATTTTACCATACCCCCTACATCTAGACAAGCATTTGAACACTGCAATAATCAGAGGTGACCAAAACAGTGTTGCTACACACAGTGATTTGCAGTGGTGGTTACATGTCTATCTAAATGTAGCTGGAAGAAAAGACTAGTATAGGAAGATGGGAGTGTTGGAATGGAAACTGCATATGATTATTAAGGATAATGTTGCTTCCTTACTTTTTAAAAATTTCTGGGTAGTTTTTAAAAATCCTACCTACCTGGAAAACATCTTTTAGAACAGAGCTCTCACTACATCAGACTCTTCAAATGATTCTTAATTCATTAACAGTTACAGAAACAAAAATTACTGAAATAACAGTAAACTGCCAGCAGTACAGTTCTAATTATGTACCACGGTAGAAATTTTAAATGCCTGATTGACTTTTTATTTGAAATTTAATACATTTTCATTGGTATTTTTAAATTGAATTTTACATACAAGGGTTTAACACACACTTTGAAATCTGAAAATGCATACTTGAAATGTAAGTTGAATCAAATGCATTGCTAGTGTCAGAGATCCAAGTCTTGGCCCCAAACTTCTTTCCCAAAGTCTGGTGATCGCCACATCAACATGACACTGGCACAGTTCAATCCCATGATAGACCAGCGAACCTCAAGCTCTCTGCCCTATTAATCTCGGTCTGATAGGCCACTGTAGGCATTCAGGTCATGAAACATCAGCATATCAATGCAGGCAGAGCAATATTATCTCTGCATCCTGCCACCTCTACCGACCCACTGTTGAAGTCAGAAGAGTAGCTATGGGTACATCATACTGTGTATAGGGAGCTGTTAGAATATTACACTGTATGTAGGGTGCTGTGAAGACTATCATATCTTGTGTATTGAGGGCTGTGGTTCAATCCTATTTTATACATAGAGATGTGGGGCCATTATACTGGATATAGGGAACTGTGGAGTCTATCATACTATATTATATTTGGATCTCTTGGCACCATCATGCTGTATGTAGGGAGCTGTGAAGGGCAAAATATTATTAATATTGTAACGAGGGAGCTGTGGGGGTCATCATATTTTACATAGGGGGTTGTGGGCCATCATAATGTATATAGGGAGCTATGAATGCCATCAAACTGTGTATAGAGAGATGTGTGGGCCATTATATTGTATATAGGGAGCTGTGGGGGCCATAATATCTACTATATAATTGTCTAAGGGTCACTTCCGTCTTTCTGTCTGTCTGTCTTTCTGTCTGTCTGTAACGGAAAACCCAAGTCGCTAATTGGTCGTGGCAAAACAGCCACGACCAATCAGTGACAGACACGGTCCAGCGGCAAAATGGCCGCTCCTTACTCCCCGCAGTCAGTGCCCGGCACCCGCTCCATACTCCCCTCCAGTCACCGCTCACACAGGGTTAATGGCAGCGTTAACAGACCGCATTATGTCGCGGTGTAACGCACTCCGATAACCCTGCTATTAACCCTGTGTGACCAACTTTTTACTATTGATGCTGCCTATGCAGCATCAATAGTAAAATGATCTAATGTTAAAAATGATAAAAAAATAAAAAATAGTTATATACTCACTGTCCGTCGGCCCCTTTGATCCAGAACAGGCCTTTCCCGCTTCTCGCGACGTTCCGGTGACCGCTCCATGCATTATGATCTTGTGAGATGATGACGTAGCGATCTCGCGAGACCGCTACGTCATCATCTCGCGAGACCGCAATGCACTCTTGGGACCGGAGCGCACGAGGAGCATCGGTAAACGCTTCGCCTGGATCCGGGGGCCAACGGAATGTGAGTACATAACTATTTTTTATTTTTATTTTTTTTATTGGCTGTGTTATATACTACATGGGCTGTTATATACTACGTGTACTGTGCTATATACTACGTGGGCTGTGCTATATACTACGTGGGTTGTGCAATATACTACTGTCAGGACTCTGAACATTTTTTATTACCTTTTGTGCATTACTGCCCTTTTCCAAGATGGCGTCTATGGTCTCATGTGCACTGTGTCTTCCTGCTATAAAACTCCACCCCAGCCTTCAGTCTGTGCTAGAGTATTCTGCCTTGCATCCAGCTCCTGACCTCCGGTGACTCCCTGGCTATAGAACTGCTCCTGTGAACCTGTGGGGTTATCCTGCTACTCTGCTCTGAGTTCCTGCTGCATGCACCAGTTCCAGTAATCCTCCTTCATCTGCTGCTCGTGTTTACTTCCATCTGCATTTGCTGGACATGTAAGCTGTTTCTGCTCTGCAAGAACCTGAGACTATTACCCAGGCCTCCCTGGTTGAGCTAAGATATTATTTGAACTGCCTTATAAGCATATCTATCTGTGTTTTGGACTAAGCAAGGACTTATTCGTGTCAAGTATCCTCAAGAATAATTGTGCTTCATAGACTTTCTGCGTGATTACATTTTCCTCTGAAGTTTCTTATAGACTGCTAAGCTGCATTTAATATTTACTCCAAGTGTTGTGGACTTGAGTTTCTCTCTGCACCTGTTTGAATCACTGTGTGATAATATAGACTTTACCACTTATAAAACTGTGTCCTGTAGTTGTCTTGTTCCACGCAAAGAGTCTCCTGAGTTATCCCCTATAATTATTACAACTACATGGCTGTTCAATATATTACGTGGCTGTGCTATATACTACGTGGACTGTGCTATATACTACGTGGCTGTGTTATACACTACATGGGCTGTTATATACTACATGGGCTGTGCTATATACTACGTGGGCTGTGTTATATACTACGTGGGCTGTTATATACTACGTGGGCTGTGTTATACTCTATGTGGGCTGTGTTAAACACTACATGGGCTGTGTTATATACTGCGTGCGTGGGCTGTTATAAACTACGTGAGCTGTGTTATATGCTACGTGGGCTGTTATAAACTACGTGGCTTTGTTATATGCTACGTGGGCTGTTATACACTCCGTGGGCTATGCTATATTCTCCGTGGGCTGTGTTATATACTCCATGGGCTGTGCTATATACTCCGTGGGCTGTGCTATATACTACGTGGCTGTGCTATATAGTACGTGGCTGTGCAATATACTACGTGGCTGTGCTATGTACTACGTGGCTGTGCTATTTACTACGTGGGCTGTTATATACTACGTGGCTGTGCTATATACTACGTGGCCGGCCGCGAACAATCAGCGAGAGTTGCAGTCCGGCCGCGAATTGGTGCTGGATTTGAACCACGCTTCGCTAATTGGTCGCAGTTGGCCAAATCCTGTGTATTCAATGTATTATTATAAAATCTTCATAAATATACTACATACATATTCTAGAATACCCGATGCGTTAGAATCAGGCTACCATCTAGTTGTATATAAGGGGCTGTGGCCCACCATAATGTATATAAGGAACTTTGTAGGCTATCATACTATGCATAGTGAGCTGTGGGGCCATTATTGTTATGGTGGTTAGGAGCACCCGAAATGACCTGATGGTAAAAACAGAAAACCTGGGACAAGCTCTGAGGAAGTGGTAACTCTACTGACCGCAATCCCTAATCCTATCACACACACTAGAAATAGCCGTGGAGCGTACCTAACTCTCCCTAGATGCCTCTTCACAGCCTAAGAGCTAACTACCCCTAAAGATAGAAATAGGAGCCTACCTTGCCTCAGAGAAATTCCCCAAAGTAAAGGTAGCCCCCCACAAATATTGACTGTGAGTTAAGAGGGAAGTGACAAACACAGGAATGAAACAGATTTTAGCAAAGGAGGCCGAATCTTCTCTAGAAAGACAGAGGATAGGAAAGGGAACTATGCGGTCAGTATTAAAACTACAAAAAAACCACGCAGAGTGTGCAAAAAGACCTCCACACCGACTCACGGTGCGGAGGTGCAGCTCTGCACCCCCAGAGCTTCCAGCTATCAAGGAAATATCATAATAGCAAGCTGGACAAAAACATAGCATGTACTGAGAAATGTATTCAAAAAACCAATGAACAGCAAATGGACTAGCAAGGACTTAGCTTCTGCTGGAGTAGACAGGTCATCAGAGAAATCCAAGAGAGATCTGAACCAGTACTGAGACATTGACAGCTGGCATGAATTAACGACCTGGGCAGAGTTAAATAGGGAAGCCAGCAGCAGCAATAAACGAGGGCAGCTGAGAAAGCCAACCTCAAAGATCAGCAGTTCCACTCAAAGCCACCAGAGGGTGTCCAAGGACAGAACTCACCAAAGTACCATTCACGACCACAGGAGGGAGCCCGAGAACGAAATTCACAACAGTACCCCCCCCTTGAGGAGGGGTCACCGAACCCTCACCAGAGCCCCCAGGCCGATCAGGACGAGCCAAATAAAAGGCACGAACCAAATCGGCAGCATGGACATCGGAGGCAACAACCCAGGAATTATCCTCCTGACCATAGCCCTTCCATTTAACCAGGTACTGAAGCTTCCGCCTCGAAATACGAGAATCTAAAATCTTCTCCACCACATACTCCAACTCCCCCTCAACCAACACCGGAGCAGGAGGATCAACGGAAGGAACCATAGGCGCCACATATCTCCGCAACAACGACCTATGGAACACATTATGAATGGCAAAAGAAGCTGGAAGGGCCAAACGAAACGACACAGGATTGATAATTTCAGAAATCTTATAAGGACCAATGAAACCAGGCTTGAACTTAGGAGAAGAAACCTTCATAGGAACATAACGAGAAGACAACCAAACCAAATCCCCCACACGAAGTCGGGGACCAACACAGCGACGGCAGTTAGCAAAACGTTGCGCCTTCTCCTGAGACAACGTCAAATTGTCCACCACGTGAGTCCAAATTTGCTGCAACCTGTCCACCACAGAATCCACACCAGGACAGTCAGAAGGCTCAACCTGCCCTGAAGAAAAACGAGGATGAAAACCAGAATTACAAAAAAAAGGCGAAACCAAAGTAGCAGAACTAGCCCGATTATTAAGGGCGAACTCGGCCAATGGCAAGAAGGTCACCCAATCATCCTGATCAGCAGAAACAAAGCATCTCAGATAGGTCTCCAAGGTCTGATTGGTTCGTTCGGTTTGGCCATTTGTCTGAGGATGGAACGCCGAAGAAAAAGACAAATCAATGCCCATCCCAGCACAAAAGGACCGCCAAAACCTAGAAACAAACTGGGAACCTCTGTCCGACACAATGTTCTCCGGAATGCCATGCAAACGAACCATATGCTGAAAAAATAATGAAACCAAATAAGAGGAGGAAGGCAATTTAGGCAAGGGTACCAAATGGACCATCTTAGAAAACCGATCACAAACCACCCAGATGACAGACATCCTTTGAGAGACAGGAAGATCAGAAATAAAATCCATGGAAATATGCATCCAGGGCCTCTTCGGGACAGGCAAAGGCAAAAGCAACCCACTGGCACGAGAACAGCAAGGTTTGGCCCGAGCAAAAGTCCCACAGGACTGCACAAAAGAACGCACATCCCGTGACAAGGAAGGCCACCAAAAGGACCTAGCAACCAAATCTCTGGTACCAAAAATCCCAGGATGACCAGCCAACACTGAACAATGAACCTCAGAAATAACCCTACTAGTCCATCTATCAGGGACAAACAGTTTCTCCACTGGACAGCGGTCAGGTCTATCAGCCTGAAACTCCTGCAGTAGGGTTGAGCGAAATGGGTCGATCATTTTCAAAAGTCGCCGACTTTTGGCTAAGTCGGCGTCTCATGAAACCCGATCCGACCCCTGTGCTTGTCGGCCATGCGGTACGCGACTTTCGCGCCAAAGTCACGTTTCAATGACGCGAAAAGCGCCATTTCTCAGCCAATGAAGGTGAACGCAGAGTGTGGGCAGCGTGATGACATAGATCCTGGTCCCCACCATCTTAGAGAAGGGCATTGCAGTGATTGGCTTGCTGTCTGCGGCGTCACAGGGGCTATAAAGGGGCGTTCCCGCCGACCGCCATCTTACTGCTGCTGATCTGAGCTTAGGGAGAGGTTGCTGCCGCTTCGTCAGAAGCAGGGAGAGCGTTAGGCAGGGTCCACTAACCACCAAACCGCTTGTGCTGTAGCGATTTCCACTGTCCAACACCACCTTCGGTGTGCAGGAACAGTGGAAGCTATTTTTTTTTTTTTCCTCAGCGCTGTAGCTCATTGGGCTGCCCTAGAAGGCTCCGTGATAGCTGTATTGCTGTGTGTACGCCACTGTGGAAACCAACTGCTTTTTTCAAAGCACATATCCTCTTGTTCCTTTCTGCACAGCTATCTTTTTTGTTTGTCCACACTTTTTATTTAATTTGTGCATCAGTCCACTCCTATTGCTGCCTGCCATACCTGGCTTAGATTACTGCAGGGAGATAGTAATTGTAGGACAGTCCCTGTTTTTTTTTTTTTTTTTTTTTTTTGTGGGAGATTAAGATTGGCATTTCTGCTACAGTGCCATCCCTGTGTGTGCCATCTCTCACTGAGTGGGCCATAGAAAGCCTATTTATTTTTTCCGTGATTTGTGTTCTAAATTCTACCTCAACACAAAAACACTACATCAATCAGTGGTAGAAAAATATTGGCCTCAGTCAGGGCTTGTGTGCCACTGCTGTGTGTGCTATCTCTTATTCAGTGGGCTATAGAAAGCCTATTTATTTATTTATTTTTTTTCTTATTATTTGGTTTCTAAAGTCTCCCTGAAAAAAAAAAAAATAAATAAAAAAACAGTGGGAGAGTAATATTGCCCTTTCAGCTTGTGTGCCAGTCTTGACTCCTGGGTGTGCCACCTCTCTCTCTAATTGTGGGCCATAGAAAGCCTTTTTTTTTTTTTTTTTTTAAATATTATTGGGTTTCTAAAGTCTCCCTTAAAAAACAAAAAATACATAAAAAAACAGTGGGAGAGTAATATTGCCCTTTCAGCTTGTGTGCCAGTCTTGACTCCTGGGTGTGCCACCTCTCTCTCTAATTGTGGGCCATAGAAAGCCTTTTTTTTTTTTTTTTTAAATATTATTGGGTTTCTAAAGTCTCCCTTAAAAAACAAAAAATACATAAAAAAACAGTGGGAGAGTAATATTGCCCTTTCAGCTTGTGTGCCAGTCTTGACTCCTGGGTGTGCCACCTCTCTCTCTCATTCAGTGGGCCATAGAAAGGCTATTTATTTTTTTGGTTTTTTTAATATTATTTGGTTTCTAAAGTCTCCCTGAAAATAAAAAAAAAAAAACATAAAAAAACAGTGGGAGAGTAATATTGCCCTTTCAGCTTGTGCGCCAGTCTTGACTCCTGGGTGTGCCACCTCTCTCTCTCTAATTGTGGGCCATAGAAAGCCTTTTTTTTTTTTTTTTTTTTTAATATTATTTGGTTTCTAAAGTCTCCCTTAAAAAACAAAAAATACATAAAAAAACAGTGGGAGAGTAATATTGCCCTTTCAGCTTGTGTGCCAGTCTTGACTCCTGGGTGTGCCACCTCTCTCTCTCATTCAGTGGGCCATAGAAAGGCTATTTATTTTTTTGGTTTTTTTAATATTATTTGGTTTCTAAAGTCTCCCTGAAATAAAAAAAAAAAAACTTAAAAAAACAGTGGGAGAGTAATATTGCCCTTTCAGCTTGTGCGCCAGTCTTGACTCCTGGGTGTGCCACCTCTCTCTCTCTAATTGTGGGCCATAGAAAGCCTTTTTTTTTTTTGTTTTTTTTTAAATATTATTTGGTTTCTAAAGTCTCCCTTAAAAAACAAAAAATACATAAAAAAACAGTGGGAGAGTAATATTGCCCTTTCAGCTTGTGTGCCAGTCTTGACTCCTGGGTGTGCCACCTCTCTCTCTCATTCAGTGGGCCATAGAAAGGCTATTTATTTTTTTGGTTTTTTTAATATTATTTGGTTTCTAAAGTCTCCCTGAAAAAAAAAAAAACATAAAAAAACAGTGGGAGAGTAATATTGCCCTTTCAGCTTGTGTGCCAGTCTTGACTCCTGGGTGTGCCACCTCTCTCTCTCATTCAGTGGGCCATAGAAAGGCTATTTATTTTTTTGGTTTTTTTAATATTATTTGGTTTCTAAAGTCTCCCTGAAAATAACAAAAAAAAAAAAACTTAAAAAAACAGTGGGAGAGTAATATTGCCCTTTCAGCTTGTGCGCCAGTCTTGACTCCTGGGTGTGCCACCTCTCTCTCTCTAATTGTGGGCCATAGAAAGCCTTTTTTTTGTTGTTTTTTTTTTAATATTATTTGGTTTCTAAAGTCTCCGTTAAAAAAACAAAAAATACATAAAAAAACAGTGGGAGAGTAATATTGCCCTTTCAGCTTGTGTGCCAGTCTTGACTCCTGGGTGTGCCACCTCTCTCTCTCATTCAGTGGGCCATAGAAAGGCTATTTATTTTTTTGGTTTTTTTAATATTATTTGGTTTCTAAAGTCTCCCTGAAAAAAAAAAACATAAAAAAACAGTGGGAGAGTAATATTGCCCTTTCAGCTTGTGTGCCAGTCTTGACTCCTGGGTGTGCCACCTCTCTCTCTCATTCAGTGGGCCATAGAAAGGCTATTTATTTTTTTGGTTTTTTTAATATTATTTGGTTTCTAAAGTCTCCCTGAAAATAACAAAAAAAAAAACTTAAAAAAACAGTGGGAGAGTAATATTGCCCTTTCAGCTTGTGCGCCAGTCTTGACTCCTGGGTGTGCCACCTCTCTCTCTCTAATTGTGGGCCATAGAAAGCCTTTTTTTTTTTGTTTTTTTTTTAATATTATTTGGTTTCTAAAGTCTCCCTTAAAAAACAAAAAATACATAAAAAAACAGTGGGAGAGTAATATTGCCCTTTCAGCTTGTGTGCCAGTCTTGACTCCTGGGTGTGCCACCTCTCTCTCTCATTCAGTGGGCCATAGAAAGGCTATTTATTTTTTTGGTTTTTTTAATATTATTTGGTTTCTAAAGTCTCCCTGAAAAAAAAAAAAAACATAAAAAAACAGTGGGAGAGTAATATTGCCCTTTCAGCTTGTGTGCCAGTCTTGACTCCTGGGTGTGCCACCTCTCTCTCTCATTCAGTGGGCCATAGAAAGGCTATTTATTTTTTTGGTTTTTTTAATATTATTTGGTTTCTAAAGTCTCCCTGAAAATAAAAAAAAAAAAAACTTAAAAAAACAGTGGGAGAGTAATATTGCCCTTTCAGCTTGTGCGCCAGTCTTGACTCCTGGGTGTGCCACCTCTCTCTCTCTAATTGTGGGCCATAGAAAGCCTTTTTTTTTTTGTTTTTTTTTAAATATTATTTGGTTTCTAAAGTCTCCCTTAAAAAACAAAAAATACATAAAAAAACAGTGGGAGAGTAATATTGCCCTTTCAGCTTGTGTGCCAGTCTTGACTCCTGGGTGTGCCACCTCTCTCTCTCATTCAGTGGGCCATAGAAAGGCTATTTATTTTTTTGGTTTTTTTAATATTATTTGGTTTCTAAAGTCTCCCTGAAAAAAAAAAAAAACATAAAAAAACAGTGGGAGAGTAATATTGCCCTTTCAGCTTGTGTGCCAGTCTTGACTCCTGGGTGTGCCACCTCTCTCTCTCATTCAGTGGGCCATAGAAAGGCTATTTATTTTTTTGTTTTTTTTAATATTATTTGGTTTCTAAAGTCTCCCTGAAAATAACAAAAAAAAAAAACTTAAAAAAACAGTGGGAGAGTAATATTGCCCTTTCAGCTTGTGCGCCAGTCTTGACTCCTGGGTGTGCCACCTCTCTCTCTCTAATTGTGGGCCATAGAAAGCCTTTTTTTTTTGTTTTTTTTAAAATATTATTTGGTTTCTAAAGTCTCCCTTAAAAAAAAAAAAAAACATAAAAAAACAGTGGGAGAGTAATATTGCCCTTTCAGCTTGTGTGCCAGTCTTGACTCCTGGGTGTGCCACCTCTCTCTCTCATTCAGTGGGCCATAGAAAGGCTATTTATTTTTTTGGTTTTTTTAATATTATTTGGTTTCTAAAGTCTCCCTGAAAATAACAAAAAAAAAAACTTAAAAAAACAGTGGGAGAGTAATATTGCCCTTTCAGCTTGTGCGCCAGTCTTGACTCCTGGGTGTGCCACCTCTCTCTCTCTAATTGTGGGCCATAGAAAGCCTTTTTTTGTTTGTTTTTTTTTTAATATTATTTGGTTTCTAAAGTCTCCCTGAGAAAAAAAAAAAAATAAATTAGGTGGGAGATTAATATTGACATTAGTGCTTGAGTGACAGTCCTGCGTGTGTGTCATCTCTGTGATTTTGTGCCACAGAAAACAGAGTGTGTAACATTGTGCCTGATTTTCCTTGTGGTCTCACCAACCTGTTAAGGGATATTGAAATCATACTGAAGTTATAGCTCACCGTGTAAGTTGTTTGACAGCAACAAATAAAGTTACTTTGGTTAAGATTTTAAAACAATGAGGAAGTCTGGTGCAAGAGGTCGTCGTGGGCGTTCATTGTCAGCTGGTAATGATGGTAGTGGTAGTGGAGCATCAGGTGGTCGTGGGGATAAAAATATTCCAAGTAAGTCTGGAGCTGTGGAGCCAGTTTCGTCGTCAGGCTACACAAGGCCTCGAACGCTCTCTTTTCTGGGAGTAGGAAAACCGCTTTTAAAGGCGGAGCAGCAACAGCAAGTTTTGGCTTACATTGCAGACTCAGCCTCTAGCTCTTTTGCCTCCTCTTCCGAAACTGGTAAATGTAAAAGCAGCGCGTCGCTTGTGGATGTTCACGGTCAGGGACAAGTCGCTTCCTTGTCCTCCTCAGCAAAAACTAGAACAAGAGAGAAGGATGCAGCAGGCGACACAACGGGTCACTCCATGGAGCTCTTTACACATACCGTCCCTGGCTTAGATAGTGAAACATTTAACAGGCCATGCCCATTACAAGTAGATTCTGACATGGAGTGCACTGATGCACAGCCACAGCCAGAGTACTATGCTGCTCCTTTGACTCAGACCACCACATTGCCCTCTCAGGGTACAGATCCACAATCAGACCCTGATGAGACTATGTTGCCCCGCCACGAACGCTATACCACCGACCGACACAGTGACACAGACGAAGTTGCACACGAGCTCGAAGAGGAGGTAATAGATGACCCAGTTATTGACCCCGATTGGCAGCCATTGGGGGAACAGGGTGCAGGCGGCAGTAGTTCAGAAGCGGAGGTGGAGGAGGGGCCGCAGCAGGCATCAACATCGCAACAGGTTCCATCTGCCGGGCCCGTATCTGGCCCAAAACGCGTGTCAAAGCCAAAACCTGTTGGAGGACAGCGTGGCCATCCGGTTAAAGCTCAGTCTGCAATCCCTGAAAAGGGATCCGAGTCTAGGAAGAGTGCAGTCTGGCATTTTTTTAAACAACATCCAACTGATCAGCGCAAAGTCATCTGTCAAAAATGTTCAACTAGCTTAAGCAGAGGTCAGAATCTGAAAAGTCTAAATACTAGTTGCATGCATAGACACTTAACCACCATGCATTTTCAAGCCTGGACTAACTACCAAACGTCCCTTAAGGTTGTAGCACCCTCGGCCAATGAAGCTAGTCAGCAACGCAACATCCCTTCCGTCACTGTAAGGCCACCATTTTCCGCACCACCGGCAGTATCTGTGCAGGTTTCTTTGCCAGCCAAAAGCAGTCAGGGTCAGGGAACCACCAGTTTTGTAGGAGGAAATATTGCATCTAGGGCACCGGCGGAAACAATACCGTCTCCAACCGTCTCTCAGTCTGCCATGTACACCGGCACACCCGAAAGTTCCACGATCTCCAGCTCTCCAGTCCAGCTCACCCTACATGAGACTCTGGTTAGAAAAAGGAAGTACTTATCCTCGCATCCGCGTACACAGGGCTTTAACGCCCACATAGCTAGACTAATCTCGTTAGAGATGATGCCCTACCGGTTAGTTGAAAGCGAAGCTTTCAAAGCCCTGATGGAGTACGCTGAACCACGATACGAGCTACCCAGTCGACACTTTTTTTCCAGAAAAGCCATCCCAGCCCTGCACCAGCATGTTAAACAGCGCATCGTCCATGCACTCAGGCAATCTGTGAGTACAAAGGTGCACCTGACTACAGATGCATGGACCAGTAGGCATGGCCAGGGACGTTATGTGTCCATCACGGCACACTGGGTGAATGTGGTGGATGCAGGGTCCACAGGCGACATCAATTTAGGGACAGTTGTGCCTAGCCCACGGTCTAGGAAACAGTTGGCTGTAGGCGTTCGCACCCCCTCCTCCTCCTCCTCCTCGTCCTCCTGCAGAAGCTACAGCTCTTCCACAGAACGCAGTCTGCCAACCACTCCATCGGCAGATGACACTGTTGCACACCAGTTGTCCCATTATGGGCCAGCTACTGCCAAGCGTCAGCAGGCTGTATTGGCTATGAAGTGTTTGGGCGACAACAGACACACCGCGGAAGTTCTGTCCGAGTTCTTGCAACAAGAAACGCAGTCGTGGCTGGGCACAGTAGATCTTGAGGCAGGCAAGGTAGTGAGTGATAACGGAAGGAATTTCATGGCTGCCATCTCCCTTTCCCAACTGAAACACATTCCTTGCCTGGCTCACACCTTAAACCTGGTGGTGCAGTGCTTATTGAAAACTTATCCTGGGTTCTCCGACCTGCTCCTCAAAGTGCGTGCACTTTGCTCACATATCCGACGTTCGCCTGTACACGCCAGCCGTATGCAGACCTATCAGCGGTCTTTGAACCTTCCCCAGCATCGCCTAATCATAGACGTTGCAACAAGGTGGAACTCAACACTGCACATGCTTCAGAGACTGTGCGAACAGAGGCGTGCTGTTATTTATTTGTGGGAGGATACACGGGCAGGCAGTAGGATGGCAGACATGGAGTTGTCAGGTGTGCAGTGGTCTAAGATACAAGACATGTGTCAAGTCCTTCAGTGTTTTGAGGAATGCACACGGCTGGTTAGTGCAGACAACGCCGTAATAAGCATGAGCATCCCCCTAATGCGTCTGCTGATGCAAAGTTTGACGCACATAAAGGAGCAGGCGTCTGCACCAGAGGAAGAGGAAAGCCTTGATGACAGTCAGCCATTGTCTGGTCAGGGCAGTGTACAGGACGAGGTAGCGGGCGAAGAGGAGGTGGAGGACGAGGAGGATGATGGGGATGAGTATATTTTTAATGCCGAACCTTTCCCGGGGGCACAGGAAATTGGTTGCGTGTCACGGCCGGGTTCTGGTTTTTTGAGGGACACAAGTGACGTAGATTTGCCTGCAACTGCCCCTCAACCAATCACAACCGGAGATTTGACAACTGGAACTTTGGCCCACATGGCGGATTATGCCTTACGTATCCTAAAAAGGGACACACGCATTACGAAAATGATGAACGATGACGATTACTGGTTGGCCTGCCTCCTTGATCCACGCTATAAAGGCAAATTGCAAAATATTATGCCACATGAGAACTTGGAACTAATATTAGCAACCAAACAATCAACTCTTGTTGACCGTTTGCTTCAGGCATTCCCAGCACACAGCGCACGTGATCGTTCTCACACGAGCTCCAGGGGGCAGCAGACTAGGAGTGTTAGGGGTGCACACATCAGAAGTGGCGTTGGACAGAGGGGTTTTCTGACCAGGTTGTGGAGTGATTTTGCTATGACCGCAGACAGGACAGGTACTGCTGCATCAATTGAAAGTGACAGGAGACAACATTTGTCCAGTATGGTTACTAACTATTTTTCATCCCTTATCGATGTTCTCCCTCAACCGTCATTCCCATTTGATTACTGGGCCTCCAAATTAGACACCTGGCCAGAATTGGCAGAATATGCATTGCAGGAGCTTGCTTGCCCGGCAGCAAGTGTCCTATCAGAAAGAGTATTCAGTGCTGCAGGTTCAATATTAACCGAAAAAAGGACTCGTCTGGCTACCCAAAATGTTGACGATCTAACATTCATTAAAATGAACCACAACTGGATTTCGAAATCTTTTGCCCCACCTTGCCCGGCCGACACCTAGCTTTCCTATGAAAAGCTCTTGCCTGTGAATTACTTTTCTAATGTCTAATTTGCTGCAGCTGATTGTACAGCATACGACATGTTTACACCTCCCTAAATGGCAAAACTCCCCACACGGGGCCGTGGTATCGCGACTTGGCGCAAGCACCCGTGAGACTGCTGTTTGTCTGAAGAGGTGGGTGTGCTCGCTTTTGGTTGACGGCATTGCTACTGGGTCCCTCATAGTACAATGTAGTGTCTCTGGCGGTGGTGGTGCGCACCCAACGTCAGACACACCGTTGTAACATGAGGGGCCCTGGGGCGGTCCCGCCGGCCTCAAGAGAGTTCCCCCCTACCCCAGCTCAAAATGTGCTCTACCACGTGCAAAATTATGTCGCACAGCTCCACCAATCTTTAGTCTATTCGCTGACATCATTCAATGTCTGGCACTGACAATACAAATTTGTAGACATCTATGATGCAACTTAAAGTAGTCTGTGTCTGTGTCCTATATTGGCACCATTAAATAGTTACTGCCAAATTACTATGTCAGAAACTCAGTAGATGAGCCCACCCCTGTACCTAAGTATGCCACCTTTTTTTTTGTTTTGGTTGTTTTGCGAGACATTAACATCTATTTATATTTTGGGAGTACTGGGACAGACACTCCTTGCACTACTCCTCCACTCACCACCAAGCTGCCTGTGTATCCATGTAACCGCTGTAAAGCTGCCATGAGCCTATTGTTTGTTATTTTAGGCCTTTGATAGCCTGTCTGCGGTCCCTACTTTAAATACTCCTCCACTCATCACCAGCTGCCTGCCCGTGTATCCATGTAACCGCTGTAAAACTGCCATGAGCCTATTGTTTGTTATTTTAGGCCTTTGATAGCCTGTCTGCGGTCCCTACTTTAAATACTCCTCCACTCACCACCAAGCTGCCTGTGTATCCATGTAACCGCTGTAAAACTGCCATGAGCCTATTGTTTGTTATTTTAGGCCTTTGATAGCCTGTCTGCGGTCCCTACTTTAAATACTCCTCCACTCACCACCAAGCTGCCTGCCCGTGTATCCATGTAACCGCTGTAAAACTGCCATGAGCCTATTGTTTGTTATTTTAGGCCTTTGATAGCCTGTCTGCGGTCCCTACTTTAAATACTCCTCCACTCACCACCAAGCTGCCTGCCCGTGTATCCATGTAACCGCTGTAAAACTGCCATGAGCCTATTGTTTGTTATTTTAGGCCTTTGATAGCCTGTCTGCGGTCCCTACTTTAAATACTCCTCCACTCATCACCAGCTGCCTGCCCGTGTATCCATGTAACCGCTGTAAAACTGCCATGAGCCTATTGTTTGTTATTTTAGGCCTTTGATAGCCTGTCTGCGGTCCCTACTTTAAATACTCCTCCACTCATCACCAGCTGCCTGCCCGTGTATCCATGTAACCGCTGTAAAACTGCCATGAGCCTATTGTTTGTTATTTTAGGCCTTTGATAGCCTGTCTGCGGTCCCTACTTTAAATACTCCTCCACTCACCACCAAGCTGCCTGCCCGTGTATCCATGTAACCGCTGTAAAACTGCCATGAGCCTATTGTTTGTTATTTTAGGCCTTTGATAGCCTGTCTGCGGTCCCTACTTTAAATACTCCTCCACTCATCACCAGCTGCCTGCCCGTGTATCCATGTAACCGCTGTAAAACTGCCATGAGCCTATTGTTTGTTATTTTAGGCCTTTGATAGCCTGTCTGCGGTCCCTACTTTAAATACTCCTCCACTCACCACCAAGCTGCCTGTGTATCCATGTAACCGCTGTAAAACTGCCATGAGCCTATTGTTTGTTATTTTAGGCCTTTGATAGCCTGTCTGCGGTCCCTACTTTAAATACTCCTCCACTCATCACCAGCTGCCTGCCCGTGTATCCATGTAGCCGCTGTAAAACTGCCATGAGCCTATTGTTTGTTATTTTAGGCCTTTGATAGCCTGTCTGCGGTCCCTACTTTAAATACTCCTCCACTCATCACCAGCTGCCTGCCCGTGTATCCATGTAACCGCTGTAAAACTGCCATGAGCCTATTGTTTGTTATTTTAGGCCTTTGATAGCCTGTCTGCGGTCCCTACTTTAAATACTCCTCCACTCACCACCAAGCTGCCTGCCCGTGTATCCATGTAACCGCTGTAAAACTGCCATGAGCCTATTGTTTGTTATTTTAGGCCTTTGATAGCCTGTCTGCGGTCCCTACTTTAAATACTCCTCCACTCACCACCAAGCTGCCTGCCCGTGTATCCATGTAACCGCTGTAAAACTGCCATGAGCCTATTGTTTGTTATTTTAGGCCTTTGATAGCCTGTCTGCGGTCCCTACTTTAAATACTCCTCCACTCATCACCAGCTGCCTGCCCGTGTATCCATGTAACCGCTGTAAAACTGCCATGAGCCTATTGTTTGTTATTTTAGGCCTTTGATAGCCTGTCTGCGGTCCCTACTTTAAATACTCCTCCACTCACCACCAAGCTGCCTGTGTATCCATGTAACCGCTGTAAAACTGCCATGAGCCTATTGTTTGTTATTTTAGGCCTTTGATAGCCTGTCTGCGGTCCCTACTTTAAATACTCCTCCACTCACCACCAAGCTGCCTGCCCGTGTATCCATGTAACCGCTGTAAAACTGCCATGAGCCTATTGTTTGTTATTTTAGGCCTTTGATAGCCTGTCTGCGGTCCCTACTTTAAATACTCCTCCACTCACCACCAAGCTGCCTGTGTATCCATGTAACCGCTGTAAAACTGCCATGAGCCTATTGTTGTTATTTTAGGCCTTTGATAGCCTGTCTGCGGTCCCTACTTTAAATACTCCTCCACTCATCACCAGCTGCCTGCCCGTGTATCCATGTAACCGCTGTAAAACTGCCATGAGCCTATTGTTTGTTATTTTAGGCCTTTGATAGCCTGTCTGCGGTCCCTACTTTAAATACTCCTCCACTCACCACCAAGCTGCCTGTGTATCCATGTAACCGCTGTAAAACTGCCATGAGCCTATTGTTTGTTATTTTAGGCCTTTGATAGCCTGTCTGCGGTCCCTACTTTAAATACTCCTCCACTCACCACCAAGCTGCCTGCCCGTGTATCCATGTAACCGCTGTAAAACTGCCATGAGCCTATTGTTTGTTATTTTAGGCCTTCGAAGCCTGTCTGCGGTCCCTCCTTCCACTAGGCCTCCACTGACCAGACCACTGCTGCCCGTGTACCCCTGGAACCAATTTTAAAGTGCCTACAGCCAGCCCATTTTATTGTGTTAGGCCTTCGAAGCCTGTCTGCGGTCCCTCCTTCCAATAGGCCTACACTGACAAAGGTACACCTGACAACAGACACATGGACCTGTAGGCATGGCCACGGAAGGTTACGTGTCCTTTGTGGCTCAATGGGTTAATGTATTGGATGCATGGTCCACACAGGGGACAGCCTGCTAAGTCTGTATGCAGTCCCTAATTCAAGTTGTCCTCAACTGAATAAAGCTGAGCTTCTACCTTCTGGCTCTCATTAAGTGTTTTTTAAAAAACAAAATGGTGGTTAGGGCCTACTAACGGCTTCTGCCCCTCCCTGGTGTTGCCCTCAACTGAATAAAGCTGAGCTTCAACCTTCTGGCTCTCATTAAGTGTTTTTTAAAAAACAAAATGGTGGTTAGGGCCTACTAACGGCTTCTGCCCCTCCCTGGTGTTGCCCTCAACTGAATAAAGCTGAGCTTCTACCTTCCGGCTCTGATTAACTGCTGTTTTTAAACACATTGCTGGTTCCGGCCTACTAACGGTGTCTGCCCCTGCCTGGTGTTGCCCTCAACTGAATAAAGCTGAGCTTCAACCTTCTGGCTCTCATTAAGTGTTTCTTAAAAAACAAAATGGTGGTTAGGGCCTACTAACGGCTTCTGCCCCTCCCTGGTGTTGCCCTCAACTGAATAAAGCTGAGCTTCTACCTTCCGGCTCTGATTAACTGCTGTTTTTAAACACATTGCTGGTTCCGGCCTACTAACGGTGTCTGCCCCTGCCTGGTGTTGCCCTCAACTGAATAAAGCTGAGCTTCAACCTTCTGGCTCTCATTAAGTGTTTTTTAAAAAACAAAATGGTGGTTCCGGCCTACTAACGGTGTCTGCCCCTGCCTGGTGTTGCCCTCAACTGAATAAAGCTGAGCTTCAACCTTCTGGCTCTCATTAAGTGTTTTTTAAAAAACAAAATGGTGGTTAGGGCCTACTAACGGCTTCTGCCCCTCCCTGGTGTTGCCCTCAACTGAATAAAGCTGAGCTTCTACCTTCCGGCTCTGATTAACTGCTGTTTTTAAACACATTGCTGGTTCCGGCCTACTAACGGTGTCTGCCCCTGCCTGGTGTTGCCCTCAACTGAATAAAGCTGAGCTTCAACCTTCTGGCTCTCATTAAGTGTTTTTTAAAAAACAAAATGGTGGTTCCGGCCTACTAACGGTGTCTGCCCCTGCCTGGTGTTGCCCTCAACTGAATAAAGCTGAGCTTCAACCTTCTGGCTCTCATTAAGTGTTTTTTAAAAAACAAAATGGTGGTTAGGGCCTACTAACGGCTTCTGCCCCTCCCTGGTGTTGCCCTCAACTGAATAAAGCTGAGCTTCTACCTTCCGGCTCTGATTAACTGCTGTTTTTAAACACATTGCTGGTTCCGGCCTACTAACGGTGTCTGCCCCTGCCTGGTGTTGCCCTCAACTGAATAAAGCTGAGCTTCAACCTTCTGGCTCTCATTAAGTGTTTTTTAAAAAACAAAATGGTGGTTAGGGCCTACTAACGGCTTCTGCCCCTCCCTGGTGTTGCCCTCAACTGAATAAAGCTGAGCTTCTACCTTCCGGCTCTGATTAACTGCTGTTTTTAAACACATTGCTGGTTCCGGCCTACTAACGGTGTCTGCCCCTGCCTGGTGTTGCCCTCAACTGAATAAAGCTGAGCTTCAACCTTCTGGCTCTCATTAAGTGTTTTTTAAAAAACAAAATGGTGGTTAGGGCCTACTAACGGCTTCTGCCCCTCCCTGGTGTTGCCCTCAACTGAATAAAGCTGAGCTTCTACCTTCCGGCTCTGATTAACTGCTGTTTTTAAACACATTGCTGGTTCCGGCCTACTAACGGTGTCTGCCCCTGCCTGGTGTTGCCCTCAACTGAATAAAGCTGAGCTTCAACCTTCTGGCTCTCATTAAGTGTTTTTTAAAAAACAAAATGGTGGTTAGGGCCTACTAACGGCTTCTGCCCCTCCCTGGTGTTGCCCTCAACTGAATAAAGCTGAGCTTCTACCTTCCGGCTCTGATTAACTGCTGTTTTTAAACACATTGCTGGTTCCGGCCTACTAACAGTGTCTGCCCCTGCCTGGTGTTGCCCTCAACTGAATAAAGCTGAGCTTCAACCTTCTGGCTCTCATTAAGTGTTTTTTAAAAAACAAAATGGTGGTTCCGGCCTACTAACGGTGTCTGCCCCTGCCTGGTGTTGCCCTCAACTGAATAAAGCTGAGCTTCAACCTTCTGGCTCTCATTAAGTGTTTTTTAAAAAACAAAATGGTGGTTAGGGCCTACTAACGGCTTCTGCCCCTCCCTGGTGTTGCCCTCAACTGAATAAAGCTGAGCTTCTACCTTCCGGCTCTGATTAACTGCTGTTTTTAAACACATTGCTGGTTCCGGCCTACTAACGGTGTCTGCCCCTGCCTGGTGTTGCCCTCAACTGAATAAAGCTGAGCTTCAACCTTCTGGCTCTCATTAAGTGTTTTTTAAAAAACAAAATGGTGGTTAGGGCCTACTAACGGCTTCTGCCCCTCCCTGGTGTTGCACTCAACTGAATAAAGCTGAGCTTCTACCTTCCGGCTCTGATTAACTGCTGTTTTTAAACACATTGCTGGTTCCGGCCTACTAACGGTGTCTGCCCCTGCCTGGTGTTGCCCTCAACTGAATAAAGCTGAGCTTCAACCTTCTGGCTCTCATTAAGTGTTTTTTAAAAAACAAAATGGTGGTTCCGGCCTACTAACGGTGTCTGCCCCTGCCTGGTGTTGCCCTCAACTGAATAAAGCTGAGCTTCAACCTTCTGGCTCTCATTAAGTGTTTTTTAAAAAACAAAATGGTGGTTAGGGCCTACTAACGGCTTCTGCCCCTCCCTGGTGTTGCCCTCAACTGAATAAAGCTGAGCTTCTACCTTCCGGCTCTGATTAACTGCTGTTTTTAAACACATTGCTGGTTCCGGCCTACTAACGGTGTCTGCCCCTGCCTGGTGTTGCCCTCAACTGAATAAAGCTGAGCTTCAACCTTCTGGCTCTCATTAAGTGTTTTTTAAAAAACAAAATGGTGGTTCCGGCCTACTAACGGTGTCTGCCCCTGCCTGGTGTTGCCCTCAACTGAATAAAGCTGAGCTTCAACCTTCTGGCTCTCATTAAGTGTTTTTTAAAAAACAAAATGGTGGTTAGGGCCTACTAACGGCTTCTGCCCCTCCCTGGTGTTGCCCTCAACTGAATAAAGCTGAGCTTCTACCTTCCGGCTCTGATTAACTGCTGTTTTTAAACACATTGCTGGTTCCGGCCTACTAACGGTGTCTGCCCCTGCCTGGTGTTGCCCTCAACTGAATAAAGCTGAGCTTCAACCTTCTGGCTCTCATTAAGTGTTTTTTAAAAAACAAAATGGTGGTTAGGGCCTACTAACGGCTTCTGCCCCTCCCTGGTGTTGCCCTCAACTGAATAAAGCTGAGCTTCTACCTTCCGGCTCTGATTAACTGCTGTTTTTAAACACATTGCTGGTTCCGGCCTACTAACGGTGTCTGCCCCTGCCTGGTGTTGCCCTCAACTGAATAAAGCTGAGCTTCAACCTTCTGGCTCTCATTAAGTGTTTTTTAAAAAACAAAATGGTGGTTAGGGCCTACTAACGGCTTCTGCCCCTCCCTGGTGTTGCCCTCAACTGAATAAAGCTGAGCTTCTACCTTCCGGCTCTGATTAACTGCTGTTTTTAAACACATTGCTGGTTCCGGCCTACTAACGGTGTCTGCCCCTGCCTGGTGTTGCCCTCAACTGAATAAAGCTGAGCTTCAACCTTCTGGCTCTCATTAAGTGTTTTTTAAAAAACAAAATGGTGGTTAGGGCCTACTAACGGCTTCTGCCCCTCCCTGGTGTTGCCCTCAACTGAATAAAGCTGAGCTTCTACCTTCCGGCTCTGATTAACTGCTGTTTTTAAACACATTGCTGGTTCCGGCCTACTAACAGTGTCTGCCCCTGCCTGGTGTTGCCCTCAACTGAATAAAGCTGAGCTTCAACCTTCTGGCTCTCATTAAGTGTTTTTTAAAAAACAAAATGGTGGTTCCGGCCTACTAACGGTGTCTGCCCCTGCCTGGTGTTGCCCTCAACTGAATAAAGCTGAGCTTCAACCTTCTGGCTCTCATTAAGTGTTTTTTAAAAAACAAAATGGTGGTTAGGGCCTACTAACGGCTTCTGCCCCTCCCTGGTGTTGCCCTCAACTGAATAAAGCTGAGCTTCTACCTTCCGGCTCTGATTAACTGCTGTTTTTAAACACATTGCTGGTTCCGGCCTACTAACGGTGTCTGCCCCTGCCTGGTGTTGCCCTCAACTGAATAAAGCTGAGCTTCAACCTTCTGGCTCTCATTAAGTGTTTTTTAAAAAACAAAATGGTGGTTAGGGCCTACTAACGGCTTCTGCCCCTCCCTGGTGTTGCACTCAACTGAATAAAGCTGAGCTTCTACCTTCCGGCTCTGATTAACTGCTGTTTTTAAACACATTGCTGGTTCCGGCCTACTAACGGTGTCTGCCCCTGCCTAGTGTTGCCCTCAACTGAATAAAGCTGAGCTTCAACCTTCCGGCTCTGATTAACTGCTGTTTTTAAACACATTGCTGGTTCCGGCCTACTAACGGTGTCTGCCCCTGCCTGGTGTTGCCCTCAACTGAATAAAGCTGAGCTTCAACCTTCTGGCTCTCATTAAGTGTTTTTTAAAAAACAAAATGGTGGTTAGGGCCTATTAACGGCTTCTGCCCCTCCCTGGTGTTGCCCTCAACTGAATAAAGCTGAGCTTCTACCTTCCGGCTCTGATTAACTGCTGTTTTTAAACACATTGCTGGTTCCGGCCTACTAACGGTGTCTGCCCCTGCCTGGTGTTGCCCTCAACTGAATAAAGCTGAGCTTCAACCTTCTGGCTCTCATTAAGTGTTTTTTAAAAAACAAAATGGTGGTTCCGGCCTACTAACGGTGTCTGCCCCTGCCTGGTGTTGCCCTCAACTGAATAAAGCTGAGATTCAACCTTCTGGCTCTCATTAAGTGTTTTTTAAAAAACAAAATGGTGGTTAGGGCCTACTAACGGCTTCTGCCCCTCCCTGGTGTTGCCCTCAACTGAATAAAGCTGAGCTTCTACCTTCCGGCTCTGATTAACTGCTGTTTTTAAACACATTGCTGGTTCCGGCCTACTAACGGTGTCTGCCCCTGCCTGGTGTTGCCCTCAACTGAATAAAGCTGAGCTTCAACCTTCTGGCTCTCATTAAGTGTTTTTTAAAAAACAAAATGGTGGTTAGGGCCTACTAACGGCTTCTGCCCCTCCCTGGTGTTGCCCTCAACTGAATAAAGCTGAGCTTCTACCTTCCGGCTCTGATTAACTGCTGTTTTTAAACACATTGCTGGTTCCGGCCTACTAACGGTGTCTGCCCCTGCCTGGTGTTGCCCTCAACTGAATAAAGCTGAGCTTCAACCTTCTGGCTCTCATTAAGTGTTTTTTAAAAAACAAAATGGTGGTTCCGGCCTACTAACGGTGTCTGCCCCTGCCTGGTGTTGCCCTCAACTGAATAAAGCTGAGCTTCAACCTTCTGGCTCTCATTAAGTGTTTTTTAAAAAACAAAATGGTGGTTAGGGCCTACTAACGGCTTCTGCCCCTCCCTGGTGTTGCCCTCAACTAAATAAAGCTGAGCTTCTACCTTCCGGCTCTGATTAACTGCTGTTTTTAAACACATTGCTGGTTCCGGCCTACTAACGGTGTCTGCCCCTGCCTGGTGTTGCCCTCAACTGAATAAAGCTGAGCTTCAACCTTCTGGCTCTCATTAAGTGTTTTTTAAAAAACAAAATGGTGGTTAGGGCCTACTAACGGCTTCTGCCCCTCCCTGGTGTTGCCCTCAACTGAATAAAGCTGAGCTTCTACCTTCCGGCTCTGATTAACTGCTGTTTTTAAACACATTGCTGGTTCCGGCCTACTAACGGTGTCTGCCCCTGCCTGGTGTTGCCCTCAACTGAATAAAGCTGAGCTTCAACCTTCTGGCTCTCATTAAGTGTTTTTTAAAAAACAAAATGGTGGTTAGGGCCTACTAACGGCTTCTGCCCCTCCCTGGTGTTGCCCTCAACTGAATAAAGCTGAGCTTCTACCTTCCGGCTCTGATTAACTGCTGTTTTTAAACACATTGCTGGTTCCAGCCTACTAACGGTGTCTGCCCCTGCCTGGTGTTGCCCTCAACTGAATAAAGCTGAGCTTCAACCTTCTGGCTCTCATTAAGTGTTTTTTAAAAAACAAAATGGTGGTTCCGGCCTACTAACGGTGTCTGCCCCTGCCTGGTGTTGCCCTCAACTGAATAAAGCTGAGCTTCAACCTTCTGGCTCTCATTAAGTGTTTTTTAAAAAACAAAATGGTGGTTAGGGCCTACTAACGGCTTCTGCCCCTCCCTGGTGTTGCCCTCAACTGAATAAAGCTGAGCTTCTACCTTCCGGCTCTGATTAACTGCTGTTTTTAAACACATTGCTGGTTCCGGCCTACTAACGGTGTCTGCCCCTGCCTGGTGTTGCCCTCAACTGAATAAAGCTGAGCTTCAACCTTCTGGCTCTCATTAAGTGTTTTTTAAAAAACAAAATGGTGGTTAGGGCCTACTAACGGCTTCTGCCCCTCCCTGGTGTTGCCCTCAACTGAATAAAGCTGAGCTTCTACCTTCCGGCTCTGATTAACTGCTGTTTTTAAACACATTGCTGGTTCCGGCCTACTAACGGTGTCTGCCCCTGCCTGGTGTTGCCCTCAACTGAATAAAGCTGAGCTTCAACCTTCCGGCTCTGATTAACTGCTGTTTTTAAACACATTGCTGGTTCCGGCCTACTAACGGTGTCTGCCCCTGCCTGGTGTTGCCCTCAACTGAATAAAGCTGAGCTTCAACCTTCTGGCTCTCATTAAGTGTTTTTTTAAAAAACAAAATGGTGGTTAGGGCCTACTAACGGCTTCTGCCCCTCCCTGGTGTTGCCCTCAACTGAATAAAGCTGAGCTTCTACCTTCCGGCTCTGATTAACTGCTGTTTTTAAACACATTGCTGGTTCCGGCCTACTAACGGTGTCTGCCCCTGCCTGGTGTTGCCCTCAACTGAATAAAGCTGAGCTTCAACCTTCCGGCTCTGATTAACTGCTGTTTTTAAACACATTGCTGGTTCCGGCCTACTAACGGTGTCTGCCCCTGCCTGGTGTTGCCCTCAACTGAATAAAGCTGAGCTTCAACCTTCTGGCTCTCATTAAGTGTTTTTTAAAAAACAAAATGGTGGTTAGGGCCTACTAACGGCTTCTGCCCCTCCCTGGTGTTGCCCTCAACTGAATAAAGCTGAGCTTCTACCTTCCGGCTCTGATTAACTGCTGTTTTTAAACACATTGCTGGTTCCGGCCTACTAACGGTGTCTGCCCCTGCCTGGTGTTGCCCTCAACTGAATAAAGCTGAGCTTCAACCTTCTGGCTCTCATTAAGTGTTTTTTAAAAAACAAAATGGTGGTTCCGGCCTACTAACGGTGTCTGCCCCTGCCTGGTGTTGCCCTCAACTGAATAAAGCTGAGCTTCAACCTTCTGGCTCTCATTAAGTGTTTTTTAAAAAACAAAATGGTGGTTAGGGCCTACTAACGGCTTCTGCCCCTCCCTGGTGTTGCCCTCAACTGAATAAAGCTGAGCTTCTACCTTCCGGCTGTGATTAACTGCTGTTTTTAAACACATTGCTGGTTCCGGCCTACTAACGGTGTCTGCCCCTGCCTGGTGTTGCCCTCAACTGAATAAAGCTGAGCTTCAACCTTCTGGCTCTCATTAAGTGTTTTTTTAAAAAACAAAATGGTGGTTAGGGCCTACTAACGGCTTCTGCCCCTCCCTGGTGTTGCCCTCAACTGAATAAAGCTGAGCTTCTACCTTCCGGCTCTGATTAACTGCTGTTTTTAAACACATTGCTGGTTCCGGCCTACTAACAGTGTCTGCCCCTGCCTGGTGTTGCCCTCAACTGAATAAAGCTGAGCTTCAACCTTCTGGCTCTCATTAAGTGTTTTTTTAAAAAACAAAATGGTGGTTAGGGCCTACTAACGGCTTCTGCCCCTCCCTGGTGTTGCCCTCAACTGAATAAAGCTGAGCTTCTACCTTCCGGCTCTGATTAACTGCTGTTTTTAAACACATTGCTGGTTCCGGCCTACTAACGGTGTCTGCCCCTGCCTGGTGTTGCCCTCAACTGAATAAAGCTGAGCTTCAACCTTCCGGCTCTGATTAACTGCTGTTTTTAAACACATTGCTGGTTCCGGCCTACTAACGGTGTCTGCCCCTGCCTGGTGTTGCCCTCAACTGAATAAAGCTGAGCTTCAACCTTCTGGCTCTCATTAAGTGTTTTTTAAAAAACAAAATGGTGGTTAGGGCCTACTAACGGCTTCTGCCCCTCCCTGGTGTTGCCCTCAACTGAATAAAGCTGAGCTTCTACCTTCCGGCTCTGATTAACTGCTGTTTTTAAACACATTGCTGGTTCCGGCCTACTAACAGTGTCTGCCCCTGCCTGGTGTTGCCCTCAACTGAATAAAGCTGAGCTTCAACCTTCTGGCTCTCATTAAGTGTTTTTTTAAAAAACAAAATGGTGGTTAGGGCCTACTAACGGCTTCTGCCCCTCCCTGGTGTTGCCCTCAACTGAATAAAGCTGAGCTTCTACCTTCCGGCTCTGATTAACTGCTGTTTTTAAACACATTGCTGGTTCCGGCCTACTAACGGTGTCTGCCCCTGCCTGGTGTTGCCCTCAACTGAATAAAGCTGAGCTTCAACCTTCCGGCTCTGATTAACTGCTGTTTTTAAACACATTGCTGGTTCCGGCCTACTAACGGTGTCTGCCCCTGCCTGGTGTTGCCCTCAACTGAATAAAGCTGAGCTTCAACCTTCTGGCTCTCATTAAGTGTTTTTTAAAAAACAAAATGGTGGTTAGGGCCTACTAACGGCTTCTGCCCCTCCCTGGTGTTGCCCTCAACTGAATAAAGCTGAGCTTCTACCTTCCGGCTCTGATTAACTGCTGTTTTTAAACACATTGCTGGTTCCGGCCTACTAACGGTGTCTGCCCCTGCCTGGTGTTGCCCTCAACTGAATAAAGCTGAGCTTCAACCTTCCGGCTCTGATTAACTGCTGTTTTTAAACACATTGCTGGTTCCGGCCTACTAACGGTGTCTGCCCCTGCCTGGTGTTGCCCTCAACTGAATAAAGCTGAGCTTCAACCTTCTGGCTCTCATTAAGTGTTTTTTAAAAAACAAAATGGTGGTTAGGGCCTACTAACGGCTTCTGCCCCTCCCTGGTGTTGCCCTCAACTGAATAAAGCTGAGCTTCTACCTTCCGGCTCTGATTAACTGCTGTTTTTAAACACATTGCTGGTTCCGGCCTACTAACGGTGTCTGCCCCTGCCTGGTGTTGCCCTCAACTGAATAAAGCTGAGCTTCAACCTTCTGGCTCTCATTAAGTGTTTTTTAAAAAACAAAATGGTGGTTCCGGCCTACTAACGGTGTCTGCCCCTGCCTGGTGTTGCCCTCAACTGAATAAAGCTGAGCTTCAACCTTCTGGCTCTCATTAAGTGTTTTTTAAAAAACAAAATGGTGGTTAGGGCCTACTAACGGCTTCTGCCCCTCCCTGGTGTTGCCCTCAACTGAATAAAGCTGAGCTTCTACCTTCCGGCTGTGATTAACTGCTGTTTTTAAACACATTGCTGGTTCCGGCCTACTAACGGTGTCTGCCCCTGCCTGGTGTTGCCCTCAACTGAATAAAGCTGAGCTTCAACCTTCTGGCTCTCATTAAGTGTTTTTTTAAAAAACAAAATGGTGGTTAGGGCCTACCAACGGCTTCTGCCCCTCCCTGGTGTTGCCCTCAACTGAATAAAGCTGAGCTTCTACCTTCCGGCTCTGATTAACTGCTGTTTTTAAACACATTGCTGGTTCCGGCCTACTAACAGTGTCTGCCCCTGCCTGGTGTTGCCCTCAACTGAATAAAGCTGAGCTTCAACCTTCTGGCTCTCATTAAGTGTTTTTTTAAAAAACAAAATGGTGGTTAGGGCCTACTAACGGCTTCTGCCCCTCCCTGGTGTTGCCCTCAACTGAATAAAGCTGAGCTTCTACCTTCCGGCTCTGATTAACTGCTGTTTTTAAACACATTGCTGGTTCCGGCCTACTAACAGTGTCTGCCCCTGCCTGGTGTTGCCCTCAACTGAATAAAGCTGAGCTTCAACCTTCTGGCTCTCATTAAGTGTTTTTTAAAAAACAAAATGGTGGTTCCGGCCTACTAACGGTGTCTGCCCCTGCCTGGTGTTGCCCTCAACTGAATAAAGCTGAGCTTCAACCTTCTGGCTCTCATTAAGTGTTTTTTAAAAAACAAAATGGTGGTTAGGGCCTACTAACGGCTTCTGCCCCTCCCTGGTGTTGCCCTCAACTGAATAAAGCTGAGCTTCTACCTTCCGGCTCTGATTAACTGCTGTTTTTAAACACATTGCTGGTTCCGGCCTACTAACGGTGTCTGCCCCTGCCTGGTGTTGCCCTCAACTGAATAAAGCTGAGCTTCAACCTTCTGGCTCTCATTAAGTGTTTTTTAAAAAACAAAATGGTGGTTAGGGCCTACTAACGGCTTCTGCCCCTCCCTGGTGTTGCCCTCAACTGAATAAAGCTGAGCTTCTACCTTCCGGCTCTGATTAACTGCTGTTTTTAAACACATTGCTGGTTCCGGCCTACTAACGGTGTCTGCCCCTGCCTGGTGTTGCCCTCAACTGAATAAAGCTGAGCTTCAACCTTCCGGCTCTGATTAACTGCTGTTTTTAAACACATTGCTGGTTCCGGCCTACTAACGGTGTCTGCCCCTGCCTGGTGTTGCCCTCAACTGAATAAAGCTGAGCTTCAACCTTCTGGCTCTCATTAAGTGTTTTTTAAAAAACAAAATGGTGGTTAGGGCCTACTAACGGCTTCTGCCCCTCCCTGGTGTTGCCCTCAACTGAATAAAGCTGAGCTTCTACCTTCCGGCTCTGATTAACTGCTGTTTTTAAACACATTGCTGGTTCCGGCCTACTAACGGTGTCTGCCCCTGCCTGGTGTTGCCCTCAACTGAATAAAGCTGAGCTTCAACCTTCTGGCTCTCATTAAGTGTTTTTTAAAAAACAAAATGGTGGTTCCGGCCTACTAACGGTGTCTGCCCCTGCCTGGTGTTGCCCTCAACTGAATAAAGCTGAGATTCAACCTTCTGGCTCTCATTAAGTGTTTTTTAAAAAACAAAATGGTGGTTAGGGCCTACTAACGGCTTCTGCCCCTCCCTGGTGTTGCCCTCAACTGAATAAAGCTGAGCTTCTACCTTCTGGCTCTGATTAACTGCTGTTTTTAAACACATTGCTGGTTCCGGCCTACTAACGGTGTCTGCCCCTGCCTGGTGTTGCCCTCAACTGAATAAAGCTGAGCTTCAACCTTCTGGCTCTCATTAAGTGTTTTTTAAAAAACAAAATGGTGGTTAGGGCCTACTAACGGCTTCTGCCCCTCCCTGGTGTTGCCCTCAACTGAATAAAGCTGAGCTTCTACCTTCCGGCTCTGATTAACTGCTGTTTTTAAACACATTGCTGGTTCCAGCCTACTAACGGTGTCTGCCCCTGCCTGGTGTTGCCCTCAACTGAATAAAGCTGAGCTTCAACCTTCTGGCTCTCATTAAGTGTTTTTTAAAAAACAAAATGGTGGTTAGGGCCTACTAACGGCTTCTGCCCCTCCCTGGTGTTGCCCTCAACTGAATAAAGCTGAGCTTCTACCTTCCGGCTCTGATTAACTGCTGTTTTTAAACACATTGCTGGTTCCGGCCTACTAACGGTGTCTGCCCCTGCCTGGTGTTGCCCTCAACTGAATAAAGCTGAGCTTCAGCCTTCTGGCTCTCATTAAGTGTTTTTTAAAAAACAAAATGGTGGTTCCGGCCTACTAACGGTGTCTGCCCCTGCCTGGTGTTGCCCTCAACTGAATAAAGCTGAGCTTCAACCTTCTGGCTCTCATTAAGTGTTTTTTAAAAAACAAAATGGTGGTTAGGGCCTACTAACGGCTTCTGCCCCTCCCTGGTGTTGCCCTCAACTGAATAAAGCTGAGCTTCTACCTTCCGGCTCTGATTAACTGCTGTTTTTAAACACATTGCTGGTTCCGGCCTACTAACGGTGTCTGCCCCTGCCTGGTGTTGCCCTCAACTGAATAAAGCTGAGCTTCAACCTTCTGGCTCTCATTAAGTGTTTTTTAAAAAACAAAATGGTGGTTAGGGCCTACTAACGGCTTCTGCCCCTCCCTGGTGTTGCCCTCAACTGAATAAAGCTGAGCTTCTACCTTCCGGCTCTGATTAACTGCTGTTTTTAAACACATTGCTGGTTCTGGCCTACTAACGGTGTCTGCCCCTGCCTGGTGTTGCCCTCAACTGAATAAAGCTGAGCTTCAACCTTCTGGCTCTCATTAAGTGTTTTTTAAAAAACAAAATGGTGGTTAGGGCCTACTAACGGCTTCTGCCCCTCCCTGGTGTTGCCCTCAACTGAATAAAGCTGAGCTTCTACCTTCCGGCTCTGATTAACTGCTGTTTTTAAACACATTGCTGGTTCCGGCCTACTAACGGTGTCTGCCCCTGCCTGGTGTTGCCCTCAACTGAATAAAGCTGAGCTTCAACCTTCTGGCTCTCATTAAGTGTTTTTTAAAAAACAAAATGGTGGTTCCGGCCTACTAACGGTGTCTGCCCCTGCCTGGTGTTGCCCTCAACTGAATAAAGCTGAGCTTCAACCTTCTGGCTCTCATTAAGTGTTTTTTAAAAAACAAAATGGTGGTTAGGGCCTACTAACGGCTTCTGCCCCTCCCTGGTGTTGCCCTCAACTGAATAAAGCTGAGCTTCTACCTTCCGGCTCTGATTAACTGCTGTTTTTAAACACATTGCTGGTTCCGGCCTACTAACGGTGTCTGCCCCTGCCTGGTGTTGCCCTAAACTGAATAAAGCTGAGCTTCAACCTTCTGGCTCTCATTAAGTGTTTTTTAAAAAACAAAATGGTGGTTAGGGCCTACTAACGGCTTCTGCCCCTCCCTGGTGTTGCCCTCAACTGAATAAAGCTGAGCTTCTACCTTCCGGCTCTGATTAACTGCTGTTTTTAAACACATTGCTGGTTCCGGCCTACTAACGGTGTCTGCCCCTGCCTGGTGTTGCCCTCAACTGAATAAAGCTGAGCTTCAACCTTCTGGCTCTCATTAAGTGTTTTTTAAAAAACAAAATGGTGGTTAGGGCCTACTAACGGCTTCTGCCCCTCCCTGGTGTTGCCCTCAACTGAATAAAGCTGAGCTTCTACCTTCCGGCTCTGATTAACTGCTGTTTTTAAACACATTGCTGGTTCCGGCCTACTAACGGTGTCTGCCCCTGCCTGGTGTTGCCCTCAACTGAATAAAGCTGAGCTTCAACCTTCTGGCTCTCATTAAGTGTTTTTTAAAAAACAAAATGGTGGTTCCGGCCTACTAACGGTGTCTGCCCCTGCCTGGTGTTGCCCTCAACTGAATAAAGCTGAGCTTCAACCTTCTGGCTCTCATTAAGTGTTTTTTAAAAAACAAAATGGTGGTTAGGGCCTACTAACGGCTTCTGCCCCTCCCTGGTGTTGCCCTCAACTGAATAAAGCTGAGCTTCTACCTTCCGGCTCTGATTAACTGCTGTTTTTATACACATTGCTGGTTCCGGCCTACTAACGGTGTCTGCCCCTGCCTGGTGTTGCCCTCAACTGAATAAAGCTGAGCTTCAACCTTCTGGCTCTCATTAAGTGTTTTTTAAAAAACAAAATGGTGGTTAGGGCCTACTAACGGCTTCTGCCCCTCCCTGGTGTTGCCCTCAACTGAATAAAGCTGAGCTTCTACCTTCCGGCTCTGATTAACTGCTGTTTTTAAACACATTGCTGGTTCCGGCCTACTAACGGTGTCTGCCCCTGCCTGGTGTTGCCCTCAACTGAATAAAGCTGAGCTTCAACCTTCCGGCTCTGATTAACTGCTGTTTTTAAACACATTGCTGGTTCCGGCCTACTAACGGTGTCTGCCCCTGCCTGGTGTTGCCCTCAACTGAATAAAGCTGAGCTTCAACCTTCTGGCTCTCATTAAGTGTTTTTTAAAAAACAAAATGGTGGTTAGGGCCTACTAACGGCTTCTGCCCCTCCCTGGTGTTGCCCTCAACTGAATAAAGCTGAGCTTCTACCTTCCGGCTCTGATTAACTGCTGTTTTTAAACACATTGCTGGTTCCGGCCTACTAACGGTGTCTGCCCCTGCCTGGTGTTGCCCTCAACTGAATAAAGCTGAGCTTCAACCTTCTGGCTCTCATTAAGTGTTTTTTAAAAAACAAAATGGTGGTTCCGGCCTACTAACGGTGTCTGCCCCTGCCTGGTGTTGCCCTCAACTGAATAAAGCTGAGCTTCAACCTTCTGGCTCTCATTAAGTGTTTTTTAAAAAACAAAATGGTGGTTAGGGCCTACTAACGGCTTCTGCCCCTCCCTGGTGTTGCCCTCAACTGAATAAAGCTGAGCTTCTACCTTCCGGCTGTGATTAACTGCTGTTTTTAAACACATTGCTGGTTCCGGCCTACTAACGGTGTCTGCCCCTGCCTGGTGTTGCCCTCAACTGAATAAAGCTGAGCTTCAACCTTCTGGCTCTCATTAAGTGTTTTTTAAAAAACAAAATGGTGGTTCCGGCCTACTAACGGTGTCTGCCCCTGCCTGGTGTTGCCCTCAACTGAATAAAGCTGAGCTTCAACCTTCTGGCTCTCATTAAGTGTTTTTTAAAAAACAAAATGGTGTTTAGGGCCTACTAACGGTGTCTGCCCCTCCCTGGTGTTGCCCTCAACTGAATAAAGCTGAGCTTCAACCTTCTGGCTCTCATTAAGTGTTTTTTAAAAAACAAAATGGTGGTTAGGGCCTACTAACGGTGTCTGCCCCTCCCTGGTGTTGTCCTCAACTGAACTAAGCTGAGCTTCCACATTCTGGCTTTCGGCCTATACTATCAGATATTAAACTGCATTTGGCCTACTAGTGTGGTTAGGCCCTTGAAACAGTGTCTGCTGCTCTTGGGTTTGCTACTCCACTGAACAAAGCAATGCCGCCTGTTTAGTCCTGTTACCAATTTTGATCTGCATTTAGCCTACTTTATTCTTTGGCCCTATATCTGTTTCCTCATCATCCTGCCCATTGCCCAGCCACTGCTAGATGAGTCTGCTGGTACATTGACCTAGACCACTACATTCCCCTTGTACTCTACACAGCCAGAATCTGACCCTGCTGAAAGTAAGGTTCCCCTTCCCGCATATTATACCACCTTATACAGGGACAAAGAGGAAGGTGCAGATGAAAGTGCAGGTTCCTTCATCAGGTGGGGGGGCATACTCGTTGGCGACGTCACTGGCACAGGGCCACTCAGAGTACGCAAAAGTGTCGCTGCTGGTGGGAGGCGCCCCCGCCATGCAAACACACCGCCGTACTTTGAGGGGCCCTGTGCCAGTGCCAATGCGAATGAGTGGGCCCCCCCTGCTTGCTCAGGATCACAGCACTTGCAACGTTGAAATACTTACCTCTCCCTGCTCCACCGCCATGACGTAGTCCATGTTTCCTGGGCCCACTAAAACCTTGAACCAGCCCTACCCCCACAACTTTTACCAAATGACCCCCAATTTCCAGTGCCCAACTATTATTATAAAGTTAATTAAGATTGACAAGCTTCAGAAAACAAGAATGGATGTTTTTGGCAGTAAAATGTGCACTGTAGGTGTTTTCCTGGCCTCCACTCACTGCCGGCTATGCTTCCCCATTGACTTGCATTGGGTTTCGTGTTTCGGTCGATCCCCGACTTTTAGCGATAATCGGCCGACTTCACTCGACTCGACTCTGGACTAAATCGGGTTTCACAAAACCAGACTCGATCTTAAAAAAATGAAAGTCGCTCAACCCTATCCTGCAGCACCCGCCGCAAATCAGGGGAGATGGCAGACAGAATCACCCCCTCTTTAAGAATACCAGCCGGCTCAGGGACTCCCGGAGAATCAGGCAAAAAACGCCTAGAAAGGGCATCAGCCTTCACATTCTTAGATCCCGGAAGGTATGAGACCACAAAATCGAAATGGGAGAAAAACAGTGCCCATCGAGCTTGACTAGGGTTCAACCGCTTGGCGGACTCGAGGTAAGTCAGAATCTTGTGATCAGTCAGGACCACCACGCGATGTTTGGCTCCCTCAAGCCAATGTCGCCACTCCTCGAATGCCCACTTCATAGCCAACAACTCCCGATTGCCGACATCATAATTACGCTCAGCAGGCGAAAACTTTCTAGAAAAGAAAGCACACGGCTTCGTCAAGGAGCCATCAGAACTTCTCTGAGACAAAACAGCCCCTGCCCCAATCTCAGAAGCATCAACCTCGACCTGAAAAGGGAGCAAAACATCTGGCTGACGCAACACAGGGGCTGAAGTAAAACGACGTTTAAGCTCCTGAAAAGCCTCAACGGCCGCAGGGGACCAATTCACCACATCAGCGCCTTTCTTCATCAAATCAGTCAAAGGCTTAACCACACTAGAAAAATTAGCGATGAAGCGACGGTAAAAATTAGCAAAGCCCAGGAACTTCTGAAGACTCTTCACAGATGTAGGTTGAGTCCAATCATAAATGGCCTGAACTTTAACAGGATCCATCTCGATAGTAGAAGGGGAAAAAATGAAGCCCAAAAAGGAAACCTTCTGAACTCCAAAGAGGCATTTAGAGCCCTTCACAAACAACGCATTAGCACGAAGGACCTGGAACACCATCCTGACCTGCCTTACATGAGACTCCCAATCATCCGAAAAGACCAAAATATCATCCAAATATACGATCATGAACCTATCCAGATACTTCCGGAAGATTTTGTGCATAAAGGACTGAAACACAGATGGAGCATTAGAAAGCCCGAATGGCATCACCAGGTACTCAAAATGGCCCTCGGGCATATTAAATGCTGTTTTCCATTCATCGCCCTGTTTAATACGCACAAGATTATACGCCCCTCGAAGGTCAATCTTGGTAAACCAACTAGCCCCCTTAATCCGAGCAAACAAATCAAACAACAGAGGCAAAGGGTACTGAAATTTGACTGTGATTTTATTGAGAAGGTGGTAATCTATACAGGGTCTCAGAGAGCCATCCTTCTTGGCCACAATAAAGAACCCTGCTCCCATCGGCGACGAAGACGGGCGAATATGCCCTTTCTCCAAGGACTCCTTTACATAACTCCGCATAGCGGCATGTTCTGGCACAGATAAATTGAACAGTCGGCCCTTAGGGAACTTACTACCAAGAATCAAATTAATAGCGCAATCACAGTCCCTATGAGGAGGTAGGGCACTGGACTTGGGCTCATCAAATACATCCTGGTAATCCGACAAAAACTCAGGGACTTCAGAAGGAGTGGAAGAAGAAATTGACATCAAAGGAACATCACCATGTATCCCTTAACAACCCCAACTAGACACAGACATTGATTTCCAATCCAGTACTGGATTATGAACCTGTAACCATGGCAAACCCAACTCGACAACATCATGCAAATTATGCAACACCAAAAAGCGAATATTTTCCTGATGTGCGGGAGCCATGTACATGGTCAGCTGAGTCCAGTACTGAGGTTTATTCTTGGCCAATGGCGTAGCATCAATCCCCCTTAAGGGAATAGGACTCTGCAAAGGCTCCAAGGAAAAACCACAATGCCTGGCAAGCTCCAAGTCCATCAAGTTCAGGGCAGCGCCCGAATCCACAAATGCCATAACATAGTAGGACGACAATGAGCAAATCAGAGTAACAGATAAGAGAAATTTAGGCTGCAAAGTACAAATGGTGACAGACCTAGCGAACCTCTTAGTGCGCTTAGGACAATCAGAGATAGCATGAGAGGAGTCACCACAGTAAAAATACAGCCCATTCTGACGTCTGTGTTCTTGCTGTTCAGCTCTGGTCAAAGTCCTATCACATTGCATAGGCTCAGGCCTCCGCTCAGAGGACACCGCCAAATGGTGCACAACTTTGCGCTCGCGCAAACGCCGATCAATCTGAATGGCCACAGACATTGACTCATTCAGACCAGCAGGCGTGGGGAACCCCACCATAACATCCTTAAGGGCTTCAGAAAGACCCTTTCTGAAATTTGCTGCCAGGGCACACTCATTCCATTGGGTAAGCACAGACCACTTTCTAAACTTCTGGCAATACACTTCTGCTTCATCCTGACCCTGACATAGAGTCATCAAGATCTTTTCTGCCTGATCCACAGAATTAGGTTCGTCATAAAGCAATCCAAGCGCTAGAAAAAATGCATCCACATTAAGCAATGCAGGATTTCCTGGCTCAAGAGAGAATGCCCAGTCTTGCGGGTCACCACGCAACAAAGAAATAATAATCTTTACTTGCTGAATGGGATCACCAGAGGAGCGGGGTTTCAGAGCAAGAAACAGTCTGCAATTATTTTTGAAATTCAAAAATTTAGATCTATCCCCAGAAAACAAATCAGGAATTGGAATTCTAGGCTCTAACATTGGATTCTGAACTACATAATCTTGAATACTCTGTACCCTAGCAGCGAGTTGATCCACACAAGAGGACAAACCTTGAATATCCATATCTACACCTGAGTCCTGAGCCACCCAGAGGTTAAGGGGAAAAGAAAGACAAAACAAGCTGCAAAGAAAAAAAAATTGACTCAGAACTTCTCTTTTCCCTCTTTTGAGATTCATTAACACTTTGTGGGCCAGCTGTACTGTTATGGACCTGGTGGTTAGGAGTACCCGAAATGACCTGATGGTTAAAACAGAAAACCTGGGACAAGCTCTGAGGAAGTGGTAACTCTACTGACCGCAATCCCTAATCCTATCACACACACTAGAAATAGCCGTGGAGCGTACCTAACTCTCCCTAGACGCCTCTTCACAGCCTAAGAGCTAACTACCCCTAAAGATAGAAATAAGAGACTACCTTGCCTCAGAGAAATTTCCCAAAGTAAAGGTAGCCCCCCACAAATATTGACTGTGAGTTAAGAGGGAAGTGACAAACACAGGAATGAAACAGATTTTAGCAAAAGAGGCCGAATCGTCTCTAGAAAGACAGAGGATAGGAAAGGGAACTATGCGGTCAGTATTAAAACTACAAAAAAAACACGCAGAGTGTGCAAAAAGACCTCCACACCGACTCACGGTGTGGAGGTGCAGCTCTGCACCCCCAGAGCTTCCAGCTAGCAAGGAAATATCATAATAGCAAGCTGGACAAAAACATAGCATGTACTGAGAAATGTTTTCAAAAAACCAATGAACAGCAAATGGACTAGCAAGGACTTAGCTTCTGCTGGAGTAGACAGGTCATCAGAGAAATCCAAGAGAGATCTGAACCAGTACTGAGACATTGACAGCTGGCATGAATTAACGACCTGGGCAGAGTTAAATAGGGAAGCCAGCAGCAGCAATAAACGAGGGCAGCTGAGAAAGCCAACCTCAAAGATCAGCAGTTCCACTCAAAGCCACCAGAGGGTGTCCAAGGACAGAACTCACCAAAGTACCATTCACGACCTCAGGAGGGAGCCCGAGAACGGAATTCACAACACATTATATTGTATATAGGGTGTAGTGTGAGCCATCATACTATATATAGAATAGTTGTGGGACTTCATAAGGTATATAGTGAGCTATGGGGCCATTATACTGTGTATAAGGGGCCTCTTAGGGCCACCAGACTGTGTATAGGAGAGTTGTGTGCCTTCATAATATATAGGGAGATATAGGGGCACTCAGAAGGCCTTATTTGTTTTAAATGGGGTCATTATTAGTTTTGATTGGGACACTCAGGGGGAATTATTACTTTTAAGGGGGCTCTTGAGGCATTATTATTTTTTTCAAGGTTACATTCAGATGACTCTCAGAGGGTCATTATTGTTTGAAGGGGGCACTAAGGAAATTCTAATCTTCAAAGGAGCCTAAGGAGCATTATTACTTTCTAGGTAGTACTACAGGAGCATTAAAACTTTCTGTTTGACAGTATTATTTTTAGAGGCATTTCCTATCTGACATACTGTCTGTGTAGCATTTTTTGGGGCCGAGGGTAATCATATTAATAACACAATATTTGAACTATTCAGTTCACTGTTTCATGCCGCAGGTGCAGGCAGGATGGGAAGTGTTTGTAGGTTGGAAACAAGGGGTGAGACTGCTGGAAATGTAAAATCTTATAAACTCTGCTGATATAAGTTCTGGATGGTAGGGATGAGTGAACGTGCTTGTTGATACCTGGTTGTGTCAGTCGACTATCACACTCCTCGGATGTGCTCGTTACTCGGCGAGCAATGGATGGTGCACGATGTAAAACTCGAATCCCCGCCATGCATCTTTGGTACCTGTTATGCAGCCAATAAGCCTGCAGGGATTGCTTTAGAGTCACAGTAATGCCATAGACATTATGGCTGTGACATTACTCTGATTGATTGGCAGTCTGACATCATTTGGGATTATAAAAGGACAGATGCCGCTCGACTCGTCACACTGACGCCATTGCACAGCTCTGTGACACTTCATATTGGAGGGAAAGAGTGCTTGTCTAGGCCTTGTGGAAGATCGGCTCACTTAGCTGCTTCCCACGGTAGACACAGGAACACGTTTGTTTAAAGTCTCTCTAAAGTTGTTTTTTGCGTCATGAATAGTGTTGAGCATTCCGATACCGCAAGTATCGGGTATCGGCCGATATTTGCTGTATCGGAATTCCGATACCGAGATCCGATACTTTTGTGGTATCGGGTATCGGTATCAAAACAACATTAATGTGTAAAATAAAGAATTAAAATAAAAAATATTGCTATACTCACCTCTCCGACGCAGCCTGCACCTTACCGAGGGAACCGGCAGCATTGTTTGCTTAAAATTCGCGCTTTAACTTCCTTACGCGAAGTCCCGGCTTGTGATTGGTCGCGCGCCGCCCATGTGACCGCGACGCAACCAATCACAGCAAGCCGTGACGTAATTTCAGGTCCTTCAGGATTTTAAAATTACGTTCCGGCGTTGTGATTGGTTGCGTCGCAGTCACATGGGCGACGCGACCAATCACAAGCCGTGACGTCACGGGAGGCTGGACACGCGCGCATTTTAAAATGCGCGCGTCTCCTGCCTCCCGTGACGTCACGGCTTGTGATTGGTCGCGTCGCCCATGTGACCGTGACGCAACCAATCACAGCAAGCCGTGACGTAATTTCAGGTCCTTCAGGATTTTAAAATTACGTTCCGGCATTGTGATTGGTTGCGTCGCAGTCACATGGGCGACGCGACCAATCACAAGCCGTGACGTCACGGGAGGCAGGAGACGCGCGCATTTTAAAATGCGCGCGTGTCCAGCCTCCCGTGACGTCACGGCTTGTGATTGGTCGCGTCGCCCATGTGACTGCGACGCAACCAATCACAACGCCGGAACGTAATTTTAAAATCCTGAAGGACCTGAAATTACGTCACGGCTTGCTGTGATTGGTTGCGTCGCGGTCACATGGGCGGCGCGCGACCAATCACAAGCCGGGACTTCGCGTAAGGAAGTTAAAGCGCGAATTTTAAGCAAACAACGCTGCCGGTTCCCTCGTTAAGGTGCAGGCTGCGTCGGAGAGGTGAGTATAGCAATATTTTTTATTTTAATTCTTTATTTTACACATTAATATGGTTCCCAGGGCCTGAAGGAGAGTTTCCTCTCCTTCAGACCCTGGGAACCATCAGGAATACCGTCCGATACATGAGTCCCATTGACTTGTATTGGTATCGGGTATCGGTATCGGATTAGATCCGATACTTTGCCGGTATCGGCCGATACTTTCCGATACCGATACTTTCAAGTATTGGACGGTATCGCTCAACACTAGTCATGAACCAAAAAGCCTAAACTGGTAACAGAAAACAGCCTTTCTGGCTCAAATGAAAGTAAAAAGTTCATATAAAGTCCTTCCCAGTATGGCTTCCTCCTTCTGGGACAGTACATATGGCAGCTCTCGCAGGAACTTCAGTCTGGAGGCTTTTTTCCTCCACACAACACAGCCAGAAAAACACTGACTGAACATTTAACTCCCTGCAGCTACACACTTGAGGTGGAGATTTGGTGAGTGGGCGTCCCACCCATCTCTTGCCTTCTGACATGAATGTCAGACCCTAGGAATGACTGACTTACTTTCAGTACCTATCATGCTGGAGGAAAACTTACGCCTTTCACATCACACAGAATAATAACCTTTGCGACACATATCTCCCTTCACATACTGTGCCAGTGACTCTGTCACAGCCTGTATGCACAGTATAATGAATAAGAGGCCTGTAGTGTTGATACTAGTGCTGAAGCTGAGCCATCATACTAACAGCACTTCTAAGGGCTAATTGTTTGCTTTTATGTTTGCATCACAAACAATCTGCATTTAGCCTAGGGAGGGAGAGAGTTGCATTAGCAGGGTGAATGACAGAATCCAGTCTGTAGACAGGGATTAGGCCTGTGCAGTCCGATGGCAAATATGTAACTTAAAAATACATTAAGATCATGCCTAATAAAATATGTGGAGAATGGTATGTTATCTAAAAAAAGAGTGGATAAACTATTACTGGAATATCCATTAAAACCATAATTGGTATAGTATTCCAAAAATACACAAATCGTTACCATCACCGCCTAGCCGTCCAATCATTTAGGGCATTGGTTCCCTAACAGAACCCCTATCCCAATATCTGGACTGGCTACTTATTATTTGTTATTATTATTATTTATTTATTTAGCACCATTGATTCCATGGTGCTGTACATGAGAAGGGGTTACATACAAGTTACAGATATCACTTACAGTAAACAAAACTAACAATGGCAGACTGATACAGAGGGAAGAGGACCCTGTCCTTGCGGGCTTACATTCTACAGGATGGTGGGGAAGGAGACAGTAGGTTGAGGGTTGCAGTAGCTCCAATGGTTTTGAGGTGGCCGTGTGATCATTACAGGTTGTAAGCTTCTAAACCACTCCTTGAAAAAACACCTGCAAAGAATTGGTATAGAAACAATAGAAAAATACTTGCCAGCACAGATAAAAGTCCAGAGTATATTATGTTCATACAAGAAGCATTGGAATTCATACTTAGTGATAATGCATTTAAATTTATGGACAATTGGTACCTACAGCAAGTTGGCACCGCGATGGATACACCAGTGGCATGCATTTTTGCTAACCTTTTTGTAGCATTTGTTTAATATAAGTATTTTTGTCATCTGGCCAACCCCTACCTTAAATATATCCATACATACATTACAGTAGATATGTGGATGATGTATTTACGATATGGGCTGGTATAGAAAAACGATTTTCTGGCTTCACAATGTACCTCAATACTATTAATATAGAAAACCTGTGTTTTACATCGCAATTTGGAGGCAAAGTATAGCATTTTTAGATGTCAAAATTAACATAAAAAAAGTAAAATCATTACTGAATCTTATCGGAAGCCCACTTCCACAAATATGTTATTGCATTACAGTTGCGCTCACGCTATGCACACAAAGAAAGGACTACCTTATAGTCAAATGCTGGAATTACGCAAAATTAATAATAATGATAACATATTTGAACAACGTGACAAACTAAAATGTCGCTTTTCAAGAGGGGCTACCCATCATTCATATTAGATGAAGCACATAAACGCATCTGTGAAATTCCCTATGCTCAGCTACTTAACAAAACTAAGAACAGAAAAGAGGAGGAAAGTTGAATAGATTCAACTATGAAAAAAACACACCATTTCATTTTTAGTTTCAAAACCAAATTCGTAGAATACATTTTATTTTGTATATACTAAATACCAAGGTCCCTTTGGATTAAATGACAAACTGGATCTTTCTATTTTTCTCAAAATTTACAATATGTCTGCTAAAAATGTAATTACTTTGTAATTATTGTCACTTATTTCTTTAAAAATAACACTGTGTATTTTTTCACATTGTACTTTATGTCCAGCCTTTTTAAAAGGGAATGACTTTAATGTAATGTGTATGTGTAAGAAATGTGAACAAACACGCAAAATTTTCAAACACATTTTTGTACTGTTACATACCACCAAAATGATACAGAAAGTACATAATACTGTATGGATGAGTAATCTAATCCTAAAATATTTTTGCATGCTTTTTGTAAGTTTTACATACCACTATAATGCAATAATAATTGTGTTCACCTGTATGGATGAGTCACTGAATCCATAAAAATATTTGGAAAGAAAATACTTTGAAAATGTAATTGATGTACTGATACAGCCATAAAGACTTTGCATAAAGTGCAAAGCTAAACAGAAATTATAAAGAGGGTCATCCATAGACCCTTGAAAGTCAACAACTGGTGTAGTCCATGAGCCAAGAACCAAATTTGACGATATCGGTACCAAGCGGAGTGACTAATTCTCTTTGGTATTTTTAGGTAGATGCATGTCTGTAGTTTATTTTTTGATATGATAGCCCTTACATATACATAGCTTATTAACCCCTTCAGCCCTAGGCCTATTTGTACCCAAGTGCCTAAGCCAATCTGACCTGTGCCACTTCATGGGCTAATAACTTTGGAACGCTTTCACCTATCCAAGCCATTCTGAGATTGTTTTCTCGTGACATATTGTACTTCACGTCAGTGCTAAATGGGAGTCAATATATTTTACCTTTCTATATAAAAAAATGCTAAATATTCGGAAATTTTGGAAAAATCGGCAATTTTTTAACTTTGAAATTCTCTGCTTTTTACAAAAATACTGATACCCCCCATAATAGTTATTAATTTACACTCCCCACATGTTTACTTCATATTGGCATCATTTTGAAAATGAAACCTTATTGTTTTACGACGTAATAGGGCTTATAGTTTTATGCGCAATTTTTCACATTTACAGCAAAACCCACTTTTCAAAGGACCAAGTCACTTCTGAAGTCACTTTAAGGGGCTTACATAACAGAAACCACCCATAAATTACCCCATTTTGCAAACTACACCCCTCAAGCTGTTCAAAACTCATTTTTAAAAACTGTTAACCCTTTAGGTGTTCCACAGGAATTTTAGCATGAGCCAAGAACCAAATATGACGATATCGGTACCACCCGGAGTGACTAGATGTAGTATTTGTAACAAAATTTAATCCAAGTTATGTAAATACACACTGAACATGTCATGTGCATATATATATATATATATATATATATATATGTTACTCCATAATATCTTCAACATCGGACTCTGAATCTGACTGTTGTTCTACTGGCTCGTCTTCAGTACCCTTGTTCTGGCATGTCTGTAATCTGCACATGTCTGTGCACTTCAGGCCATTGCTGAGGCAAGTACACTGAGGAAGTTCACATGACCGCACACACTTGCAGGACAGTAGCTGTATAATAGCTTCTGGTGCTGGTGCCCCTTGCATCCACTTGACAACAAGCTTTCCGTCGTTATCTATCATCCAACCGCAGTCTGTTGGGTTTGCAACCCATGGCTGGCTCTGCAGACTTCTCCTCCAGATCGCAGCCTGGTAGTTTGCACGCAGTGCATGCATGAAAAGGCAGTCCTGGCAAGGAGGGAGTTGACTTGACTCTACCACTCCACGTCTGGCACAGAACAGCTGATAACGGAGCCTGTTTACCTCAGTTGTTTGGGTAGTTGGCAGGTACATGTGGCAGGTGATTTCCTGTAACTTCTCAAAAAGTTCGGTAGACACTTCCCATGAACGACCAACTTCCTGAAAGGCATCCTGGTATGTCTTGTTCATCTTCAACTGCTTGAGTGTCGTCATCTTCCCACGGCCAGCGAATGCACTGACGGTGTCACAGCCTGTAAATGCATGCATACCAATCAATGAATCACATACGCTGCCTCCCAATGTTCGGCTCAGAGTGGTGATATCCAGGAATCTTGTCCGGTTCTGTGTACCGCATTTCTGGAACAGGTGGGATGGGATTTTGTGGCACATGCCCAGACACAGGACCATGACATCAGTATCCTCCGAAGTGATGATGACCGACTTGTAACCAGATTCTGCTGCATGAAGAGCATGGAGAAGGAGGCGTGTGTCTGCTTCTTCTTGATTTGACTTAAGGTCAGCAGCCTCTTCCCACTGTTCTTTGGTGATCTTAAAGCAGAGCTGCTCACATGTGACATACAGCTCCTTCTCCTCAAGCTTCTCCCTGTGGTGTTTCGCCTTCCATTCTTCTACCAGAAACTTTATGAGACTTGCCTTGTTGGAGGAACTACTTAGAAGCTTTTTCCACTGCTGGATGTTGTGCCCATGTTGAATGTTCTTGAAATGGATCCCTGTGCCTTCATATCTGTTGACTCTTTCTGTATCTTTGATGGATGTCTCCTTGTAGACGTCAAAGACAATATCAATGCGCTTGCTCTTAGCACCCTCATGGATAGCGCGACTCATTGCTGTGCCTGCTAGCTGGCCAAATGTTGCATTGTTTCCCTTCAGTTTCTGAACCAGGCTCATCCCATCAATGATGGTTGCAGAGGGCTCGGGGATCACTTCTGCAGGACGAGCATTCCTCTCCAACTCCCTTGCGAGGGCAGCCTTGTTGGTCTTGCGGATAGACCCATCACCATTGGCAAGTGCCCATGGCAATGGACCCAGGGGATGAGTCAAGACATCACTCATTTGTAGCTTTCTGTTCTCAGCTACAAGTATCATCTGGCCAAATAGGTTTCTGTCAGCCTTCAAAATTACCTCCTTGCCAAGACCTTGTCTGCGTGTCTTCATTTGGATGTTAGAGAACGTTTTAAGTTTGTTCTTCGTCATCTTGTCATGAAACAATGTAGTTGGCTTATCGGTACCCAAACGCTCATCCTTGAATGTTTGATATGCATCCTCTCCTATACTGTATGCCCCTTGAAGGTCTTTGGCTACATCTGGTGGTGCTACAGTCGCTGTTGACAAACTGATAAGTTCACCATTATGCTCTTTGTTGAAGGGGTTCACCCAACCTGTCTCCAGCAGTTGAACGAAAGATTGGACATCGGCTTCATCTCTTCTAATCCTAGACACCTGTAGGTCTGAATGGCTGAAGTCAGTATATTGTTGGCCTACCAGGGCCCTCAGCTGCCTCAAGTACATACTGCGGTACTCTGATGTCAGGTAGAACCTGGAAACAGCTCCAACTTTGAGGCTGAAGCCTTTTGTGCCCCCTGGTGTCTGGGTGTCTTTGTTGATTGTCTCTTCAATGGTCTGGTCCACAGGAATTCGTCCAAAAGGATTCTTGCTACCGATCTGGACCGAAAAGCCACCTTGCATGAAGTATTCATGGACCTCTGGGTGTTCTATGGGCAGCCGAGACATTGTGGCATAGTAATAGGTTAGGTATCGGGCATAGTTGACCTTGTCATAGGCAAAACACCATGGTATCATCTGTCGGATTGCTCCTAGGTGAAGCATCCAGTTGCCTTCTCTTGAAGCTCGAACCAGGGCCAGCATGGTCTCGACCATGTCCAAGTATGACATCCAGAATGCTGAGAGTTGTTCATTTCTGAGGGTCTCAAGATAAACTTGAAAGAGCTTCAGGGTAAGTGTGCAAGATTCATTATCCAAGAGCTTTTCGAAGGATCCCTGCGACACACTGATGCGAAAGTTTGTGATGTTCTTCAGTGTTTCATCCAGATGGTGAAGGTCCCTTGCATGGTTTTCTTCTAGCCATGGAAGGAAGTTTTTCCATGCAAGCCTCATAAGTGCTTCATAGACCAGCTTGTGTAGTCTCACTGCTCTGTTGTACCTCCGGCCGTCCATCACTCCAGACACTGATCCTTCAGCGATTACACCGGATTCAACACACAGATCTCTAAGGCCTGCATCCTGAAATCTGTTCCCTATGATAGAGAGGAGATTACAGATTGTGTGGAAGACACCCATTCTAATTATAATGTTCTTGAACTTCTCCTGTTTCCAGATAACCTCGGCAGCTTTGGCATAGAGTGCTTGATCAAACACACACACAATTCTGTTAAGCTTCAGGGTCTGCATGATGGCATGTGTTTGCTCCAAGACTTCATTCACAGTGGACATGGCTGTTGCAGGAGCATTGATAGTGGGCAGGTAGCTTACAGTGTCCTGGGCCACTACAATGTCGCTGCGGATTTTTATGTTGAACCCAGTCCAACTGCTGGTGGTCTGATCCTCATGGTCTGACATTCTAGCCAGAAGCCAGATATGGTTTTTGGTTTTTGAATCCTGGACCTCCTTGGTAGTGTTAACATTCGAAGTCTCAATCCTGGGTGGCTCTCCCCGCTGCCCAACATTGTATATCGGTAGCATTAATTCTGTCAGAGTTATGCTTCTTTTCTTCGACTTGGTTACATCTGGCAGGACTTTCTTTGTCACAGAGCATGCAACATTGGACTGAACAGCAATGCCATTGACTCTATGAGATGTACCTGCTCCACTTAGTGTCTCCTCAAGTCTGTCAATGTTATCCCAGGCCAGGGTTGTGAACACACCTGGGTAGATACTTGCTGGCATTGGGATGTCATCCTTTGAACGGGAGAGATTGGTGAACAAATAGTGGGGTGCATTTTTTGCTGGTACACCTCTTAAAAATAAAAAAATGAGCCTAAAATGACACCTTCATGTAAAAAATGCACTTTTTCCATTTTCTCAACCAAGTGTTTCCAACTACTGTGAAACACTGGTTGGGTCAAAGTGGTCACTATACCCCCTAAAAGATTCCTTGGGGGTGTAGTTTCCAAAATAGGGTCACTTTTTGGGGTTTCCACTGTGGGGGTACCTCAGGCAGCCTTCAAATGTGACATGGCCCCCTAGATTTCTTCCAGTGAATCCGCCACCCAAAAACCACATAGCGCTCCTTCCGTGTTGAGCTGTGCTGTGTGCCCATACTTTAGTTTACGAGTACATGTGGGGTGTTTCTATAAACTGCAGAATTAGGGTAACCAAGTTTGGGTTTGCCGTTAACCCTTGCTAGGTTGCAGGTAAAATTGGATTACAATGTAATATCTGGAAAAAAAATGAAATTTTGAAATTTCGCCTTCATTCTGCTAAAATTCCTGTGGAACACCTAAAGGGTTAACAGTTTTTAAAAATGAGTTTTGAACAGCTTGAGGGGTGTAGTTTGCAAAATGGGGTAATTTATGGGTGGTTTCTGTTATGTAAGCCCCTTAAAGTGACTTCAGAAGTGACTTGGTCCTTTGAAAAGTGGGTTTTGCTGTAAATGTGAAAAATTGCGCATAAAACTATAAGCCCTATTACGTCGTAAAACAATAAGGTTTCATTTTCAAAATGATGCCAATATGAAGTAAACATGTGGGGAGTGTAAATTAATAACTATTATGGGGGGTATCAGTATTTTTGTAAAAAGCAGAGAATTTCAAAGTTAAAAAATTGCCGATTTTTCCAAAATTTCCGAATATTTAGCATTTTTTTATATAGAAAGGTAAAATATATTGACTCCCATTTAGCACTGACGTGAAGTACAATATGTCACGAGAAAACAATCTCAGAATGGCTTGGATAGGTGAAAGCGTTCCAAAGTTATTAGCCCATGAAGTGGCACAGGTCAGATTGGCTTAGGCACTTGGGTACAAATAGGCCTAGGGCTGAAGGGGTTAATAAGCTACGTATATGTAAGGGCTATCATATCAAAAAATAAACTACAGACATGCATCTACCTAAAAATACCAAAGAAAATTAGTCACTCCGGGTGGTACCGATATCTGGCCCGGCTCATGGACTAGTGGGCCTTATTAAAGTATTGAATGTAACAAATACTTTATACGCTGCTGTCATCCGTGCAGAAAAGTGTGGGCTATTCCAGGCTTTGTTCATTTTTATGAGCGTGAGCCTGTCTGTATTCTCTGTTGACAGGCTAAAGCACCTGTCTGTTATGACCCCCTCGGTGGCACTAAAAATGTGCTCAGACAAGACACTAATGGTAGGGCTGCTCAACACCTCCAAGGCATAAAAGGACAGCTTATGCCAGGTCTCCTGCTTTGAGACCAAATAATTGAAAGTCGCCGAGGAATCAGGGAGTACGTTGGTTTGATTGGCCATGTGTTGCTTGACCTTCTTTAAAAACTTTTCCCTCCTTGTCAAAAATACCAGATCATCAGGCCTTGGGTGCTGGGCTGGTGTCATGAAATTGGCCCATGCCTTTGACAGAGTACCTCTGCCTCTGCTGTGAGTCTCTTTGGCTTCTCCTTCTGCCACTGTTGTTGTGGGAAGGGAATTTTTTAAAACATATTTTCCGCAATGGACTTTTGGTACAGCACCATTTTAGAAGACCTCTTCACCTCAGGAAGAAGAGATGCAAAGTTCTCCTTGTAGCATGGGTCTAGCAGGGTTAACAAACAGCACTTTTTTTGGCCAAGATAAATGTAACGTGAGGGTCATGGGAAAAGCATCGGTACATAAAGTCAGCCATATGTGACAAGCTCCATACAGCCAACACTTCTCTGCCTCCACCATCATGACGACTCTCCATCTCCACCTTCTCCTTCTTTTCCTCAAATCCATCCTCAGCCCATCCACATAGGAGAGATGGGATGAAGGTTGTGTGACTACTAGCCTCCTTTGTGCTAGCCACCAGCTCCTGTTTCTCATCTTCCTCCTCCTCAGCGTCCACCATCTCATTGATACCCAATCCGCGCTGAGCTGATGAAATGAGGCTGGGCTCTCTGTGCTATGTCTTCCTCCATCCCTACCTAGTACGCATGTAAAGCTTTATGTTTAATTGTGATCATTGACTGTTTTAGTAAGCACAGAAGTGGGATAGTTGCGTTGACTATGGCATTGACGCTTTGTGGAGTCTTCTAAGTCTTGGAGAACCAAACAAGGAAGATGATGATGAGACACATTTGCTGTTAAGTCAGATTGTTGTTAAGTCACCAATTCAGGAGGACCAGGGTGTGGTGGTGGAAGACGAGGTAGAGGATGGCAAAGTCACCCACTCAACCTGGAAAGCTGGTATGCAGGGTAAGGCCAGTGGCACTGAGGGCGAGGGATCAGCAGTACTTGAAGAGGCAGTGGGGTGACCAAAGGGAGAAGGCGAGCAACTGTTTTGCAGAGCACTGACAAGCCTGAATTTCTCTGTCAAATGAGTTAGATGTTCCCCAGTCTGGGAATTTTTTAAAGAGAGCTTTAAGACAAACATAAATTGTCATTTGAAACCTGTGCCATGCCAAGATCAGTGGGGGCCTAACCACTAAGAACTTAACCACCACCAGCATGATCAGGCACTTGTCATCTAAGCATCCTATTTGGTGAGCCGAATGCCTGGGTCCATGATTGGTGCCATTGGGTGACACCACTGCTTCTTCCCCTGTGTTAGGTGTTTCCAAATCACCTGCCATGACAGTGGCTCAGATGCCATCCACCCTGCACCTGTCCCTGCACATTCTGAGGTACCATCATCAGGCACTTCCAAATCCTTGTCCCTGCACAATGTTCAGCTGTCCCTAACCCAGTACTTGGAATGGAAAAGAAAGTTCCTAGCCACCCACAGGCCCAAACACTAAATGGGCACATTTACAGGCTGCTTTTCATGTAAATGTTGCCATTTAGGCTTGTAGAAATGAAGCATTTCTAACGACTCATGGCAGCAACCTTCCCTCGGTATCCAGTCCCCAACCGCCACTATTTCTACTGGAGTGGCATCCCCGCCTTGTACCAGCACAAGTCCAGAAACTTCACTCGTGCCCTTACCAATGCAATTACTGGGATTGTACACTTAACGACTGACACGTGAACCAGTACTTGTGGTCAGGGAAGCTACATTTTCCTGATGGCACACTGAGTGAACATTGTGGATGCTGGGGCCGAGTCCCATCTTAGCACAGCATATGTTCTACCGACATCAGGGATTACTGGCCCTACTTCTATCAGGGTTTCTTCCACCTCCTACACCAGTTCCTGCACCCCCTCCTGCACTTCCTCATCTTAGATCTCCGATTTGGTATCTCAAAGCACGTCGTCCACATCAGTATGGATATGGAAGCTCTGCAGCATTGCCTCAGCGAAGTAGCAACAGGCTCTGCTGAAGCTAATTGTTTTGGAGACAAACTGCACACTACTGCAGATTTATTGAAAGGAATTTGAGGCTCTTGCTGCCGGACCTCCAGCCAGGCATGGTTGTTTTTGATAATGGCCGTAACCTAACAAGCTCTCACACCTAGCATAGATGGCCCCAAATGCTCAACTTGGTAGTTAAGCAGTTTCTGAAAACCTACCCAGATTTGCCAGGGCTTCTGGTCAAGGTATGCGGCATCAGTGCCGATTTCTGCAAGTCAGCTACAGCTGCCAACACTCAGTGCTGTAGCAGTGCATGCAAGTGCCAACTCACCGACTGGTGTGCAACTCCACACTGCACATGTGGACAAGGCTTTGTTAGCACCAGAGGACAGTTGTTGAATACTAGCTGGGCATGGTTGACTGAAAAATTGGCATGGATGTCTGACATTTGTGCGGTTGTCCATGACTTTGAGAACTTTGCTTCTTTGCCTACTTTAACAGTCGCTGCTCACAAATAAAGCTAAATCTTTGCATGCATACCAGATGGAGAGGGAGAAAGACATGAGACATGGGGATACTCAGCCCAGCCTCATCTCATCTGCTCAGAGCAGATTGGGTAACAATGATGAGGTGTAGGCTGAGGAGAAATAGGAGCTGGTTTCTACAGCAACAGAGGCTAGTACCCACACAAGCTTTGTCCAGTCTATCATATTTTGTTTGGTTGAGGTAAGGAATGAGGAAGAAGGGTTGGAGGAGGAGATGAAGAGTAATAATCATGGTGGAGACGGGAATTGTTAGTTGTAGGGAGCTTGGCACATATGGCTGATTTTATGTACCACTGCCTTTCCTGTGATCCTGACATTACATTCATCTTGGCCAAAAAAGAGTACTGCCTGTCCACCCTTCTAGACCCATACTACAAGGAGAACCTTGCATCTCTCTCGTTCCTGAGATGGAGAGGTCTACGAAATTGGTGGTATACCAGAAGGCTAGTGTGGAAAAAATGTTGAAAAAATTACCATCAAACAAAATTAGATGCAGGTGGCAAGCTTTCTTGCCCAACCAAGGAGGCAAGGTGAGGGAGACACACACCAGGTACAGCAGAAATAGGGGTACACTGTCAAAGCGTGGGACAATTTCGTGATACCCTCCCAGTGTCCATGCCCTGATTGACATGGAGGGAAAAGTTTTTAATGATGATCAAGCAATAACTGGCTGACAAAACTCGCATACTCCATAATTTCTCAGCAACCTTATATCATTGGGTCAAAAAGCTGTACATCTGGCATGAGCTGTCCCTCTATGCCTTGGAGGTGTTGTGCTGCCCTGCCTCTAGTGTCTTGTCTGAGCGGGTTTTTAGAGCCACCGTGGGGGACATAACAGAAAGGCACTTTCAGTTGTCAATAGAAATTGCTGACAGTCTCACGCTGATGAAAATGGCCTGAATTAGCCCTGACATTTATATACCAGCAAATGACAGTAGCATATAAAGAGTTTTTAATGTTTAATATTTGAATGAGGCCCGACAGTTGTTGCCTTCAACAGTTTATGGATGACTGTACTATTAGTCATCGGCAAATACGTTCAACCCTACTCTTTAATTGCACAAATAGTACGCTTTTTGGGCTATTCTTTACTCGGCAAGTAATTGGCCATTCGCCTCGGTATATTCGAGTGACCTGCCTAGCATTTTTGGTGCTTTATTTGCAGCCAATGAACATACTAGGGTGGCTTGCCAATCACATTAATGCCATCGCCATCTTTGGTGTGGCATTACTGTGATTGGTTGGCCTTACAGCCTCATAGGAGATATTCAAGCCCTGCCAGCTCCATCTGGTGCATATTACATGCGAAAACAGGGCAGAGAGAGCATAGTATGAGCATAGGGAGAGTGAAAGCACCATATAGGGAGAGTTTATGAGTCCATAAAGCTCTTTTAAGAGCTACTTACTTAAAAGATGTGCCATTTTCAGTGCATGTATGCCAAAGGGCCATTATTAAAGAGCTGCTGAAAATATTACCCTTAGACAACGCTGCTGGCAGAGGTACTGGCTCTTTTCACCCTCAAGGATTACAGGGGATGGACACTCACACCAGGTGCAACTCATGAGGGGGAAAAATGTCCACCAACTGTACCATATTCATGAAACCGTCACATCAACAAGGGTTATCTGTGGTGTAACTATTACAAGGAGGGAGAAGTTGACCAAGATGGTGAAGAAGTACTTAACCCCTTCACCCCCAAGGGTGGTTTGCACGTTAATGACCGGGCCAATTTTTACAATTCTGACCACTGTCCCTTTATGAGTTTATAACTCTGGAACGCTTCAACGGATCCCAGTGATTCTGACACTGTTTTCTCATGACATATTGTACTTCATGATATTGGTAAAATTTCTTTGATATTACCTGCGTTTATTTGTGAAAAAAATGGAAATTTGGTGAAAATTTTGAAAATTTTGCAATTTTCCAAATTTGTATTTTTATGCAATTAAATCACAGAGACATGTCACACAAAATACTTAATAAGTAACATTTCCCACATGTCTACTTTACATCAGCACAATTTTGGAACCAACATTTTTTTTTGTTAGGGAGTTATAAGGGTTAAAAGTTGACCAGCAATTTCTCATTTTTACAACACCATTTTTTTTTTAGGGACCACATCTCATTTGAAGTCATTTTGAGGGGTCTATATGATAGAAAATACCCAAGTGTGACACCATTCTAAAAACTGCACCCTTCAAGGTGCTCAAAACCACATTCAAGAAGTTTATTAACCCTTCAGGTGTTTCACAGGAATTTTTGGAATGTTTAAATAAAAATGAACATTTAACTTTTTTTCACAAAAAATTTACTTCAGCTCCAATTTGTTTTATTTTACCAAGGGGAACAGGAGAAAATGGACCCCAAAAGTTGTTGTACAATTTGTCCTGAGTACGCCGATACCTGATATGTGGGGGTAAACCACTGTTTGGGCGCATGACAGAGCTCGGAAGCGAAGGAGCGCCATTTGACTTTTCAATGCAAAATTGACTGGAATTCAGATGGGACGCCATGTTGCATTTGGAGAGCCACTGATGTGCCTAAACATTGAAACCCCCCACAAGTGACACCATTTTGGAAAGTAGACCCCCTAAGGAACTTATCTAGAGGTGTGGTGAGCACTTTGACCCACCAAGTGCTTCACAGAAGTTTATAATGCAGAACAGTAAAAAAAAAAAAATCATATTTTTTCACAAAAATTATCTTTTCGCCCCCAATTTTTTATTTTCCCAAGGGTAAGAAAAGAAATTGGACCCCAATAGATGTTGTACAATTTGTCCTGAGTACGCTGATACCCCTTATGTGGGGGTAAACCACTGTTTGGGCGCATGGGAGAGCTCGGAAGGGAAGGAGCGCCGTTTGACTTTTCAATGCAAAATTGACAGGAATTGAGATGGGACGCCATGTTGCGTTTGGAGAACCACTGATGTGCCTAAACATTGAAACCACCCACAAGTGACACCATTTTGGAAAGTAGACCCCCTAAGGAACTTATCTAGAGGTGTGGTGAGCATTTTGACAAACCAAGTGCTTCACAGAAGTTTATAATGCAGAACAGTAAAAATAAAAAATCATATTTTTTCACAAAAATTATCTTTTCGCCCCCAATTTTTTATTTTCCCAAGGGTAAGAGAAGAAATTGGACCCCAAAAGTTGTTTTACAATTTGTCCTGAGTACGCTGATACCCCATATGTGGGGGGAACCACCATTTGAGTGCATGGCAGAGCTCGGAAGGGAAGGAGCATCATTTGGAATGCAGACTTAGATGGATTGGTCTGCAGGCGTCACATTGCGTTTGCAGAGCCCCTAATGTACCTAAACAGTAGAAACCCCAGACAAGTGACCCCATATTGGAAACTAGACCCCCCAAGGATCTTATCTAGATGTGTTGTGAGAACTTTGAACCCCCAAGTGTTTCACTACAGTTTATAACGCAGAGCCGTGAAAATAAAAAATCCTTTCTTTTCCCACAAAAATTATTTTTTAGCCCCCAGTTTTGTATTTTACCAAGGGTAACAGGAGAAATTGGACCCCAAAAGTTGTTGAACAATTTGTCCTGAGTACGCTGATACCCCATATGTTGGGGAAAACCCCTGTTTGGGCACACGAGAGAGCTTGGAAAGGAGAGCGCACTGTTTTACTTTTTCAACACAGAATTGGCTGGAATTGAGATCGGACGCCATGTCGCGTTTGGAGAGCCCCTGATGTGCCTAAACAGTGGAAACCCCCAATTATAACTGAAACCCTAATCCAAACACATCCCTAACCCTAATCCCAATGGTAACCCTAACCACACCTCTATCCCAGACACACCCCTAACCCTAATCCCAACCGTAAATGTAATCCAAACCCTAACCCTAACTTTAGCCCCAACCCTAATCCTAACTTTAGCCCCAACCCTAACCCTAACTTTAGCCCCAACCCTAACTGTAGCCTTAGCCCTAGCCCCAACCCTAACCCTAGCCCTAACCCTAACCCTAGCCCTAACCCTAACCCTAACCCTAGCCCTAACCCTAACCCTAGCCCTAACCCTAGCCCTAACCCTAGCCCAAGCCCTAACCCTAACCCTAATGGGAAAATGGAAATAAATACATTTTTTTAAATTTTTTAATTTTTCCCTAACTAAAGGGGTGATGAAGGGGGGTTTGATTTACTTTTATAGCGGGTTTTTTTTAGCGGATTTTTATGATTGGCAGCCGTCACACACTGAAAGACGCTTTTTATTGCAAAAAATATTTTTTGCGTTACCACATTTTGAGAGCTATTATTTTTCCATATTTGAGTCCACAGAGTCATGTGAGGTCTTGTTTTTTGCGGGACGAGTTAACATTTTTATTGGTAACATTTTCGGGCACGTGACATTTTTTGATGGCTTTTTATTCCGATTTTTGTGAGGCAGAATGACCAAAAACCAGCTTGTCATGAATTTCTTTTGGGGGAGGCATTTATACCGTTCCGCGTTTGGTAAAATTGATAAAGTAGTTTTATTCTTTGGGTAAGTACGATTACAGCGATTCCTCATTTGTATCATTTTTTTATGTTTTGGCGCTTTTATACGATAAAAACTATTTTATAGAAAAATAATTATTTTTGCATCGCTTTATTCTGAGGACTATAACTTTTTTATTTTTTTGCTGATGATGCTGTGTGGCAGCTCGTTTTTTGCGGCATAAGATGACATTTTCAGTGGTACCATGGTTATTTATATTTGTCTTTTTGATCGCGTGTTATTCCACTTTTTGTTTGGCGGTATGAGAATAAAGCTTTGTTTTTTGCCTCGTTTTTTTTTTTTTTTTTTTACGGTGTTCACTGAAGGGGTTAACTAGTGATATAGTTTTACAGGTGGGGTCGTTACGGACGCGGCGATACTAAATATGTGTACTTTTATTGTTTGTTTTTTTTAAATTTAGATTAAGAAATGTATTTATAGGAACAATATATATATTTTTTTGGGGGGGGAATTTTTTTTATTTTTTTTACACATTGGAATATTTTTTTTTACACTATAACATTGCCCCAGGGGGGGGCATCATGTTATAGTGTAAGATCGGTGATCTGACACTTTGCTGTGCACGGTGTCAGATCACCGATCTGACGTGCACTTTTTCTATGCTTCCCGGCGCCTGCTCTGAGCAGGCGCAGTGAAGCCACCTCCCTGCAGGACCCGGATGCCGCAGCCATCTTGGATCTGGGCCTGCAAGGAGGAGGAGGAGGTAAGAGACCCTCGCAGCAACGCGATCACATCGCGTTGCTCCGGGGGTCTCAGGGAAGCCCGCAGGGAGCCCCCTCCCTGCGCGATGCTTCCCTATACCGCCGGCACACCGTGATCATGTTTGATCGCGGTGTGCCGGGGGTTAATGTGCCAGTGGCGGTCCGTGACTGCTCCTGGCACATAGTGCCGGATGTCAGCTACGATAGGCAGCTGACACCCGGCCGCTATCGGCCACGCTCCCCCCGTGAGCGCGGCCGATCGCGCTGGACGTACTATTCCGTCGGTGGTCATACGGGCCCACCCCACCTCGACAGGATAGTACGTCCAATGTCAGAAAGGGGTTAAGTGACCATACCAGCATCCCTCCTGATTCTTCAGTGCCCATTAACTATTGGTTGTCCAAGCTGCACACATGGCCCGACATCTCCCTGTATGCCTTGGAGGTGCTGCATTGCCCTGCCACAATTGTGTTGTCTGAGCGGGTTTTTAGTTTTGCCAGTGCAATCATAATGGATAGGTGCACATGCCTGTCAATGGAAAATGCATTGAACAAGGGCTGGATTTCCTCTGACTTTGTAAACCCTATGGATGACCCAACATAAATTTAGCTGACATGTTCTATTTTGGAAGTTGCCTTAATGTCCATCCCTTTCCATCCAAACCCATTTTGTTCTGGAAATCATGTCCTACTCCTCCTGCTTCTGCAACAAGTACTTAGTGGTCTTATATGTATACCCCACGTGGGTAATGTTTTAAAATTTGTAAACCTTTGTACATTGTGCAATGGTCAAACTTGTACTCCCTATATCTAGCAATTATAATAACTGATTCATTTATTGAGAGGTCCCCATCACTGTCTCTTTCATCGAGTATGATACAGACCCCTTGGGTAATTTTTGTGCAATGGTGAAACTTGTATTGACTATCGCTAGCAATTATAATAACTGCAAAATGTATTGCGAGTATTGTGAGGTCCCCATCACGGGCTCGTTCAGCGTGTATGATACAGACCCCTTGGGTAATTTTTGGAAACCTTTTGTACATTGTGTACTCCATATCTCTAGCAATTATAATAACTGAAAAATTTATTGTGAAGTCCTCATCACGGTCTTTTTCAGCGTGTATGATACACAGACCATTTGACTCATTTTTGGAAACCTTTGTACATTGTGCAATGGTCAAATTTCTATTCTCAATCTCTATATATTCTATTATTATATTTTTTATTGTTTTGCCCTTCTTATGGTCTCATTAAGCGTATATCTGGGAGTCTGATGATGATTTTTGGGTCTGCACTTGGATATTGTGGAACATCAATGCATTAATATGCTCCACACACTTCTTCAGGTTTCAGTTTTACACAGAATAATAATATGAGTAATGAAACATGCTCTCTATATATGCTGCTAGTTCGAAAATCCTACCCACACATTCATTTATAATGGGAAATTCGGCATAATACCTCTGTTCGCATATGTCATATTCTGCTAACATAGGCAGCACCCCAGTAGGTGGGTGGAATTTCTGGGTACAAAATCTGTGTCTGAGTGTGAAACAACTGGCTCTTCCCCTGTGATACGTCCTTCCCAAATCTGCTGTCCAGGAAGCAGGAGCTGTTGTCTTTTGCCCACCAACTGCAGTTGCATATACTGTAAGAACATTCAGCAACCACGTCTACGTTTTGGTCCCAGCGCAGTGTTCAGTTTTCCCTTGTCAGCATATATGTCTCTTCCCAAATTGTTAGTTAGATAGGGCATATATATTCGTTAGCACTTTACATTGTCTGATACTGGACAAACACCATTCCTGGCTTTACAGGCTCTTAAATTAAATTTAAATTTATCTTTATTAAACTGTTGCTTCACTTAAACTTTCTAAATTTTGTTAAATTTAGATGGTCATTGCCATGCTAGGGCCTTTACCTGACATCTGTAGCACTGCCTGTCACCTAAGTAATACACTCCACAGACCTTGTCACTCTCTGGGTGTCGGGACATATCCTGTAATTACTTTGTTGCTCAAAACCATGCAAAAGATACATTCTGCCTGACCTGATTGGGAGGTTTCCAGAAGAAGAGCATAGGCTTGTGCAGATTGGTCAATGGTAGTGCTGAGCGATACCTTCCGATATTCGAAAGTATCGGTATCGGATTGGATCGGCCGATACCGGCAAAATATCGGATCTCAACGATACCGATACCCGATACCAATACAAGTCAATGGGACACAAATATCGGAAGGTATCCTGGATGGTTCCCAGGGTCTGAAGGAGAGGAAACTCTCCTTCAGGCCCTGGGATCCATATTCATGTAAAAAATAAAGAATAAAAATAAAAAATATGGATATACTCACCCTCGGACGGCCCCTGGACCTTAGCGATGTAACCGGCAGCCTCCGTTCCTAAGAATGCAGAGTGAAGGACCTTCAATGACGTCGCGGCTTGTGATTGGTCGCGTGACCGCTCATGTGACCGCTCACGCGACCAATGACAAGCCGCGACGTCATCGCAGGTCCTATACTCACTGCATTCTTAGGAACGGAGGCTGCCGGTTACATCGCTAAGGTCCAGGGTCCGCCGGAGGGGTGAGTATATCCATATTTTTTATTTTAATTCTTTATTTTTTACATGAATATGGATCCCAGGGCCTGAAGGAGAGTCTCCTCTCCTCCAGACCCTGGGAACCATACACTGGGAACTTCCGATTCCGATTTCCGATATCACAAAAATATCGGATCTCGGTATCGGAATTCCGATACAGCAAATATACTTGCGGTATCAGAATGCTCAACACTAGTCAATGGCACTCCTGTCTCTTTCCCTTTGAGGAGGCTGCTTCAACGTAAAATGAGACTTGTACATGTTCCTGACATGGCTTCCAGGCCAGAAAGACTGACCACAATACAGGCCCTTGCTTGCATATACTGTATTCAGAATTTAATTCAAATGCTTTTGGAGTCTGGAATCCAATTTATTGACATTGATCATACAGCTCCCCCAACTCCTGTATTATATTCATCTTTCAGCAGCTTCACCCACTATGACAGTGGCTCCATTGGGATCCGGTGGTCAAAATGAACTGTGGAGCTCACAAAACTCATGTTTCTCGGCACCTGCTGGCCCTCTGAAAATATGAAGTGAGGGCCGCATAATGACATGGCGATGGACATGACCAAAATTCAAATGGGCATGTTTTAGCTGGCATTGCAAAGTGCTGGGGAATATGTATTCCACTATCTAGCAAACAATTTTGAATGAGGAAGGGACTTCCAAAATGTAGAAGTAAGAGCCCTCCCAAATGTATGATACAGGGCAACCTGAGGGCCCTTCCCAAACTCAGGTTTCACGGCACCTGCTGACCCTCTGAAAATGTGAAGCAAGGGCCGCATAATGACATGGCAGTGGAAATGGTGCTGTTGGCGGGCAAAGCCCAGAATTCAAACGGGCATGTTTTAGCTAGCATTGTAAAGTGCTGCGGAATATGTATTTCACTATCTAGCAAACAATTTTGAATGAGGGAGGGACCTCCAAAATGTAGAATTGAGAGCTCTCCCAAATGTATGATACAGGGCACTGAGAGCCCTTCCCAAACTCAGGTTTCAAGGCACCTGCTAGCCCTCTGAAAATCTGAAACGAGGGCTGCAATTTGACATGGCAGTGGACGTGGTGGTGGTGGCGGGCAAAGACCAGAATTCAAATGGGCACGTTTTAGCTGTCATTGTAAAGTGATGGGGAATATGTATTCCACTATCTAGGAAACAATAATGAATGAGGGAGGGGCCTCCCAAATGTGGAAGTGAGAGCCTTCCCAAATGTATGATACAAGTCTACCTGAGGAACCTTCCCAAGCTCAGGTTTCACGGCACCTGCTGGCCCTCTGAAAATGTGAAGCGAGGGCGGCATAATTACATGGCAGTGGACGTGGTGGTGGTGGCGGGCAAAGCCCAAAATTCAAGTGGACATGTTATAGCTAACATAGTAGAATGCTGGGGAATATGTATTCCACTATGTAGCAAACAATTTTGATTGAGGGAGTGTTAGGCGTCGAGTTCCCTCCTCTGCACAGGGGGAATCTCGAACCATCTCTGCTGCGGTCTCCCATTCTTCTCCAGCCACAGTGGAGCCTGCTCAGTGGAGATGTCTGTCCCAGCATCTGACTCATGCTGATACTGGATGACTGGTTACTACTGTTCTTCCAGGCTCTGCCTTTGTAGCCAGCGCTGATCAGCAGCGAGCCAATCTTTCTGGGACTAAGTCCTGCTTTTCCCATACTGGGCATGCCCACAGGACGATCTCCCATTGGAGGTCAGGGGTCACGCGCAGGTCCTGAAGCGGTTCCTGTTGGACCACTAGGAAGGTCCTTGAGTGCTAAAACTATAAAAGGTTGGCATGGCCACATGGCCATGCGCTAGTATCAAACCAATGTTAAAGAGCTCAGCGCCAGTGTGGTCATGCTTGTATGTGGTCAGGGTTTGGCTGAAATAAGCCCCTAGAATACCTGCACCTCCGGTGAGGAGTAGTGTTGAGCGATACCGTCCGATACTTGAAAGTATCGGTATCGGAAAGTATCGGCCGATACCGGCAAAGTATCGGATCCAATCCGATACCGATACCCGATACCAATACAAGTCAATGGGACTCAGGTATCGGACGGTATTCCTGATGGTTCCCAGGGTCTGAAGGAGAGGAAACTCTCCTTCAGGCCCTGGGAACCATATTAATGTGTAAAAGAAAGAATTAAAATAAAAAATATTGCTATACTCACCTGTCCGACGCAGCCGGGACCTCAGCGAGGGAACCGGCAGCGTTGTTTGTTTAAAATTCGCGCTTTTACTTGGTTACGTGAGGTCCCGGCTTGTGATTGGTCAGGGCGGCCATGTTGCCGGGACGCGGACCAATCACAGCAAGCCGTGACGAAATTACGTCACGGCTTGCTGTGATTGGTCCGCGTCCCGGCAACATGGCCGCCATTAACCAATCACAAGCCGTGACGTCACGGGAGGCTGGACATGCGCGTATTTTGAAAAGCGCGCGTGTCCAGCCTCCAGTGACGTCCCGGCTTATGATTGGTCACGGCGCCATGTTGCCGGGACGCGGACCAATCACAGCAAGCCGTGACGAAATTACGTCACGGCTTGCTGTGATTGGTCCGCGTCCCGGCAACATGGCCGCCATTAACCAATCACAAGCCGTGACGTCACGGGAGGCTGGACACGCGCGTATTTTAAAAAGCGCGCGTGTCCAGCCTCCAGTGACGTCCCGGCTTGTGATTGGTTAATGGCGGCCATGTTGCCGGGACGTCACTGGAGGCTGGACACGCGCGCTTTTCAAAATACGCGCATGTCCAGCCTCCCGTGACGTCCCGGCTTGTGATTGGTTAATGGCGGCCATGTTGCCGGGACGTCACTGGAGGCTGGACACGCGCGCTTTTCAAAATACGCGCATGTCCAGCCTCCCGTGACGTCCCGGCTTGTGATTGGTTAATGGCGGCCATGTTGCCGGGACGTCACTGGAGGCTGGACACGCGCGCTTTTCAAAATACGCGCATGTCCAGCCTCCCGTGACGTCACGGCTTGTGATTGGTTAATGGCGGCCATGTTGCCGGGACGCGGACCAATCACAGCAAGCCGTGACGTAATTTCGTCACGGCTTGCTGTGATTGGTCCGCGTCCCGGCAACATGGCCGCCCTGACCAATCACAAGCCGGGACTTCACGTAACCAAGTAAAAGCGCGAAATTTAAACAAACAACGCTGCCGGTTCCCTCGCTGAGGTCCAGGCTGCGTCGGACAGGTGAGTATAGCGATATTTTTTATTTTAATTCTCTTTTTTACACATTATTACATTAATGTTGTTGCGATACCCGATACCCGATACCACAAAAGTATCGGATCTCGGTATCGGAAATTCCGATACAGCAAGTATCGGCCGATACCCGATACTTGCAGTATCGGAATGCTCAACACTAGTGAGGAGTTGTTTGTCTGCTATGCTAACTGCATGACCACAGTTTTGCTCTGTTTGGTAGCTGTGTTCCTCTGTGAGGTTAACAGGGCACAGCATCTTGTTATTCTAGTGAAGCTGTGAAGTAACAGAGTTCGCTAATACCGCCATATAGTACCGCCTCTTACTAGCAGCTGGTTGACTTGCATTGAATTTGTTATTTTGTACGAATACACAGATATTAGAAATTATTCGCACCAATTTTTCTGAATCCGAATATTTCACTATTCGATCATCACTATCTATTACCCTTCTTATCATTTTTTCATGACACTTTGTGCAAAGCCTTTATGAATGTAGGAGTACATCAGCTACACTTTCAAAATATTTTAATGAGGCCCACAAGTTGTTACCTTCAAAGGTCTATGAATGACTGTATTACCATTCTTGTAATTTTTGCCTGATTTTGCACTGTGTGCAAGGAATTGATGAATGTAGGAGTATTACAACTGCGCTTTTTTAATTTTCTTTTAGGCACTTCAGTTTGTGGCTTCCATGGTGTATGGATGACCCTGCTTATATTTTTTCCTGGCTTTGCACTGTGTGCAGACCTTTTATGAGTGTGGGAGTACAACAATTACACTTTGTTCACATGAAATACTACAGTCGATGCCTTGACCCTGCTTGTTATTTGTGGCATGCTTTGCACTATGTGCAGACCTTTTATAAGTGTGGGGGTAGCACAACTTCACTTTGTTTACAATATTTGAATGATGTACTACAGGGTGGGCCATTTATATGGTTACATCTGGGTTGGCCATTTATAAAGTTGCATCCAAAAGTGCAGAATTCAAAATGGCTGCAATGGTCACCACCCATCTTGAAAAGGTTTCCCCCTCCCATATACTAGTGTGCCACAAACAGGAAGTTGATATCACCAATGATTCCCATTTTATTTAGGTGTATCCATATACATGGCCCACCCAGGTGTATCCATATAAATGGCCCACCCTGTAGATAGAAGAGATAGGAGGAGGGAGGAGCTCTGTCTCTAACTTCTTCTTCCTCCTGTCTACATAGAATTGCATCCATAGCCATCTCCTATCTCAGAAATGTAATAATCTGTCTTCACTGAATACAGATTTCACCTCAGAATTGAGAATTTTGATAATGACGGATTAATTCTGGCAGAGAAAAAAAGCAGATTTCCCTGATAAGATATACAGATGTTTGTCACAAAATTAGAATATCATCAAAAAGTTAATTTATTTCAGTTCTTCAATACAAAAAGTGAAACTCATATATATTATAGCGAGTCATTACAAACAAAGTGATCTATTTCAAGTGTTTATTTCTATTAATGTTGATGACTAAGTCATTATCTCAGTAAATTAGAATAATTAACAAAACACCTGCAAAGGCTTCCTAAGTGTTTAAAAAGGTCCCTTAGTCTGTTTCAGTAGGCTCCACAGTCATGGGGAAGACTGCTGACTTGACAGAAGTCCAGATTTCAGTCATTGATACATTCCACACGGAGGATAAGCCACAAAAGGTCATTACTACAGAAACTGGCTGTTCACAGAGTGCTGCATCCAAGCATATTAATGGAAAGTTGAGTCAAAGGAAAAAGTGTGGTGGAAAAAGGTGCACAAGCTGTCACGCCGTTCTGTCTGTATCTGGTTTTCGGCGTGACAATGCATGTCTTTGCTTTAACCCTTTGCTCCTTTCGCCCCCAAATTTGAGCTGGGATACTGTTGGCTGTTACCTGCATGGAGCTTTCTCAGGTCCCTGCTCTGCTGCACAGCCGTACATGGTTGGTTATGTCTTTGCCCCGCTGCATGACCATCTGCATGTGCGGTCCCTGGTTGCCGCTGTGGAAGCTGTCCGTGGGTTGCGAGGTCATTTGCAGCTGGTGAATGACTTTCCACATGTGTCAGTGCATGCAGTCACAACCTGGTGCCCTGAGCCTCAGTTCCTGCACTGATTATGCTGTAATGGTTTCTGTTTGTGCTTAGGGCGTGTGTGGCCACACCTCCCCTGCTTTAATCAGGGTTAGGGTGTGTACTTGAAATGCTGTCCCAAGCCAATTGCTGAGGGGCAGCTCCTATATAAAGTTCCCATGCCCTATGGGCAGGGCCTGAGCTACTCACAAAGCTCCTGAACTGTGCTATGTGTGTTTGTGTTCCTGCACCTCTCCTGTCTATGATTTGGTACCAACAGGGCAGCCACTAGAAATTTCGGGGCCCCATACTGGCAAAATTTTCGGGGCCCCCTTGAGACTCCGCCCAGGCTCCACCCCAGCCCCGCCTCCACGCTCTACCCCTCAAACTGTCCACAGTCCCACCGCTCTCTCTTGGAAAAACTCCACTTCTCACCAATCACACATTGAGGGTACGTGTCCACCTTCAGGATGGCCGGAGGTTGCTTCGGAGCGGCAAACCCGCTCGGCGCTAAGCCCCGCCCCCTACTGTGACGCGATGATGCCGGATGTGTTCATTGCACACATCTGGGATCATCGCACCCCACACATAGGGCCCTGTGTTATAGCTTGCGGCGGAGCTGCCGCAAGGAACACGGACATACTGCGATCTTAAAAGAAGCGCCGCATGTCCGGAGTCGCAGGGCCGCCGGGTGCGTGTTACCACGCATAGTGGAGACAGGATTTCATAAAATCCCCTTCACTATGCTGGAACATCTGGACGCTGCGTGTTTGACGCTGTGGCCCCACGCAGCGTCAAACACGCAGCGTTTACATAACGTGGACTCATACCCTAACAGTTCCCATCACCAGATCACACATATAGCCGGCAGCTTTTGTTTTGGCCAAAAGATTTTGTAAGCCGCCACCATAACACGGTAGACTCTTTTGGTGAGGCCCTACTCTGCTGTAACCTATTAAATATTTGTTAAAATATGCAATACAATTTAGGTATATTTTTATTTATTTTTCAATTTTTAAAATGACCAATAATATCACATAAAAAGAGCAAATACCGCTACACCATGACCAGATGACATATTACCACCACAGTGATCGAATAATATCACATACAAGGGACAAATACCGCAACACCATGTCCAGACCACATATTACCACCACATAGTTACTGAATACTACAATTCTGATCAGTAATAAAAAAAAAGCACCACACTATCACCATAAGTGCCATTATACACAGGAGATCTGTACTTAGTATGCAGTGTCTGTGTACAGATAATACAGTGATCACTAGTGAAATTATACACAGGAGCTCTGTATATAGTATACAGTGTATAGTGTCAGTGTATAGGTAACACTGACTTACCAGTGACGTCTCTAGGTGAAGTCCTTCATCTTTCATCCAGCACAGACCGCCATCATGTTTTCCAGCCAGGACTCGTTTCTGCAGGAAATAACACAGTTATCTCGAGCTCCGCTTGTAGAACACATTACTTAATTTTTCCCAACTTCTACATTACACCGCATAAAGAAAAAGAGGCGACATAGTGTCACTCTACACAGTAACAGGACCGCCCCCTCATTTAAAACAGTGTCCTCAAAAAATAAATACATCACTGCAGTAATAATATCCCTTAATTAGTCCCTATGGCAATAATATTCCCCATCCTGGCCCCCGTGTGTCTCATTCCTGGCGTCAGCCATATGTTCTCCCATCCTGCCCTCATGAGTATCCATCCTGCCCCTTATGATCTCCCCATCCTGCCCCATCTGTCTCCATCATATCCATCCTGCCCCATGATCCTGCACAATCTGTCTCCAATTCTGCCCCCAGTGTCTCCAATCATGCCTCCTGTGTCTCCAATCCTTCCCCATCTGTCTCCAATCATGCCTCCTGTGTCTCCAATCCTTCCCCATCTGTCTCCAGTCATGCCCCCATGTCTTTCATCATACCCCATATCTCCATTCTGCCCGTGTCCAGCATCTCTGCCCGTGTCCAGCATCTCTGCCCCTGTGTCCAGCATCTCTGCCCCTGTGTCCAGCATCTCTGCCCGTGTCCAGCATCTCTGCCCCTGTGTCCAGCATCTCTGCCCCTGTGTCCAGCATTTCTGCCCCTGTGTCCAGCATTCTGCCCCCTGTGTCCAGCATCTCTGCCCCCTGTGTCCAGCATCTCTGCCCCTGTGTCCAGCATCTCTGCCCCTGTGTCCAGCATCTCTGCCCCCTGTGTCCAGCATCTCTGCCCCTGTGTCCAGCATCTCTGCCCCTGTGTCCAGCATCTCTGCCCCTGCATCCAGCATCTCTGCCCCTTTGTCCAGCATACTGCCTCTTTGTCCAGCATCTCTGCCCCCTGTGTCCAGCATACTGCCGCTGTGTCCAGCATACTGCCCCTGTGTCCAGCATTCTGCCCCCTGTGTCCAGCATTCTGCCCCCTGTGTCCAGCATTCAGCCCCCTGTGTCCAGCATTCTGCCCCGTGTCCAGCATACTGCCCCTTTGTCCAGCATACTGCCCCTTTGTCCAGCATACTGCCCCTTTGTCCAGCATTCTGCCCCGTGTGTCCAGCATTCTGCCCCGTGTCCAGCATACTGCCCCCTGTGTCCAGCATCTCTGCCCCTTTGTCCAGCATACTGCCCCTTTGTCCAGCATTCTGCCCCGTGTCCTGCATCTCTGCCCCTTTGTCCAGCATACTGCCTCTTTGTCCAGCATTCTGCCCCGTGTCCAGCATCTCTGCCCCTTCGTCCAGCATACTGCCCCTTTGTCCAGCATACTGCCCGTGTCCAGCATTCTGCCCCCTGTGTCCAGCATTCTGCCCCGTGTCCAGCATCCTGCCCCTTTGTCCAGCATACTGCCCCTTTGTCCAGCATTCTGCCCCCTGTGTCCAGCATTCTGCCCCCTTGTCCAGCATACTGCCCCGTGTCCAGCATCTCTGCCCCTGTGTCCAGCATCTCTGCCCCCTGTGTCCAGCATCTCTGCCCCCTGTGTCCAGCATCTCTGCCCCTGTGTCCAGCATCTCTGCCCCGTGTCCAGCATTCTGCCCCCTGTGTCCAGCATCTCTGCCCCCTGTGTCCAGCATCTCTGCCCCCTGTGTCCAGCATCTCTGCCCCCTGTGTCCAGCATCTCTGCCCCCTGTGTCCAGCATCTCTGCCCCGTGTCCAGCATTCTGCCCCCTGTGTCCAGCATCTCTGCCCCCTGTGTCCAGTATCTCTGCCCCTGTGTCCAGCATACTGCCCGTGTCCAGCTTTCTGCCCCAGCGTGTCCAGCGTTCTGCCCCGGGCCCCAGCGTGTCCAGCGTTCTGCCCCGGGCCCCGGGCCCCACCCCCCTGGGATCGCCGCTCTCAAAAAAAAAAAAACGATTTCTTACCTGGCCGTGCGCTTCTGCGGCGGGGAACCTCACTTCCTCCACGCAGGTGAAGGACGCACTCACCGGCAGCTGACAATGACGTCAGACGCCGGCGAAGTGCGACTGCGCACTGCGGCCGCTCAAGTCAGCTGCCAGCCTCCGACTGGCTGGCGGCGGCTGTTAACTATTGACGTGTGGGCACGGGCGGGCCCGCACATCAATAGTGTCCCGCAGGCCCGCAGCGCCGGCAGGGGGGGGGCCCGCAGCGCCGGCAGGTGGGGGGCCCGCAGCGCTGGCAGGGGGGGGCCCGCAGCGCCAGCAGGGGGGGGCCCGGTGAGCAGATTAGACGGGGCCCAATGCGGGCCCCCTCTGCTCACCAGGCCTCATACGCCAGTCATGGCTGTCATGCCCTGATGGCGGCCCTGGGTACCAAAGTCCTTGCCTTGATTCCTGTTTTATCCTGTTCTGGCCCTTGTCCTGGAGGCGGTATATCCAGACCCAAATCCTTGACCCGGTACCTGTCCTGTACCTGAACCTGTCTGAAGTGTGTCTGCTGTGTTAAGTCCCTGGAATCCCTCTGTGTCTGGAGTCTCGTACCCAGTAACTTTGAGTCTCTCGTAACTTATGTCCTGGGCTGGGCTGCATCAGCGGCTGCAGCTATCTGTGACAGAAGCACAGGCCTCAGACTCAGCTGAGCATGTAAGGATGGTAGGATTGTTTCCGAGCCCCGCTTGGCCGGCAGATGATATGGCTCGGATCCCAGCTAGTAGTGGACTAGATTGCTCAAACCTGCGTTTGGTTAGTGGTGTGGATTTCTGGAACAATGAACTCTGCTGCTTGTGAACTGGGACTTACTGCCTTTCCCAAGAATAGTTTCTGTGTATTTTCTTTGGGACTTCAGAAGAGGGGGCTTTAGGAGGGGATAATGGCACGCCGTTCTGTCTGTATCTGGTTTTCGGTGTGACAATGCATGTCTTTGCTTTAACCCTTTACTACTTTCCCCCTAATTTGAGCTGGGATACTGTTGGCTGTTACCTGTATGGAGCCTTCTCAGGTCCCTGCTCTGCTGCGCAGCTGTACATGGTTGGTTAGGTCTTTTCCCCGCTGCATGGCCATCCGCATGTGCGGTCCCTGGTTGCCGCTGTGGCAGCTGTCCATGTGTTGAGGGGTCATTTGCAGCTGGTGCATGACTTTCCATGTGTCACGGGAAGCCTAGGTGGGCAAGAGCTAATAACCCGGGCCCCTGCAATTTCCCTCAGACTAGGGAAATCCTGACTGACCCTCTCCTAGAGTTTACACTGATGGTGTGCAAGTCTAGGCCTCCACCCTCACCCTATCTCCTGTTTCAACCCTAGGCTGAAACCACCACCCACCACCCAGTGAAGAGATCATACACCAATACCCACAGTTAGCACAGACAAGGATAACTGAAAATATGAACCAAGACGCAGTCACTCAGGAATACACAATGAGTGCACAGGGCAAAGCAAATACAAATATAGGAAGGAGTAAATAAGACAAAGGGAAATACACCACCAGATACGATACTCCAACTCCTAGCTCACCACTCCAGACCGAGATAACCAAGCACTAGACAGAAGCTATAATCGGCGACGCCCAATGTTCAGAAGAACTATTTAAAGGCAGTGGGCTTGGCCTAGCTTCCAATCCGAGCACCAGCTAAATTAACCCCGCACCAGCTAGACAAAATCTAGCCGACACCACTGAGTGCATAGTGGACAAAAGCGGAATTACCACTGTCTGTCGAACGCCCTAGAATGAACAGCGTCCGACATGATACCATGTATGTCAGTGCATGCAGTCACAGCCTGGTGCCCTGAGCCTCAGTTCCTGCACTGATTATGCTGTAATGGTTTCTGTTTGTGCTTAGGGTGTGCGCGGCCACACCTGCTCTGCTTTAATCAGGGTTTGGGTGTGTACTTGAAATGCTGTCCCCAGCCAATTGCTGAGGGGCAGCTCCTATATAAAGTTCCCCTGCCCTATGGGCGGGGCCTGAGCTACTCACAAAGCTCTTGAACTGTGCTATGTGTGTTTGTGTTCCTGCACCTCTCCTGTCTATGTTTTGGTACCAAAGTTCTTGCCTTGATTCCTGTTTTGTCCTGTTCTGGCGCTTGTCCTGGGGGCGGTATATCTAGACCCGAATCCTTGACCCTGTGCCTGTCCTGTACCTGAACCTGTCTGAAGTGTGTCTGCTGTGTTATGTTCCTGGAATCCCTCTGTGTCTGGAGTCTCGTACCCAGTGACTTTGAGTCTCTTGTAACTTATGTCCTGGGCTGGGCCGCATCAGCAGCTGCAGCTATCCATGACAGAAGCTCAGGCCTCGGACTCAGCTGAGCATGTATGGACGGTAGGACTGTTTATGAGCCCCGCTTGGCCAGCAGATGATATGGCTCAGATCCCAGCTGGTAGTGGACTAGATTGCTCAACCCTGCAATCCTGGAGGCGGTATATCCAGGCCCGAATCCTTGATCCTGTACCTGTCCTGTACCTGACCCTGTCTGAACTGTGTTTGCTGTTTTATGTTCCTGGAATCCCTTTGCGTCTGGAGTCTCGCACCCAGTGACTTTGAGTCTCTTGTAACCAGTGTTTCTGCTGAGCATCTACTACTCTGTGCTCTGGACACCATGTGGTGCTAGCTCCTGGCAGGCTCTGCAATCCTGCGGATCTAGCACCATCCTGCTTGAGTTCCTTCCAAGGTCCGATGCTCGGAGCCTGACAACCGAAGTCTGGAACCTGATGACCGCTATCTGGATCTTGGAGCCTGATGACTGTGGTGGTGCCTGTAGGTCGTGTCGGATGTCCGGAACTGAACGACTCCTGTCTGATGTCTGCCGGTGACCCTGGTTCCATATGTCCTGATGTCCTGTCTGTACCCTGATGTCTTGCCTGCATCCTGATAACCTCGTGCACCCTGATGTCCTGCCTGTGTCTTGATGTCCCGCCTATGTGTGCCTCGGTGATCCGTTGGTGCCTTGGGGTCCACTGTCTGGTACCATTCTGGAGGTGTGGAATCGGGAGACTGGCATAGTCATGTTTGGTTTATGTACTGTGTGACTTTACTTTAGTAAACTTTACTTTCTCTATACCTGAAGTTGTGCGGTGTAGTCAAGTCCTACGTGTCTCTTTCCTTGTCCACGTGCTCAGCTGCCACAGAACCCCGGTCTCTCCCCTCCCCTAGTTCGGGTAGGCCCGGGTCCCCCTCTGCGATATAAAGTGTCCTTATTGTGTCCCCGCACTGTCATGGTCAGTCGGCGTTGGGGCGTCTATGGGCTGGGCTGCAACAGCGGCTGCAGCGAACCATGACACAAGCAATTGCGATACCTGCAGCCTTGACAGGATTGCTAGGAAAAGGCCATTCAAAAATTTGGTGAAAATTCACAAGGAGTGGTCAGCTGCTGGAGTCATTGTTTCAAGGACACACAGACGTACCCAGGACATCGGCTACAAGTGTCACATTCCTTGTGTCAAGCCACTCATGACCATGACAATGCCAGAAGCATCTTACCTGGGCCAAGGATTAAAAGAACTGAACCGTTGCTCAGTGGTCCAAGCTGTTGCTTTCAGATGAAAGTCAATTTTGCATTTCATTTGGAAATCAAGGTCTCAGAGTCCGGAGGAAGAGTGGAGAGGCACACAGTCTAAGGTGCATGAGGTCTAATGTGAAGTTTCCACAATCAATGATGGTTTGGGGAGCCATGTCATCTGCTGGTGTAGGTCTACTATGTTTTATCAAGACCAAAGTCAGCGCAGCCGTCTATCAGGAAATTTTAGTGCACTTCATGCTTTGTTCTGCCATCAAGTTTTTTGGAGAAGGAAATTTCCACACTGTCAAAAGTACCAATACCTGGTTTAAAAACGACAGTATCACTTTGCTTGATTGGCCAGCAAACTCACCTGACCTTAACCCCATAGGGTATTGTCAAAAGGAAGATGAGAGACACCAGACACAACTGTAGAGACGAGCTGAAGGATGCTATCAAAGCAACCTGGGCTTCCATGAAACCTCAGCAATGCCACAGGCTGATCGCCTCCATGCCATGTCGCATTGATGCAATAATTGAAGCAAAAGGAGCCCCGACCAAGTATTGAGTGCATTTACTGAACATACAGTTTAGTAGGCCAACATTTCAGATTTTAAAATCTTTTTCAAGCGGTGTTATAAAGTATTCTATTTTAATGAGATAATAACTTTTGGGTTTTCATTGGCTATACACCATAATCATCAACATTTAGTGTAATAAATAGTTGAAATAGATCACTCTATTAGTAATGAATCTACAGTGGGGAAAAAAAGTACTTAGTCAGCCACCAATTGTGCAAGTTCTCCCACTTAAAAAGATGAGAGAGGCCTGTAATTTAAATCATAGGTAGACCACAACTATGAGAGTCAAAATTGAGAAACCAAATCCAGAAAATCATCTTGTCTGATTTGGCAAGATATATTTTGCAAATTACAGTGGTAGATAAGTATTTGGTAATTAACAAAAGTTCATCTCAATATTTTGTTATATATCCTTTGTTGGCAATGACAGAGGTCAAATGATTTCTGTAAGTTTTCACAAGGTTGGCACATACTGTTGGTGGTATATTGGCCCATTCCTCCATGCAGATCTCCTCTAGAGCAGTGATGTTTTGGGCAACACGGACTTTCAACTCCCTCCAAAGGTTTTCTATGGGGTTGAGATCTGGAGACTGGCTAGGCCACTCCAGGACCTTTATATGCTTCTTACGAAGTCACTCCTTCGTTGCCCTGGTAGTGTGCTTGGGATCATTATTATGCTGAAAGACCCATCCACATTTCATCTTCAATGACCTTGCTGATGGAAGGAGGTTTGTGGAGCACCCCAAGGGCAGTGGGGTACTTGGTACTGGGTCCTTTGGTTCGCAGGGGGATGTCACGGTGGCTTACTTAGTCCGTGGCCCTAGGGACATCCATTGTAATAAGGGAAAGGTCTTTAAAGGGATATGTTCATGGCGCCACCTGTGGTATTCAGTCAGGGTGACCAACGCTGCTTTAAGGGGTCCGCTGGGGTGATGTTATGGCAGCTAGATGGTATACCTTCCCACAGGTGAAGTATATCCCCAGGGCTTCCCAGAGTGTAGATGATGGATGGTGTAAGGCGCAGTGAAGGACGAGGACACAAGGTTGCCGTCTCTTTACCTTTTTACTGAAGGCTTCAGAATCCACAGTCCAGAGCACCAGATCACAGGGCAGGCAGAGTCCGGCCTGTTTGGAGGCAAATCCAGAGTCCCCTTATCCAGGTGGAAATCAGTAGCCTTCCTCTAGCGCCTGAGTGTTGTAGTACCTTACTGCTAAGCTTCTCATAAGGTCCTCACAACTGTAGTAGATGTTCTAGATGTTGTGTTGCCCTCTGTCCCCCGGATGGATAGGACAAACCTGTATGACCGGTGGCGTGAGGCTTTTTACAAGGACTCTATCATGCCCCAGCCTCTCGTGGGTGCCAACTTGCCTCCTGGGTATAGGGCGGGCAGGTAATGTGAAATTAGCTGTCCTGCCGGTCTCTGGAGCAAGGCATAAAGGACTGTTGCTCCCTCTGTGTTTTGGCTACCGGGATCCTGCGCCTCAGAAGGAGGCAGCCTGTGTAGGGCAGAACTCCTTCTGGTTTCGTCTCCTTTTGCTATGACTTCTTCTCACTCTCTACAAGACAGTTCTCTGTTCATGTCTCTTTCTGGAAGCTGCCACATGTGGGGCAGGCACAGCTCCGTGGCCTTCTGTCTAGGCCTCTGACAGGATCCCACCCCTGTCAGGGACCAACTACCTGAGCAAAGCTCAGCCAGCAACTGACTAACTTTCTATCCAGACCACCAGTTTTACCTAATTGTGAAGAGTGCCCTAATAAATAGGAGCATAGCTCCCCATAGTGGACTGGAGTATGAAGTGTGTTGTGTGTTGGTGTTACCTGTTAGTGAGAGCTCCTTTATTGCCTCCAAACATAACATCACTCCCCCTAGAGGAAAATGACATTATTGCAATGATCAGGACCCTGGGGTGCTGCATTTGCACTCAAAATCTCACGATACATGGCCCTATTAATTCTTGCATGTACACGGATCAGTCTTCCTGGTCCCTTTGCAGAGAAACAGCCCCAAAGCATGATGTTGCCACCCCCATGCTTCACAGTAGGTATGGTGTTCTTTGGATGCAATTCAGCATTCTGTCTCCTCCAAACACGACGAGTTTTGTTTCTACCAAACAGTTTTACTTTGGTTCCATCAGACCATATGACATTCTCCCAATACTCTTCTGGATAATCCAAATGCTCTCTAGCAAACTTCAAACGAGCCCGAACATGTACTGGCTTAAGCAGGGGGACACGTCTAGCACTGCAGGATCCCTGGCGGCAAACTGTGTTACTGATGACAGCCTTTGTTACGGTGGTCCCAGCTCTATGCAGGTCATTCACTAGGTCCTCCCATGTGGTTCTGGGATTTTTGCTCACCATTCTTGTAATCATTTTGACCCCATGAGGTGAGATCTTGCATGGATCCCCAGATCGAGGGAGATTATCAGTGGTCTTGTATGTCTTCCATTTTCTTATTATTGCTCCCAGAGTTGATTTCATAACACCAAGCTGCTTGCCTATTGCAGATTCAGTCTTCCCAGCATGGTGCAGGGCTACAATTTTGTTTTTGAAGTCCTTCAACAGCTCTTTGGTCTTCACCATAATGTAGTTTGGAGTGTGACTGTTTGAGGTTGTTTTTTATTGTTTGAGGTGTTTTTTATACTGATAAAAAGTTAAAACAGGTGCCATTACTACAGGTAGTGAGTAGCGGACAGAGGAGCCTCTTAAAGAAGAAGTTACAGGTCTGTGAAAACCAGAAATCTTGCATTTAGGTGACTAAATATTTATTTCCCACCATAATTTGAAAAATAATTCTTGCCAAATCAGACAAGGTGATTTTCTGGATTTGTTTTCTCAATTTTGACTCTCATTGTTGTGGTCTACATATGATGTTAATTACAGGCCTCTCTCATCTTTTTAAGTGGGAGAACTTGCACAATTGGTGGCTGACTAAATAATTTTTATTCCCACTGTATGTGATATATGAGTTTCAATTTTTGTATTGAAGAACTGAAATTAACTTTTTGATGATCTAATTTTGTGAGACGTACCTGTATTACAAAGTTGCTTATTTTCATGAGAAACCCCATAATAGAGTTCTAAAATCTAGATGTTCATTTAATCACCCTCAAAGCACCTGTCCATAAATGTTGTTAGTTTGAAGTATAAAAATCTCATTACATGTTCACTTTAAACGAGAAATTGATTTGTTCTGGTGTATAATCAAATCTCTACAGTGACACATAATATCACAACTGGAAATTAATCAAAGCTACTGAACTTAGACTTTTCATTTTGGGATAAGACTGAATATTTAAGATCTCAGTTTGTATGAGATGTTTTGGGTTAGTGTCTAGTGTGTCACATGAAATTACATCATTTAGCTGTGAAATGTGGTTTTAGCAAGAAAGAGAAACATTGGCATTCAGCTCTGTTAAACTATATGTACGGAAGCGCAGAAAGCAATATAAAAAGACACACAAGGTGAGGAAGTTGGGTTTCTGCAGTTATGGTTCTGGTCCCTTTCTGATAATTTTTTTCATCATGAACCACTGCTTAGAAATGACTGGCTATTAATGGAAAGTACCATTCACCTGTCTATGGGTTCCCGTTTTCTTTAAACATATAGTTGGCAGCTGCAGACAAATGATTTTACTAGTAAATGATATAACATTTAAAGAGGTGATCCAGAACCAAAAATGTATTTTCTAAATATCTTTATATTCTAGCCACTTTTGTAATTTCTCATATTCCACAACACCGTACATGTCTCCGTATCTATCTAATCCCTATATGTGTTTTACTGTACTTTCTGTGACGTTTCGTTTGAGAGAAGTCTCAACTGTGATGTCACAGGAGGTGGTGGCTGCACTCACTCTCCGGAGTGTCGATCATCCCTCCTGGAATAGGATTTCACAGGGGGCAGTGCTGCAGTTACTCACTAGTTTCTTACATACTGGGTGATGGGAGATGTCACTGCTTCTATCTCCACCCCTGATGACAATTCACTTGAGTGCAGTGCTAGAAGCAATGAGTGACAACTGTGTTACCCCCTGATGGGGGTCTATCACTACATGTATCTCCACTCCCTTCTTTCACAGAAGCTACATCAGCGGCGGAGATAGAAGTAGATTGTCGGACTGACAGAGTGCGCCTCCAACACAGTGTCCATCAGCCAGGATCCAGAACAACGTCAGAGGGGTCGAGATGTAAGAAACTAATAAGTAACTGCAGCGCTGCCTCTTGAAGACGTCCTGTTCCAGGAGGGGCAATGGATGCAGAGTGAGTGCAATCCCAGCCTCCTGTTACATCACGTTTGAGACTCCTCTCAAACAAAACGTCACAGGAAGTGCATTAAAAAGCACATGTAGGGATAAGCTAGACAGAGAGAAGTGTAGGGTGTGTGTAATAATTAAAATTACTAAAGTGGTTAACGTGAAAGATTAGATAGTTCTTAGATAGACTGTCCTTAATGCCAGCATAAAGGACTTGACATTTTAGCAAAAGTTGGGTCTGAACTTCCATGCTGTGGGATCCCGGGATGCAGAGTTGGATCCCACAACCCTTTATGGTTGCACCTGCGATCTGAATGTTTAACTGCATATTACTGTGAGATTTGCAGTTGATTTACTATTGTATATTCTGGTGTGTTTTTTATGGATGCATATTATTCTTGAGAAATGTAGGAACTGATTCAGTTACAATGTGTGTTCTTTGTGATAAGGACAGCAGCAGCATCTGACTTGTGAAGAATCCTTCACATTATTACCTTTTCTTATCTTCAGAGGTAGCAGTGGTTTAAAATCAGCATAATTCAGTTGGCTGTTGTAATATCACAGATCCACAGAGAGAAACAAGACGGCGCTATGGAGTGATGTGGACATTCATCAGAGTTTTTACCCCACCAGTAGATGAATGCTTATATTTTTGGATAAAATGATTCGAATTGTAGCATCATGTGCATAAATTGTAAGAGATAGTCATGAGCTGCTTAATGTCACTTTGTCTTAAAGAAAACCTGTCACGTCCAGAAATACTGTTCAACTGTAGATATAGAGATAATTTGCAGGTAAATCGCATTGGATTTCTGTGTAGATGACTTACTTAAATAATAGCTACAGGGAGACAATAAAGTTATGTTCTCCCTGCAGTAGCTTACTTCCAATCATTGGGGCAGTGAAGGGGGCTATTACCTTCACCACTCACTACACAGAGAGCACACTATAATCACTTTCCAAAATGCAGTATGTGGGCTGCACATGTGTGCAAAACAGACTGTCAATTAAAGTCCAGGGGATTGATTACAGATGCACTCTGTGCATTGAATAGGGACTCTAACAGTTCCTTGTACTGCCTCAATGGCTGGATGTGAGAAGCTGCAGGAAGAATAAAATGTAGTTTTCTCCCTGTAGCCGATGCTCCAGTAAGCTTGCTTAACCGCATTTAAACACACTGAGTCCGATAGACCACGCTGTTCTTGATGAGTGGATGGGCTGGGGTCAGATGAATCATAGACTTCTACTTGAATCAGAAGAATCGGACAAGTATCGTAAACATATGTGTGCGTATCGCCAAAAATCTTACTTCAGCCTCTGCTGGAGTAAAATTTGTGGCTTAGCAAATGCCATCACTCATCATGAATTCCCTTGTCCCACACCAGTCCCAACCACTTTGTTGGAGCTGGGAGAAATTACATGTTGACACTAGTGTTGAGCGATACCTTCTGATATCGGAAAGTATCGGTATCGGAAAGTATCGGCCGATACCGTCAAAGTATCGGAACTAATCCGATACCGATACCCGATCCCAATGCAAGTCAATGGGACGAAAATATCGGAATTAAAATAAACCCTTTCTTAACTTGTAGGTTCATTCCACATGAAGGAAAACAACTAAGAATAATGTAGGATGTATTGGGGGAGGTGGCGGAGACATTAAAGGCACAGAGGTTTAGCCCAATCAAATAGAATAGCAGGATTTTTATTTTTTTTTATGACGTTCGGCGTTAGAAATATTTTGACTGTTATTTTTTATTTCTTATTTTGTCAGATATTGATGTTTCACTACTTCCACGCCCTTCACCTTCTTTTTTACTTCTCCCACACTTTCTTCTTCATTATCCTCATCATCAGCTTCTTTGACATCAACTTCTTCACCTTATTCATCTTCTTCTTCATCTTCTACCTATTATTTTTTTTGTTACATTGTTCATATTCTTTTTATTTTACTTCTTCATATTCTACTTCTTCATCATATTCTTATTTGTGACAGGCATTCCCGTAGTTGTTATCTATAAAATTTTGAAGATTACACCTTCCGTTCTGCCTGTCACAAAACAGTTACATTTGTCCGCGTTCAGTTTGGCCTGCAGCATCAGGCTTTATCCAGGGGCACCACGAGGAGGAACGGACTCACCCCCATACACTGCTTAGTCTTCTTCTGCTTATAATTTAGATAATATCTTTTGCTCTGATATTTAGTGTTATGCTTAATGTTCTTCTGCTCTTTGTTCTGCAGCCTCTTGTTCTTCTGCTTCTCGGTCTTCCAGGTCGTCGTCGTCTCCAGGGTCGTCGTCTCCGGGGTCGTCGTCATCGGGGTGGTCTTCAGGGTCATCGTCTCCAGGGTCGTCGTCATCACGGTGGTTGTCGTCTCTGGTGTCGTCGTCATCTTAGGGGTGGTCTTCCGGGTCATCGTGTTTAGTCTCTTGAACTTGGAAATGTAGCAGAAGGTACAAGAAGGCTGAGAAAATGCCGAGAAACAGCTGATGGAACTGGAACTCGGATGGCTACCCGAAGGTCCAAGAGCCAATGGAACTACCGAGGACCAGCTGACGTTACTGGAACCCGGTTACTAAGCAGGAGGTACCCGTGCCTGTAAGCACTACCAAGGACCACCTGACGTTGGTGGAACTCGGATACCCAGAGGGAGGCACCTAAGCCAAAGGCTCTGCCCGGAACCAGCTGACGGTACTGGAACCAGGATGGGGAGCAGAAGGTACAAGAGCAAAAGACACTGCCGAGAACCAGCTGACGGTGCTGGAACCCGGATGGGTAGCCGAAGGTCCAAGAGCCAATGGAACTACCGAGGACCAGCTGACGTTACTGGAACCCGGTTACTAAGCAGGAGGTACCCGTGCCTGAAAGCACTACCAAGGACCACCTGACGTTGGTGGAACTCGGATACCCAGAGGGAGGCACCTAAGCCAAAGGCTCTGCCCGGAACCAGCTGACGGTACTGGAACCAGGATGGGGAGCAGAAGGTACAAGAGCAAAAGACACTGCCGAGAACCAGCTGACGGTACTGGAACCCGGATGGGTAGCCGAAGGTCCAAGAGCCAATGAAATGACCGAGGACCAGCTGACGTTACTGGAACCCGGTTACTAAGCAGGAGGTACCAAGGACCACCTGACGTTGGTGGAACTCGGATACCCAGAGGGAGGCACCTAAGCCAAAGGCTCTGCCCGGAACCAGCTGACGGTGCTGGAACCAGGATGGGGACCTATTCAAGCTTGTCTTCCTATAGCCCCAACTAGCAGTGTTGGAGCAAAGGGTCAGCAGGAGGAGGAGAGGGAGCAGAGTGTAGGCCGAAGCCTGCACTGGCGGCAGCTTTGGGTCTGTTGTGTCTGCATGGCAGTTGCAGGACACGTTGCCGGCTGCACAGCAGGGGAACAGCTGGCGGTGCTGAACCCCACTGACACATTGGCTGGTGTTTTTCTCTGTGCAGCTAGCAGTACCGGGCCCCAACTGGCGGTGTTGGAGCCCGGGCTCTGCAGGGGGAGCAGAGTGTAGGCCGAAGCCTAATTGAACCAATTTCAAAGGTAACCTTTAACCCCCCCTCAGGTGTTACAAAGTAGAAGAGCCACAGCTTATGCAGCAGTAGTGCTGCACAAGTCAAAGGTTGCTCTTTTAATTTTTCTCCTTGCACACGCTGAATGAAACACGTATAACATTTAGCCCTTTATACAGTCAAACTGTGTTGGAGGCGCGAGTTCCCTTCGTAATGAGACGCAGCACAGATGTCAAGAATCCCACCTTGGTGCTGGGTGCAGCCTCCTGAGCGTTGTTATTTGCTGTACAGGAGTCTGCGCTGTCGTGTTATCCCTTGGCCTAGCGCTGTTAGTGCTGCCCATCTTCTGACATCATTTAATGTCGGCCGGTGCGGTTCGCGATGACCATGAATCCCAGCCCCGCAGTGTCTTAACATTGTTAAAACACTGCGGGGCTGGGATTCATGGCCTGGCGCAGCACATATGTTCGCCTCTCACACTCGGGTCCTTACACCCGCTTCAGACTGTGCGGCGTCAGCTGATCCCTTATCGCATGCCACAGCCATGAAGCCGCACAGTCTGAAGAAGGCGGAAGGAGATGAGGGACAGGCGAACTGATGCACTGCTCATGCCCATCAATCACACCCTCGCAGTCCCAATAAATAAGACACCGAGGGCGTTGTGTGGGTCAGGGCGGCCGCAGAGGCGCAGCCAGCCAAACAATGATGCCAGAAGACGGGCAGCGCTACCAAGGGGGTTGTAGCGTGTCATTACAAAGGAAAGTCACACCTCCGGGACGGTTAAATGGTCACACAGAGGACACATTTTAGACGTGTTTTCAGTTCCACATGTGCGAGGAGAATACGTTTATGAGCCACCTTGCACACATGCAGCATTACTGCTGTACAAGGTGGCTGTAAAACATACAAACGCCTGGGGGAGGGGGGACAGGTTCCCTTCAATTTCAGTTCTTGTGTCTGCGTGGCATTTGCAGGACACGATGCCGGCTACACAGCAGGGGAACAGCTGGCGGTGCTGAACCCCACTGACACATTGGCTGGTGTTTTTCTCTGTGCAGCTAGCAGTACCGGTCCCCAACTGGCGGTGTTAGAGCCCAGGGTCAGCAGGAGGAGGAGAGGGAGCAGAGTGTAGGCCGAAGCCTGCACTGGCGGCAGCTTTGGGTCTGTTGTGTCTGCGTGGCAGTTGCAGGACACGTTGCCGGCTGCACAGCAGGGGAACAGCTGGTGGTGCTGAACCCCACTGACACATTGGCTGGTGTTTTTCTCTGTGCAGCTAGCAGTACCGGGCCCCAACTGGCGGTGTTGGAGCCCGGGCTCTGCAGGGGGAGCAGAGTGTAGGCCGAAGCCTAATTGAACCAATTTCAAAGGTAACCTTTAACCCCCCCTCAGGTGTTACAAAGTAGAAGAGCCACAGCTTATGCAGCAGTAGTGCTGCACAAGTCAAAGGTTGCTCTTTTAATTTTTCTCCTTGCACACGCTGAATGAAACACGTATAACATTTAGCCCTTTATACAGTCAAACTGTGTTGGAGGCGCGAGTTCCCTTCGTAATGAGACGCAGCACAGATGTCAAGAATCCCACCTTGGTGCTGGGTGCAGCCTCCTGAGCGTTGTTATTTGCTGTACAGGAGTCTGCGCTGTCGTGTTATCCCTTGGCCTAGCGCTGTTAGCGCTGCCCATCTTCTGACATCATTTAATGTCGGCCGGTGCGGTTCGCGATGACCATGAATCCCAGCCCCGCAGTGTCTTAACATTGTTAAAACACTGCGGGGCTGGGATTCATGGCCTGGCGCAGCACATATGTTCGCCTCTCACACTCGGGTCCTTACACCCGCTTCAGACTGTGCGGCGTCAGCTGATCCCTTATCGCATGCCACGGCCATGAAGCTGCACAGTCTGAAGAAGGCGGAAGGAGATGAGGGACAGGCGAACTGATGCACTGCTCATGCCCATCAATCACACCCTCGCAGTCCCAATAAATAAGACACCGAGGGGCGTTGTGTGGGTCAGGGCGGCCGCAGAGGCGCAGCCAGCCAAACAATGATGCCAGAAGACGGGCAGCGCTACCAAGGGGGTTGCAGCGTGTCATTACAAAGGAAAGTCACACCTCCGGGACGGTTAAATGGTCACACAGAGGACACATTTTAGACGTGTTTTCAGTTCCACATGTGCGAGGAGAATACGTTTATGAGCCACCTTGCATACATGCAGCATTACTGCTGTACAAGGTGGCTGTAAAACATACAAACGCCTGGGGGAGGGGGGACAGGTTCCCTTCAATTTCAGTTCTTGTGTCTGCGTGGCATTTGCAGGACACGATGCCGGCTACACAGCAGGGGAACAGCTGGCGGTGCTGAACCCCACTGACACATTGGCTGGTGTTTTTCTCTGTGCAGCTAGCAGTATCGGGCCCCAACTGGCGGTGTTAGAGCCCAGGGTCAGCAGGAGGAGGAGAGGGAGCAGAGTGTAGGCCGAAGCCTGCACTGGCGGCAGCTTTGGGTCTGTTGTGTCTGCGTGGCAGTTGCAGGACACGTTGCCGGCTGCACAGCAGGGGAACAGCTGGCGGTGCTGAACCCCACTGACACATTGGCTGGTGTTTTTCTCTGTGCAGCTAGCAGTACCGGGCCCCAACTGGCGGTGTTGGAGCCCGGGCTCTGCAGGGGGAGCAGAGTGTAGGCCGAAGCCTAATTGAACCAATTTCAAAGGTAACCTTTAACCCCCCCTCAGGTGTTACAAAGTAGAAGAGCCACAGCTTAAGCAGCAGTAGTGCTGCACAAGTCAAAGGTTGCTCTTTTAATTTTTCTCCTTGCACACGCTGAATGAAACACGTATAACATTTAGCCCTTTATACAGTCAAACTGTGTTGGAGGCGCGAGTTCCCTTCGTAATGAGACGCAGCACAGATGTCAAGAATCCCACCTTGGTGCTGGGTGCAGCCTTCTGAGCGTTGTTATTTGCTGTACAGGAGTCTGCGCTGTCATGTTATCCCTTGGCCTAGCGCTGTTAGCGCTGCCCATCTTCTGACATCATTTAATGTCGGCCGGTGCGGTTCGCGATGACCATGAATCCCAGCCCCGCAGTGTCTTAACATTGTTAAAACACTGCGGGGCTGGGATTCATGGCCTGGCGCAGCACATATGTTCGCCTCTCACACTCGGGTCCTTACACCCGCTTCAGACTGTGCGGCGTCAGCTGATCCCTTATCGCATGCCACGGCCATGAAGCCGCACAGTCTGAAGAAGGCGGAAGGAGATGAGGGACAGGCGAACTGATGCACTGCTCATGCCCATCAATCACACCCTCGCAGTCCCAATAAATAAGACACCGAGGGGCGTTGTGTGGGTCAGGGCGGCCGCAGAGGCGCAGGCAGCCAAACAATGATGCCAGAAGACGGGCAGCGCTACCAAGGAGCTTGTTGCGTGTCAATACAAAGGAAAATCACACCTGAGGGACGTTTTAATGGTCGCAGAGGACTCATTTTAGACGTGTTCAGTTCAACCTGGGCAAGGAGAATAAGTTTCTGAGCCACCTTGCACACATGCAGCATTACTGTCGTACAAGGTGGCTGTAAAACATACAAACGCCTGGGGGAGGGGGGACAGGTTTCCTTCAATTTCAGTTCTTGTGCCTGCGTGGCTGTTGCAGGACACGTTGCCGGCTGCACAGCAGGGGAACAGCTGGCGGTGCTGAACCCCACTGACACATTGGCTGGTGTTTGGCTCTGTGCAGCCAGCACATCTGGGCCCCAACTGGTGGTGTTAGAGCCCAGGGTCAGCAGGAGGAGGAGAGGGATTACAGTGTAGGCCGAAGCCTGCACTGGAGCAAGTTGAAAGGGAAACTTTAACCCCCCCCCAAGCGTTTGTAGCTGAAAGAGCCATCGTGTACAGCACTAATGCTGGAAAAGGTAAACTTAGCTCTTTTAATTATGCTCCTTGCACATGCTGAACCTAACACTTATGAAAAGTGTCCCCTCCTACCGTGATACCGTCCGGTTGGTGGAACTTTCCTTTGTGATGTGACGCAGCACAGCCGTCATTCTTACCCCCTTGGCGCCGTGCGCCGCCTCCTCAGCGTTGTTTGAATCAGTCCCGGAGCCTGCGCTGTTAGGTTAGCCCTTGGCCATGCACACATTTTGCGCTGCCCGTCTTCTGACATCATTTGGTGTCAGACTGGCTGCGCCTGTGCGGCTGCGCTGCCCGAGATCCCGCCTCACAGTGTCGTCTAATGTAATCCCACCGCGGGCCTGGGATCCGTGGCCATGCGCAGTGCATATCCTCACCTCTCACTCCCCTCCCTACGGCTTCTTCAGACTGTGCGGCGTCACGGCCGTGGCATGCTATTAGGGACCAGCTGACACCGCACAGTCTGAAGAAGCCGTAGGGAGATGAGTGAGAGGTGGAGGTTCAGATATGCACTGCGCATGTCCATGGATCTCAGGCCCCCAGTGGGATTAAATCAGAAGACAGTACGAGGCGGGATCTCGTCAAGCACGGCCGCACAGGCGCAGCCAGCCTGACACCAAATGATGTCAGAAGACGAGCAGCGCAAAATGTGTGCATGGCCAAGGGCTAACCTAACAGCGCAGGCTCCGGGACTGATTCAAACAATGCTGAGGAGGCAGCGCACGGCGCCAAGGGGGTAAGAATGACGGCTGTGCTGCGTCACATCACAAAGGAAAGTTCCACCAACCAGACGGTATCACGGTAGGAGGGGACACATTTCATAAGTGTTAGGTTCAGCATGTGCAAGGAGCACCACGAAAAGAGGCACTTTTTCCCTTTGCATCATTACAGCTGCACAAGGTGGCTCCTTCAGTAACAAACGCCTGGGGGGGGGGACAGGTTCCCTTAAATTTAACTTGTTGTGCCTGCGTGGCGGTCGCAATACACGTTGCCGTATACACAGCAGGGGAACAACTGGCGGTGCTGAACCCCACTAACACATTGGCGAGGTGTTTGGCTCTGTGCGGACAGCACTTCTGGACAACAACTAGCGGTGTTGGAGCCCAGGGACAGGAGGAGGAGGAGGAGGTGGTGGAGGAGATAGGAGGGATTGCCACACACACAGCTGGGGAACAGCTGACGTTACTGAACCCCAATAAAAGAGGAGGGACTGTTGGGACTGTGCGGACAGCACTTCTGGACGGCAACTAGCGGTGTTGGAGCCCAGGGACAGGAGGAGGAGGAGGAGGTGGAGGAGATAGGAGGGATTGCCACACACACAGCTGGGGAACAGCTGATGTTACTGAACCCCAATAACAGAGGAGGGACTGTTGGGACTGTGCGGACAGCACTTCTGGACGGCAACTAGCGGTGTTGGAGCCCAGGGACAGGAGGAGGAGGAGGAGGTGGAGGAGATAGGAGGGATTGCCACACACACAGCTGGGGAACAGCTGACGTTACTGAACCCCAATAACAGAGGAGGGACTGTTGGGACTGTGCGGACAGCACTTCTGGACGGCAACTAGCGGTGTTGGAGCCCAGGGACAGGAGGAGGAGGAGGAGGTGGAGGAGATAGGAGGGATTGCCACACACACAGCTGGGGAACAGCTGACGTTACTGAACCCCAATAACAGAGGAGGGACTGTTGGGACTGTGCGGACAGCACTTCTGGACGGCAACTAGCGGTGTTGGAGCCCAGGGACAGGAGGAGGAGGAGGAGGTGGAGGAGATAGGAGGGATTGCCACACACACAGCTGGGGAACAGCTGACGTTACTGAACCCCAATAACAGAGGAGGGACTGTTGGGACTGTGCGGACAGCACTTCTGGACGGCAACTAGCGGTGTTGGAGCCCAGGGACAGGAGGAGGAGGAGGAGGTGGAGGAGATAGGAGGGATTGCCACACACACAGCTGGGGAACAGCTGACGTTACTGAACCCCAATAACAGAGGAGGGAATGTTGGGACTGTGCGGACAGCACTTCTGGACGGCAACTAGCAGTGTTGGAGCCCAGGGACAGGAGGAGGAGGAGGAGGTGGAGGAGATAGGAGGGATTGCCACACACACAGCTGGGGAACAGCTGACGTTACTGAACCCCAATAACAGAGGAGGGACTGTTGGGACTGTGCGGACAGCACTTCTGGATGGCAACTAGCGGTGTTGGAGCCCAGGGACAGGAGGAGGAGGAGGAGGTGGAGGAGATAGGAGGGATTGCCACACACACAGCTGGGGAACAGCTGACGTTACTGAACCCCAATAACAGAGGAGGGACTGTTGGGACTGTGCGGACAGCACTTCTGGACGGCAACTAGCGGTGTTGGAGCCCAGGGACAGGAGGAGGAGGAGGAGGTGGAGGAGATAGGAGGGATTGCCACACACACAGCTGGGGAACAGCTGACGTTACTGAACCCCAATAACAGAGGAGGGACTGTTGGGACTGTGCGGACAGCACTTCTGGACGGCAACTAGCAGTGTTGGAGCCCAGGGACAGGAGGAGGAGGAGGAGGTGGAGGAGATAGGAGGGATTGCCACACACACAGCTGGGGAACAGCTGACGTTACTGAACCCCAATAACAGAGGAGGGACTGTTGGGACTGTGCGGACAGCACTTCTGGACGGCAACTAGCGGTGTTGGAGCCCAGGGACAGGAGGAGGAGGAGGAGGTGGAGGAGATAGGAGGGATTGCCACACACACAGCTGGGGAACAGCTGACGTTACTGAACCCCAATAACAGAGGAGGGACTGTTGGGACTGTGCGGACAGCACTTCTGGACGGCAACTAGCGGTGTTGGAGCCCAGGGACAGGAGGAGGAGGAGGAGGTGGAGGAGATAGGAGGGATTGCCACACACACAGCTGGGGAACAGCTGACGTTACTGAACCCCAATAACAGAGGAGGGACTGTTGGGACTGTGCGGACAGCATTTCTGGACGGCAACTAGCGGTGTTGGAGCCCAGGGACAGGAGGAGGAGGTGGAGGAGATAGGAGGGATTGCCACACACACAGCTGGGGAACAGCTGACGTTACTGAACCCCAATAACAGAGGAGGGACTGTTGGGACTGTGCGGACAGCACTTCTGGACAGCAACTAGCGGTGTCGGAGCCCAGGGACAGGAGGAGGAGGAGGAGGTGGAGGAGATAGGAGGGATTGCCACACACACAGCTGGGGAACAGCTGACGTTACTGAACCCCAATAACAGAGGAGGGACTGTTGGGACTGTGCGGACAGCACTACCAGGCAACAACTAGCGGTGTTGGAGCCCAGGGACAGCAGGAGAAGCAGAGGAACACAATGTAGGCCGAAGCCTGATTGGAGAAAGTCGAAAGGGAACCTTTAACCCCCCCCAAGGCGTTTGTAGCTGAAAGAGCCAGCTTGTGCAGCACAAAAGATGCAAAAGGAAAAGGTGTCTCTTTTCATGATGCTCCTTGCAAACAAAGAACTAAACACTTATAAAATGTGTCCCCTGAAACCGTGAGACCGTCATGGAGGTGGGACTTTCCTTCGTAATATGACGCAGCACAGCCGTCATTCCTACCCCCTTGGCGCCGTGCCCCGGCTCCTCAGTGTTGTTTGATTCCGTCACGGAGCCTGCGCTGTTATGTTATCCCTTGGCCAGGCACACTTAGCGCTGCCCATCTTCTGACATCATTTGGTGTCAGGCTGGCTGCGCCTTTGCGGCCGCGCTGGCCGAGAGCCCGCCTCGCAGTGTCGTCTAATGTAATCCCACCGCGGGCCTGGGATCCGTGGCCATGCGCAGTGCATATCCTCGCCTCTCACTCCCCTCCCTACGGCTTCTTCAGACTGTGCGGCGTCACGGCCGTGGCATGCTATTAGGGATCAGCTGATGGCGCAAGCCGTAGGGAGATGAGTGAGAGGCGGAGGTTCAGATATGCACTGCGCATGTCCATGGATCTCAGGCCCCCAGTGGGATTAAATCAGAAGACACTGCGAGGCGGGCTCTCGGCCAGCGCGGACGCACAGGCGCAGCCAGCCTGACACCAAATGATGTCAGAAGATGGGCAGCGTTAAGTGTGCCTGGCCAAGGAAGGAAAGTCCCACCTCCGGGACGGTTTTACGGTATCAGTGGACACATTTTATAAGTGTTAAGTTCTGCGTGTGCAAGGAGCTAAACAAAAATAGCTACCTTTTCCTTGTGCAGCATTACTGCTGCACAAGGTGGCTCTTTCAGTAACAAACGCCTTGGGGGGGGGGGACAGGTTCCCTTACATTTCAGTTGTTGTGTCAGCATGGCGGTCGCAGGACACATTGCCGGCTACACAGCTGGGGATCAGCTGACGTTACTGAAACCCAATAACACTGGGTCGTATGTTTTGACTGTGCAGACGGCACTTCTGAGCCTCAACTGGCGGTGTTGGAGCCCAGGAATTAAAGTTCAGGTGGTAGAAAGATGAACACAACAGGAGACCTGGATACTGTAGACAGTCACCTAATTATTTAATCAGGAAGAGGAGTGGCAAATTCCTGCGAGATCCAGGCCTTGTTCATTTTCAGGAAAGTAAGCCGGTCAACGTTATCGGAGGATAGTCGCATGCGATGGTCAGTTAGTACACCACCTGCAGCACTAAAGACACTTTCCGATAATACACTGGCCGCAGGGCAAGACAGCACCTCCAATGCATACTGGCTTAGCTCTGGCCATGTATCCAGCTTTGAGACCCAAAACTTGAAAGGTGAAGAGCCGTCTGGGAGTACAGCAAGAGGGCAAGACATGTAGTCTGTCACCATCTGACGGAACCGTTGCCTCCTGCTGACTGGAGCCGTCTGTGATGGTGTAGACTTTTGTGGCGGGCACAGAAAACTGTGCCACAGTTGGGCCATACTGGTCTTGCCTTGGGCAGAGGCACTGCTTCTGCTCCCTCTTTGTGCAGAGCCTCCACCACTGCCTGGACGCACTGAGCTGCTTTGGAATGCACTAGCAGCACTTCTCTCAGTTGGAATGGAGAAGATGATGGAATTCACCAGTGTGTCTTGGTACTCCCGCATTTTTCGCTCCCGGTTCAACGGTGTGATGAGGCTTTCTACGTTGTCCCGGTAGCGAGGATCGAGGAGGGTGAACACCCAATAATCAGACATGTTGAGAATGTGGGCGATGCAGCGGTCGTTTCTCAGGCACTGCAGCATGTAATCCACCATGTGCTGCAGACTGCCAACTGCCCAAGAAACGCTGTCCCCTGCTGGAGGCGTGATCTCTGCCCGCTCGTCATCACCCCACCCTCGCTGTACACACTGAGTACTGGACAATTGTGTAACTCCCTCCTCTGGATGGATGTCTTCCTCCTCCATTGACTCCTCCTCATCCTCCTCACAAACTGTCCCCTGCCTACGCATTTGTGAGGAACCACGTGGCGCTGACTGTCCAGAAGATGATGGAAATGCTGAATCCTCATCCTCCACCTCTTCCACAACATCATCCCTTAGCGCTTGCAGTGATTTTTCAAGCAGGCAGATAAGGGGGACAGTCATGCTGACTAGTGCATCATCTGCACTCGCCATCCGAGTGGAATAATCAAAGGGACGCAAAACCTGGCAGACGTCATTCATAGTGGCCCACTCTGTGGTTGTGAAGTCTGTACGGCGCGGAGTGCGACTTCTTTGCGCCTGATGCAGCTGGTACTCCATTACAGCTTGCTGCTGCTCACACAACCGCTCCAACATATGTAACGTGGAATTCCACCTGGTAGGTAGGTCACATATGATGCAATGTTCCGGCAGGCGGTGTCGGCGCTGCAGAGCCGCAATGCGCGCTTTTGCCGTGCTGGAACGCCGCAAGTGAGCACACGCTAGGCGGACCTTGTGCAGCAGTGCATCAAGATCCGGATAGTCCCTCAAAAAACTCTGCACGACCAAATTGAGCACATGTGCCAGACATGGGATATGAGTGAGGTTGCCGAGGCCCAGAGCTGCCACCAGATTTCGGCCATTATCACACACTACTATGCCTGGCTGGAGATTCGCTGGCACAAACCACACATCGCTCTCCTGCTTGATGGCATTCCAGAGCTCCTGCGCTGTGTGGCTTCGATTCCCCAAATAAATTAATTTCAAGACGGCCTGTTGACGTTTGGCCACGGCTGTGCTCATGTCGGTCGTAACAGGTAAACGTTCATCACGGGTCCATGTGGAGGTGGACTGTGACGGCTCCTGCAGCGATGATTCTGAGGAACTGGTGTAAGAGGAGGAGTCAATGCGTACAGAATGGATTCCTGCAATCCTTGGAGTGGGCAGGACACGTCCTGCGCCACTCGCACGATCTGTACCCGGCTCAACGACATTAACCCAATGGGCAGTGAGGGAAAGGTATCGCCCCTGTCCATGTTGACTGGTCCACGCATCGGTGGTGAGGTGGACCTTGCTACTGACGGCGTTCAGTAGCGCGTGTTTTATGTGTCCCTCCACATGCTTGTGCAGGGCAGGGACGGCTTGCCTGCTGAAGTAAAAGCGGCTGGGCACATTGTACTGTGGGACTGCCAATGACATCAAGTCACGGAAGCTGTCAGTCTCCACCAGCCTGAATGACAGCATTTCCAGTGACAGAAGTTTGGCAATGCCTGCAGTCAGAGCCTGTGCTCGTGGGTGGTTTGACGAGAAAGGCCGCCTTTTCTCCCATGCCTGTACTACTGATGGCTGTAGACTGGGCTGGGAGTGTGTGGATGACTGGGAAAGTGGTGCTGCGGGTGGAATTACAGCGGGTCTCTGGACAACAGGGCCAGAGATTCTTCCACGGCGATCCTGGGAGGAAGCCGAACCAGCTGCGTGTGAGCTGGAGGAAGAGGCAACACGAGCTGAAGAGGTGGTAGCTGCCGCTGTTGGTTGGCCTAGCTCTTCAGTATGTTTTTCTAACTCCGCCGCGTGCCTGGTGAGCACATGTTTCCACATGTTGGAGGTATTGAGGTTGCTGACATTTTTCCCTCTTTTGACTTTTTGATGACACACCTTGCATTTGACATAGCAAATGTCATCTGCAACTGTGTCAAAAAAGGACCAGGCACTGCAAGTCTTGGGAGCGCCCTTTTTGGCTTTTGGAAGAGACATGCTCCTAACGGGTGCCAAAGCGGAGGCTGCAGGATCCGCAGTCTTCCCCCTCCCTCTCCCTCTTTGGGCCGTACGGGGAATCTCTTCCTCAGAGCTGCTCCCACCACCTTCCTGTCCCTCACGCCAAGATGGGTCAAGGACCTCATCATCTACACTACCCTCTGCCCCCAACTGCTCCTCCTGGGTAGTCTCAGCAGCAGAGCACGCACCAGTAAGTGGCACCTGAGTGTCATCATCAGCTGATGCGGCCTGCGATGTGGTGAACGGAGCCACTGGCCCACCCGCCTCTTCAGAGGAAGAGAGAAAAAGCTGTTGGGCATCACTGCACCCTGCCTCTTCTTCCATTTCTCCAATGCTGCTTGGCTGGCCCCCTGTTTCCAAGCCAAGAGATTCAGAGAACAGAAGTAGAGACGGCTCCTGTCCTGGGCTCTCTGTCTGCCTGGTCAATTTGGCAGGTGGTGAAGAGACAGATGGCTGCTCTCCAGTGCTCTGTGTCTGAGAGGATGTGGCACTAATTGAAGTTGATGCATTAGCTGCCATCCATCCGACAACGGCTTCAATTTGTTCTTCACGCAGCAGCGGTGTACGGCGCTCTGCGACAAAGCTGCGCATTAATGACTGTTCCCTGGTGAAAGTGGGTGCTGATGAGTCACCGGTGCCCGCAGCAGGCACAGAATCCCCACGTCCCCTCCCTGCTCCGCGCCCACGCCCACGCGCCTTACTCACTGCCTTCTTCATCTTGGTTGACTGATAAAGATAAGCAGAAAAGTACTAACGGCTTTGTGTGCTTATTCCTGAACAACTCCTAACAGGTATAAGAAACACTAATTTTCTAAAGTGTGGACTAGACTTTAATATGAGCTAATGTGGCCTACACAAATGTAAAGTGGTGTCACTGGTGTGTTTGGTGAACTTTATTATTTATTTATTTTTTTGGGGCTGAACTGACAACAGATAGAGCTGCAGTCACACGGAGACCGTGCAGACAGCCGTAAACGGCGCTGCAAGGCCCAAAAACCCTCCTCTACGTTATCCTATGTAGTGTTTTTCCACAAATTAGCTGGAGACGGGTGGAAAGACACTAATAGGAATTTTTTGAAAAAATGTGCAGCAGCCTGCACTACTTAAAACAAGATGAAAATTGATTTTGCGGTATGACGCAGTGAAGAACCCTGAGCTGGAGACAACCAGGCTATGGCTGCTCACAGACTACAGGGCGAGCTGCAGTCACACGGAGACCGTGCAGACAGCCGTAAACGGCGCTGCAAGGCCCAAAAACCCTCCTCTACGTTATCCTATGTAGTGTTTTTCCACAAATTAGCTGGAGACGGGTGGAAAGACACTAATAGGAATTTTTTGAAAAAATGTGCAGCAGCCTGCACTACTTAAAACAAAATGAAAATTGATTTTGCGGTATGACGCAGTGAAGAACCCTGAGCTGGAGACAACCAGGCTATGGCTGCTCACAGACTACAGGGCGAGCTGCAGTTACACGGAGACCGTGCAGACAGCCGTAAACAGCGCTGCAAGGCCCAAAAACCCTCCTCTACGTTATCCTATGTAGTGTTTTTCCACAAATTAGCTGGAGACGGGTGGAAAGACACTAATAGGAATTTTTTGAAAAAATTAGCAGCAGACTACACTACTTGGAAAAAAAAAAAAAAAAGAACAGTATGAGGCAATGAACCACCCTCCCTGAACTGAATACAACCAGCTATGGATGGCCTATGTGGCTGCACTCAGACTAGAGAGTGGGCTACACTCACACACACACACACACAGACCTTGCAGATCGCTGTGAAAACAGCGCTACAAGGCAAAAGCAAGGTGATTAGTAGGTGAACACAGCGGTTGCTAAATTAGCCTTTGAAAAGCACAAAGAAGCAAATCGCTATCTCTAAACTGTCCCTCAGTCAGCAAACAGCGTCCTGTCACTAACTGAATTCACAGCAGAGTGAGCGCAAAATGGCGCCAGCGACTTTTAAACTGCATCATGACATCATTTCAGCAGCCAATCACAGCCATGCCAGTAGTTTCATGCCCTCCATGCTGAACAGGATGTGCCCACACTTGGAATCATTCTCATTGGCTGAATTTGTGCAGTTTGAATCTGGGAACTTCCGATTCCGGTATCCGATACGCGGCAAGTATCGGAATCCTGGTATCGGAATTCCGATACCGCAAGTATCGGCCGATACCCGATACTTGCGGTATCGGAATGCTCAACACTAGTTGACACCAAAAGTTGTATAAATTTAGCACAACCTCCAGTTATGCTCAAATTATGCTAATTTTCAAAGCCTTTTACCTCAGAATATTTGCATATATAGATTTCATAAATTGAGTCTTTTGTGGAGTAAATTTCATAAAATTTTCTGGCTGCAGTCTCCCACATCCCCTTTACATACAAAAGCTGTGCCCTCTTTTTTAACAAGTTAGCTGTTGGGCATTGCCATAAAAACGCAAAAGGTGCAAACACTTTGCAACATTTCAAACAGTTTTACACCACTAACAGCTATCACTGTTAGGTTATAGCTGCTTACACCAGTAACAGCAATAGCTACTCTAACAGATTTATATAATGGTTGATCCAGTCTCTGATTCATTTTGTTTGTGTCCTGGGCAGCATTAATCATCTGCTAGGTTCCCTTTAACCCCTTTCTGACATCCAACGTACTATGCCATCCATGTGGGCTGGGCCCGTCTGACCATGGATGGGATAGTATGTCATAGCCGATCGGCCGCACACACGGGTGGTGTGCGGCCGATTGGGGCCTGGTGTCAGCTGAGTTAATCTATGGGGCTGCTCCCATCATCCATTTTTTTCTCGTCCGTATTATGCTTGCAAGTGAAATCGGAGCATGCTGCGATTGTCCGCGTATCTCAGCTGAGAAATGCCAGTTCAAGTCTATGGGTGCGATAAAAAAAATCGCACAGCACACGGACCATGCGTGTGACTTGCGAGAAATTCTTAGGCATTGGGCAGGTGAAAGGAAATTGGCTCAGCCATTATTTGCTCATTTTGCAAGTGTGTGAGAAAATCTCACCATGCGGATGACATACGAATGACACACGGATACTTTTTTGAGAAAAAAAACGCATCCTGGCATTGCACACGGATGACATATGGATCACAATACGGAGAACATTTGTGCGATTCTCGGCAGACAAAATCGGACAGATTTTTTATACAATGTGTGTGACTCCAGCCTAAGAATGAATTAAAAATGTATTTTTTAAATAATTTTAAAAATATTAAAAAAAAATAATAAAAAATAATAATAAATAAATCAATATTTATTCTATCATTAAATGAATATTTGAATAAAAAAAAAATCTAAACAATAAAAGTACACATATTTGGTATTGCGACGTCTGTAATGACCCAACCTATAAAACTGTCCAACTAGTGAAAACTATAAAAAAAAAGGCAAAAAAACAATGCTTTATCATCATACGGCCGAACTAAAAGTGGAACAATTTATATAAATAATAATACGCGATCAAAAAGATGGATATAAATAAACATCGTACCGCTGAAAACATCATCTTGTCCCACAAAAAAACAAGACACAATATAGCTCCATCACCGGAAAAATAAAAAAGTTATAGCTATTAGAATAAAGGGATGCAAAAATAATTATTTTTTATATAAAATAGTTTTTATTGTATAAAAGCACCAAAACATAAAAAAAGATATAAATGAAGTATCACTGTCATTATACTGACCCCAATAATAAATCTGCCTTATCAATTTTACCACACACGGAACTGTGTAAACGCCCCCCCCCCCAAAGAAATTAATAAATTGCTGGCTTTTCTTCATTCTGCCTCACAAAAATTGATATAAAAAGCGATCAAAAAATGTCATGTGTTCAAAAATGATACCACTAAAAACGTCAACTCGGCCCACAAAAAACAAGACCTCACATGATTCTGTGGGCCAAAATATGAAAAAATTATAGCTCTCAATATGTGGTGATGCAAAAACTATTTTTTGCAATAAAAAGCGTCTTCTAGTGTGTGACAGCTGCCAAACATAAAAACCCACTATAAAAAACCCGCTATGAATATTAAATCAAACCCCCCTTTATCTCCCCCTTAGTTAGGTAAAAATTTCCATTATCCCATTAGGGTTAAAGTTAGGATTTGGGTTGGGGTTAGGGTTAGGGTTGGGGTTAAAGTTAGGGTTAGGGTTGGAGCTAAAATTAGGGTTGGGATTGGGATTAGGGTTAGGGTTGGGATTAGAAATAGGGGTGTGTTAGGGTTATGGTTAGGGTTGTGATTAGGGTTAGTGGTGTGTTAGGGTTAGGTTTGTGGTTAGGGTTATGGTTAGGGTTGGGATTAGGGTTAGGGGTGTGTTGGGGATAGGGTTTAAGTTAGAATTGGGGGTTTCCACTGTTTAGGCACATCAGGGGCTCTCCAAACATGACAAGGCACCTGATCTCAATTCCAGCCAATTTTGCACTGAAAAGTCAACTGACGCTCCTTCCCTTCTGAGCTCTGCCATGTACCCAAACAGTGGTTTGCTCCCACATATGGGAATATCAGCATCCTCAGGACAAATCCAACAATTTTGGGGACCAACTTCTCCTGTTACCCTTGTGAAAATAAAAAATTGTGGTTGAAAAATCAATTTTCTGAAAAAAAATGATTTTTTATTTTTACAGCTCTACATTATGAACTTCTATGAAGTACTTGGGGGTTCAAAGTGCTCACAACACATCTAGATAAGTTCTTTAGGGGGTCTACTTTCCAAAATGGTGCCACTTATGGGGGTTTCTGCTGTTTAAGCACTTTAGGGGCTCTCCAAACGCGACATGGAGTCTAATCTCAATTCCTGCCAATTTTGCATTCAGAAGTCAAACGGCGCTCCTTCCCTTCCAAGCTCTGCCATGCACCTAAACAGTGGTTTACCTGCATATATGGGGTGTCAGCCTACTCAGGACAAATTGCACAACTTTTTCTGACCAATTTCTCCTGTTACCCTTGGTAAAATAAAACATATTGGATCTGAATTTAATTTTTTGTGAAAAATAGTTAAATCTTCATTTTTTTAAAAAATTCCAAAAATTCCTTTGAAGCACCTGAAGGGTTAATAAACTTCTTGAATGTGGTTTTTAGCATCTTGAGGGGTGCAGTTTTAGAATGGTGTCACACTTGGTTATTTTCTGTCATATAGATCAAAGTGACTTCAAATGTGATGTGGTCCCTAAAAAAAATGGTGTTGTAAAAATTAGAAATCCCTGGTCAATTTTTAACCTTTATAACTCCCTAACAAAAAAAGTTGATTCCAAAATTGTGCTGATGTAAAGTAGACATGTGGGAAATGTTTGTGTTATATATCTGTGTGATTTAAGGGCATGAAAATTCAAAGTTGGAAAATTGCAAAATTTTCAACATTTTTACCAAGTTTCCATTTTTTTCACACATAAATGCAAGTCATATCAAAGAAATGTTACCACTATCATGAAGTACAATATGTCACAAGAAAACAATGTCAGAACTGCCAGGATCCGTTCCAGAGTTATAACCTCATAATGGGACAGTGATCAGAATTGTAAAAATTGGCCTGTCATTAACGTGCAAACCACCCTTGGGGGTAAAGGGGTTAAAGGGAATCTGTCAACAGGATGAACCCTCTTGCACTGTATATATGGGCATGCAGGTTATAGGTAGTTTAGTAAAATAATACTGTACCAATGTTTTACTCCAAAGAAATCCATGTTTTTCTTAATATGTAAATAGTGTTAAGATCTATTAGCCGGACACTGATCTCCCTGAGAATCTTCCTATGCTTTAAAAGAAAGATGGCATTACCAGTCAATATATAACTGTAATTTGGTAGGAGGGGCTTTACATCTCTCTTCAGTCTGGGACTTTTGATGGAGCTTTTCAGTTGATTCACAGGTTCTCCAGCTGGCCAGTCCCAGCCTCGAAATGTAGGTAAACCGACAAGAAAGAGGCTTGATTTGAAACAACCGGGTCTTAATGGGGTTTTCCACACCACAAATTGTATTTATCCCTCACTAAAATAATAGATAAACATGTTATTTATAGAGTTCCATGGAAAATGAATCAAGAGATAGTATGCATGTATGAGAATATTGCTTCCTTCATTTGCTACGGCATTTGGAAAGACCTAGGTTTCAGTAACCTCTGTTGATAAGGGTTTGCTGTAGTTTGGTAGGTCATACCAATTATGCAAAATGGTGTCTCATTAGTCACTAAAACTTTGGTGTGTCTTGTACTTTTGTAGTCTGTGTAGCTATGACCTTGCTACAAGGGTATTTCAGAAAGTTATCAGATCGCACAACTTCCCCAATAATCCATTTGTGGTCTTTCTGGGTAGTCTGATAAAGTTTAATGTCCTACAACTAAAATTTTGTCTGCAAGTGGTTAAACAGCAGCTAGCGGAACTAGTTTCAAACACAGCTCTTAGAGGACAGTGGTGGCTGTCTTCACTTCTTGAGTCCTTTGGAAGTGTATTGAGCTGTTGGTTGGGTTGGTGCTACAGGGAGAAAAAAAATCTTGTTAAATCTTCTTCCTTAATGAGTGTGAACGAGCTGAGTGGGACCGGGAGCGTAAGTGCGAACAGAAGTAAGTGTGTGACTTGTGATTTCGTGAGGAGGTATTTGGGAATCCTGCAACAAATACCTGGGTGAATTGCTGTGAGTTGCTAAATTGTTAATTGCTGAGTAGTGTTGAGTGATACCTTCCGATATGCAATGGTATCGGTATCGGATTGGATCGGCCAATATCCAAAAAATATCGGATAACGCCGATACCGATACCCGATACCAATGCATATCAATGGGACACAAAATATCGGAATGGTTCCCAGGGTCTGAAGGAGAGGAAACTCTCCTTCAGGCCCTGGGATACATATTCATGTATAAAATAAAGAATAAAAATAAAAAATATTGATATACTCACCCCTCCGACGGTCCCAGCTCTCACCGGTCCAAGCGTCTGCCTCCGTTCCTAAGAATGCAGGGAGTGAAGGACCTGCGATGACGTTGCGGTCTTGTGATTGGTCGTGTGACCGCTCATGTGACTGCTCACGTGACCGCGACGTCATCGAAGGTCCTTCACTCCCTGCATTCTTAGGAACGGAGGCACCGCTAAGAGCCAGGGTCCGCCAGAGGGGTGAGTATATCAATATTTTTTATTTTTATTATTTATTTTTTACATGAATATGGATCCCAGGGCCTGAAGGAGAGTCTCCTCTCCTCCAGACCCTGGGAACCATACGCACCGCACACTTCCGATTCCGATATCGCAAAAATATCGGAACTCGGTATCGGAATTCCGATACAGCAAATATTGGCCGATACCCGATATTTGCAGTATCGGAATGCTCAACACTATTGCTGAGTGCTTTTCTACCTATTTAATTTTATTGAGCTTTCTTAACCTATTTTTCTCTGTACAGGTTTTCAGTCTCTTATTTTACTGTGTGTTTAAGGGTTAACTACATTGCACTTAAATCCAGGGGTGCAGCTATACTGACAAGGGATTAATTAAAGGTAGGGTTCAGAATTAAGGGTTTATAAGTGGCAGCTGGTTGGGGGTTTCAGTCCTTTGGAAGTGCATTAAGCTGTTGGTTGGGTTGGTGATAAAGGGATAAAAAATCTTTAAATCTGCTTCCTTAGCGAGTGTGAATGAGCTGAGTGTGACCGGAGCGTAAGTGTGAACAGAAGTAAGTGTGTGACTTGTGATTCAGGGACTTTGGATTCAGGGAGTTTACAAGGGAGGAATTACCGAATTGCTGTTTGCATTTTATTAATACTCTACATTTCTTTTTATGTAACTTTTCTTTCTGGTGCACTCCCCATTAGGAAATGAGCTCCATAATTGACAATGCCATCCAGTGTACATCTTGCCACATGTATGCAATCCTTGAACAGCTGGTTGAGGGTGCATACTGCTGTGCGAGTTGTGAGCATGTTGTGCATTTGGAAGCTAAGGTTCTGGATCTAAATGTGCAGCTGGCAACACTGAGATCAATACACAACATGGAAAGTCTTCCTTCAACCTTAAAAACTTTGTTACTGTAACATCCCTGCTGGCATCACTGCATGGCTTTCCATCTCCCATCAGGCTGACACATTGACTTACTCTTCACTTCGGGCCATGCTGTGAGTTCTGCCCACCGACTGCTACATGCCGTATATCATGTGTCCTCTGCTTGGTGTGTGCATTATTCCTGGCTTTATGCTTAGGACGTTGGCACTTCCTGAGACTTAAAGAAACAGTGTGCACATTCCTAATTTGTCTCCAGCCTATTGCCAAGGGGTACCGGATACTAATGGCATCTCCACCAATAGGAAGATTCCTGAGCAACATTCTCTCTGTCTGTGTTCTGCTACTGGGTTGGCAGGTCCTGTCCTGCTCCTGCTCTTATTTCTGTCACCCTGGGGGCTGTATACCCAGGTCTGCTCCTGTTTCCTGTTTGTCTTGTTTCTGCTACCCAGGGGGCTGTATGCCCAGGCCTGAATCCTTCATCCAGAATTGTTCCACTGTTTGACCTTGTCTGAACTAAGTCCTTTGCCTAACCCCTCTCTGACCTTAGACGTACTATCCCGTCGACGTCACCTGGGCCTATCTGACCCTCGACAGGATAGTACATCATAGCGATCGGCCGTGCTCACAGGGGGAGCGCAGCCGATCGCGGCCGGGTGTCAGCTTACTATTGCAGCTGACATCCGGCACTATGTGCCAGGAGTGGTCACGGACCGCCCCTGGCACATTAACCCTCGGCACACAGCGATCAAACATGATCGCAGTGTTCTGGCGGTATAGAGAAGCATCGCGCAGGGAGGGGGCTCCCTGCGGGCTTCCCTGAGACCCTCGGAGCAACTCGATGTGATCGCGTTGCTCCGAGCATCTCTTACCTCCTCCTCCCTGCAGCAGGCCTGGATCCAAAATGGCCATGGCATCTGGGTCCTGCAGGGAGGTGGCTTCACAGCGCCTGCTCAGAGCAGGCGCCGGGAAGCCTGGAGGAGCTGTGCATGTCAGATCGCCGATCTGAAAGAGTGCTGTGCAAACTGTCAGATCAGCGATCTTACACTATAACATGATGCCCCCCTGGGGCAATGTTATAGTGTAAAAAAAAAATTCACTTGTGTAAAAAAAAAAAAAAAAATTCCCCCCAAAAAATGCCAAAAAAAAATAAAAATATTGTTCCTATAAATACATTTCTTTAAATAAAAAAACAAACAGTAAAAGTACACATATTTAGTATCGCCGTGTCCGTAGCGACCCGACCTATAAAACTGTCCCACTAGTTAACCCCTTCAGTGAGCACCGTAAAAAAAAAAAACCGAGGCAAAAAACAACGCTTTATTATCATACCACCAAACAAAAAGTGGAATAACACCCGATCAAAAAGACGGATATAAATAACCATGATACCGCTGAAAACGTCATCTTATCCCGCAAAAAACGAGCTGCCATACAGCGTCATTAAAGAAAAAATAAAAAACTTATAGTCCTCAGAATAAAGCGATGCAAAAATAATTATTTTTTCTATAAAATAGTTTTTATCGTATAAAAGCACCAAAACATAAAAAATGATATAAATGAGGTATCGCTGTAATCGTACTGACCCCATGAATAAAACTAGTTTATCCATTTTACCAAACGTGGAACGGTATAAACGCCCCCCAAAAGAAATTAATGAATATCTGTTTTTTGGTCATTCTGCCTCACAAAAATCGGAATAAAAAGCGATCAATAAATGTCACGTGCCCGAAAATGTTACCAATAAAAACGTCAACTTGTCCCGCAAAAAACAAGACCTAACATGACTCTGTGGACAAAAATATGGAAAAATTATAGCTCTCAAATGTGGTAACGCAAAAAATATTTTTTGCAATGAAAAGCATCTTTTAGTGTGTGACGGCTGCCAATCATAAAAATCCGCTAAAAAAACAGCTATAAAAGTAAATCAAACCCCCCTTCATCACCCCCTTAGTTAGCGAAAAATTGAAAAAGTAAAAAAATGTATTTATTTCCATTTTTCCCATTAGGGCTAGGGTTAGGGCTAGGGCTAGGGTTAGGGCTAGGGTTAGGGTTAGGACAAGGGTTAGGGCTAGGGTTAGGGCTAGGGTGAGGGCTAGGGTGAGGGTTAGGGCTAGGGTTAGGGTTAGGGCAAGGGTTAGGGCTAGGGTTAGCGCTAGGGTGAGGGCTAGGGTGAGGGTTAGGGCTAGGGTTAGGGTTAGGGCAAGGGTTAGGGCTAGGGATAGGGCTAGGGTTAGGGTTAAGACTACAGTTAGGGTTGGGGCTAAAGTTAGGGTTAGGGTTGGGGCTAAAGTTAGGGTTAGGGTTTGGATTACATTTACAGTTGGGAATAGGGTTGGGATTAGGGTTAGGGGTGTGGTTAGGGTTACCGTTGGGATTAGGGATGTGTTTGGATTAGGGTTGGAGTTAGAATTGGGGTTTTTTCACTGTTTAGGCACAGCAGGGGCTCTCCAAACGCGACATGGCATCCAATCTCAATTCCAGCCAATTCTGCATTGAAAAAGTAAAACAGTGCTCCTTCCCTTCCGAGCTCTCCCGTGCGCCCAAACAGGGGTTTACCCCAACATATGGGGTATCAGCGTACTCAGGACACATTGGACAACAACTTTTGGGGTCCAATTTCTCCTGTTACCCTTGGGAAAATATAAAATTGGGGGCGAAAAGATCATTTTTTTGAAAAAATATGATTTTTTTATTTTTACGGCTCTGCATTATAAACTTCTGTGAATCACTTAATGGGTCAAAGTGATCACCACACATCTAGATAAGTTCCTTAGTTTCTTAGGGGGTCTAATTTCCAAAATGGTGTCACGTGTGGGGGTTTCAATGTTTATGCACATCAGGGGCTCTCCAAATGCAACATGGCGTCCCATCTCAATTTCAGTCAATTTTGCATTGAAAAGTCAAATGCCGCTCCTTCGCTTCCGAGCTCTGCCATGCGCCCAAACAGTGGTTTACCCCCACATATGGGGTATCAGCATACTCAGGACAAATTGTACAACAACTTTTGGGGTCCATTTTCTCCTGCTACCCTTGTTTAAATAAAAAAAATTGGAGCTGAAGTTAATTTTTTGTGAAAAAAGTTAAATGTTCATTTTTATTTAAACATTCCAAAAATTCCTGTGAAACACCTGAAGGGTTAATAAACTTTATGAATGTGGTTTTGAGCACCTTGAGGGGTGCAGTTTTTAGAATGGTGTCACACTTGGTTATTTTCTATAATGTAGACCCCTCAAAATGACTTCAAATGAGATGTGGTCCCTAAAATAAATGGTGTTGTAAAAATGTGAAATTGCTGGTCAACTTTTAACCCTTATAACTCCCTAAAAACAAAAAATGTTGGTTCCAAAATTGTGCTGATGTAAAGTAGACATGTGGAAAATGTTACTTATTAAGTATTTTGTGTGACATATCTCTGTGATTTAATTGCATAAAAATTCAAATTTGGAAAATTGCGAAATTTTCAAAATCTTCGCCAAATTTCCATTTTTTAACAAATAAATGCACATAATATCAAATAAATTTTATCACTATCATGAAGGAAAATATGTCACAAGAAAACAGTGTCAGAATCACCAGGATCCGTTGAAGCGTTCCAGAGTTATAACCTCATAAAGGGACAGTGGTCAGAATTGTAAAAATTGGCCCGGTCATTAACGTGCAAACCACCCTTGGGGGTAAAGGGGCTAAACCTGTTTGCATCCTTGTCTGAAGCCTTACCTACCCTGCTGTGTCTATCCCTGTGTCTGCTACCTCCTTGAATCTGCAGCTCTGCTGTGCTCCTGTCCCGCATCTAGTGGCTCTGCTCTCGTCCTGCATCCTGAGGCTCTGCTCTGCTCCTGTACTGCATCCTGTGGCTCTGCTCTGCTCCCGTTCAGCACCCTGCAGCTCTGCTCTGCACCCTGCGTCTCTGCTTTGCTCTCGTTCCACACCCTGCAGCTCTGTCCCTCTAGTCTGAACTGGTTCCTACCTGTTCCTTGATCCCTCCAGTGTGAACTGGTTCCTACCTGTTCCTTTATCCCTCTCGTAACAGCCCATGTTAGTGTCCATCTTGAAACAGTTCCTGTCCCTCTAGTCTGAACTGGTTCCTACCTGGTCTCGTTTCCCACTCTTACCTGCCAGTATACCTGTACTACCCAAAACAGTGCCAGTCCCTCCAGTTTGAAATGTGCCTACATGCCTGTCAGAGTGTCAGCTGTGCCTGCCTGCCAGAGTGTCAGCTGTGCCCGTGTGGCACCCCAGGAGTTCAGGTATCACAGTGGTATTACCTTCCTCTCGGGGAGGGTAATGCCTTGCCTGGAGACACTAGGGATCCCTTGGGCAGGTAATCTTACATGCAACATTTTCTGACTCTAGGCCAGAAGGGGGAGCTCTAAACCTGGTATAAGGGGAACTTGCCTATATACATCCTGGTCTGGAGGAGGAGTCAGTTAGTCTGGTGCAGACAAGCAAACAGTTGACAGTTGGTAGCAGACAGTGAAGGAGCACAGAAGGACTTAGGAGCTAGAGGAGGACTGCTACTGGGCCTCTCTAAGCTGAGCGCAGAAACCGGGCACCGGGAGCCCGAGGTCGTGAGGAACTACAGGTCCCACAGCATAACCGGAGGTCAGGAAACTAAAAGGGACTTGCACACATAATACCTGAGGTACAGCAGCAATTAGAGTCCAGAATCACCGTGGACAGAGACCTCAAGGAGACGGCTCAAGTTGCCTACTGTGCAGGTACTGTCCCTGGACAGAGGAAGAAAGAGGACTATGTTAGAGAGCTACAGGCAACAAGGAAGGACAGACCAGCACATAGTGGAAGGCTCCCAAACTGATCTGTCATGGGGAATTCCACCTGTCTTTGGGCTACCTGGACTCCATCTTTACCTTTTGCCGGTACCCTGGACTGAGGCTGTTTAACACCAGTAAACCAGGTAAAGACTGCAACCCTGTGTCCTCCAATTATTTGCGGCATCACCATCCCTGCCAAATACAGCGGGAGCCCTGGGGACCCCACTTCACCTGTTGGAAGCGACACCATCTTTGCTGCAGCACTATCGCCCCCAGAGGACCTCTGTAAGCAGCGTTGGTCACCTCTGACCGAGAACCACAAGTGGCGTCATGAACTTTCCTTATTTCCAAAACCCCTTTAAAGACTGTCCCTATTACTTGGGTGCCCAGGGCCATGGACCAGGTCGCTGCCCCGTGATCAGAGTTGAGCGACTTTTACTTTTTTAGGATCGAGTTGGGTTTCACGAAACCCGACTTTCTCAAAAGTCGGGTAGGGTGAAATCAGCCGATTATTGCGAAAAGTCGGGGAGCCGACTGAAACACGAAACCCAATGCAAGTCAATGGGGAAGCAAAGTCGGCAGTGAGTGGAGGACAGGAAAACACCTACAGTGCCCATTTTAATGCCAAAAACATCAATTCTTGTTACTTAAGCTTGTCAATCTTAATTTACCTTATAATAATAGTTATTCATTGAAAACAGGGGGTCATTTGGCTAAAGTTGTGGGGAGTAGGGCTGGCTCAAGATTTTCATGGGCCCAGGAAACGCGGAATACATCACGGCGGGGGAGCAGGGAGAGGTAAGTATTTCAACTTTGCAAGTGCTGTGATCCTGAGCAAGCAGGGGGGGCCCACTCGTTCGCATTGGCACTGGCACAGGGCCCCTCAAAGTATGGCGGTGTGTTTGACGGTGGTGGCGCCTCCCACCGGCAGAGACACTTTTGCGTACTATGAGGGGCCCTGTGCCAGTGACGTCGCCAATGAGTATGCCCCCCACCTGATGAAGGAACCTGCACTTTCATCTGCACTTTCTTCTTTGTCCCCGTGTAAGGTGGTATAGTATGCGGGAAGGGGAACCTGACTTTCAGCAGGGTCAGATTCTGGCTGTGTAGAGTGCAAGGGGAATGTAGTGGTCTGGGTCAATGTACAAGCAGACTCATCTAGCAGTGGCTGGGCAATGGGCAGGATGAGGAGGAAACACAGATATAGGCCTAAACAATAAAGTAGGCTACATGCAGTTCAAAATTGGTAACAGGACTAAACAGGCGGCATTGCTTTGTTCAGTGGAGGAAAACTGTAATGAGTGGCAACCACAGTTAGTAGGCCTAAGTAATAAAATGGGCCAAATGCAGTTCAAAATTGGTAACAGGAGTAAACAGGCGGCACTGCTTTGTTCAGTGGAGCAGAACATCAAGGAGCGGCAGACACCGTTAGTAGGCCCAACCAAACAAGTAGGCCAAATGCATTTTCATATTTTACATAGGCCGAAAGCCTGAAAATTGAAGCTCAGCTTTGTTCAGTGGAGGAGAACACCAAGGAGCGGCAGACACCGTTAGTAGGCCTAACCAAACAAGTAGGCCAAATGCAGTTTAATATCTGATATAAGCCGAAAGCCTGAAAATTGAAGCTCAGCTTTGTTCAGTGGAGGAGAACACCAAGGAGCGGCAGACACTGTTAGTAGGCACAACCAAACAAGTAGGCCAAATGCAGTTTAATATCTGATATAGGCCGAAAGCCTGAAAATTGAAGCTCAGCTTTGTTCAGTGGAGGAGAACACCAAGGAGCGGCAGACACCTGTTGTGAATTCTGCTTTTGGGTTCCCTCCGGTGGTGGTAGGTGGTAATGCAGTTGTCCCTGAGTTGCAGTCCTGGTCAGGTGTTTCTGCTGATTGCAGTTCTGACTGGGGTATTTAGGTGAGCAGGATCCGTTAGTACTTGCCAGTTGTCAATTGTTGTTGGGAGGTGTTGGACCTCTTCCTGGTTCCTCCTGCCTTTCTGCCAAATCAGCAAAGATAAGTGTCTGGTTTTTTTTCTGTGGCACACATGCTGTGTGCTTCATGATTCAGTGCTATTCTTTTGTGTTTTCTTGTCCAGCTTAGATTGTGTCAGTATTTTCTCAGTCTTGTTGGATTCTCTGGGGTTGCAGATATTCTTTCCACGTCTTTAGTTAGATTGTGGAATTTTTTGTATTATCTGCTGTGGATATTTTTTGAAGGGTTTTAATACTGACCGCCTAGTATTCTGTCCTATCCTTTCCTATTTAGCTAGAGTGGCCTCTTTTGCGAAATCTTGTTTTCTGCCTGCGTGTGTCTTTTCTTCTCCTACTCACAGTCAATATTCGTGGGGGGCTGCCTATCCTTTGGGGTTCTGCTCTGAGGCAAGGTAGTATTCCTATTTCCATCTATAGGGGTATTTAGTCCTCCGGCTGTGTCAAGGTGTCTAGGGTTTGTTAGGCACACCCCACGGCTACTTCTAGTTGCGGTGTTAGTTCAGGATCTGCGGTCAGTATAGTTTCCACCTACTCCAGAGAAAGTTTCATGCGGCTCCAAGGTCACCGGATCATAACAGTAGAACTGGCCAACAATGAGCTAAATGCATCTCAGAAGAAGGGAAGAAAGGTGTTGAGCCATTTTTTTTTCTGCAGTCTGTTTTGTCTTTTTTTCCCTCTTTATCTATGGGTGGCTGAGGAGTCTTGTGCTAGCATGGATGTTCAGGAATTAGCTTCTCGTGTAGACCAGCTTGCTGCTAGGGTACAGGGTATTTCTGATTATATTGTTCAGACTCCTGTTTTAGAACCGAAGATTCCTACTCCTGATTTGTTTTTTGGTGACAGGTCCAAATTTTTGAGTTTTAAAAACAATTGTAAACTGTTTTTTGCTTTGAGACCTCGATCCTCCGGTGATTCCATTCAGCAGGTTAAAATCATCATCTCCCTGCTGCGTGGTGATCCACAGGATTGGGCATTTTCCCTGGAATCTGGGAATCCTGCTTTGCTTAATGTAGACTCCTTTTTTCAGGCTTTAGGATTATTATATGATGAACCGAATTCTGTGGATCAAGCGGAGAAGACCTTGTTGGCCCTGTCTCAGGGTCAAGAGGCGGCAGAATTGTATTGTCAGAAATTCAGAAAATGGTCTGTGTTGACTAAATGGAATGATGATGCTTTGGCGGCAATTTTCAGAAAGGGTCTTTCTGAATCCGTTAAAGATGTTATGGTGGGGTTTCCCACGCCTTCCGGTCTGAGTGATTCTATGTCTCTGGCCATTCAGATTGATCGGCGTTTGCGGGAGCGTAGATGTTATGATCTGGTGACCTTGGAGCCGCATGAAACTTTCTCTGGAGTTGGTGGAACCTGTACTGACCGCAAATCCTGAACTAACACTGCAACTAGAAGTAGCTGTGGGGTGTGCCTAACGGACCCTAGACACCTCGACACAGCCGGAGGACTAAATACCCCTAGAGATGGAAATAGGAATGCTACCTTGCCTCAGAGCAGACCCCCAAAGGATAGGCAGCCCCCCACGAATAATGACTGTGAGTAGGAGAAGAATAGACACACGCAGGTAGAAAACAGGATTTAGCAAAAGAGGCCACTCTAGCTAAATAGGAAAGGATAGGACAGATTACTAGGTGTTCAGTATAAAAACCCTTCCAAAAATATCCACAGCAGATAATACAAAAAGTTCCACAATCTAACTAAAGACATGGAATGTATATCTGCCACTCCAGAGAATCCAACAAGACTGAGAAAATACTGACACAATCTAAGCTGGACAAGAAAACACAAAGAATAGCACTGAATTGTGAAGCACATAGCATGTGTTTCACAGGAAAAAAAAACCAGACACTTGTCTTTGCTGATTTGGCAGAAAGGTGGGAGGAACCAAGCAGAGGTCCAACACCTCCCAACAACAATTGACAACTGGCAAGGACTAATGAATCCTGCACGCCTAAATACCCCAGTCAGAACTGCAATCAGCAGATACATCTGACCAGGACTGCAACTCAGGGGCAACTGCATTACCACCTACAACCACCGGAGGGAGCCCAAAAGCAGAATTCACAACACGTAGAACTATGCGCGCTGTGGCGTCGTCCTCAGAGCCAATTCCTGAGCCAATGCAGTGTGATAGGATTCTGTGTAGGACAGAACGACAAGGACTCAGACGTCAGAATAGGTTGTGTTATTATTGTGGCGACGCTTCTCATGTCATTTCAGTCTGCCCTAAGCGGACAAAAAGGATCACTAGTTAATTTACCATCAGTACTGTACAACCTAAATTTCTGTTATCGGTGTCCTTGATCTGCTCATTGTCATCATTTTCTGTCATGGCGTTTGTGGATTCAGGGGCCGCCTTGAACTTAATGGATTTTGAGTTTGCCAGGCGTTGTGGTTTTCCCTTGCAGCCTTTGCAGAACCCTATTCCTTTAAGGGGGATTGATGCTACACCTTTGGCTAAAAATAAGCCTCAGTTTTGGACACAGGTGACCATGCACATGGCGTCAGCCCATCAGGAAGATTGTCGATTTCTGTTGTTGCATAATTTGCATGATGTTATCGTGCTGGGTTTCCCGTGGTTGCAGGTACATAATCCTGTGTTGGATTGGAAGTCTATATCTGTGACTAGTTGGGGTTGTCAGGGGGTTCATAATAATGTTCCTTTGATGTCAATCTCCTCTTCTTCCTCTTCTGAAATTCCAGAGTTTTTGTCTGATTTTCAGGATGTATTCGATGAGCCCAAGTCCAGTTCCCTTCCACCGCAGAGGGACTGTGATTGTGCGATTGACTTGATTCCAGGCAGTAAGTTTCCTAAGGGCCGACTTTTCAACCTGTCTGTGCCTGAACATACCGCCATGCGGAGTTATGTTAAGGAGTCTTTGGAGAAAGGGCATATTCGGCCATCTTCTTCACCATTGGGAGCGGGATTTTTTTTTGTTGCTAAGAAGGGTGGCTCCTTGAGACCTTGTATTGATTATCGCCTCTTGAATAAGATCACGGTCAAGTTTCAATACCCTTTACCTTTGCTTTCTGATTTGTTTGCTAGGATTAAGGGGGCTAGTTGGTTTACTAGGATTGACCTTCGGGGGGCATATAATCTTGTTCGTATTAAACAGGGTGATGAATGGAAAACTGTGTTTAATACGCCCGAAGGCCATTTTGAATACCTTGTGATGCCGTTCGGGCTCACTAATGCTTTATCTGTTTTTCAATCTTTCATGCATGATCTCTTCCGGAATTATATTGATATATTCTTGATTGTATATTTGGACGATATTTTGATTTTTTTCTGATGATTGGGAGTCTCATGTGGAACAGGTCAGGATGGTATTTCAGATCCTTCGTGACAATGCTTTGTTTGTGAAAGGGTCTAAGTGCCTCTTTGGGGTGCAGAAGGTTTCTTTTTTGGGCTTCATTTTTTCTCCCTCATCTATGGAGATGGATCCAGTTAAGGTTCAGGCCAATTATGATTGGATTCAACCCACATCTGTGAAGAGCCTTCAGAAATTTTTGGGTTTTGCAAATTTTTATCGCCGTTTCATTGCTAATTTCTCCAGCATGGTTAAACCCTTGACCGATTTGACGAAGAAAGGCGCTGATGTGGCAAATTGGTCCTCTGCAGCTGTCTCTGCCTTTCAGGAGCTTAAACGCCGATTTACTTCTGCTCCGGTGTTGCGCCAACCAGATGTTTCTCTTCCGTTTCAGGTTGAGATTGATGCTTCTGAGACTGGGGCAGGGGCCGTTTTGTCTCAGAGGGATTCTGTTGGTTCTTTGATGAAACCGTGTGCCTTCTTCTCCCGCAAGTTTTCGCCTGCTGAACGCAATTATGATGTCGGCAATCGGGAGTTGTTGGCTATGAAGTGGGCGTTTGAGGAGTGGCGACATTGGCTTGAGGGAGCTAAGCACCGTATTGTGGTCCTGACCGATCATAAGAATTTGATTTTCCTCGAGTCTGCCAAACGGCTGAGTCCTAGACAGGCTCGATGGTCCTTGTTTTTTTCCCATTTTGATTTTGTGGTTTCGTATCTTCCGGGTTCTAAGAATATTAAGGCTGATGCCCTTTCTAGGAGTTTTTTACCTGATTCTCCTGAGGTCCTTGAACCGGTTGGCATTCTGAAAGAAGGGGTGGTCCTTTCTGCCATTTCCCCTGATTTACGGCGGGTTCTTCAGGAATTTCAGGCTGACAGACCTGACCGCTGTCCTGTGGGGAAATTGTTTGTTCCTGACAGATGGACTAGTAGAGTGATTTCTGAGGTTCACTGTTCCGTGTTGGCTGGTCATCCTGGTATTTTTGGTACCAGAGATTTGGTTGGTAGGTCCTTTTGGTGGCCTTCCTTGTCGTGTGATGTGTGTTCCTTTGTGCAGTCCTGTGGGACTTGTGCGCGGGCCAAGCCTTGTTGTTCCCGTGCTAGTGGGTTACTTTTGCCATTGCCGGTCCCTGAGAGGCCCTGGACGCATATTTCTATGGATTTTATTTCTGATCTTCCGGTTTCCCAGAGGATGTCGGTTATCTGGGTTGTTTGTGACCGGTTTTCTAAGATGGTTCATTTGGTGCCTTTGCCTAAATTGCCTTCCTCTTCAGATTTGGTTCCGTTGTTTTTTCAGCATGTGGTTCGTTTGCATGGTATTCCGGAGAATATTGTGTCCGACAGAGGTTCCCAATTTGTTTCTAGGTTTTGGCGGGCCTTTTGTGCTAGGCAGGGCATTGATTTGTCTTTTTCTTCTGCATTTCATCCTCAGACAAATGGCGAGACCGAGCGAACTAATCAGACCTTGGAGACCTATTTGAGATGCTTTGTGTCTGCTGATCAGGATGATTGGGTGGCCTTTTTGCCATTGGCCGAGTTTGCCCTTAATAATCGGGCTAGTTCAGCTACTTTGGTTTCGCCTTTCTTTTGTAATTTTGGTTTTCATCCTCGTTTTTCTTCTGGGCAGGTTGAGCCTTCTGACTGTCCTGGTGTGGATTCTGTGGTTGACAGGTTGCAGCAAATTTGGGCTCATGTGGTGGACAATTTGGTGTTGTCTCAGGAGGAGGCTCAACGTTTTGCTAACCATCGTCGGTGTGTTGGTTCCCGGCTTCGGGTTTGGTATCTGGTTTTGTTGTCTTCCCGTCATGTTCCTATGAAGGTTTCTTCCCCTAAGTTTAAGCCTCGGTTTATTGGTCCTTATAGGATTTCTGGGATTATTAATCCGGTGTCTTTTCGATTGGCGCTTCCGGACTCTTTTGCTATCCATAATGTCTTCCATAGATCCTTATTGTGGAAATATGTGGTGCCCGTTGTTCCCTCTGTTGATCCTCCGGCCCCTGTGTTGGTTGATCGGGAGTTGGAGTATGTGGTTGAGAAGATTTTGGATTCTCGTTTTTCGAGGTGGAGGCTTCAGTACCTTGTCAAATGGAAGGGTTATGGCCAGGAGGATAATTCTTGGGTTTTTGCTTCTAATGTCCATGCTGCTGATTTGGTCCGTGCCTTTCATCTGGCTCGTCCTGATCGGCCTGGGGGTGCTGGTGAGGGTTCGGTGACCCCTCCTCAAGGGGGGGGTACTGTTGTGAATTCTGCTTTTGGGTTCCCTCCGGTGGTGGTAGGTGGTAATGCAGTTGTCCCTGAGTTGCAGTCCTGGTCAGGTGTTTCTGCTGATTGCAGTTCTGACTGGGGTATTTAGGTGTGCAGGATCCGTTAGTCCTTGCCAGTTGTCAATTGTTGTTGGGAGGTGTTGGACCTCTTCCTGGTTCCTCCTGCCTTTCTGCCAAATCAGCAAAGATAAGTGTCTGTTTTTTTTTCTGTGGCACACATGCTGTGTGCTTCATGATTCAGTGCTATTCTTTTGTGTTTTCTTGTCCAGCTTAGATTGTGTCAGTATTTTCTCAGTCTTGTTGGATTCTCTGGGGTTGCAGATATTCTTTCCACGTCTTTAATTAGATTGTGGAATTTTTTGTATTATCTGCTGTGGATATTTTTTGAAGGGTTTTAATACTGACCGCCTAGTATTCTGTCCTATCCTTTCCTATTTAGCTATAGTGCCCTCTTTTGCTAAATCTTGTTTTCTGCCTGCGTGTGTCTTTTCTTCTCCTACTCACAGTCAATATTCGTGGGGGGCTGCCTATCCTTTGGGGTTCTGCTCTGAGGCAAGGTAGTATTCCTATTTCCATCTATAGGGGTATTTAGTCCTCCGGCTGTGTCAAGGTGTCTAGGGTTTGTTAGGCACACCCCACGGCTACTTCTAGTTGCGGTGTTAGTTCAGGATCTGCGGTCAGTATAGTTTCCACCTACTCCAGAGAAAGCTTCATGCGGCTCCAAGGTCACCGGATCATAACAGACACCATTAGTAGGGCCCAACCAAACAAGTAGGCCAAATGCAGTTTCATATTTTCTGCAGGCCGAAAGCCTGAAAATTGAAGCTCAGCTTTGCTCAGTGGAGGAGAAAAGCAAGGAGCGGCAGACACCGTTAGTAGGGCCCAACCAAACAAGTAGGCCAAATGCAGTTTCATATTTTCTGCAGGCCGAAAGCCTGAAAATTGAAGCTCAGCTTTGTTCAGTGGCAGTGGAGGAGAAAAGCAAGGAGCAGCAGACACTGTTAGTAGGCCCAACCAAACAAGTAGGCCAAATGCAGTTTCATAGTTCACATTTCATATACAAATTTGTATTGGCAGTGCCATTGAAGGATTTAACAGCACAGACTACACAGTGGTGGAGCCAGGAGAGGTAAGTTTTGCAAGTGGTAGAGTGCTGTTCGAGCAGGGGGGACACTCTCTCGTGGGCGGCGGTACTGGCACAGGGCCCCTCATATTACGACAGTGTGTCTGACGTTGGATGTGCACCACCACCATCAGAGACACTTCATTGTACTATGAGGGACCCTGTGTCAGTGCTGTCGCCCAAGAGTGGGCACACCCACCTGTTCAGGCAAACGGCACTCGCACGGGTGCTTGCGCTAGGTGGTGACCACGGCCCTGTGGGGGGAGTCAGCCCATTTATGGAGGTAAAAAAATGGCCTATGGTGGACATTCAGCAGCTGCAAATGGAGGAATTGGGGCAGTCAGTAAGAGGAGTCCAAAAGCAAGACATTTTTCAGGCAAACTACGTGTCAGCAGGGGAAGGTGGGGCAAAATAATTAGAAATCCATGATTGGTTCATTTTAATGAAGGTTAGATCATCAACGTTTTGGCTAGCCAGACGAGTCCTTTTTTCGGTCAGTATTGAACCAGCAGCACTGAAGACTCTTTTTGATAGCACACTAGCAGCTGGGCAAGCGAGCTCCTGTAATGCATATTCTGCCAATTCAGGCCAGGTGTCTATTTTAGATGCCCAGTAATCAAAGGGGAATGACCTGTGAGGGAGAACATCGATAAGGGAGGAAAAATAGTTCGTAACCATACTGGACAAATGTTGTCTCCTGTCACTTTGAATTGATGCAGCAGTACCTGTCGTGTCTGCGGTCATTGCGAAATCACTCCACAACCTGGTCATAAAACCCCTCTGTCCAACGCCACTTCTGATTTGTGCACCTCTAACACCTGTGCCATGTTGCCCCCTGCAGCTCGTGTGAGAATCATCACCGCTGCTGTGTGCTGGGAATGCCTGAAACAAACGGTCTATAAGAGTTGCTTGTTTGGTAGCCAATATATGCTCAAGGTTCTCATGTGGCATGATATTTTGCAATTTCCCTTTATAGCGTGGATCCAGGAGGCAGGCCAACCAGTAATCGTCATCGGTCATTATTTTGATAATGCGGGGGTCCCTTTTTAGGATACGCAAGGCATAATCAGCCATGTGGGCCAATGTTCTAGGTGTCAATTCACTGCTTGTGCTGGGTTGAGGAGCACTTTCTGGCAAATCAACATCACTTGTCTCCCGCAAAAACCCTGTACCTGACCTTGCAACACCACTAGTTTCTATTGCCCCATGGGAATCTTCCTCCTCCCATAAATATTCATCCCCATCATCCTCCTCCTCTTCGTCTGCCACCTCGCCCTGGAGAGTTCCCTGAGCAGACAATGGCTGACTGTCATCAAGGCTTCCCTCATCCTCGGCTGCAGATGCCTGCTCCTTAATGTGCGTCAATCTTTGAATCAGCAGACGCATTAGTGGGATGCTCATGCTTATGATGGCGTCGTCTGCACTTACCAGCCGTGTGCATTCCTCAAAACACTGAAGGACTTGACAGAGGTCTTGTAGCTTCGACCACTGCACACCTGACAACTCCATGTCTGCCATCCAACTGCCTGCCCGTGTATGTGTGTCCTCCCACAAATACATTACAGCACGCCTCTGTTCGCACAGCCTCTGAAGCATGTGCAGTGTGGAGTTCCACCTTGTTGCAATGTCAATTATTAAGCGGTGCTGGGGAAGCTTCAACGATCGCTGATGGTTCTGCATATGGCTGGAGTGTACGGGAGACCTGCGGATGTGCCAGCACCTTCACACCTTCAGGAGCAGGGCTGGTAACCCCGGATAACTTTTCAGGAAGCACTGCACCACCAGGTTCAAGGTGTGAGTCAGGCAAGGTATGTGTTTCAGTTCTGAAAGGGCTATGGCAGCCATAAAATTCCTTCCGTTATCACTGACTACCTTGCCTGCCTCAAGATGTACACTGCCCAGCCAGGACTGAGTTTATTGCTGCAAGAACTCGGCCAGAACTTCCGCGGTGTGTCTGTTGTCGCCCAAACACTTAATTTCCAACACAGCCTGTTGACGCTTACCACTAGCTGTTCCATAATGGGACACCTCGTGTGTAACACTGGCAGCTGCGGATGGAGTGGTCGTGTGACTGCGCTCTGTAGACGAGCTTTCGCTTCTGCTGGAGGAAGAGGAGGAGGAGGGGTGGCAAACGCCTACAGCCAACTGTTTCCTAGACCGTGGGCTAGGCAGAACTGTCCCACTATGGCTGTCCCCTGTGGACCCTGCATCCACCACATTAACCCAGTGTGCCGTGATGAACACGTAACGTCCCTGGCCATGCCTACTGGTCCATGCATCTGTTGTGAGGTGCACCTTTCTACTGACTGATTTCCTGAGTGTATGGACAATGCGGTCTTTGACATGCTGGTGGAGGGCTGGGATGGCTTTTCTCACAAAGAAGTGTCGACTGGGTAGGTCATAGCGTGGTACTGCGTAGGCCATCAGGGCTTTGAAAGCTTTGCTTTCAACCAACCGGTAGGGCATCATCTCTAACAAGATTAGTCTAGCAACGTGGGCGTTCAAACCCTGTGTACGCGGATGAGAGTACTTTCTTTTCCTAACGAGAGTCTCTTGTAGGGTGAGCTGGACTGGAGAGCTGCATATGGTGGAACTAGCGGGGGTGGTGGTGGACATGGCAGATTGAGAGAGGGTTGGTGATGGTATTCTTGATGTTGGCCTACATACAGTGTTTCCTACCAAGAACCTGGTGATTCCCTGACTGATTTGGCCTTGCGACGATACCTCCGCATTTGCTGCAGGTGGTGTCCTAAACGGTGGGCTTACAGTGAGGGAAGCAATGTAGCGTTGCTGACTACCTTCATTCTGAGCAGGTGCACCAACATTCCGGGACGTTTGGTAGTTAGTCCAGGCTTGCAAGTGCATGCTGGTAAAATTGTCTACGCATGCACATTGTATTTAAATTTTTGACATTCTGCCTCAGTAGGATGTTGCCGATCTCGGGGCACGACTCCTACTGGTTCTTTCGCCTTTGTGCTGTGATCTCGTTTCTCACTTCTCCACAATAAACCTCGCTTCTTGTCCTTTCCTAAGATACCGCCGCAATGAAGTGCAGGCGCGGCTCCGTAACGATCTGTCCTTTTCGCTAGGCCTCTGTCAGGATCCCACCCCTGACAGGGACCCCCCTGAATCTTCCCAAGCAACCTCTTCTCTCACTAGGCGTTGCCTGGGCAAAACCCAGTCAGCTTCTCCCTAACTTCCTATCCAGCCCCCAGTTTTACCAGAGTGTGAGGAGTGGCCTAATACATAGAACCCTTTGCTCCCCCTGGTGGCTGGAGTGTGAAGTGTAATGTGTGACTGTGATACCTGGTCAGGTGAACTCCTTTAGTGCCATCAGACGTACTATCACTCCCCTTAGTGGCGGAGCGTCAGTACTGCAACAACCAGGACTCTGGGGTGCTGCACTTGCCAGTCCAAATCTCAGGCAGTTACAGTACTTGCCTGCAGCTGTCATTAGTGTCCTGTCTCCCTGTGGGATCAGCTGCTACTGCCAGACGCTGCCCTGGAGTGGTACCTGGCAGCTACCTGTCGCACAAGCCTGACCTCACCTCTAGAGGCTCCAGTGAACACCAATGTAGCAGCTTAGTCACGCCCCCTCTAGGGTTAGTCTGGTTCAAGGCACAGTGGGGCCACAATCCTCGCTCCGCTCGTGCCATATTTATATGTTACTATGTTATTATGTTCCATACATCACATGTTCGAAAGGGCTCATCTCACTTTATACACAGCAAGCCTTTCAACTATTTCTAAAAGAAGAGAAAGAAAAAATGCTCATTTAATGGATACAATGTACTCAAATTAATGAATCTGCTCTATTTTTTAATACGCTTTTTAGCAAAATAGCACAACATTTTTGTGTTGTTTCAAACTGAGAGTGTTAAGAAAATGGTGTCTTTAGCACTGACGTTATAGCCACAGAGCCCCCCTATCAGTGACAGCCACAGAACACCCACAACAGTGACAGTCATGGATTATCCTATAACTTTAACAGCTATGGCTACTCTGCCTTGACAGTAACAGCCAGAGACCAGCAAATATACTTGAGTGGAATGGACAAAAATCCACATTGGCCAAAAAGCAAACTTTTTGCAATTCACTTTCATGCTTGTCATAGGAGCCGTGTACACAGATGGTAACATGATCCTCAATAATAGCAGCAGGGTCCCCATAGCAAGTACCAATCATAACTCATCCAGGACTATCCAGCTGATTCTGGAACACAGTGAGTCTATAGAGTAAGAAGACAATAGCTACATAGCACTAGCACTGGGGACAAGTAAAGTAATTTTGTTGGTAATCTTCAGGGCTGCATGAATATGACACAAAATTTGCCTCAGTGAAAAGTGTTGATATAAAGAAGCTATGGTATTTCAATACATGCTAAAAACAACTTAACCATGCCTTTTCCTGATACCCTGGATCTGAGTGGGTTAGTCAATGCTAGGTTTACCAGTTGATAGCACTTGCCATACTTGGAAGATATCAGAGTTCAGAGAGTGTCAATTCTACAGTAAGCTAACTTTCTAATAAGATGTGAAGAACGGTGGAGTTAGAGCACACTTTTCAATAAGGCAGCACAATTATTATTTCTTTCTCAATTGCTTCTCCTTATAGTTATTTATACAATTGTCCTTCTTTAGCAGTTTCATTTCAGAGATGACATGTGAGGTAGGCTGACATTTTTCAAAGGCCTGTACCAAAAGAAACTTGTCTATCTTCCATTTAATGTTATTTAAATTACAGGAGTTTTTGATATGCAAAATCCAATGCTATAAAAGGCAATAGGAAGACTGGCATTATCATTCCAAATGGATTCTTCAAGATTTATGTTATTAAAATCCCATCTCTATGTATGCCTTGGTAGTCACTTCTCAAGAGATACAACTTTAGTGTTTCATTTTATAATTTAGAGATGAGCAATGAAGAGTTAAATGGTAACAAAAATAGTCCCAGACTAAGCTCTAAAATAGTAGAAAAGAGAACAGAGCTTCAGGGCCCATGTGGAGGATGTTCATGTTAGTAAAGGTTAGGGTTGTTATGTTGTTCTGCATATTGGATAATGACAATTTCATTTGATTCAAACCACATGACATTTTCTTTTCCATAGAAAATATATTCTATTAACATCTACTCTGGAAGCTACATCTCTGCGTTATTTATCAGCTCTCGAGAGGTTCTCATCAGGTATTATATTTATTAGAGTAAAAGTGAAGGTAAAAGAAAAAGACAGTCCAAGGATGAGCAGTAAAACAATATTAGAGTAAAACGGGATCAGTGTTTGCCTTATAGACTGTACATTCAAGAATATAATAGCAGGAATGTATACAAAATTGTTTATTTATTTATTATTTTTTTCCTCCACTCTGTCATGGAGATAGAAGGAACAGAAATTACTGGTGCCTAATCTATTATTTTTCTAATTATTAAGCTAGGTGTTTCATTTTGTTCAGCTCTGTGGGGGTGTACCTTCATCCCACTATGATACTGGCTAATCATAAAAAGTCAGCGTCCACACAGTAGATAAGAAAAAGTGACTCTCTCCTGCCACTTCCTATTAGTAAAGTGTCGGGAGAGGAGATGGACAACAGCATCAGAATGAGGAGTGTCGTGAGAGCAGATGAGGACTGAGGGTAAAGTATTGCTACTAGTGAGGAAGGGAGGGAGGTGTTGTTATCGTGGTCATGTGAGCACAATAGCACAGCTCCTAACATCAATATGTGTTTAATTTAAGTCAGCACTGTTGAAATCTACTTTTTACGAGCTATGCAAGTAGCCAGCTCATCCAGGCAGCCTGCAATCTTCTCCAGCATCCTAAAAATATCCTGAGCGATACATTCAAGTGTACAAAAGACTTGAAACAAATCTGTTTAGATTGTCTAATTAAAGAAAATAAGCTTTTGAAAAAAGAAGTGAAAAATAATAACAGATTTGAATAT